>NC_138909.1:51494365-52094365 GCF_965231255.1 Vanellus vanellus | reverse complement strand
CCCATGGAGACTGAGAAGCCAGAGATGTGGAGTGACAGAAGTGAAGACCGGGGGCTCACAAGTCACTTAGTCTTTTGGGACATTCTGCTCTTGGTCCAGGACACTCTCTGTTATATTTCCAAACTGAAATACCACAGATATTGGGAAGAATGATTTAATTCCTATCCACGTGAGTATCCAATACAGGTGGTCTAGCTC
Source organism: Vanellus vanellus (assembly GCF_965231255.1). NCBI lineage: Eukaryota > Metazoa > Chordata > Aves > Charadriiformes > Charadriidae > Vanellus > Vanellus vanellus. Next base: position 52,094,167 of record NC_138909.1, on the reverse strand, counting down.
TGAGATGATTGTTCATTCTGCTTATTTTACCAGTGCTTTGTCTTTGCTCTCCATTGCAGGCTTGCTAACCTCAGTCACCTGTAGTGTCCTGCCTAATTTTGAGATTCCTGGGACAGGCACCCAAGAATTGAGATTTGACAGTTCTCCCATATGGGTTTAATTCAGTGTACTTTATAGAAACAAATGCTTCCTGTCTGCAGATCAGGAGCTCTGTGGGCCACCAACTGCCATGAATAACTTGTCCTCCTGCTTTGGCCCCAAAAAGCTCGTGGGTGGGCAAGAGTCACGTTTTCCAAAATATTGCTAACAGTTACAATATGTTGATTATTTTGCTGCTTCTTCTAGATAAATTAATTGATAACCTTTGCACGTGCCATTTCACAACTACGCCTTATACTCAGGCCTCTGGGAGCCCTTGGCTGCTGGACTCATTCAATTGTGAGTGTAACTGATGTCAATTTGTTGTTTCAGTGAGCAGGGCAGCCTGCCAGCTCCTTCTGTGACAAACTGATTTTAACGCTATTAGATTCTCATTTCTGCTGCAGTGCATTGAGTACTTTATTGATGAAATATGCGCAGTGGCACTAATGATGGATTTACTGTTCCCCTGAGGTGTGCAGGTGGGGCAAAATACCCAGGCCTTGGCTGGCTGGAGGAACTCAGCATCTCCCCTCTAGCTGGGTACACGGGTATTTTGTCCAGGAACAGTCCATTTCAGATTTGACCCTGTGGGTGCAAGAATGGCCCAACACATCAATTTGAGGTGCTACAGGCAATGAAGAGGGGCAGGTAGCTTTGAAAATAAAGGTAAAAGGGGGCAAGGTGTGGCGGCTCAGGATAGCACATATTTTGAGTCATTTATCATCTCCTGGACTTAAACACTCTGTTAGCTCCTCAGCCAACTGAGGATGCACAGTAGCAGATGGTCTGCACACTTCCTCAGGTCTCCTCCACTGAGCAATGGGACATGACAAGGATTTGTCTCATTGTAATGACATAGCAGAAGTCCATGGCTATGGCAAACCCTAAGAGGGAGGGTGTTTTTTTTCAGGAGCACCCCACATTTATGAGCATCAAAGACATCAAAGACAGCATCAGTTATCCCATCTCCTACTGCCCCCTCTAAGTTAAATATTTCAAGGAAATATTTGTTTTTCCTTTTCCTTTCGCTGGTGCTAAGTTGCCTCATGGTTTATGAGTAAACCCACAGTCCCCTGATATTCAAAGAGTTTTAATTTTAAAAAACTAGATCCTCAGGCTCCTCACTGAGCCCTCCAACATTGCTCAATTAGCGGTTTGGCATCTGCCATAATGAAACTTGGTTCTACGTGGCTGAATGATGAAGACACCAATCATCTGCAAGTAGGTGGTGGACAAAAGGGTACTTCTTTCAGGAAAGAATTTTAGGATGTGCTTAATTCCCAGTGAAGTGGAGCTAAGCACATGCTTAAAGGCTTTTGTGAATAAAGATGAACGTATGACCATGCTTAAGAGATTTCCTGAATCTTTCCATAAGGTGGCTTTTTACTGGGTTCAGTAAGATTTGACTGGAAACCAGAAACCCTTTTCCTAAGTTTTTGTGGGTTGTATATTTGTTCAAACTTTGCCAACGTAGGGGGGTAGAACAGCATTTAAACACGAAGAAAATGAATGAAACAAGATACCAATTGAAAACAGAGACTCCACCATGAAGAAAATGGTCATTTAATTTTTCAATTTTTCCTTCATATGTTATTAAATTCAAGAAAGCAATAAAGTAATAAAACCACCCAATTTCATTAGGTGGTTGAAATAAGTGTATATCATCAATGGAGATATTAGATTGCATGAGTGTCATCACCAAGCTCTTTTAACAGCCTTCCACTACTAAAGGGCTGAGTGTTTTGTTCTGGGTGCGTAGGCCCAGCTCCGTTTAATTTCAGTGGACACATGGTCTCCATCTGTGTGTCTGGGATACTTCCTACCGATTGCTTCAAAAAGGAACATTTCCCACACGCGTTCTTCTGAGCTGTCAGAAACAGCCCTATAATTTATTGATCTGACCTGATCAAGTTAAACAGGTTCAGCTCCAACCAAAGCAGTTTTAATAACAACTGGGTACAGTGCAAGAGAAAATGTGTGTGGAAGGCTCCTGAAATAAGGTGCAGAAGTGAAATGCTTCTGGCAATGTGTTCACACAGCTGCAAGCAAAGAGGACAGTGCAGCTCAATGAATTGCTGTCTTGGAGCTGAGCTGCAGTAAGTGACCGTATGAGCACTCTTAACCCACTCCAGCTAGCTGGACCACTTGCAAAGATGTGAATGTTTCCGGACATTGAGATTTGGCTGGATACAGGGTAACTGCGCTTTATGTGTATATATGTACCACTTAAAAGAGAGCTAACTTACTACATTCTGCAGTAAAAACACATAAGGGCATAAGTGTTTTTCATAGTCATCCTTTGTACGTGCAGTGAAGTCTCACTTTAAGTCATTTCTTACAGCATCTCTGTGGGAAAAGGTAGTGTTGTGACAGAGGATTGAACGTAGCGAGGGTTTTCTAAAACCATAGGGATTTATTTTGTAATTGAGATGCACATATACATTACATATTTTATTGATCTATTTTCTGTTGTAGAGCTATGCAATACAATGTCTCTGTGGACTTGCCATAGCAATATCCATGTCTAATTATGTAATATTTTTCTAGGGAGCATTGTACCCATAGCTTCCTTCCTGCCAGGTATGGAGCATTGGGCATCCGTCTGGGGCACCTGTCTGTTCATTCCTAGGTGCAATTTTGGGAATGGTGGTTTATTGTCTTTGAAATTCCATCCAGGATCGACCTGACCTAATCTTTATAAAGGTTTGGCTAATAAATAAATAAATAAATAAATAAACTGGGGGAGAAAGGGCAAAAATGTTATTAAATGCTTGTGAAAATAAATTTTGCTTCTATATTTCAAAGTGCCTGCAGACCTGATCTAAACTTGGTGACTTCTCTAACTTCACTTTGGTGAAGTTACTCCGGGCTGACATCAGTGTCACTCAGCCTCATTTAGGAAATGGGTATTTCATGCACTCTGTTAGTTGCAAAAAGCCTCAGCCCTAGGAAAGAGATAAAGAAGATACAATGATCTAGAAAGCACAGGCAGACAACTGAGGTAAGCAGTGCGAGAGTGAGTGGTCTTAAGTTTTATAGGATGTATTTGGAAATCTTCCTTGTCAAAGGTCCATCTCAGGAACCAGAAGTTGACTGGCAGCAACCACAACCCGGAGGAATAACTTACTGGCAAAATGTTTTCTTCCCGTTCTTGGAGATGAGGGATGGGTCAGGAAAACTGTCTCCAGAAAAATCATCATAAATCCTGCTAGATACAGGGTGAAAGCCCCAAGCCCAGAAAACAGAGAAATCGGGGATGGGAGCATCACATGCTGGGGGGAGCACTGGATGAGGGGGTGTTTGTCAGAAAGGAGCATCCCCTGCCCCAGACTGCCTCTGCTCTGTCAAGGGCTGTCGAGCAGAGAAGCAGCACCCAAAAATGGTGTACTTGTGTTGCTTGTGAGAATAAATCCCTCACATTTTAAACCACGTGATGCAAAGAAAAACATGTGTATGGGGATACTGAAACTCAAAAAAAAGAAGTGAGCAAAAGCTCTGAACTGCCTCGGCACCACCTGAGCCCAGCTTTTGCATTCACTTAGCAGCACCGAGCACCCTCGAGTGTAACTGCGTGCTCTGGCTTGTCCTCTGCAAGTCAGTCATTTTGGGCTTGGCAGGAGCTGGGGAAGTACGTGCAGATAAATGGAGTTTTGCTTGTTCTGGAACACAAAGTTGATGACTTTATGAGGAAAGTCTCAAATCGCTTTATATGTCTTACTGAAGTGCCTGGCAGAGTGATTAAGAATTTGGTTGCCCCACATGGACCCTCTGTAATTCAAGCAGACATAGAGAAAGGCATCTTCCAATATCAGATCCGTCCTCTGCACTCCACCGTCTTTATCAGCCACAAGGAAAGTCTGGGATTATCACTATATTATCACCTCTATGTGGATCAAAACCAGTTGAGTAAAAAAAACATCTTGATCAACATTTGAGATATGCTGTTGAGACAGATTTGGCTCACTGAGGTCTATAGAGAGCTGCTTTCAGGAAGTGACATGTAGCACAAAATGATAAGGTTGTTAAATTTAATAATTTATTGACAGACATATTTACATTCTAAGGGTTAGATTTATTTTTATTTATTAGTTCTTCACAAGGAGAGGATTCTCTCTTTTATGAAGACACCAGTAAAAAAATTCTGCACATAAATAGTCAGCATGACCAGAATTAACAGGCAGTGGTTGAGAGGTGCAGTACTGTAATTATACTAGAGATGATCTGTTATTTTTTGCTATATGAATAGTCCATGAATATGATACTTATATTTACTCAGTGATCTCATGAAAGAATTATTGTTCCTTCATTCTGGCAGCATTGCCAGTGTGCTCAGTCCTGTACATAGATGAAGCAACACACCGCTCTGGTTGCTGAAAGTAACATGAATTTTGAACACAACCCACATTTTAAACTTCCAAATTTGCTTTCACAAAATAGCTGAATATTTGCTGTCAACAAACTTTCATGCTCACATAGATCAGTTGTTGAATATTCACAGAAAGTGGCTGTGGTCAAGTCCACATCCATCTTTTAACCTAAACGAATGTAAAAGACTGTTTTTCCACCCTCCCCTGCCCTGCATATTCATGCACTATGCATTTCAGCAACACGCTTCCTCATCCACCTAATTTCCACTGAATTTCAGGTATGTGCTCATGTTGAACAACTACTTACATATGTTTTTCTTGAGCGAGGGAGCAGAGCCTTGGCCCCAGAGCCAGGGAGGGTACAGTCTGAGTGGAATTCCCAAAGTTTTGCTGCCTACAGATTCAGTGGGCAGCTGGGGCTGGGCTTCCTGCGTTGCCAATAGAGAGAGGTGAGCTCCCCAAGGAGAGGTACCTCACATCGCAGAGCACCTTCTACCTCTTGCCAAGCCTGCAAAGGGAGCTGGAGGAACCAGCTGGGAATCGATACCTGATTTTTAAGGAAACTCGAATTAGGGGGGATGAAGCCAAATCTATGCTTCATTAGCACGCAGAGCAGAATAGACTGTAAGCAGTATTCCAACTCCAGCATAGTCTGGGTTGTGACTCTACTTTTTCTGCTCAGTTAGTTAATGAGAAAATACCAAAGTTGTAATGCTTGTGCCTTATAGTATCATTCCTGGAAGAGAATACTGTATGCTGCAACTTCCAGAAAGGGTTTATTTTAAAAATCTTTGCTTATTCATGCAGCTTTTCATAGAAATGTACCATTTTATTTACCTGAGTTAAGTTCTGGATTCTGCCCAGGTTTTTCTCTTCGGCCTCGCTAACAGTGGGTTTCTGTCTGTTCCTACAATCCATCTGTGTTCTGCTCAGAGAAACACCTTCCTGGAGCGAGCACTGTGTTTGTGGAAGATCTTGCCTTTGGAATAGGGGCCCATGATTTCTCATGGTCAGGTTCAGTGATTAAGATGGCATCTACTTCAAATCCACCTGTGGAAACAAACAACACTGCAGCTGTGTGTGTGCTATTGAAATGAAACACCACACTCTCCAAATACAGGGCGGGAGACTGGATATTCATGATAACACTTGGGGTATGCAGTTTCTTCTGCACAGGGCGTCCAAAACCCTTCACAAGTGCTCATGAATGCACCCATGAGACATACAGACAGGGAAATATCGGGAGCCTCCTGTTACGCAGGTAGGGCTTGGGAAAATCAGAGTTTTAAAGTTATTTTGATGCTTAAGCTGAGATCACTCTCAAATAGCCCTAGATGCCTAAAGTTAGATATCTGATTTTGATCTAATCTAGCATATTTTACTTCCCTTTTTTAGGATTAAGTGAATTACCACCTGAAGCTACCTGTTTCTCCCCAGTTAAGTATCATTTGCTCAGGCTTAGGCCTTTATTTTTCACAGGCCTTAAAAATTTTCCGAATGGGGATACAGTCTTTCATAATGCCTACTACTTGTAACAGTCTGGGAATATTAAGTCAACTTCACACCAAATCCCAGAAATTAAGAGCCATGGCTGGCTTGGTTATTTCTGCAGTGATGTCTCCTTAGCTTTGCCCAATATACGTGGGATTTCACTGTGACCACAGTGACCACTGCAGTGGTATTTGTGGCCTCAGTAGACTCCTACCCTTGAGACAGTGTAGCCTCTGGGGGATTTCAAGTTTCCTTTTTCCCTTTGTCTACAAAAAAAGGAAGAGAGATGAATAGGAACGATGTGTGGGATTGTGACATGGGTTGTTACAGGAGTCCATGTTTTCTGGTTTTCCCCTCTAAGGTTGCTCTGGCTGCCCACGTCTGCTGTGCTCCTGTGATTTTCAGTCACCGTGTGACACAGCGTAGCAGTAAAGTTCAGATAATGATCTTTGATATGAAAATCAATTTTTGATTGTATTTGATGGTATTTTTGCCATTTCACTCATCTAATGTGTAATATATGAAAGAGTAGGTCGTTGTGGTTTTGGCCAGACTGGCCACTGAAGTGAGCAACAGATGCTGTCCTCCACCTCTCTCTTCAAGGGGAGGGGGGATAGAGAGAAAGAGACTTATGAGTTTAGAAGGAACTAAACTACTTTAATGAAAATATTAATAATAACACAAAAATAAAATGAAGAAGTGTATGCAAAACCATATCAAGCTCCCAGGATGACAATCGTGTCACTGGCAGGCACTGGGGAAGGCCCAGACTGGACTCAGTGACGGACGGGAACTGGATTCCAGATCTGGATCCAGGATCGGGATCAAAGGCACACAAATAGACAGAGTCCTCAGACACCAGCCATTGAAGAGAGAGGCTGACTCTTTGATCCCTCAGCTTTTATACTGAGCATGAGGCAAATGGGATGGAATACCCTGTTGGTCAGGTTTAGGTCACCACCACTCCTCCCCGCAGGTGGGACCCGTCTACACTTTTCCACTTCCAACCCTCCAACGGGGCAAATAACAAAGTTAGCTGCCTCGGGTGTTATAGCAATAAGTATAAGCAAGAGCCTCTCTGCATACCATGCCTGGGCATCAGCTATAAACACAGGTCTTATCACTCTGAAAGTGAACAGCGTCTGCACAATATGCTGTTAATTTCAGTAGTTAGAAGAGACTTAGCTAAAAAGTAAAATCGCTGAACAGAAAATTGGTTCTGCTTTACCTCAAACCAGGACATAGGTACACTACATGGAGAAGACCTACTGTCATCCAGTTGGGTTTTTAATTATATGTTAAAGGTTTTAATTATATATTTTGCTTTCACCATATTGGACACCATGAGCACATCAAAATGACAAATAAAAGTCAACCTTTTCTGTATTTCAAGAGCTTGATGAAATATTTTAGCTGAACAGAAGAGCTTTTTTGGTGACAACTAGCTCTGGCTTAGCACACAACCCCGTTTATGTTAGGATTTTATATCACCTCTCCTATGGTCTGAATTAGCCGACTCAGGGTGAAATCGGCGAATACATGCATTTTGACTCAGATTAACTGGTAAAGCCCAACGCTTAATGTAAGCCATGGCAAAACCCCAGAGCTGCCTTTTATTAACTACTGTTAATAAATATGTCTTCACTAACCTGGTTTGATAGCAACTGGGGGGAAGATCAGTCCAGCCTGGGCATGTTCTTCCCATGTGACAAACTTAAGAGTCAAGGAGCTAGAGGATGCCCTGTTTGGCAGAGGACAGCTTTATTTTCTTTGGCTGTAAATACAAAGATATAAACCCTCTGTTCCTCTGAGGAAGGGCAGAATGCAGGGCTGTAAGCAAGCGCCAGGAGTAGCCCTGTTCAAAATTAGGGCCTTGTGTGTGAACGGGTGGAAAGTAAATAACACGTTACTTCATGTGTCTGAGCAAAATGATACAGGGCCAGAATTAATTAGTGAAAGGTATCAACGGTAGAAAATGGTGAAGTGGCATACTGAAGGCCTGAGTGTGAATACTTTGTTAGTCTGCTCTGAGATGTCCTGCACTTCAGGGTCGAGCCGAAGCACACAGAGACCAAAAGATGTCCACAATGTTGGAACAGCTGCACCTTAACTCTTATTCTTAGGTTTACTTGAATAAATATCACCAGGGCTGAGACCTATCATAAAGGGCTTTAGAAAGCTGACAAAGTAACAAAGACGCCTAACAAAATAGGTCTCAGGCTGAATACCGGGCTAATATTCTCTAATCCCAAAGGACTTTTCAAACAAACATATCCCCACAAAGGTCTATTTACTCAACAACTGGCATTTAAAATAGGTATATTACCAAGATCCAGCATTCCCTGCCTCTGTTTATATTCTGAAAATCAATATCACAAGAAGAGGAAAGGGTCTTTGGCTGTTATTATCCTCATGACTTTACAATTCCTTCTCCTCCCATTCCCTCCTGAGATGTCTGTGAATAGCTAGGAGCGAATAATGTCTTAATTGCCCATGAAAAGTATACTTAACTGCTAATATAAATATATACTCAGAATGAGGACTTCGGGCTACAGAATGTCTTATTATTTAGGAACTAATTATTAATTCAGTGAGTAAATGAACTAAGATTTGTTTGGGTTCTGAAATTTAAGATTGTATCAGATTGTTGATAGGAATAGAACAAATTTTACTTTGGTTTTTAGCTTATTTTTGTTTATCTCTTTCCTCTGATTCCTAACATGCTTGTGAAATGGAAAAGAAAAATGACAAAAGTAAAATAAATATATACTGTACTTCATTATATCAGCTGTGTACTGAATCTTTGAAAGAAAAATGGTAAGTCCACAGATAAGCATAACATAGAAATAGCTAAATCCCAGGCTCTAATTTTGACATTCCAGCCAATGCTCAGGGGTTCATCTCACACAGTTTTAGAGATTTGAAATTTTGGGTTTGAGTCTATGCTTGTCTACCCTTTTCTCTTTCAGCATGTCTCCTAGCAGGACAGAATATCTCAGTCGCAGCACTGAGCAATGTTGCACAAGACAGGGAGGTGTCCCAGTCCTGTGCCCCAGGAGATGCTCCAGGGTTCCTGCTGACTCCTGCCACATACCTCTAAGTTTAGCTCCACAAAACATACTGTGATCATAGGGGAGCCGAACATGAATTTGGGTCTACTTTTTGTGTCTGATGATGAGCACCAGCAAGGCGTCTCCATGTATCTTTCAACCTTAGCACGGATTTCTGTATATCAGAATTGCTCTGTCCATGAGGCAGCAGCACTGGTGCTGGTGCATCACTGACCCATGGGCTAGAAGATAGATCAACTGTACTTCTTACCAGCTGCTTCTCCTTTGGAGAGTGTGCAGGTGCCAACTGCTCAGCGACCAGGTGATCTGCTTGGGGGTGCCAGAACACGGCTTTTCTCCAATGTAAGAAATGTATTTATAGTGGGTTTGTTTGTTTTTATTTGTCTTACCCCAGGGATGTGCTTGAGCAACAAAGCTCGTTGTTACCGCGCTATCCACTATTATCTAGCTCGTCTTGGCAGTAGAGTTCAAAGGAGCTCACAGAGCCAGAAAGCATCACTACCTCTGTGTTTGGCCGTACAGAAGCTGAAGCGTAGAGATAACAGCATTCAGCTCAGCAAACACCATCCCTAGAGCAATACCAGTTATCCTGTGAAACCAACAGCACAGTGTAAAAGGAAAACTCTTTACTAGCCATGAAGGCCACGGAAGAGTCCTCACTCAAGTGATCTGAGTGTATAAAGCACAATTTGGGAACAACTTAAAGTAGTCCTATTCCAAATGACAATGCCTCAGAGGAGCACTTTTGTGCTAGAGGAAGGTCTGGTGTTATGCACATTTTCTGTCTTGTCTAGTTTAAAGGCGAAATGAAGCCAAGGGAACATTTCCAGTGTGTTGCAGTGATGTTAAAGAGTATGAGATGTCAAAGTGACTCTAGCAATTTACGTGGCCAAGCCCCTGTATGTGTGATCTGAATGCAGGGGAAAGGAACATGCCAGAGATAACCAAGATAGTTCAAGGATGTCCTCATGCATTAGCTGAAGGGACAAGCTGCCTAGAGTTCAGAGTCAAAAGGCGGCATGGTGACCACTGGCTGGAGCTATCCAGCCCTAGAACTTCAAGCCTTAACTTGAGCACAAGGTTTCAAAGGTAGCAGACACATGAAGAAGATCTGCAGACCAAACTTTTCATCTGTTGACACCATCCCTCGTGGAGTCTGATGGCTCACAAGGCAGTGCTGATTAAGCTGCGTACATACTGGCAGCTTTGTTACATGCAAAACTGTGTTGTTCTGAGCTTTCACTTCCAGATGTGGAAGAGCTGTGCCTGGGGGATCAACGGGAGGTTAAGTCCAAGAGCAGCCTAATGTGGGGAGCTAAGAGCCATATGAGCTATCTCTTCCTTCTCCAGGTGGATGTATGATCCCTTGTAACTCAAGACTATGTACACATCTTCATAATATCTCCCTCATAGTACTGGGGACTCTGTGGCTGCTAGTATCACGGAGGATGAAAAAATTGCAAAAATGTTGTTCCTTCATGTTGTTCCAAGATGATGTTCCAAAACCTAACAGGAGGGTAAATTCTGTTGTGTCTCGTGGTTTCAAAGAGTCTCCACTGTATGGATTAGAAAAGTTCCCTGTAAATAAACACTTCTTTGAAGACGGCATCCTCTCAGTTCACTTTATACAGCCAACATACACCGAGGACAGGCCTGAATTCTCCTCTGGCTGGATTAGACTTCCTCTCAAAATTAAAAGTTGATAGGATAATTTCTTGCAGATACAGGCTGTCCAGTGCAAGCATTTAGCAAGTAAAATAATGGAAAGGACCTGGCACAAGTACAGAAGAGAGAAACCCCCAAGTCGTATCACCCATCTCTGCTGCTGCCCCAATACAGCAGTGGATACATTAATGGTAATTGTTTTTCTTAAAAAATCCTTTACCTTGGTAAAAATTACAAAAAGGCAAAATAGCAAATTAACATGCTGTCAATATTCAAAGCTTCCTTGATATTACAGAATTTACAGAGTGGAAGTCACACACAGTTTTGTCTATAACTTTCCAGTGTACAGATAATTTGAAAAATCACAGAACAAAAGAAAGAAGATTTGGGAAGTAAAAAAATCACTCATTTTTAGTATTTTCTTCCGTGACAAAGAAACAGAGAGGAATAGTACATGAATAAAAATTATTTCATTTAATATAGTAGTAGTCCCTAGAATGATACAACAAAGCTGTTTAGTTTAAAATAAATTATTTTTATTTTTTTTTAATTTCAGATTGAAATTTTGTGTTAAAAGTGTTATTGTTCAAACCAATATTTGTTTTTTAACAAGACACATTTTCCAAGGAAAAAATATGCACAACATCCTTCATGCAAGTAAAGAATATGAACATATTATCATGTTCTTTGGAGCATCCAGTCACTTGGATGTAGTTATCTTAAATGTTTGCTTGTAGCCATAGAAACTACATGTGTTTCCCCTTTTGGCACTGTGATGACTTTATCAAGACTCTAAAACTATGGAACTTCAGTGTTGAAAAAATATGGAATTCTGCTGCTCTTGTGAGTCTTTTGTACTATCTCTACAACAGGTCTAACACTCTTCTGCTTCGGAGAAGTGAACGCATTATGGCTTTCCAATAATTGCCAAAATTCAGTGAGTTCCCAGAGGAATGGAGGTACAGGTATCCCGTGTTGCAGGAGAGGTGATCTCTCATGGAGATGGATGGCAGCGAGGAGGGCAGGGTGGTAGCGAGAGGTCACATATTTTCTTAGACTTGCTTGTACAGTTGTAAAGAAACAGAAAATTCCCAGACTAAGTTTTGAATGTTCAGGACCCAAAAGAAGAAAAGAGCTGTTCTGACAAGCCTCATCTCACAGGTGGGTGTGGGAAATGTGGGAAATACCTAATCATTTACAGAGTGACTGAAACACTGAGTGGGCCAAAGCCCATAGAGGTGGTAGAGAAGTTTCTAACTGGAGAGGGATGACTGGAAGAAAATTTATCATTCTTTGCTGAAGGAAAAAAAAGGGAGTTTTCCTGTTTTCATTGTGGGTTGTGCACCCCAAAGGGGCATTCCACATTTTGGAGGAAAGTCCAGACTAGCGGGGTTTAAGATTGGTCATTGTTAATTAACCTCTGAGGTGATTCATGTCAATCTATCACTCTATTTTGAACTTCTTGAAAGAAGAGTTGCTTTGGCTAACACTGAGGGGCAGGACAATTTGTTTATGCAGTTGTTACAGGGTTAACATCAACAGAGTAAATGTTAGTACTACAGTAAAGGCCCAGATTCGGTAACTGAGCCAGGACCTCTTCCAATTGCCATTTTTGTGATACCGGCTTCCATACGGAGGTTACTATCAAGAACAGCTTGTCATAGACTTTAACCGCAGTTAGATGATCAGTAATTTTATTTGTCAGTGTGAGCAATGTAGATGATACAGCATGCAATCTGTTGCAGCAGGTACTGGAAAATTTGGATGGGGCAATAGAAATCCTCAATCTTTGTGCCATTGTGCCACACCAAGCTCCTGCTTTTGATGCACACTACTCCCAAGCCTGCCCCGAGGCAATAACTTGCCTATGTGGCAGCTTCCCAGCGGCACCCTGGAAGGTTAGGCCATCCTCTTGGGACCTCCCTCCAAGGGCAGTGGAGATGTACCCAAAGGTACTGATGTCTATGCAGCAGCAGGCAGCTGAAGCAGAGCTACAAAGCCCATTTCATCCATCAGGGGGTTTGCCAGCAGCTCCTGGTGTGCAGCACTCCTTCAGCTATCACTGCGAGCAGGGAGCAATACCCCCCTGCCGCGCTTCATCCTGCTTTTTCAGGCAGAGCTGAACAGAGTCAGCAATGTGACTTGTCCAAGGCCACCCAGAATGAGCCCAGGGCTTGGGACAGGATCCATGTCTCCTCACTCCCAAGCTCAAGGAGGGGAGGGGGGCGGTGGGTGGCTTTTTTTTTTTAAGAACAAGACCTTCCTTCCTGTAGGTTGCCGAGCGCCCTGGCACCAGCCATAGCAAACAGCCCCGGCTGCAGCTCTATACAAGAATGAACTGGGCACATTTTCCAAGCGATCTGAGGGCCGTCTGCTGGGACTTGGGGAGAGAAGCTTCCAATCCAAACAAAGCAGGGAAAGCGTTATGCAAAATCACTTCTCCATCCCCTTCCTCCCCACTCTTTCTCTTTGCATCGTGTTGACAGAGGATGTTTCTCCTGGCTGTGGCTGGGCTGCTGGTACACCCTCCGCGTGGGCTTCTGCGGCCCCCAGGGGTAGAATTGCTATTTCACAGAGAGGTTCAGGATCTCATCAACTGGCTTCACTTCACCTGGGTATGAAACGCAGCCTTCTCTTAAATCCTCCATAAAGGAAACTCTCCCCACCCCATTCAAATAAATAAATAGATAGATAGGTAGGTAGATAGATATTTTTCCTTGGGCAATTCCAACTGATTTGTTTCAAGGAAACAGACGGGTTTTTTTCTTTTGGATACTGAGTGTTTCTGCAGGGCCTGGCTGTGAGTGAAGGGGTTGGAAGGCCCCTGTGCAACGCTTACCTACAGCCACATGCCCCAGCGTTTCTCCACCAGCCGTGGGGCAGAAATGCCACGGCCAGTTTGATAACAAAGCACATGGCACAGAAAAGAGAAAATTTAAGTCCAAGGTCACACCTGAAAGAAAAATCAAAGCAAATTTAATTTCAAAATGTCAAAGTAGCACATTTTGACAGTACCAGAGCTTTTCCTCTCTTTTTCATACAATTTTGCAAAACTTTTCAGTTGAGATGACACTCTGAGAGGAAAGACTTCCATCAAAGCTTTTCCAAGTAGCCCCAGAGGAGATGTTTCATTTCCTAGTGAAATCCATTTTCTAACAGATTAAATGCTATTCTCTTGGTTTTTAAAATGCAGTTCTGCAGAGGAGGACTAGGGAAAAGGGATGGCTACAGGTGCACACAGCCCTGAATCTTGGTCACAGCTTTGCCACTTGTTCTGTTGTATTTAGGGATGTCCCATGGCACAGCCAGTTTTTCCTGTGAAAAAAAAAAAGGAAACAGCTTTTGCAAGTGCCTGTTTGTGGCTCTGGCAGGAAGCACCAAACTAACCAGAAATACCTGTGTGCTGTACGGGAGCAGCACACTTCACCCCTTAGCTGTGTCTGCAGTTGCGCTTAGCAGAGCACAGCCAGAGGTTCTGCTCTGCTCTTCCAACGCCCTTTTATTTTTTGGAAATCCGAGAGCACGAATGGCTAGAAATACTGGGGACTTGATATGCGCAGAAGATATTTGACGTTTTGTAAGAGCTGTGCAGCCGGTCTCAAAAATCAGGCCCTCCTCCAGGGTTTGAAATTTGGCATCGAAAGAGCGGACCACCGTAAATCATTAGCCACTTCTGGAAATCTCAGCCAGCCAGTTCTGCAGAAAATGAGAAAACCTTCCGCTGGAATTTAAAAGAACAATCCAGAAGTGGTTCTAACAGCTACTGTGTGTCCCTGCCGTACTAAGTTATTTAACCTGAGACTAGGTTTCTTCCCAGGCTCCTAGACCAACATGGCATGTTTTCTCTGCTGGAGATTCAGTTCTTGTACATCATGTAGTAAATATAAAAAAAGGAGGTTTACAGCCCAGTGAATAGAGAAATCTCTTTCCAGGTCAATGCAAGAAATTATAGAGCATTGGAAAGCCCTAGTTTTATCTCCTGCCAAAGAAGGGATTAAGCTACAATGATTCCCAGGCCCAGGGTCTTTTTTTTTTCCTTTGCCTCTGCCTTCTTTGAGTGCAAATTGACAGAGACGAGTTTTCACTCCAAACAGCTGTCTGTTATTTGAATGGAGTCAGTTCCTAATCCCGCACATGACTGCCGTCAGAGGCTGCTGTAGTGGAAATGTTTCTAGTATCAAAACAAAGCCTTTGGCACAAAGATCTGTTTGAGAGGGCTCTGCGCGTAACCTCTGCTTTCAAATACTATCTTTTCTCCGAAGGCACTGCTCTGCTGGCTACCAAACTAGTCATTACCCATTTAATTAAGAAAAGATGCACTCTATTTTGCATAATTATAAAGGAGGAAAATCAATATAAGATGCTCAAATGAAAATCAGTTGGAATCCTTCTATTTATTTTTTCTTTTAATGTGTGTTTTCCCTCCCTCTATTTTCATTTGGAAATCGGAGCTTCAAGTGAAGTGGGCTGAAATAATGAATGGAATTGTTCTGAGAATTGTGTTTCCCAAAGATCAGTTGCTGGAAATGCTCAAACCAACCATTAATACTGAAATGTCTAGAAGTTTAGGGAGAATAAACATTCTAGGTATTTCTCTAGTTACTTGCCAATCCATATTTGTTTTTGAAAAACTCAAAAGTTCATGCACTGCTGATCTACATAACATTTAATTCAAAAAATTTTCACCTTTGCTTGCCTCAAATTAGAGAGAAATATCCCAGCAGGTGCAATAATGCCACCCAGTTGGGGATGTCATGGAAGAGCTGAGTTCTCTTACTGCTCCCATTGACAATTTCCTTTCTGAATTTTGGCAAAGGAATTTCTCTGTTTGCCTCATGTCCTATCTGTAAGACCATGACAGCAACACTTCTGTTTTCAAAAAAGTCTGTCCACTCATTCTAGCAGGAACTGCTTCTAACTATGTGTTTGTACAGCAGTGAGGACACTGCACCTTTTTTTGGTCACACTTATACCAAGAAGGCCTGTCATTGAGTTAAAAACACACAGAAGGAGATTGACCTTTCATTAGTGCTGCAGAAGACCAGCATGGCATGTTTCTGAATAGATGCTGAAACCAGGACTGAACTGGTCAATTCTAAGTATCCAAATCTGTACATTTTTGGTTAGAAGAGAGGATGAAAATTATGCCTCCACATCACAAAGCAAGGTTCAAGGAACTCAAATGGCTTGCTAAGAGCTGCACAGAGGCTCCAGATCAGGAGTAGGGACAAGCACACACCTGGGCTCCCAATATGAGGCTGTCATTTCTGCTAGAAAGCACAGAAAGAGAAGATGCGTCCTCCACTGCCAGAACAACTGTGGTGGGCTACAGTGCCTTCACCTTCCTCAGAACATCCTTCACACTGAAATACTGCAGTGTTAGTCCCACCTGTCTGCCAGAGCTGCTTTAGTTCAGAGAGGGTCAAGAAGACCCTCTCCATAGCCTCTCACTGCTCTGTTTCAGCTGTGCTCCTTGAAAGATCAAGAAGATGCAGAGCAAATACAAAGGGTAAGGAACAGATTCTGTGGTGAGATATCGAGATTCTTCTTGGGGGAAAAAAGGAGGTGAGCTAGTTTTGGGCATGTTCTTTCTTTTTATAAACAGCTTCTTATCTGAATGGCAGAATTTTAGAAACGACAAGGATCACTTCCTGCATACTCTGGATCCTTCTAAGCGTGGTCAGGCAAGGTGAAGTGAGATGCTGTACCACCTCCAGGGAGAAGCACTGCTGACAGCAAGGTGCTGAGCTCTGGGAATGCCTCAATTCTCATGGGCATCCAAAAGTGGGTGGTGAGTTCCCCAGGACAGCTCACACAGCTGGGTGTCATCTCTGTGGCATCAGAGTCTGAGGAGAGGACAAAAAAAAGTAAATTTCATCTACTAGGATAGTGTCATACTGAGGTGCTGTGAGGACAGAAGTGTGCGAGGCTGGTATTCATCTTCAGGGATGGAAGGGTTTTGGGCAGGAGCAGTATTTGGTGAAGACAGGTGCTGCAGGGGAAAAGAAACCATTGAGGGGAAAGTGGTACATGAATTGGCAAACCCCTTACAGTGGGAAGGGCTGGAGCTTGATGGGCCTTGGCAGTGCTAGCAAAGCCCCTACAAAGGCACGTTGAGTGCTTTACATAATGAAAAGCTCAGTGCCGAAGCACATCTGTCTCATTAATTACTATATTTGGCAAAGTAATCCCTCGCAAACTGACTTAATGCTCAGTTCAAGAAGCGTTGGAAACTCTGGCAGGTTCAGCTTGCCCCACTGGTGGATGCTATTGGGACCCTCCAAGGTGCCAGGCTGGCTCTGCCTGCCTGTTGGTGACAGACAGCAGCCAGTGCCAGTCACACCACTGTGGTGAAAGGGATGGTCTATCAAAGCAAAAAGCACTTAGAGACTGCTCGGAAAGGTTGGTCAGCAGAAATGCCTCCAGCAAAGACACTGGCTCTCTGCTGTGGAGAACCCTCGATTTAAAAGTGATGTCCCCTCTCTTCCTTCATCCCCAGTACACGAACACACTGAGGCAGAGAGGCAATAAACCCAGAAATGTTTGTTCTTGTAGGTGAATAGAAATTCCCCTTCTCATCGCTGAAATAACTGATCATCTTGGAGATAGGATCCATCCTGTTTTCAAAACTCCCCGGAGGGACTTCAGCCAACACTATTAAGACCTTTGCCTGGGAATAGGGGAATTTTACTCAGATCTCTGTCTGCATTACCTGAAATGGGCCCTGAGGGTGGGCAAAGACAGACTGAGAAGTTCCCATCACCTCTTGCACCTCAGACATTCGCTTCTGCTCCTGGCCTGACACTCACCGCCCCACTGCGTGGTAGGACCACTGTTTGGCCATGTACCACAGCACTGGGGGTAAAACATCAACCTGTAGGTTTTTTTCTGAAAGGACATTTTTAGCCCCATTTCAGGGACCTGCAGCATCTGCCCACAGCTATGTGTCCTCACATACCAGGAGCAACAGCTAATGGTAGCATACAGGCAGGAATGAGTGGGATTGCTGGGAAATAGGAACACCTCAGGCCAACCTATCCACCAGACCTAGTGTTTTATAAAACTGTCTTTTTCCTTTAGTTTAGGGTAATCTCCATCTTCCTCCTGTAAAGTGCAAATAAAACCTTTCTACTCTACAATAGATGTTGTTGTGAGGCAGGTATTGACATCTACCAATGGAGGCTGTTCAATTGCTTCCAGTAGGTGACATGACCTGGAAAAGGTTATTTACATCTGCATTTTCTCACAATTAGTGAAAAGGTGATAATAATGGGAAAGAGTCCTTGGATAGTAATGGAAACTTCAGGCTTTACTCGATATCACAGGTGTAGAAGGGGGTGATGATCACTAACAAATGCTTTTTTAACTGACAGGAAGTTCTTCTTTCCAGGTAAGCAGCAATGTTCACTACGACAGTTTATTTTGGGGGTAAATGTGGGAGGTTTTAGTTTTTAACATTTTTTAGAATCTGATGGGGGGGGGGGGGGCGACACAGACATTTTTTCAAAAACAGCAAAAAAGTTTGAGGAAGAAGAAAAAGAAGAGAAAATGGTCAAGGCCTCTTTGCAGAATGGGTAGGCAGAGAAAAGCTGATCTATAGTGTTCAAAATCTAAATTTCACCCTCCAAAGACAGTGAAGAACCATGCCCTATTGATCCAAGAGGTAAACTGAAAGATTGGCTTATTTTTTATTTCCTTCCCAATCAGCTTTGCTCATCTGTAAACCTCTACAGATTGTGTTCAAAATGTCTGTAACTGATACGCAGGTCAGTTTGTGGAGCGTCCCCCAGGCTCAATCTACAGTGCTGATATTTTGGGGGTTTTTGCTTTTCCTGGGCTTCGCCAGTAACACACACCTGTATACGGGGAGGATAACATGAAGAGCTTTAAACAAATGCTTTAGTTAATGCACATCCCACAAGCCACAAATGCTCCAGGGGACCTTTGCCAAGGGTTGTTTAAACATCTTTTCCGAGAAACGGCCCCTCTTCATCATCACCCTGGCCCCTCGCAGCCCAGCCAGGGTTAGGGTGGTCTGGGAGACACCGTGCTCCTGAGGGCACCAGGAGGGAGGAAGATGAAGGACTGAAGATTGCTGGCTGAGTCCTCGATTGGTCATGCATGATCATGGAGGGCTGGGAGGACCCCACTTCTCTCCGGGTGTGCAGTATGTGTGCACACACATGGGGCTGCCAGCAGGGCCGCGCAGGACAGCAGGTTTCTGCAGGAGGATCCTTCAGATAAGGATGTCTGGGCTGTTTTCACCCACAACTATCAAACCATTTCTCGGCCACGAGCCTCTCCCTTGCTTTCTCTGCTTCAAAAACAAAAAGTCCATTCAGGGAATGCCAAAGTGCAACTGGATAAAAATGAAAAAAAAGCCATCATCTTTCCCTCTGCTCCTCTTCGGGTGCCTAAAAGGGCATGCTCAGCACGCAAAAAAAAAAAACCTGCTGACTTCACACTCTGCTGGAGAAAGCGATTTGAAACCAACAGAAATAATTGTCACTGTGTTTAGCCAGAGTCAATAAAAGCACTAAGGGCCTGGCATTGTCAAACCCAGGAGAAAATAAATTGCCGGTTCATGAGCACTCCCTACAATGTATCCTGAAAAGAAGTTTTCTTTCCTTTCTCCTCAGAAAAAAAATTATGGGGAGGGAGAGGGAGAGAGCTGAGAGACGGGAGAGCCTGGCAGCGTATATTTCATGTCTAATGATATTGTTTTCGTGGTGAGCAATAAACTGTGGGCTCTTGAATGATGGCATAGGAAAGAATAAATAAAAGCACTGCTCACACTGATTGCCTGTTGGATAACATAGTAAATCTGAAGTAAAGTTCCTTATTCGTAGGGACAGGCAAAAAAGTTGCAAAAGCAATGGAGTGACATGATCTATCTTTTCCAAAATGCCTATGATTTTGGATGCCCAGCCTGAGACACAGTCAAGGGGCCTGATTTCAGAAAGGGAAAGAGCTCAGCACAGTCTCCAAACTGCTACCGTGTTTTAGCTCTGAAAAATGAAGGTGCCTAGTGCTACACCTATTTGGGGATCAGACTCTGGAGGTTGTGTCTCCATAATCATGCCTGGTTTCACTCCCCAGCTCTGCCAATCTGCCTAATAGCACTCCCCCCCACCCCCTTACAAATCTTCCCTCACCTAAAGCCACCAGCCACTTTTGAAAACCAGAGCCAAACCCAGAGTTTTAATAGTTTCCAGAGATCATGAGAGCTTGAGGGAAAACCATGTCCAAGTGATCTGATCTTCTTTTGAATGTTTTAACAAAATTAAACAGAATATGGTAGCATGTACAGACAAAAAAGTCAGACAGATAATAAAGTGTTATTTGTGTTTCCATTTCTGTGTTGTTTACCCTTATCCTGTTAACCTTCTTCTATTTTAGCCTTGTTTGTCTTAGCAGTGTTCAGTGCAAAACATCAGGGACTTAATTTTCAACCTGAAGCAATGTCCTGGATGTTGTTAGACATCCATGCAGACCTTAGGTATGCATGGTATTTACAGGACCACTTCTGAATGTCCTGCCCAGTGCATGAAAGACATCTCTATGAAGAAGGACACACCTCCCCAGTGATACTGACTTGTGTCATCTTCTAATTGCCTTAAGCAAAAAATGCTCATTCAGTGAGTCTAGAGTGATTTGGTGGACATGAAGGCACCGGCTAACACAGAGACCTGAGGAGTCCTGGAGGAAAATTGGCAGCACACAAAAGCAGGGATGGGATTGAAATGAGGCAGCCAGCGACCACTTTTTCTTCAGAAAGATCCCAATGGATGGAAAGTGCTGTCCAGCGAGAAGTGAAGGCAAATGTGCCACTTTGGCCCATCTGCCACAGAGACCTCAGTACCCCCAAGAAGGGATGAATGTCCCCATCAAACACACAGGGGTAGAAATAACACCTTCTCGCTCCCAGGGCAAGAGGCCTACATTGCTTGGACAAGGTGGCCACCATTTGCACCCTTGAGGCTGGATCTGTTCAATCTTCTTCTGAAGAAAATTGAACTAAGCAGCAGGTTGTTTTTCCCCTGTTCACATCTGCCATTCCTTGGCTACCAACCCAGGTGGGTTTCACAAAGGCAAAATGAGTTTTCATAGAGAAAGGCAAAAGGCTGAATACATAGCTGCCCAGCACTGGAAAATACCCGCTGCTGCATGCAAAGCCTCGTACCACATTTTTAATTAGATGTGACAGCTCAGGGTTCAAGCATGTGAGGAATTCCAGGCTAGATGAAAAGGGACTGGGCAGAGATCAATAGGGATAAAGAAGCAGCGATAAGGAGAAGGACCTGCTTAATCTTGTTTTTATCTCTGTTTATTTATCCTCTGTCAGCGGTGCTCTCCTGATCAAACACACAGGCATGTAGAATCCAGTGCACTTACTCCTTATGACATGACAATAACAACAGAGCCGGCACTCACATCCCCCGTCCACCCCATCCCTTGGCAAACAGGGTCTTCTGCTGGCTGACATAGAGCCATCGCTGCCCGTGTTTGCTCTCCGGCGCTCATTGGATTGTTGAGGTGCTCAGTGCTGCTGTGTCTCCTTTCCCTTCCCTTGCAGCTGATAGCAGTGTCACTCTTTTCCTACACCTTCCCACTTTACAACTTGCATAGCGGCCAGGCTGGAGATCAGCAAGGCAAGTCCATGAGGCGTCGGACAATGGAAGCTCTTCTTAGGCTATTTTTATTCTGCATCTCTTTTTTTTTTTTTTTTTTTTTTTAAGGTGTAGAAATCACAGTTTGCGTTGCCTTTCAGAAAAGGCACTCTGCAGACGAGAGGGTGAGGATCCGGGGGGCCTCGTGGGGCTCAACAGGGGAGCACTGCATGCAAGTCAAGACAAGGCTATGCTCTCATATATTAGACCTCCTTGTCAGGGTTAAGTGGGGATTTCATCTCTGATTTACACCCTTTCTGATGGCTCTGCTGTATGTCAACTCCAAATTTGGGTCCCAGATATATTTCTCTGCTCCTCGGGGTCTCACCAGCCTGTTTATACAAACTAGGGGCACCGGGCAGCCCCTTCAGTGGAGACACTTGCATGAAAACATGGCTGGGATTTTCATGAGACGTGGGGCCCAATACTCCCATCTGTAGCAGGGCCCTTTCCACTGCCTGAATACACTATCAACCTAAGCCCCAGGGCAGTTGCTTGATTTAGAGCAGCTGAGGGTGTAGCTGGATTTTTGGAGAGCACACATGCTATGACTCCAGAGGAGAAACCGGTCTCTGAAGTACAGAATATATGGCAGCCCATACTTAGCCATATATTCTCTGAGCTATTTCCAACCCCCCAGGCTTGTTGAATAAACCTAATTCAAGCAAGGCTATTTTAACATATCATTGCATCTATTCCCAGGATGATTTGTCTGCCAAAAGCGTAACATGCCTTGCCTTCCATACAAGGCTTTTCTACTGAAGATCGCATGAGGTAAAATATTTCCAGCATTGTCCTAATTAGCAGCAATCCCTACCTGCATATTAGCAACTTCTGTAAGGCTCTAGAAAATATTAATCATCATAACTACTAGCACATCATAGGTTTAATTTCCAGTCTAGGTCAACGTAGAGGGAAGATGTTGACGGCATGTTTAAGCACTTGCATTGGCAGTGATGCTACTGAAGAGCGAATACAGCACTTTCATAAACCCAGATTCATTTCTTTCTAAACTTATATATTTCATTGAAATACCCAAGCTAAACTTAGTCAGTTTAGACTGTTGCTATAGTCTGCAGAGGTTACCCAGAGAGAGTGAGCTGGTCTGTCTCACATCTTCTGGTGTTGCCTCATTCTTTCTGCTGTTTAAGGAGAAGACCTTAAGTGACAGTGTCCCTTGCTTAAATAACTACACTTGTAATAGATGAATCAGGTGAAGACACTTTTACAAATGACTTGTTAACCCCCTCAGCACCTTTGAGATAAACAAAGGCTTCACAGGTGTTCTATACCAAGAAAGAAATGCTGTTTGCTTTACACATTTCCCAGTGTCCACTGGGGACAGTAGATGTCTTTGAGATGGGACAGCCAGGATGTAGTTTACCTGTCCAAAATGGATTAGGAAAATCTCCTGTCAGGATCAGGAGCCCACAAACAGCAGCATGCTTGAACAACATATAGCTCCAAAGGTTGTTTTCAGAGATGACGCTTGCAGCTGACCCAGCTATAACTATTGTGTTGCCATCCAGGATTGCCACTGTATATGCACTATTGATTACCACAACTACTGTGCTACCAAAACTCCACCACTGACCCTCAACTTCCCCCTTCAGAAGCAGAAGGCCGTGGAGCTGCTGAGATCTTCCCATGTATCTCCTCACCTAGGTTCTGCAACATGAAATCTTACTGCCCCTAGCTGCAGCCCTTCCAGACAAGCCCACCACGGCTCAGTGGGAGGAGCGGTGACAGGATTGGCAGTAGCCCAGCAGGCAGATTGCAAACCCTCATCCCCTATGCGGGCACAGAGACAAGCTGCTGCAGCAGTCTCCTGAGGTTAGCTCAGGAAGGACCTTCATAAGAATAATACATGAAAAAAAAAAAGATGCCCAGGACCTATACACCTCCAGAAGGTGTATAATTTATTAAAGTTCCCTTTTTTGACATACCTTCAAAGATTGTCTAAGCAATGGGAGGTAAAAATTCCCGTATTACCAAATGTTTTTCACCTATGTGTTCAGTTTCTTGTCAACAGGCTTTGACTTTTTTAACGGGTTGACACTGGGAAGAAACTCCACGCGTCCCGTTCTGATCCTTCCCTAAACCTCACCCTTACCATGACCCATGCAGCTGTCAGAGAGCCGTTGACTACTCCTTATCACATCAGTCACAGTTATCTTAATATCACCTTGCTCCCCTTTGTCTAATTAGCTATCTCCACCTCCTGCAGGTAGGCACAAGAATTAGATTTCTTACATGCTACCCTGACACGGATAATAATAACAACTATTTTAAGTGCATTTGTGGTTTGCAGTGGCTGCAGCAGTGAATGGGATGAAGACTATCATACCAACCTGATGAGCTACCTGGGATCTGGATGCGCTTGGGAGGAGCTGGGGGATTTAGACTTGGGCTATTCCTCACCAAGCTATCTTTTCTATCACTCCAAAATTTTCAGATTAAGTAATCTTTTATTTTTTATTATTTAGTGCTGGTCAAAGGAGAAATACAAGAAGCAGAGCTGGCATTGAACCCCAGCACACAGAATAACATCTACGCTGTGTTCCCCCGCAGTCTGAGGATATTTGTATCCAGAGTCACCCATTAGAAAAACAGAGAGGCAACTTGTGAAATATGGATCTGAGTTCAGGTTCAGACCCAGAACTCTCGATGTATTCAGATGCAAGAGATGCAGATCAGGGAGTTACATTGCTTTTGCTATTTTCAAAATCAAGAGAAACCAGGGAGAGAAAACAAAAAAAAAAAAAAAAGGAGAGGCAAAATGAAGGAAAGTGAAGAAGAAAAAACAGGGGTGGGGGAATCCTTACTACATGCTGAAGAAGGAAAGGCAAAGCACTTTATTAAATGCTAATGATACATTAATTTTTGGCCGAATGTTTCTTTTGAATTTCTCGTCTGTATTCTTGTTCAATCTAGCTATCTCTCAATCTGCTAAAGAAATATAGCTTCTCGCTATTCTGTAAGTGTAAGGTCCAGCAAGCAATGCCTGCCAACTATTTTTGCTCTAACTGGGAACCACAGTCTGGGCCCCTGTTAACATTTTCTCCTCTCTGGGTCCTCATCCATGACTGATATCTATGAACGTGCCAAGGGAGAGAAGCATGCACTTTTTCTTACCCACATACACTGGCACTTCTTGTCCCGGATGCTCCATGGCCATTTCTATTTTCTGACCTGGCATCTTTTCTGATCCCTTGGCCAGTTTGGAGCAGGCAATGGCCTGTCATTACAAGCTGGTGGTGGTACAATGTGTTCAGCACAGCCCAGAGCACAGAACAGGCAAGTTGTACACGATCATCTCTCCCATGGAACTGGAGCCAAACTGGGACTAAGGAGGTCTTTTAAGAAGTATGTTTGCATTACTGATGACCTTTTAGAAGAAATGACTCTCCTGTCCCATTTCTTCTTTGGCCTGCCTTGCATTGCACAGGCTCGATGAGCATGCAGCTGGGGTGATTCCTTTGCATCCAATGGCAGGAGAGCATCCACAGGCAGGAGGAACCTGACAGTCTCCAGTTGCATATGGGTTTTGGAGAATTCATTTCCTTGTTTTCCTGAGAGGTCATGCTTGTTCCACTGCTTGCCTGTATAAAGGGAGTAAGGGATTTTATGTATTTTTTTAAAGACTGCTCTACTCACCTGGTGCCCTCCATTAACTCAAAGTTTTATCATCTGGTTTCTGAAAATCAGACCTACTGAGCCCCTGTTAAGACTGAATTCACCTGCAGCAATCAAAATGCCTCTGAGCACAGCCATGATTTCCATACTAGAAAGGGAGTGTTTCCTGTGGGGATGGTGCACAGTTGGTCCCATATGGGAAAGGTGAGGAGCTTGTGCATAAACCTGGTATCTTCGTTTTGACACCCACCAGAAGAAGAATGCTAAAGCAAGTGTACTTATCTTAAGATGTCAAAGTTTCTCCTAGATAGAACAGAGCTGAAAGCAGGAATTTTCATTCCTAGTCTTATGTGGGTGCTCTGAAGACAGACTCAGTTGCAAAGCACCTCAAATTAAACTAGTTTAGGACACCTGATTCTTCACTTGCCTTCCCACCATGTACATCTAGGACTGTTCCTCCAAGACAGGTCACCCCAAGTTCAGCTTCTAGACTTGGCAGTGTACTGTCTTGTGCTTCTTGGACAGAGATAGTGACTCCATGGCAGAAATCTTTCATGAGAAGAAAAATAAATGTAATTTTAAAATGTGGCATACCTTACTGAGTGTGGTTCACCTGCTGTCATGTGGGCATTTTTTAAGATCCTCCAGAAGTGTCCATGAACCATAAATCAAGCCAAGGATGAGTAAGTAGCTCATTAGGCGTAGGTATTTTTAGTGCAGACATCTAAGGGAAAGTGAGATTATTCCCACCTCCTGAGCCCCTGACTGTTACTCTCTGAAACTGAAGGCAATATTTCCAAATAGTGAAATAGAGGGGCCAGGCTACCCAGACATGTAAACTGGGCATAGCACTCTGATAGCAGTGATGCCCCAGTGAGCAGGCTGATCTTGAGAAAGTGAACTGTTAGAGAATGAGTTTGAGAACTTTATAGCAGAGATAAGGAAGGATCTGCACATTATTCAATAAATCTCAAACTCCTGGTGATCCAGATGGTCCCTTTGCTCTTTTACTGATGTGTGATCATTAGCAGAGATGTGTAGCCCATGAGTAAATCAACCTAAATACTTTGTTATAATAGTCCTCATTACAGAACATTGATAGATTAACTGTGCTCCTTTTCAGTTTATGAGCAAAGCTCTTTGCTCTCCCTGGCAGCATGATTAATGTGAGGTTCACATACTTAACATTAGAGACCAGTATTTATGGCCTTAAAAACATCAAGAAAGAAGCAAAATGTCCGCTGTGACAGCATATATAGTACAAGTGTCAAATCTTATCAAGAATCCTCTCATCCATTATAGCTTCAAGAGGTGCTATCATTTACCAAGCTGACCTGGCAGACCTCAGAGTCTCATTGTAACATTCTTCGTATGGTAATCCAGCTAAGAGCAGAACGTAGGCTAAGTGAGACATAGCTTAACACTTTCATATACTCAAATAAAACCGTTACTGGGAAAGAAATCATCAGTAAGACAGCCAAAGTCATTCTCCTCCGAGGGGGGAGGATAGAGTCAAACTTCTCAGCCAAGTGAAGTGATTCTCTCCCTCCCTTACTGTACAAACAAATTATGAGGAGTGGTGCTGCTACTGACGGGTGAGTGGTGCAAATTTGGGGGGGACCATAGGGTAAGGTTGAGGCATGGCCCAGGCCGCCATCACACCAACCCTTGCAATGATTAGATTCAGTTTTGGTGACGCTGCTCTTTAATCAAGGTGGCTGAAACTTAGCAGGGGGGCTTGAACAAGAGTTATAATGGGTCTGTCTGCAAAGCAGCTTGAAATCTTCAGAGAACACAGTCCCTGTTTATGTTGAACTAATTTCTCTTATGGGCCTCAGAATCCAAAATCTTGAGTGAGGGAAACAGATCAAATACTCTCCAGTTTGGACATCCTGTTGCAAAGTCAAACTTCTCAAGAAGACCTGGATTGCTCTCCACCTCCCACACATCAGGGACGTGCCTGTAATAGGCACGGTCTGCTAAAGGAGCTGCACTGCTCAGTGGTTGCCATCACAACATGTTTCATAGATGAGCTCAGAGACAGCTTGACTGGGTTGATTTATTAATATGTTCCTATAATAGGACAGGTATTACCAGATGACTAATACTGGTCCTATTCAAGATATCAATTAGGCACTCAAAGGCACTTAAACATGCACATAATCCCAGATACGCCTCAGTATCATTGACTTCAAGCAGACACCAACATGCAGTTAGAGTCAAGCACATGTTTAAGGACTTTACTGAATCAGGGCCGTTATTTGGTTAAACTACTTGTGGTATTTGTGAAAATACTGACAGATTGTGAAAGTTTCATTGACATAAGGTTGAATGACTGTTTGTCCAGAAATGTGAAGGACTATCATCCAGCTTTCTCTCTTTGTCTGAACTGGTTCAAAAGACACATCTCTCATGAGCTGAAGGTGAGTAATTGCAAAAAGCTCCAGTGTACTTTGGTTTCAGTGTACATTTCAGTGGGTTTAAGGCAAACAATGACAAGGAGGTTCGGAGATTGTAATTTCTGGACATGTTTTGCCATGTCTAATACCAAAGAAACTATGTGCAGGATCAGGTTGTGAACCAATAACGTACAAACAACAGATAGGACTGAGTTTGGAAGGAAACCAAAATGCGTTTAAAGATTCAACTAGCTTTATCCGCAGGCCTGTGCACCAAATGAACAGGCTGTTTCTCAAAGGGGAGACTTTAACTGGCATCATAATAGACTACCCAACAGTAGATCCCATGCAAGAGCCTGCACGCAGTTATTTCACATCACTCCCACAATTTGAGGGTTAAAATGCTGTCCACCACTAGCTGGGAAAAGGGTTTGGATTCTTCCTCGTTTGGAAAAGTTTCTTTTTCATGATAAAGAGCTCTCAAATTCAGCTAGTTAAAGGCAGTTAAATCACTGCCTCTAAATGCCTGGAGTCAGCGGCAGCTTTCCTGAGCTGTGCGGAGATGGGAGCTTGCAGAATGTCTCCATTTGATGTAAGGAGGAGGGCTTGCCGAGGAGTTCACATTTACCCAGAGATTTATTGGGGGAGAGGGCAGGCTTGTGCCAGACTTGAAAGAGAACATGCTTCTGCGAGATAAATTCATTTTCATGTTTATTTATCTAGAGTAGAAAAACGGTCCTGCCTAGTAGAGCATATGCTGGGTGTAATGAAAGACAAACGTCAGCTTTTGAAGGAAAACACCCATTCATCAAAGGACATGGAAGAGCAAACAACTTGTTCATTAAAACACAATTGAAAGGTGGCTTCTCCTCTCCACTCCACCTGCTTTCCCAAGTTGGGGGTAGCATGGGAAACTGCTGCTCTCCTCCCTTTCTACTTGCTCTCTGTCTTGGAGCAGATGAAAGGCTTTTCCTGTCTCCAAGATGGGAAAAAAAAAAGCCTGCAAAACCTAAGCACACAGTACTTCACCAGCTTTTTCTTCACTGTTTTTGAGAAGGCCATGTCTGCATCCAGTCCAAGTCTGTTGTTACAGATCCTGGCTGATGGACTGACTCCGTACCTGGGCCAAATTCTGGAAGGGACTCTATGCTCTCTGTGTGAGACCTAGTGGCAGGCGCTGGAAGATGGTAATGTGATACATCCCAAGGATCCCTATGAATAGGAGGAAGCAATCAAAATCTTCTAAATTTTCCCAGGATGGGAAAGCAATTTCCTCTTCCAGCTGTAAGAATGGAGCAGATTGAAAGGTCTCAGGGAAAGTAATTATTGCCCTTTGATGAGTCTATCAGGAAGCTGAGACTGGCTCATTGGTGTGAATAAACATTTTCATCTTTAGCCTAATTGTCTGTGTAAATCCAACAAAAAGAAATCAACTTAGTGTACCTAGCATCTATATCCTTGTACGTAATATTGATTTTTTAATGAAGTATCACACAGCTATGTAGACATAAAAGAATAAGGACAATAACCAACGCATGTGGTAGGTATCTCAGATAAATCCACCAGGTTCTGGGCTCTGGGTGATTTATATTATTTCCCACTGCTCTGTTCATTCTCTGTGATTTTTCTGGCCAGTCCTCTGTGAGGCTTTTGATTATGTCTGTCATAATATGGGTCATCTGCATCTCTGAAAGCCATAATTAAATAATTTCAGTGAGTTATGACAGAGAAGTACATGTATTGCTATGGCTGTCCCTCAGACTGTCTTTTATTACAGCGTCACACATGAAAGCTTGAGATTAGAAAATGACTGAATCACTGGTTGATTTTTGCACACTTTTAATATGAAGTCACAGTTCAGTTCAGTCTTTTTAAAAAGGGTCAGCTGAGCCCAAAAGATCATGTTTACAGTTCCCAGTTGTCAGCAATGACTTGCTGCTTAAAAACAAGTGGAGACTTCGAGACTCCTCTTTAAGTGTAGATTAGATATAAAAAGAAATGAGTGGAAGAGAGGAATTCTGCTTTGCACTTGGAATCTGCAAACTGGACCTGAGAAGGAACAATACAGCTTCCATCTGGGAACACCTTGTAAAACCAAAGCCTAGAAAAATGTGGGTAGGTAAAATTACTCACCATCCTGATCGCAAAACATTGATGTTGACATTTCTTTGGATGTAACTGGAAACTTATTAACGATGATCCACTTTAGCTGGGGATTTTCTTAACCTATAAAGTTCAAGTAGCTGTTTCTTCTCCCCAGACCACTGATCTGGCTTTGCTGACTCTGAGACTAAATAGACGCCTTGTGCGAGTGACCTTATTGACAACGCTTGGCACACAGGCTTTTATTTTCAAAATGTTAGCAAGCAGACATCCAGGTTTAACTTGTGACCTATTAATATATCTAGCCGGGACACAGCAAGGCCACAGGCATCTCAAATTGTACATTCGTTTGTTTGAATAGCATACTACTTTGTGCCCACGCACAGCCCAAGCCTGAGAGCTTTGCAGGCCAGGAGGGAGGAGCAGTGTAAGCTGAACCGCCTGGGGAAGAGCTGGGACATGAGGAGGCAGACTCCTCATTTTTTTCGGTTAGGTCTTTTTTTTTCTTTTTTTTTAATCTCCCCCCCCCCATTCTGAATCCAGGGAAGACTAACCTGGATGAACTCTCCAGCTGTACTGGCTCAGCTGTGCTGGCCATTGTAGGGGGGGGTCACAAGCTCATCCCTTTGCACTGGTATGGAAAGGAGTAGCAGCCCCTTCCACTCCTCTCCTTCCACCTCTCTTCAGCTCATCTGCTGGTCGCTCAGGACCCAGGATGTTGTTAAGAAGAGGGGAGAAATAACAACTATTTATATAGCTGACAGTAAGTGTGTTTATGCAGGGAAGAACTACTCTACTCACCTATTCCTTCCATGTCCATAGCAATTATGTAGAAGATTCATACTGGGGAGTATACCAGTCTACTTTCATGGTGCTCACAAGTGTGCTACCTTACATAATTGAGGTCTCATAATGCCAGTTCAGACAGTGACAGAGTGAATGGAAGACATCTCACCCAGCTTTAGCCATCAAAATACTGATATTATGTCTCACAGAGTTCCTATAATCAACGGAAAAAAAAGATACTTCCCAATACATAGTAATTTCCACCTGTCTCAGTGTGGGATGATGGTACTCATCTCCCTGTACTGGATAGGAAATACCAGAAATCAATACCTTTCCAAGAATAAGGTTGGGTTTTTTTGTTTTGCTTTTTATTGGCAAGCACACCAGACTGAGCTATGCTGCTAGAAAATGTCCTCTCTCATAGCAGCTTCTACCAGTCCACTGCCAGGGGTACCCTCCCAGCCCCATTTGCAGAGCAGTTCATGTGAAAGCTCTGTTGACCACCTCCAGGAAAATTAGCCAACGGAGCTGATCCAGCCTTTTCAATTCCTGGGCTCAGCTCACACAGCTGATCTTGTTGACGTGACATAGGCCATAATTGCGCCCTCCAATTTGCTAGAAGAAGCCAGGGCACGGCAAATGTGCAGAGGTAAAGAAGTGATCAGCTGGGGATGGGAACCACTTCCAGAGGCACAGCTGGGGCCAGAAAGCTGTGTATTGGGTAACAAGATAGGCTAAAAGGCTTCCAGGCTTTTCTTCCGTTGATCAGAAAACAAAAGCTATCGCAAGATTTGAGGGCTAAAGCTTGTCTGTTTTGGTAACTCTGTTCTGCTTTTCTTGTGCCAAGCAAAATGAAAATGGCAATCCTAGAGATAACCAAGCAGTCAAATTATTACAACTGAGAGATTTATGCATATAGACACATATCTAGTTTTTAAAGCAAGCCAGGAAGTTCCACTCCTTGGAAAAAAGATTAGGGATATGTCAGGCATGCAGAGCAGACACAGTGGTGGACACAGCCACTTAAAAGCAAATAAATGAATGAGAAAGGTCCCAGGTAGCAGATAACACACTAAAAAAAAAAAAAAATCATTTAATTCCAAAGGAAGGGATATCAGGGGTCACTGTGTTTCTGCTAGCTGTCAAGAGTCCTGTAGATGTAGCAAAGCACAGTGCTGAGATAGCTGCATGGTGCTTGCACAGCAGTGGGGTTGGATCCAGCTCTGGAGCGAACCCAAGCGCCTGCTAAACTCCTTGGGGGTGAAGCCACATTTTCTGAATTCTCCAGCATCAGAATCAGTACAAGAAGTGTCTTTCTGCTCCCATCCATAGCCACCCATCCCCTCTCTCTCCTCTTGCTGTAAATTATCATCACCTCTGTCATGCCCATTTGGTTGTTATCCCAAGTCCAAACTGCGTCAGTAAAAGCCCAAGAGAATCAAAAACTGATCCTTTACCCCAAATACATGACATGATTTTTGGAGGAAAAGGTCCAGTTCGTGATTACCTTTCTGAACTACACTGTTCCTTTGCTCCCTAGGTGTCAGCAGGCTAGAGGAGATATTGTGAAATATTTCTCAAGCCAAGTGGAGCAGAGATGAAAGATGGGCAAGTTTACAAAAAATTGTGGATCAGGTTCCTCACCCAAGCTGAACTGCTGAGATCTGGACATTATAGATGAAGAAGCAAATCTCCAAGTATTTGTTTGGTGTTTTGGCAAGCTAAGATCCCCTTGTCTTAAGAGGAGTGCTGTATGAGAGTGTTTAGCTCCCTTGACAATGCATGGAATGTCCCCCACTGCTTCTGCTCTGTAGGAGGGGTGACATGCTCCTATTGAACCTGTTGCCTTCAGAGCACGGCTTTAATGCTGTGGCTCAGAGCGGTAGGCTCCCAATGCAGTGATTGCTTTGCTGGCCAAGGAAAAACTCATTACATGTGGTCACGGGGCAGGCTTGAACCAGCAGGTCTAGCTGGGCCAAGCTTGTTCCTATGGGATGCAGCAGATGCATCTCCACTGGAGAATCCAAGCGTACCAGCCCCAGAGGCAGCATGCAGGTGGCTTCCCTGTCCAGGAGGCCAAAAGAGGGGAGATTTGGACTGTTTTATGACAGTTGATCATAGTAGGGTCTGAAAACATTCCTAAGTACATCTAGCCACTCAGTGTGAAAGTAAACGCATACAGAGCAATGCCAGTTCCTCAAGTGAAGGTAGGCTACCAAAAGGCACAGATTTGTAGTTTAATTAATCCTTCATGAGTAGTCTAACAGCTGTGGCATTTCGCCTGCTCAGGGCACAAGGACCAACATCTCTCTAGATTTTCTTTATTTGCCTTCCTCCTTGATGGGAGACAATTTTGCTTTACAGTAAGTTGTACAGGTGCAGCTTTTCCATCAGGAGTGGGACTCAGCTTGAAAATCAAGAAAAAAAGTAATTAAGTACACATATACGGAGATTACACAGAAGCTTTTTCTAATCTCCCATTGTAATTAATGAAGAGTTACAGGTGTTTAGTGACATTTCAGATGCCATAGAACATCAGACATCTGCCCAGGGTGGCAGGTATGACACAGGCCATGGAAACCCGTGCTCCAAAAGCAGTCACATGAGACAGCAAGAGCATCTGAGACAGCACCACGCACCTGTAACTTATGCTTCTGGTCCATGCTTTGACACTTAATTTTAGAGCTCAAATCTGTGCACCAAATCCAACGCAGCAGTCTGGTGAATCCCACCTGGAATTTCCATAATCCAGTGCTTGGCATATGTGGTGTCAGAACGATTGTATTTGTCCTCAGAGCAACAGTGTAAGTGGGCAGGAGTCATCCCCAGGGAACGCAGCTCACCTGGAACCACTGGCATAGCAGCTGCTGGGAGCAGTCTACTGGATGAGACAGACCCTGCCAGTTACGCATGGATCTGAGATTCCAAAAGGAAGTTAATTCATTTCCACAACCTACAGTGACCGGTACCATGCTCAAGAGAAAGGCTGGAATTGCTAGCCTATAAAAGCCGCGATAGGAAATGAAAGAATACTTTTCTAAAGGGTATAGAAAATTTAGGAGAGTAAATCCCATGGACATAAAATACATAATTCCCACAAGATTAGAAATGCTCACGAATCCCCATTTTTTACATAGTTCTCTTCAGTTTCTTTGACTTTAGAGTGGAGGAAATGTTATGTATCTTTAAAAAATCCTTACACCTCCTGCAGTCCCTTTCCATGCTCTGTTCTCTGCAGAATTAACCCTTTTTTTGTTTTGTTCTGGAGATGTCCTGCAACCTGTGCGACACTGCTAAAGCACTTCAGAGAAACTTATCAAACCCCCCTGAGTGTGAATGCAAATTTTAGGAACAACAAAAACAGAAAAAAATACTGTGAAAAATGGCTGCCCTTGAGGAGTGCCTAACTCCAACCTCAGTGGGTGTGTGGGGAGGGTAATGGATGGCTGAGGATCCCATGCAATCAATGGGTAGTTTGGAGCAGTCTTCTGCCATTTTGACACAGCTTTCTTCCTCTTTCTGAGTCTGAAGGCCCAAATATGCCAACATTTCAATATTTTCCCTGTTGTTGTTCAAAGAAATTAATTTAAAGGAAACAAACAATTAAAAAAACCTGATAGTGCTGAAGGACCTTGGAAAGGGCTTTAATAGATGCGACTGCACTGTTATACTGCTTGTATATGTCTGTTTCTGGTTTTTCCTGAGGTTTTGGTTCTTGCTCTCACATGGGGAATTGTGTGGTGAAGGGCTGTCAAATTGTATGTTTGCACATGGGATGGAAGAATGGTATCTGTAACAGCTAATGGGAACTGGCATCTTTTTGTATTATGGTTATTCGTATTATCAGTATTATTGTACCAGAACATATATATACATATACACACCAGAACAGCATTTGGGCCATAAGAACTCTTTCAATAGAGCCTCTAATTTTGGCACAAGTCTGTCTATTCCAAATTCCTCAGGCTGCTTTTATAAAATAAAACAAAAAATGTTTTCTTCATTGCTTTTAAAAAGAAGTGACTCTGGCAAACTGCCACACACTTCACAGGACACAGGATTTCTCCCTTATCATCTGTGTAGCACTTTGGGTTTTCGCAGACAGCAAGATCCATTACTATTTTGATGTAAAACTGCGTTATCACATTTGAGTTTCTTCCTCCAGTTGGAAAAAAACAGTGCCGCAGCCACCATGGAAATACGACATCAGAGCAATGAGGGTGGCATTTTGCAACTACTTCCCGTGTGGTTGCCTCAAGCCACTTCACAGGTCTCCAGAATAGCTGTCCTTGCTTATCACTAAGAGCACTGCAGTAACAAGAGGTTGAGGATTTGTCCTATGGGAAATGGATGATGAAGCAAGGCTAGAGACTAGGCTTTCTCAAGGCCCATTCTGCTCCTTAGCCTTTGGTTTTCCTCCATTC
This sequence comes from Vanellus vanellus, assembly GCF_965231255.1. NCBI lineage: Eukaryota > Metazoa > Chordata > Aves > Charadriiformes > Charadriidae > Vanellus > Vanellus vanellus. The sequence goes on along the minus strand of NC_138909.1, from coordinate 52,059,414 downwards.
TTTGTATCACCGTATCCACAAACACAGAGAGAAAGTCACCCTCTTTGCAATAGCCTTTTGGCCACTGCTAAGCAATTTTCTCTGTGTTTCCCATCATGGCAACCTAGAGCCTTCCCGAGATGGTGAGAAATAAACCCATTTTCTCCCACTCACACTACTGGGGTTTGCTTTGTGAAGAAAGGTTCAACTCAGTATTTTCAGTATAAAGTTTAATATACACAACTGGCCTGAGTTCATAAAGTAAAAAATGTATGGAATGAAACTAGAACCATTTCAAAAACATGAAAAATATACACGCAATTAGAAGTGGATCAAGATGATTTATTTGTGCAGTAGTGTTGAGAGTATATGTTGGGGAATATTGCAGAACAGTTTGTCTTACTAGTAGAGGTGAATCTAAGTCACCAGGCTTGGATCGCCGAGTGAACTTTCCCAGAATTTAGGAGGAAGCCTTTCGATCTCACCAGGGAGCATTAACTTCAGTCTGTGAAGCTGTTTTAGGTGGTTTTTTTTTTAATAAGTCTACTACCTGGAAATGCCATAGACTTAGGTCCTACACAGGAGTTTCCAGCTGGTCTCAGTACAGTAATGCTTCTCCTCTGTCTTTATCCTGTTGCACCAGAGAATGATGGAAGAAGATGGAAGAAGTGACTACTTGTCCCATGGAGAAAGGGCTTGACTCTCCACCTCCTCTCTCCCTCCGTGGTCACTTACCATTAGCACAGAGGACATGGAAGGTCTTCTCACAATCCTGGTCTTTGTTGGTGTCAGTGATCCTCCAAGCTGGGAAGCAAGAGGGAACTTATCTCTTCTGCAACAGACAGTCCAGGTATTCACACCCTCTCATCAGACTCCTCCAGCTGAGCCAAACACATCCCTGTCCGCAGATACAGACTTGGCCACTGGGTGCATTCTCCAACCAACCTGTCTTCTTTGATTGAAGCTATTTCCCATCTCCCATTTTTCCAGGTTGGAGTGTGCAACCTATTAATTACAAAGACACCTTTGAATGGTGTAAAGCAAGCTGCTCTTCTTATTTCCACCTTCCAGACATTTCATCCATCAGTTACTTGTGTAGAGCACCAGATAGATACCATGAGAAATTGGACGTCAGGTGACATTTGTTTTGGCTTAGCATGTGTTTGTTTAAATGTTAAAATCTCAGTCTGTACTTTATTTTAACCTGTTTTGTCATTTGCCTACAACTACCTCTGCCCTGTTTTATAGCAGGCTTTTTAGGACTATAGGAAAAAAAAGCAAACTGACACTGTTCAGGGTGTGCTCTGTGTTCTGCATGGCGTGTGAGCATGAGGGCCAGGACCCAGTTTCTGAAGGAAGGTTTGTGCTGTGTGGGTTCTACTGGGCTGATTCAATGGAGAATACCCTGAATCACATGTGAACACACCACTCACAGGCAATGGTTTCTTCTGAGCCTATGCCAATGAGGTGCCAAGAGCAACCCAGTATTTGAAGACAAACATGTGCATGTTGTGTCAGGGAGTTGGACTTGATGATCCTTATGGGTCCCTCCCAACTCAAGATATTCTGTGATGCTATGATTCTATGATTCGACTTACAGAGAGTTGTTGACAAAGGGGGATTTTTATATCCTAGCAAGATTTTGCCATTTAATAGAAAATGTTCCACATCAGGATGAACAAGAAATCTTTCAGAGCAGCGACAAGCAGTACCTTATCTGGAGAATAAGTCTTACCTTGGCGTAAGAGTACTGTTATGGGACAAATGCAAACTCTGCCTGATTTGACCAAAGGTGTATAAACTAACCCTGCACGTTTCCTGTCATCTCTCTAACTACCTGGTCACTAGGAGTCTACAAAGGCTAAGTGATTCTGCTTGTCACACAAGTGACCAAATGTTCACTGGCAAAGAGTAAAAAAGCTTCCAAAGCCCAGAAACAGAGCCCTCCACATAGGATGGGAGGCAAAGATCAAGACCCTGGTGCAAATTAGGCAAAACAGACGAATACAGGTTGCTACATCTTACATGGATGCTTAAGTGCTCGGCGAATATGTGAGGGGTATATGTGTCACACTATTTAAGACAGGTGAAAGTCTCACCCTTTTCCCTCTGACCCAAAATTCCATTGTTGTAGGACCGTGTACATTCCCATGAAAAACTTCAGCAATCTGACATTTTTCATGTAGAAAGAGATCTGAAGCTGTCCATTAAGCCCTACCTTTAAATGTAAGTAAATTGCTAGTCGGTGCTCAGGATTTGAATATTTCACTTTCTGGCTGCAAATATTTTTGTTTAAACTGTACTTTTGCAAGGTGTGGAATATGGTTGCTGGAGGGAAGGGAAGGGAAGGGAAGGGAAGGGAAGGGAAGGGAAGGGAAGGGAAGGGAAGGGAAGGGAAGGGAAGGGAAGGGAAGGGAAGGGAAGGGAAGGGAAGGGGAAGGGGAAGGGGAAGGGGAAGGGGAAGGGGAAGGGGAAGGGGAAGGGGAAGGGGAAGGGGAAGGGGAAGGGGAAGGGGAAGGGGAAGGGGAAGGGGAAGGGGAAGGGGAAGGGGAAGGGAAGGGGAAGGGGAAGGGGAAGGGGAAGGGGAAGGGGAAGGGGAAGGGGAAGGGGAAGGGGAAAGAAAAGAAAAGAAAAGAAAAGAAAAGAAAAGAAAAGAAAAGAAAAGAAAAGAAAAGAAAAGAAAAGAAAAGAAAAGAAAAGAAAAAAAGAAAAGAAAAGAAAAGAAAAGAAAAGAAAAGAAAAGAAAAGAAAAGAAAAGAAAGAAAAGAAAAGAAAAGAAAAGAAAAGAAAAGAAAAGAAAAGAAAAGAAAAGAAAAGAAAAGAAAAGAAAAGAAAAGAAAAGAAAAGAAAAGAAAAGAAAAAGAAAAGAAAAGAAAAGAAAAGAAAAGAAAAGAAAAGAAAAGAAAAGAAAAGAAAAGAAAAGAAAAGAAAAGAAAAGAAAAGAAAACCTCCTGACCATGTAGGCATGGTGATCATTATATGATGATCAAAACAATAACATCATTGTCATAACTGTCACTATTATTGGAAAATCACAGGCTACTTTAAAGAAGACCGTTAGCACCATTACCTGTGCTTATAGGACAGAGAAGCTGAGGCAAAGGAGGAAGATGTGACTTGTCCCAGGCTGCCCAACAGTACCAGCTGACAGTAGTGTCCGTATCTTTTAAGGCTTGCGTTAACAATTGCCTTGCCCCAACAAGGAGTGGATTTGACCATTTGGTGCCAAGGACTCCACACCTACACTTCTCTGTGTTTGAGGAGGTTTAGCTTTGGAGTAGCTCCAGTCCATGCCTGAGGACTGAACTCTCCTTGGCTGCTGGAGTGCATGAAGTGCATTCCTGACCCACAACTTGCCAAGCCATGCCCAGCATTTACGCGGAGAGCGGCTCATCGCCAGGACTATATTATGGTTGCTATGATATATGAAGGCTGAGGCAGCATTTTACACTGTCTCTGGTGTGGTATTTGCTTTTTTTTTTGCTTTTGTTGCATTTCTGTTGCTTTTTGCTTCTTGTGTTTCTCGAAAGCCCTGTCGATGGGCTGTGGCAACTGCCACAATAATTTGTAATCTGGAGGCAGAGGAACCTCTTGGGAAACCATGACCTGTGTCATGGATGCTGGGAAATATCCTCCAGGTCACCAGGCTCAGCAATACTCCTGTGCTGTAGCAAGAGGAGGACAGGAGACCGGTCCAGCTGTGAGAAACAGCTGTTTCTGTTAGATGCTGGTGAATATTGTATAGGAAAGGATTGTTGAATCTGGGCTGTGCATTTTTCACTGTTTTTTTCAATAACTGCACTATCTGAATTTGCAACCTCAGCTACCTAAGCAGAAATGAAAAATGCCTGAAGTCTGCCTACCCCGTAAATACATAATCAATTAAAGTAAACCCAACCGTGATGTACACAACAAAAACCAATCGTCGGAGGTTTCTCTGTAAAAGTTACATGCTGTCATAACTTCAGGCTAAACAAGTCTGAACCGAGAAGTGTTTTGTCCCAAGTCTGTATATTTTATGGGAAGCTGATGCTTATTTTCCATGGGAAACTAATTTTTCCAAAGGATAGTTTCAGCTTGGCAGCTTAGCACAGTGCTGCTGTGACAAGCTGCTCTTTTAGCAGCACTGACAGATTTTTTTGAGAAATATTTATTTTTTCAGCTAAGTCATGAGGCCAGTGACAGGTACATAGTGGAATGCAACATAATGCAGGGAAGCACGCAAGAAAACATGGAAGTTGGAGCACAGCCTTTTTCACTGACATAGCCAGATAGGACATAGGTTGAAGCCACATTTTTGTAGCTCTCAGTAGAAAGGCATTAATTATGGGCTAGTCCAAGTTTGCTGACCAAACTAAAGGACCTGAATGGAAAATTTTGTGTCAGGTAGACTCAAAAGTTATTTTGGGGTTTTCCTGCCAATATGTACGATTTAAATCATTTTCTTTGATCCAGACCCACATTTGTTAGGCTAAAAAATATAAATCAAAAGAAAAATGCCTTCCAGCTCCAATTCTGACCTTGGTGAGAAAGAAAAGTTTCTGTTTAGCTCTTGACCAGATTGACACTTCTTAAGTCTTAGTGCATCTTTAAACAAAGCATTAAGTAGAAACCAATCCAAAAGACACAAAGGCACAGTTCCCTCCAAATTAAACATTTCCTGGAACTTGTGTCTTTCAAAGTGTCTTTCTTCTTCTTCTTTCAAATAAGAAATTAGACATCTGAGCTTGGACAGTTACTTAAGGCATTGACTAATAAAATGGATTTCGCAGATGAATCAGTCCATGAATATCTCATACTGCATAGTTTGGTGTTTTGATTCCTGCTCTTTCAGTCTCCTCATGTATTGTGAGACCTCAGCCAGCGTCAGCTGCAGTGATGGTCTCTGGGAAATGATGTTGAGAAATAATCTTGTGACTGCACATCCCAGAGGACTTTTCTGCAGACACCTTCCAAGCAAATGGCTATCAGTCACTGAAAGCTGCCCAGGATAAACAGAAAAGGGGCACAAAGTGTGCCCAATCACAAAGATCAGCTTTGGAATATCAGCTCATCCCAAATCCCTTCCCATAAGCTCTCAGTGACCTGAATCATTATTCTTCTCCAAAATTCTTCCTCATGGGTGGAAACCGGCATATACTTTCTCCTCCTTGCTTTTGTTACTGAATACAGCCAATTCACCCACAAAACTCTCCATGGGCATAATAAACTAATTGCATCCAATGGTATACTTTCCTTATGCACTGAGAATTATTTCAGCACTGAAAAGAGTTTAACCATAACCACAAATCCTCAGGGAACAGAACTCAAGAGATACACAATGGTCATGAATCTCTAGAAACGGAGGTGAATTTTGAATCACTGGCTTGTAAGCAGACAGTTTGTTTAAGGAAAAAGGGAAACTTTTAACAAATTTTCATTTGAATGCCTTTTCTAATTAGAAATTTCTTTAAATTTCTAGAAGTTACACAAAAGCAGTTACTTGCCAAAATAGGCAAACACCTAAATTTAGGACTGTAGAGTCTATGAGAGCTGACAATTTTAACAGATAAAGCAGTGATCATGTCAAGTGGTAGCTGGTGAATTGGTTCATACCACACTGTATTGACTTCACACCACTGTTATTTGGAAGGTCAGTCATGCACATTGGAAAAGTAATAAAGTCAATGGTTGAACATGATGCAAGGTTTACATGACAGATTGATTATGAACAGGCAATTTTCTTGGTTGTTCTGTCAACGAGGTACCTGAAAGCAATTGAGTTCACTGACAGATGAATACAGTCCTCACCACTCAAGAAGCCTAATGTGCCCAGTATTATCAACCTCTCTGTTGGTACAAGCGCAGAAATGGTGGCAAGAAGGCTCCCCGCCTTTGTATCAAAACCGTCTTGCAGGTAGGACACTTTGCTCTGACCCATGACAGTCCCCATCCTAGTAGTTTAAATGAAACACGATCACCCGCCCCATAAAGCTGACGAGATGGTGCTTTGAAAACATTCATCCTGTGCCAACTAAAACTCTCCCAGGCAATGCCCCAGCGAGGCTGGGGAGATGGAGCACTCCAGGAGTCGTTCCCGGCAGGCAGCTGGTCCCAGGGCCAGGGATGTTCCCAAGGTCATTTCCTTTACTGGTATAGGCAGAGCTTCAGCATACAAATTTCCAAACGGTGTGGAAATGTCATGCTGGGGCTTGCAGGATCCTGGAACTGTAAAATGATACATTTTCTGCAGAATGACTTCCACTTATTCTCCAAGCTCATCAGATTGTACCAGGGAACACAGCAGGTTGTCCCAAATTAACAAAACATAGTATTACAGTTGCAGCAAACCCTTGAGAGCCCTGAAGTGCACAGCACTCTGCAAACGTGTTACCAAAAGAATGTCCCCACTGCCAAAAAATGCATAATATAAGCAGGACAAGAATGAACAGGGGTATAGATGGACAGGAAAAAATGAGATGATCTTGGAAGGCACCACAGGAAACTGCTCAGCTGTAAGCACTGCCACATTTTTTGTAGGCATGACTGGATGTTTTTGAAAGCATAGAGAGACATTTTCACATCTGGACAAGAGTATCAGGATGCTGCAGATCAGTCTTCACACATTTTTCCGAGTAAAACAAAGTCTGCTGAGATGCATACAGGGAAGATCTGCTAATGCAAAACCCAGCTCTGCTCCAAACGGCAACTATCAGGACACTTCTCCTGGGACTCCATGTTCATAATCTTTCCCTACATTTTGTAGTAAGTGCTTTACGTTTATGCATTTTTTCGCTCTCCTGGCAGCCCTGCCAACTCCCTGCTGGATTCTTTCCCTCTTTTGCCTCATCGCCACCAGTGAAGGAGGCCAAACACTCTTCATTATGTGCAACCTCATGATGTCCAGATTCAGTTCTTGCTGACATTTTTGCAGCTCCATTACTTCAGATGGGCTTAGACAAGTCCAGCAAAACGTAACTGCCTCTGAGGATGTAATCATGACTCACAGTATTTGAAAGGACAGCAGGACTCAGAGCCACAACGCTCAGAAACGTGTCATGAGAACAGTTTTTTAAGTATAACCCTAACTCTCACATTTGAAGAGTAAGGCAAACCCTTCAGTTTCAAGAAGTTATATCTTCTAAACCAGATTCATAATATTTGATGCCCAACTCTGAGCTTTTCATAGTTTAATAGAAACTTGCGAACTTTTAAAGTTGTAAATTTTGCTGATATGTCTGTCCCAGGAACCATCTTAGAGATTCCCAATGCAGACAAATCCCTCTGACTTAACTCCTCTGTAGTTAGTCTCCCTTAGCTTATTTTACAATTCATGGAGAAAAACAGGAGCTTCTACAGTTCAGGTCATTTAACTTCATCTGGTGCTTTGTAGAAAAATGAATCTTGCCCTAGAAAAGCCTTCTTCATTCCATAAGCGAGCCAAGGGCAACTCACTGTGTAGTCTACACCTAAAGTGAGATGAAATTAAGCTTATTCAAGAAGTAGCATGACTTATTTTTGCGATCAAATTTCAGGTTTATTCCTTTAAAGAGCATCTCATTTTTGCTGACTAAAGATGTGAGTATACTAGTAGACAACCTTGTGAGCATAGATGAAAAGCTTGCCAACTGACAGTGTCAGCTGGGCTCCTGCACTGTGCTATCACACATTTTGCCATAGTTTTCAAGACTTGGAATTCCATTTGCCTCAATCTGAGAAAAGGCCCAGGACCAGACCTCCTCCATATGAAGAAGTCTTCTTTATCTGGGAACATACCAGAGTGCAACAGCATTTTAGATTAGCTGTCTGGCTACTCTTCCAGAAAATTAGTCTGCATCTAACTGTTTCTCCAGGATTTTGGTAGCTGTTTAGGTGCAAAGAGTTTCAGTCTTCCCATTTCATGGGCAGTAGTTACAGCTGTGAGGCACTGCTGAAATTATTATCAACCTTCCTCATACGTGGACTCACCGCTGCCTTCCAAGGGGCCCCGGTTCTTGTATGAAAAAGCCAATAAACATTGCAGATAGAGAACATCCCAGAGCCTCGAGTCAACCAAGACCACCTCCTTCACAGCAAGAATAGATCACTCTGCTAATTGCAAGTTTTGAATGAGATACTGTCTAGCAGATATTTCTTCTGTTACAGAGCAATTACACCCTCACCATCTATCTTCTCCTGCCAGGGTTTACAGAACAGCTGGTCTCCATCACTGAGAGGCAAAGAGTGGTTTGGTAACTTGTATCCCTTCTCCCTTTCTGCAGCTGTGCTCTTCACCCCCAAATTTCCCCTCCTTTCTCCCATTCCTTTCTCCTTCTTCTGCTCAAAGCCAAGAGTTTGTGATGTTGCTTATCCTGGTTAAACCAGGAATAATCTCATACACAGCTTCCCAATAGATTTGTACTGATTTTCTCCACTTCTCATTTGAATCCCTGATGAATTCAGCAAGATGCCTCTCAGGATCTAAGAGAGAGCTCTGGGCATGCAGGAGCTGTGAAGGCGGGTAAAACCTGCCAAAGAAACGTGGTTAGTGCTCTTTATAGAAGGGGTTAGCTCTTCCTACATGCAGATAGTTTCCCTCTCCTTCAGGGGACAACATGGATCAAACATTATAGCTCAATTTACTATGGAATCATGAGGCAAAAGAGAAGTAACGAAGGTCATCACAGTGAGCAATGACACAATGGAAGGTCTGAAGATCTGCCTTTGAGATATCTCTTGAAACTTTCTTACGCTTCTCCTAAACAGCCATCGACAAGTTCAGTGAGGGCACCTGGGGAAAATGAATGAAAACCAGATGAACCGCAACAAACAGGGACCATCAGTACATAAACCAGATGAGAGGGAATTACTCTTCCCCTGAGCATGCTGGATTGCTGGCTTCTTCCATGGCTGACCTCGTGCTAGGCACTTGCACAGTGGGGAAGTGGTGCACCATCGTGGCAGCTATGGGATCTTGCTTCAGCCATGGTGATAGACAGCACTGTTCTTGCCCCAAATCACAGGAGAAGTAAAATTTTTCACTGAAATATAATATAGGAACACAACTACCTCCTGCTGAAATACTTATTGATTTAAAGATCATCTCTTCTTTACTTGAGGTTAGAAATAACGTTGGCCTGAACAATTTGATAAATAGACAACTTTTAAATAGAGATCACAGTTTCATAATAGAAGTGCATGTGATCAGAAGACATTGAAAGCTCTCCACCCTTAGATATGTTGTATACTGAATTTTACACATAACAGTGCATTTTGTTATTAACTTTTTTCCAAGTCTCCATCCTACTTTTATTCTAAAATAACTTTTCTAAGTGACATCTTTAATGTGTAATAACACATATTGACTTTCTTCTGAATCTAAGCCAGGATGCAGGATGCTGTCATCTGGTTTCCCCCCAAAACCCCCTTAAAGCCCAATAAATCTGTGACTATTTCCTCTCTGAAGCCTCGGAGGATATAGAATTACTTCACAACTCCTCAAGCCCGGAGCCCTCAGCATGGCTGATGGAGAGCCAAGATCAGAATGGAGTTGCTGAAATTGGGAAGTGAAACAAAAATAGTCCCCTGGAAAGGAGCAAAGCACAATGGCAAAAGCAAGTCCCATTTGGAATTACAGTACGATGGTTATCAGACATCACGGTGAAGTCTGTGTTTGCCTCTACAAACTGTTAAAACAGTAGCAACTGTCATGTGGTTCCAGTCATAGCCCATCATTAACAAAAACTCTATAACAGCACTCGATGCAGTCACGGGCCAATGCAATTTAGTTTTGTCATTGTACAGTCAGCAGTTCCTTACTTATCCTGTAAAGGGATAAATTATGTTTCAGCTTTAATTTTATATAATGTCATTTAAAGAAAAAAAAAAAGCCACTTAATTTCCCCACATTGCTATTTTACTGTATGATCCATGTCATATTAAATTCTGTCTTTGGCACAAGTTTTATCGAGCACTACATTACTGCTGGCTTTGAAGTACAATTTCATATGCACTTATAGGCTCAGGCTAAGGAAAGCAACGAACTGCCCACATTTGTGTGGCTCTGTGACTGCAATGCGCAGTGCAGTGTGAAGAGTTTCTGTTTCCAACACTGCAAGAACAGGTTTTTTCTGCTTTCCCCCGCACCTTCCTAACAAGGGAGAAATAAAAAACAGTGTGTTTGGCCACTCTTTCGTTTGTATTCGCTTGAGGATCAAAGTGACTTTGCATAGATCCAATGTCTGTGCAAAACCACCTGCTCCAGTTCTCCCATGCAGGGAATTTCCAATACTTTCAGGTACTTCTGTGCGTAGTAAAAGAGCTGGAGCGCAGGCTAAGTGTGAGGCAGAAGTCCCCATATGTGTGCCCCAATGGTCCAGGTTTTTTACAGTGTATTGCTCTATTTGCAGACAGGCTATTAACAGGACAGAACGTTTTCGTGGTAAGCCAAACAAACAGGTTGATACTTCTGACTCATGTCAGAAAGAAATGAAGGTGGTCTTTCTTCATCAAGATTGTAAAATGCGATAGAGGTGGGGAGGGAGATCTTTGGTGTTGCGGGAATGCAGGTAATGGCTCCAACAATACCAGACTCTACCCCAGAACCCTGTCATCCCTGAATCTCCTGATCTGATATCCAGATTTATGGTTACATCTGTGGGTATGTCACATTAGGGTCTCTTCAGACGTCTCAAGGCCTCACTGCATACCCACACCATGCTGCACGGATACCCTGCAGCCCATAGTCCCGCTCACCAAGTTTGGTTCCGCAGCCCTTCCTCTAAACAGAATGAAGGAAAACTACTCATTTTGCGAGTGTCCTTATCAAAATTACTTTCTTTAATGTCCTGTAGATTCAAAGCGGGATTTTTAAGCGCACCAATGTAATTTAATCATCCCTCTCCTTCCTGTTGTGTGCTCCCAGCTTTACAGAAGCCAAACCATTAAAATATGTGTTTCTCTCACGGCATGGACACTTGGCTCTAAGTATTACTTAAAGGACATGGGTAAACACAGGAAAAGATGTCCCAGCAGGAGGGAAGTGATTGTGAGGACGGTATGTTCTGACGGCAATTCAAAATTACCAGTCAGTTACAGAGTAGGAAGCTGCAGATAACAAGTTGTTTTATTTAAATAGCCAGCATGTCTCAGCCCAGAGAACAATAGGGTCTGCTGTGACAGCCAGTGCTGTACACATGCAGGGAACTTCATTTGGTCAAATCAATAAAGGCAAGAAAAAGGCAGATAACATCTCTGAGGGATGCACCAGGCTGCGAGATTGACCTTGATTCTCCTTTTGCCCATAGCAGAGAAAGTCACTTAAGGTGAGCGGCAGTACTCCATGGCAAGGCTGGAAAGCAGCAAGGCATGTCTGGGCTTTTACAGCCTCAGGGTGGTTTCTATTTTTCATTTAAACACCTGTGAGGTTCTCAGGCCAAGATCCATAGCCATGCTGTGTTGGGGGGGGGACGTGGCACAGTAATTGGAAAGGGCAGTGAAGCACCCAAACCCTAATGGGGACCCAGCCCTTGGCTGTGCAGGGGTACAAAACAGGGCACAGCACTGGGTGGACGAGAAGAGGCATTCCAAGGGAAGAGCGGAACACTTTTGCTTTAAATAGACCTTTTCCTTGCTGTGTTCTCATTTCTCTGTTGATCCCACCTTTCCCTGGCCCCCTCCTCCATCTCCAACCTCCAGTCTCACATCTCTCTGCACGCCCCATGGGCAGCTCACAACCTCTACCCACACTCTTCTCTGCCTTCTTGAACTAAGTCCCAGCATCACTAGCTCTGCCCAAACCACAAGTGAGTCTGCCTTGTAGTGCGCCTTAGCTTGGGCTTTGATTCCTGGCACCCATTTGGCATTAGCACACCTCACCAGAGATGTATGTCATGGACTCTCGGTCTCCTCTATGAGGAATAAGCATTGGGAAGAGGATCACTTTATCCATTGACTACTCTTTAAAGGGAAGTTAGGTTATTATGGGACATGGCAACCTCTATGAGACCTTGGAAAAAGCAGACACACTGGTGGACACACAAGTACTTCTTCAGGTCTTTAGGAGACTGAGAAGCACATTCCAAACTAAGCAAGGGCTGGGAGCAATTCTTTCTTCCTCCATCCAGTTTAGCTTAATTATACTCAACAGGGAAACAATTTGGGAGAAAAGGGTGGTTAGTAGCTGTGGCTATTAGACAGTGAGGCAGTCAGTTCGCAAGCCCTTGTGCCATAGACAAAATCACCTGTGAAACCAAGAGGATAAACTGGAGAAGGGTTGTAGGGAAAAGTGAAGTATGTCAAAGAGTCTCCACCTCTGTGATTTTCAGTATCCAGTGGATTAGTTAATGTAGTTTACATAAATGCGCTCCCATATTGATTACATTTGTTCATAGCAGTAGCACAACCATGCCTGTTGTATAGGAAGATGTTATACAGACAGAGAGAGTGTGCCAAATCATTTCCCATCATTGAGTTGACCTCACACTGAAAAAACACTACTTGAGGAAAGAAATAAACCATTCTCCATGTTTCCCCAGGGACAAGAAGAGGAAGGCTGACCCCACAAGAAGAAAGGTTTCAGTTAGGCATTAGGAAAAAGGCCAGTGGCTGAGTTTGGACAAATCATGCAGTGCCCATCACAGGAGATTTTTTAAAAGAGATTAGACAAATGCCTGTAACAAGCTGACCAGGTCTAACTGATCTTGGGGCAAGGAAAGGATGAAATGCCTTCTAAAGTTCTCTTCCAGCCTTATTTTCCATTTTTCCACCAATTATATATTTTCAGACAATCGTGATGTCTTTGTTTCCTGTTTTTCCTTGAAAAGCAGTTGGGAAGCTGTCTGTCCACTCAGCAGAAAGCCTGCCATTCAAACCCCTTGAATGCATGAGCTGGCTGCCATCCATTCTGACTAAGACTCTCAAAGAGGAGCTGGATAAGTTGAAGTTCAATGAGATTACCAGTCAGTAATGGCGCTCTTGGATGTGGGGAGCATGGTCCTCCACTTGGGGAATGAGAAACCTTCATGTATTTCATGTATACCACCAAAAAAGCCACCCGAGGGGAACAACTATGATGTTTATGATTGGGTGATACTTATGATCAAGGATGATTGGGGTGGTTCTCAGAGCAGCAAAGCCGAGATGAAAGATTTCGTATCATATTACCAACCACCCAACCCAAGAGCACCAACAAAATTAACAGAAACCCTTTGGAAACACATAGAATTCAATTATTTTGGCTAAATTACCACATCCATGGCAAATTACAGGCTGTCTATTGGAAAATATCTCCTCTCAGTCCTGCATTTTTTGTTCTTCATTTTTGTTTATGTTCCCAGCATTTTCCCCTACTGGCAAAGGCCCAGTGTTTTTTGGGAATGACTAAAGATAGGCTTTTGCTCCACAGAACAATATTTAGTGGTTGGACAAGGTTGCAATTAGACAGTGTGATCTTCGATTCCTCTGCAGACCAGTGATATCAAGCATGTGGCCTGACCTAAAATACTATATCCAGCTCTGAGCCTTGCCAGACCAAAGCGGTGCAGAAAATCTGACTGGTGTTTAGAGGGGAGTGATAAGGGCTATGTAGTTGCAGGCTATCAAAAGCTGCTTCTTATCTGGAGCGTCTTCAAGGGGGTTGGAGAGAGATGGAAGGATTCACTGACTTTAAAGTCCTAATGGTTGGGAGAGTCCATTTCTGCCCATTGATGCACAAGAGGCCTCGGGGAGAGAAGACTGCAAGTGCCCAAACCTAAGTGAGGATCGTACTTTTCTGAGAGCAGGCAGGCACTGCTCAGAGGCACCAGCTTGGCCTCAAAAGCTGTACACTTGTGTTAGCCCAGCAGCCAGCAACCCTCCTCCTGTAGAAATCAAGGGGGTTCAAAACACTCCAACCTTTCCAAACAGTGTAGAGAGGCTAGAGACGGAGTCGGGATTTCTCCCCGAAATTTTAAGCAGAGATTTAACCATCTGCTCCTTTTCTTATTTCTCTTGCGCATTTGAGATTTGATTTTCGTGCTTCGATCTGCAACCATGTGCTGGAGGTCTCGACGGGCAGAGGGGAGCTCACTTAAAACCTGTGCTTGGCATGATACACATCCTGCAGCAAATGCTTCACAGCCTGGAGAAGTGAGCTAGGAGCTCACGTTCACTGAAGGCTGAAATCATCAGCCTTCTTGGGTAAAATAAGGACATCTCAGAGTAAATACTGTACCTTTAACTGCATGTCTCCGGTGGCTGTGCTGCGAGTTATCTTGTGACTTGTGGTGAGGGGACAAACACATCTCTCCCAGTACTGTACTGCCTAATCAGTTCCCAGCAGTTAATGCGCTTATCATCACATCGGCACTCTGAGATATGAGATTAGAGGTGAGAAATTGAAGCACAAAGTCTTGGGTCAGGTTTTGGAAAGGTTATGACAGGCATCTTATTAGCATTTTAAAAATCTAGTCCCACAAAAATGACCTAAGACCATGGCAGAGCAGTCATTTTCTCTCCCAAATCCCTCTCTAAAAGCACAGCACTAGTCCTGCCTTTAAAAGGCTTTTAAATAGTTTTAATTTAGCCCCTTTGAGGCTCTAAAGTGAAATTACAGTCCTAGACTTAGAAAAATTTCTTTTGTGACAGCTACAAAATCATATAAATATTTCTGAACCCAGTGACACCTATAATAAAATTAATTAGAGATTTCTAGTACGGTAGATAAAGTTTCCTTAGCACACATGTCACTATGGAATCTGTCTTTCACTGCATATGGAAAGATCTGGGGAGGGAAAAAGAGAAGACAGTGAAAATCAGACAAATTAAATGAGAGCCACACAATTATTTTTGGTAGCATTTAAACTCAATTTCATTACATAATGAAAGACTGCTCCTTTTATTTCTTTTTTCCGCACAAGTTACTGGGTTTTCTAACATCCTAACATGGGTTCCTATAAATCATCATAGCTGTCTTTCACAATACTGCCCAGTGTAAAAGTAGCAAAAAAAAAAGAATTGAACAAAGTTATTAAGAGAGATAAACTTTCGAATCCATAATCTCTGCAGGCTATATCATTCCTTGATGGCCACAGGTTTATCTGGAGGCATACAGAAGGGATGAATGAAATCCACAGAAAAGTTTCAGTTCAATCAGTTCAGCTTTCAAAGGCAGACGAAACCTGAAAAAGTTTCATTTACCCCAGGGAATTTGTGAAGAGAGAGATTCTCACCAAAGACGGTGATTTTACATTAACCTTCAGGTCAGACCAATGCTGCATTATTAGCATTATTTAATTAACAAAATTCATGCTTTGAAACTTTAAATATTTGCAAATTCATCCCCTATAATGACTTTCATTCATTATTATTTATCTAGGGCCGGAGTCAACCTGTAGCAGCTCTCATTTCCCGCAGCAGGAACAGCTGGGGGAGACAATCCAGTCACTCTCTTTAGGTGTTTAAATGGGAGCAGAGCTCCTCCAGAAATCTGGCTCCAATTATGAGCACTACGTGCTTTGAAAATCTGACCCTCGCCTTCAGTGTCGGCTAGACATTTTACAAACAAGTCTGATGATAATAGCATAGTCATACAGGCAAAGTGCTCACAGGGTAGACACAGCACAGGCTTGGGGCTTTGCCAAGGCGGCTGCTCTGGTGTAGGATCACACCTCTTCCTACCACCAGCCAGTGCCTCTTAGTGGGGCTCTGCAGCGCGGTCACAACCCAAGGGAGCAGCCGGCCAAGGAACCCCAGCTGACCGGCAGGTCAACGTAAATTTGCCACCAAAAATACTTTGCTGTGAAAAGCTGAGGATTGCTTTGGGAGAAAACCCGGCATTCACGTTCGCTGCTAATGTTTTAAAAAAATCAAAACATTTTACTTAATGTTTTTAAAGAAATGCTGATTTTTTTCCAGAATTCTTCTCCCACATGATTTTTTTTTATTATTTCATATTTTAAAAACCCAACAATACTCAAAATATGTCATTTAACTGAAAGGATTTTTGTTTCATGGTTGCCAAGGACTGTTCCACCTTTCTCATCAGCCCTCTGGATGGCCTCAAGGAAAAGACTTTACCTCTTTTCAGCTCTGTTCTGTTGCTGTGTGAAGGGGAAAGTGATGCTGACATGCATTGTAAGTGCTTGGAGATTAAAATGCTCACGCGCCTGACAGATGGAGAGAGTCTATGGGTACGTACACAGGAGCTAATAAAGCTTTCAGTACCGCACCCTCCCACCCTGTACCTACAACGTTTATGAAAATGTCCACTAGTGTTTTTAGAACACACTGTTCCTCGTATCTATCCATCTACCTGCCAAGTCTTCATGACAGCGAGAAAGTAATTGAAATGTGATGACTGGCACCTGTAGGTACAGCAGCATCAAGGAATTAATCTGAATAATGACATCTCCTAAATACTGTTCTGGGCATCAAGCTCAAAAATCACCATTTTGCTAACCCTTCTCTCTGGCTCTTCCTCGTTTACTGGGACGCCGTGGCAAGTCTGGAGATGAGTCTCATCTTCCTTCATGGTGTGAGTGTGGCCAGGTTTTAGGGAGAACCAGAGAATGGGAGCAGAAGGCTTGGCTTGTCACTGTGCCACAAGACAGAGGCAAAAGCAATGTCAGGAAGGGGGTCATGAGTTTTGCATGGACTCTTTCTCAGAAACGAGCATTAATTTGGTCGCAAATGCAGCTGATATGTGGGTACACGCCACTGTGGGTTTTAATAAAGGACTTTTAGACTTGGCACACCTGAGATGGGACTGCACTTGCTCCTGCCAGTGCCAGAGCTCACAGGGAAGCCTGCGTGGATATACACCTACGTGCGCCCAGTCCCACCTCAGGATGCCAATGTGGGCACAGGATCTGGTGGTTCTTGGTGTGTGGGCTGCCCCTGCATCTGTCCTTGCCATCCTGCCTCTGGGGTCCCTGAAGCCTGTCTCTAAGAGCCAGCGGTGCCAGGCATTTCAGTGGAAAGTACAAGAAACCCTCTAGTGGACAATTAGAGGGAGCAGATTTAAGCTCCAAAGCATTAATATTTTTATTGCTTATTGGGTTTAACGCCAGTCTGATCTTGCAAAGACTGTTCTTCTCTAGGGGACACCTCGGTTCTTTTTTTATGTGTGTTTTTGTCCTGGTTTTGGATGCACCTCAAGCCAATGCCCTGAGTTGGGCACAGATGCTTATCTCACCAGAGTTGGAGGCTGTGCCATGGGTAGCAAGGGCCAAGAGACTTCCCAGTGGCCAAAGTCCAGGTGGCAATGCTGTACGTCGGTAGGCCTGGGATGCCCTATTCTAACTATAGACTAAGTGGTGGATTTTAGAGGTAGTCAGGAATGTAATTATGTAAGTACCGAAGATTTCCCCTCTGCATCCCTGCAAATCCAAATACCTTGGAGGCTTTCCTGAAAATCTTTTGGTAGTTTAAGCACCTTTATAGCTCACTAGGTATTAGGTAAGAGTCTTGCCAGGGTCCCAGGGTGAAGCACTATCTCTCTGAGGCCAATGGTGAGGGCTGGATAGGACAGGGATTTCCTCACGTGAAGTTTCTAGAGTTGCAAAGTCTAGCTTTTTCTGGTTCTTGGTATTCCTGAAGATTATTTTTTTTTTTTTGCCTAAGCAGGATATCCTTTATTGTGAGATACATTTATCTTAGCTACACTTTCCTCAGCCTAAAATTCTCCTAGAAAAGCTGTGGCTATCAAGATGCCTTCACACTGAGAGCAAACGCAAAGCCTGCTTGGCTCTGTGACTCTGCATTTCTCAAGCATGTCCCCAGAGAGCTGGCAATGAACGGCATTGCAGCTTAGCCCTCTTACCCTGCAGCAGGGATGCTACAAACAGCCACTGATTTGGACACTGCAGGGACTGAGGCATGCACAAAGATGTCCAGGTCAGTGTTAGCTTGGGCTACCTTGGCCTCTTAGATAGTTGCACACCCTCCTCATGTTAGGTACCCTATTGCAGCACCAAACAAATGAGCTGAAAGTTTCTTTGGCTCTACTTGTGCACGACATACAACACACAGTCCTTGAAGCGTAGACACAACCGGAAGCAACCAGATAGATGGTGCACTGGTAGAACCTTGACAGACCCCAAAGGTGTTTGTAACAGTGTGCTGGGAATGCTGCTGGAGGCAGGAGAGGTTGAAGCAGAAGATACTGTATGTAAATTGGAGAGATATGGATTTGATGCATGGACTGTTCAGTAGATGAGAAATTGGTTGGATGGTTGCATCCAGAGGGTGGTGGGCAATGGGTCAATGTGCAGATGGATATCAGTGACAAGTAGCACCCCTCAGGGGTCCGTATTGGGACCAGTACTGTTTAATATCTTCATCAATGACATTGACAGTGGGATCAAGCACACCCTCAGCAAGTTTGCAGATGACACCAAGCTGAGTGGTAGGGTTGACACACCGGAGAGACAGGATGCCACCCAGAGGGACCTGGACAGGCTTGAGAAAGGGTCCCATGTGAACCTCATGAGGTTCAACAAGGCCAAGTGCAAGGTCCTGCACCAGAGTCGCAGCAACACCCAGTATCAATACAGGCTGGGTGATGAAGGGATTAAGAGCAGCCCTGCCAAGAAGGACTTGGGAGTACTGGTGGATGAAAAGCTGGACATGAGCCAGCAATGTGCACTCACAGCCCAGAAAGCCAACTGTATCCTGGGCTGCATCAAAACAAGCATGCCCAGCAGGTCAAGGGAGGTGATCTTGTCCCTCTACTCCACTCTGGTGAGACCCTAACTGAAGTACCATGTCCAGCTCTGGAGCCCTCAGCACAGGAAAGACACGGACCTGTTGGAACAGGTTCAGAGGAGGGCCACAAAGATGATCAACTATGAGGACAGGCTGAGAGAGTGGGGGTTGTTCAGCCTGGAGAAAAGAAGGCTCTGGGGAGACCTTGTAGTGGCCTTCCAGTACTTAAAGCGGGCCTACAGAAAAGGTGGAGAGGGACTCTTTGTCAGGGAGTGTATCAGTAGGACGAGGTGTAATGATTTTAAACTGAAGGGGGTAAATTTCGATTAGATATTAGAAAGAAATTCTTTACCCTGAGGGTGGTGAGGCAATGGAACAGGTTGGAAGTTGTGAAGGCCCCATCCCTGGAAGTGTTCAAGGCCAGGCTGGATGGGTCTTTGAGCAATGTGGTCTAGTGGAAAGTGTCACTGCCCATAGCAGCGGAGTTGAAACTAGATGATCCTTAAGGTCTTTCCCAACTCTAGCCTTTCTATGATTCTATGATAGCCTTTTCTCTGTTCTGTACCCACTTGAGAGCTGGTCATGGGTGCTAGACTAGCTCAGCGAAGGGTCCTTGGCTTGAGCAAAAGTGCAAGTGCTCCTCAGGGCAAGGGAACATGCTTTCTGAGGAGCCAGACCTTATCCTCCTCTTGCCCACTAAAACCAGATCCCCAAAACACAGCCAGGAACACTTCTTTTGGATGGTCATCCTTTGTCCCCTGCCCTTGCTGCCCATTCTTTGTACATCAGCTGAACTCTTTCTCAGGAGCTGGGACACCCACAGTCCTTTGACTTAGAGAGTGCAGATGCCCCTCTTCCCATCTCAGGGGGCAGTGCCTGCCTCTCCCAAGCCATGTGGTGGGACAAGGGCCTGTTTCACCTCTTCTGAATACAACTGCTCCAGTGTGGGCAAAGCATTTAAACTCCATTACACGAGTGAGTCAGACACGGTATGGGAACACACCTCTGTGCTGTGATGGCTGGCGCTCCTCTAGAGGAAGCAAAGCATGTTTTTTCCTGTTTGAGTGAGTTCCTGAATTTTATCCTATTCCTATTTTAAGCAAATACATACACTAGTTCAAGTTGGTGCAGCAGTCTGTGCACCAGAGCAGACTTCAACAGGGGTCTCTTAGTTTCTCAACGGTATTAAGGTGGCGAGTGAGCTGCTATGGCTCAGTGAGCACCTTAGAAAGGACGCTTGTCAAGTATAAAATAATGTTAACAAATTAAAGCAATTAAATTTAGGATGTGGCATGTCAGAAGTCAAAGAAAAATGCAGTTGCTGGCATTGCATTGGGGTGTTTTTGTCATATAATGTCAAGGGAAATCCCAATAAACAGAGGGACCTTTCACTGTACACAGAAAATGAAATTCTCATGGTCATCATACATTATAAACGGGAACGTTGTTGACTTTCTTCATGCGAAGGTTGCCTGCTCCCCAGCAAAACATCAATGGTCCCAGAAAAAAATCACCCAAGCAGATTTTCTCTCCATTGAGATCCCCCTTTCAGGCACAGCCACGTTCGCTCCCAGCCCGGACCTCAGTTCAGCCCTCAAAGTGCCTTTTGTATATCCCTCCAAAATAGTTTATTCTTCTCTGGCAAACAGCATCATTTAGCACTAGCTGGAGGATCTGAACGGGCTCAAGTTAGGAAAACCAGATGTATTTGAATCATCTGTCAAAATCAGAGGCCAGCGCTTGATCTATGGCAAGGTAATGAAAAGAGTCACTCATACATTAATAGTGCCGAGCTGCAGGAGCGCCACAAATCACGGAGTGGGATATTGTGTGAATGTGTCAATGTTACTGATATCCAGGGACCTGTTACCGAAACACGCACTGATGAAAGGCTTCATGTGTGCACTCAGAAACAAGCCAATAAAGTCCTGCTTCTTGCAGGAAAACAAAAACAAGATCTGAAAAGGCAGCACAGCGTTAAAACAACAGTCTCCTGTTACCCTTTCTGCTATCACTGAAGCAAGACACTGGACTTGAGAGACTTTTTTTATTATTTTTCTAAACGGTTTTTACAGACCTAACAGCCTACCTCCAAGGTCATGCCATCGAGAGGCAGAAGTGATGACTCAGATGCCATCAGTGAGTTTAACACCCTGTCCTGTGCTGCCGTTATTTATAGCTGGTTTTATAGCCGTGTTTTTGAGGCCCCAGCTGAGGCAGAGCCTCGGTGCATGAAGTCTTGTACAAACACGCAGTGAGGACCCCCCTGGCCAAGGGCTCGCAGTCTGTAGAAGAGGGGTGCAAAGTGCGTCTTATGTATGGCTAGTGTTATGCAGACCATCTCTGGGAGATCCACAGGAACATCTCTCTGCAGTCTGAAGGAGACATTTCTTTGTGCAGCCAACACATCCCCATCACAATGAAAAATGAGGGTGCCAGTGAGTGGGAATGCTATGGTGGAAGTACTTGGAGGCATCAGTCAGGAGTCTGCATTTGGAGACTACAATATAAGTGGCAGGGACAGATAGGATTTGTCACAGTCTTGTATTTGTGTGATGGTTTGTCTTGATCAAGGGCATTTTCTGCTCAGTCTAGTGTTCTGAAGTTTGATGTCTCTGGTCTGAATGTTATGACCAATGGTGACAAAGGTGATGAAGGACATGCTCAGGGTCACACTGAACATCAGAGGTTCAGTCAGGAATAAAACCCAAACGTCCTCATACCCATTTAGATGCCAAGACAAATGAGTGCTGGGGGATGCAGGTGGCCCCTAATAAACATCACTCTCATTATATTCTCATAGGATTTAGAGAGATTAGAAAATGTATACAGTCAGATGTGCAACTAGCGCTCATCAGGAAAGCCAACTTCTCTTGACTTGATTTAGCTGTCAAAATTTTACACCAGCCTACACCAACTGAGGATTTGGCCCTCTATTCTTGGTAAGTGATTTACAATGAAAAAATGTGCATACACTTAGGCAGCTTGCTCTTTTTTTATTTTAAGATCGTGATTCGTTCCAGATTGGTAATTAAGTTTAGTTCTTTCGGTGATAGGAGCTGCTCTGACAGCTGTAAATCATAATAATATGCATTTGTGTACATTTGTGCCTACACGCTTGTGCATTTTTGCTGTTGTAGCTAAGAGTACAGTCAATGACTTATGTACATTACACCGTATCTAGAAATTGTTCTTGCAAACAGCATGGTCAGGATAGCTGTGCTCTGCTGAAGACACCTTCACCTCCCTCCCAGAAAGACCCGTCTCCAGATAGGAACATCTCCACCTACAACGTTGGTCAGATCAGGCCCCGGTTTAGCCCAGGGGCTACAAACCCAGAATTAAGTGGTTGTTTCTTCTGACACGTTGTCTTCACGCTGCAGTGTGTGCTCCACGCAGCTCTGTGGGGACTAGTCACAGCAAACCAGGACTATTCTCCTGGGTGCAGGATGGAGGCTGGGGAAGGGATGGGAGAGTTATTAGCAGCTGAGTAACGTAGGAGCAGTGACAGATTGCTAAGTGAAAGCAAAAGAAAGTCTCTAGGCAATGCATCCTGCTGGGGCAGCTTGTCCCAGCTGGGAGCACTGGCTAACCGGGACAGTGTTCCCAGCGAGGGCAAGGAAAAGTTTCGGAGCAGCTCCTGATCTGGGGCTTGTGCTAATCCTTATGTGGAGACATGCCTGAAAGAGCCCACTCCCCTTCTCAAACATGTGCTGCAAGGCTTACATTTGCATTTGGATGGTAATCACAAGTAGAAATGCCATCAAAATGTTGCTTTAGTTCTGGAAATTCAGCATAATTCAAAGCCCGTTTTATGATGCTGCCAGACCCATTTCCATTGATGGAAATTAAGGTTTCCCGAAAACCAAATGAAGGAGTGACAGCGTGCCAGTTCTAGCTCTCCTAGGTAGTGACACTGGTTGCTGAGTCTAGTATCTGGGCATGCAGCAGAAACTCTCTGTAGCTTCACATTTGGCTCTGGCGACTGATGGCCACGTCCTTGAACCCCACATAACCCAGTCTGCTAGTCTGATAGATCTGCATGATAAAATCCAGCTTCAGCGGGATTTATTTTCATCCCTCTAATGAAAGCGTTTTGATTCAGTTCGCAGCATGGTTTGGAGAGCAGGAAATTTAAAACCAGCTCAATGTGTCGTAGGCTTGAAAGCAGTGATTTGCTGTCAGCCCACCCAACTGGGGTGCAGGCTGGTGAGGGATAGAAAAGGCAGTTCGGGGGCTTCAGAAATACTTTCCCCACTATACCAGTGATTCACTCCTCAAAAAGCAGAGAGCAATCTACAATGCCTCTCCCCAGCTGTGGGTAAAAGCCTGTCAAGCAATTAAGTAATCCCCGAAACTTGACTGAGATACTACTACAGGCTCAGGAAGTACAATTAAAATGAAGCATAATGGTGAGAGAGAAATTATCAGCTGTGACTGTTTGAATAGGAAAACTGCAGCATTTACAATATGTACAGAATAAACTGGTTTTTTTTAAAAACTTATGTTATCTTATGTATTTCTCAGGCCCTACATGTTGCTCTTCAAAGATTAGCCTCAACAAGTCATAGAGCTTGGGGCATAGAGCCGAATCACAGAGCTGAGCGGTGGTAGATGAAGGAGGATGTATAGGAGCTGGGTCTTCAAAGGGACATCTATCCATGCATTAGACGTGGACATGGGTGCTGGTACTGGGCTGTTGGAGAGCTAAGCCCAGCCTGCTTGACAAACGAGAGACTTCTCCTAACCTTGGAATTATTTTTTGAACATGTCCTGCTAGACCTGATGGCGCGCAGCAAACAGCCAGTGAAAAGAGGCAAGCATGCCCCCGGATTGCTTGGTCGCAGACATAAAAGGCAGGAGAGCACAGCACAATCCTGCTCTGCATCTGTCAGAAGAAGGATTTGGATCTCAATCCAAAACTGTGGGAGCCACCAGGCTAAGTGTAAAGAAAGGGGTGAGAGCACGTGGTGGGGAGCACATTCTCCTGGTTCTGCTGGGGAGAGAAAGGTTATATGAAGCCCCCCCCAAAAAGGATCTGTTGCTGTGGATTTCAGCTGCTGTCAGGTTTCCTCCTCCAGCCCAGCATTAAGTACTTTGGCTCCCTGAGGAGGACAGTGGTGGCACCACATCGTGGCCACCAGCACATTCTACCGTTGGCCCAGGCAGCTCCCTGTCCAGCAGCATTGTACCGTGGCCTTTGTTTTAAGGTGCCCAGGGCTCTCAGTGCCTTTTGCCTGTTCCTGGGGCAAACACATCACATAGTTTATTATGGGCAGGAGGGACAGATGGTATGAGCATATCTTACTCTCCCATGCCTTTGCTCCCATCTCCCGTCCAGTTGCCACCACTGGTAAGTGTGAAATAGTTTTTGAAATCCTGTTTTTCCCTGTCAGAGCATCAGCTGAACTTGCATGGAGTTTAGAAAGCTAACAGGAGCACTGGTTTTAATTTTAGGGGAGAAAAAACAACCCTCCTAAGCTTGAATTTGTTTTCCAACTTCCAGGGCAGCGACCACATCCTCCCTGTTTTACTGCTTCTCCTTATCTGACAGACGGGGTCATGCTGCAGGGATAAAACGATATACTTTCAACGCAGAGGTCTCACATGTTTATCGGGAACAGCTACATCCCTAGCCTACTCAATGTGTTTTTGAAAACATCTCTTTTTTTAGAGCTTCTTTGATGGCTGCTATTGGGGTTGGGTCCCTTACTTCTTCAGAGAAAAGTGACCTTTAAGTCTCCAATTTTGAAAGCCGTTCCAAACCATGGAGCCCCGATTGCCAAAACCTTTTCACATTCAAATCTCTTTCAAGCAGAACAGGGAGAGGAAGACCAGAGTTAGTGCACTCAAATGACCTCATTTGCCACATCATAGCACAGAGCATTTATTCTATAAAGAGCATCAGTATGTGTGCAGTATCCAGGATGTGTTGTTAGCCAGTTTTTTCAATATTACTACTAATAAGCCAGCTTTTATATGGTATGGTTTGGCTGGGAACAAATGTATGAATTCTACAACGTGCAAAATTTTGAGGTCCTGATCAGCAAAGCCACTTTAGCACATATGTAGGTTTATGTACACAAATATACAGATCATCAAAACTTTCCACGAAGGATGTTTTCCTGTGGAAAATTAGCTGTTTGGTATTGGGAGGGCAAGGGGTCATTTTTTTATATTTTCAGAATTAAGTTATTTGTGAAAGTTCTGCTTTTTGAGGAAAATGCCAAGTATTCCTTCATAATTCAAATACTTACTTTGAAAATAAAATGTTTAGATTCAGCTTGCTTTCCACAGCAAATGGTAGGGGTTTCAGATCCCTTTATATCCCCATTTTCTTTTATGGGCTTGGCCAAGTTTTATCTCCCAGAACACAACTGTTTTTTCACATCACGACAGAAGACTGTGGTGTATCATAAGAAAGAGAATCCGAGCGAATCTGGTTGATTGAGGCAAATGTGAGTATAAGTACTTAAATGACAATTCCAGCAGGGCAGCACATTAGCATTTATAACTTAAAAAAAAAAATAAAAAAAAAAAAAGAAGAAGAAAGAAACCCAGCTTTCAGCTGCAGAAAAATTTGCCCTTTATTGAGAAAAGCTTAAACTTTTCTGTGGAAAACACTAATGAAAACAGTGTTGCTTTCATTTTTGTTCAAGCTCCCAGAAGAAAAAAGAAAGCATTTCTGAAAAATTTCTGAAGAAGCAACTTCTGAAGAAAGTCAAATTGTGTCAAAGAAAAGGGGGTATTTCTGGGTAAGTCAAAATAATCAATTTTCAAAATATGTGTCAAGCAGTGGCTTTGCCTCACAAAGTCACTCTAGCAGAAGCGCCTCACGAGAAATAGGCACTTTTCTAACCCTTGAACTGTGCAAGTTCATCATCAAGAGCGTCAATCTAATGCATGAAGCTTAACTATATGCGAGAGTAGCAATTCCCCATAAAATAATGTATCGTGTGCTTTGGGATCATCAACGCTCATGTCTCTGAGACTGCAGGACTATTAAATATAGCCATGTGTTAACTTGCCAGTTGCAAAGAATAGGGCATACCATGAATAAATCAATATCTGCATGGGATGAGGCTGTACTATAGGAGCTGTTACAACCTTAGATGTCTCACATTTGCTTAAATGCCGACAGGCTGCTCAGTCCTGACCAGGATGCTATACCAGAGACAGTGCTGTCTCCCAGACTTGCATTCAACGTGTCAGGCCTCAGAAAGGCAGGATGCGGCTGAGAAACCTGGAGGAGGGATTTGGTTGGAATTTTTCTAATTATTTAAGGCTTAACTCAGCCCTTCTTCACATCCATTACTCTGCAAAGCATTTCACTCACCAGCCGGACTCATTTCGGTGCAAAGCTCTGAAAAGGTTTGATTCACCTCACGCTGCCCTGAAACATATAACTAAGGGTAGAGGATGCCATCACCTTCTACCTGCAGCTGTCCAGAGGTTTCTGTGGGATCCTTAACCCTGTAATTGGTGAATGGCCCATAGCAGTGACCTCGGTACATAGGAGACCTCTCAGTCCACCTGGGAACAAAAGCACAAAAGCAGAAATAGCAGCAGTGCCTCATATGGGTGTTTAAAAGCTAAAGGCTGTATCTGACCATAAATTACTGCTTTGCTTGGTCAAGAGAAACGCTAGCCCAAGGCACTAAGAAAAGGAAGCAAAAGTATCAGCATCTGCTTGTATTTCAGGAGAGGGAGAGGAAACAGATATGGATGGAGACACCTTTCCTGGAGACCTGCATTAGTGGGTCTGCGCTGGACCAAGCACAGGCAGGATCAGTATGATTTCAGCAGCCCACATCCCCCAGTTGTCTCTGAGGAAGGGGCAGTGCAGATAGCAAACCTTTCCCTCTAGGGACAAATGAAAATCTGGCCACCCCTCACTCTTAATGAAGGATTTCCACTGTGTTTGATACTTGATGATGGCTTGTCCCTGTTTCTACCAACCCCGGACTCAGGACTGAGCAAATAGGGACTATAGAAAATTATGGCACCAATGTCTGGGCTTGTGCAGCTGGCAAGATGGGTGCAGATTGTTTTAGGGGAGGAAGGTGCTGCTGGAAAAAGTTTTCCTTTAATGTAGGAACATGTCACTCCCAGGTCACACTTGCACCGCGCTCAGCAATGCAGCACGTAGCCAGTGTGTCTGATAGGAGGTCAAAAGGACTATCCAAGTGGTTAATGCAGCATTTTGGTTTTTTCTTTTTTCATGTTTCAGGCTTGGGGAGGTGGGGTTGGGGGGGAAGCTTTTCCAGTAACTATCAATATTTGGAGCTTGCTACCCTGTGAGCAGATGCACTTTCCAGCTCTTTTGCCAGAGAGTAGGTTTACAACAACAGAATGAATTTTCTAGAATAGCTGATATTTATCCCAAACAAAGCTATTCTGTCCTTTCCTCTAAAAGTCCAGGAGGACCTTACCCAATCCAAACTCCCGTGGGGACACAGGCGACAATGCTATCCTTTACTGGTTGCATCTTACTTTGCTGTAAGCTCTCTGTGATTATGTGGTGTGTAAAACTTCGCACCTCTTTCTACTGCAACTATTGTGCTGGCACAAAGCACTTGATTTAATCACACCGTGAAACACAGATGTGCATAAGAAAAGTGATGGGAACAGCAGACAGAGCCCCTCAGACGAAGGAACGTAGAGTGCTGGCTGCCTGGTCCCCCCTCGGAGATTGCTGGGATATGTGAAAAAAAAAAAAAAAAAAAAATCAACAGAATGCCAGGATGAAAAATACCCCACACCTCATTCCCATGGTGTACAATATACCTAACAACTAGCTCTTTCAGAGCACAGCCATCAGAATAAAAAGCCCTCATCAGCTTTGCTGGCACCGAACGCAGTGTTTTCCAGGTATCGCTGATAGCTGGTTGACATTTTAGCTCTCTGTGCTTCTGAGAGAGGGAAACACTGGAGTCTTTCTTCTTTTAATTGGAACTGCTGAAAGTTTATTTTGTTGTTGTTATCACTTTATGCTAAGTGTGGAGCGAAAGGACACGGAGACCAACAGAAGGGCTCCTGGAGAGAATTAAGGACCCCGAATACATTCCTCCTCCTCTGCTTTACACCAAACTGAGCAGAGGCAAGGGGAGTTGGGAGGGGTAGAGGCTGAGCAGATCACTAAACCCGCTGGGATCAGGCAGTCATCTCCCAGGGTCACAGTGGCTCCATGTCCCCTTCTGCATCCATTTCACGGGTATCACAGGGCCCATGGACCATGTTCCTCTCCCTCCCCTTCCAAATGATGGGTGGGAGAAACAGCAACCTTAGAGATGGAGTCGGTGACCTATCTGCCTTTCTCTCACCCCTTCCTTGTCTGTAGGTGCCTTGCTGCACGGGTGGCACGTTCCCAGGGAACACATGCTGGAGCCTTGAGAAGCACAACGTGATAGGGGATGCTGGGGCAGGAGTGAGTACGGTGGTGGGAAGGTGACTATCCCCTTGCAGGTTGCCACCATCCTGTCCCCGGTAGCAGGACAGTCCTATCCCACACACCCTTGTTGCAGGCTAAACTACTTCTGGGTAAGTTTTTTTAGGTATTCACTCTCAGCACCGTTTGACTAGCCAACGACCTGCAAAACAGTAGCAAGTGTAAAAAATCAGGCTCCTCTGCAATGCACCTAATTCAGGTGACAGGCCAGATTATCTCCTAAAAGTTTTGGGGAAGCACTTTCTTCCCTTCTTTGACTTTATAGGGAGACTTATTTTCAGTTCCCAAGTGCGTCAGGTTGGATCCAGGCCTTGGATTCCAGTTCAGCTGAGCACTTTGGCATGTGCTGTGTTTTAAGTAGGTGCTTGAGACCCTGCAAAGTTCATAGCACTTCATCGTGTATCCAGAGGTAAGTGGATACTTAAAGGTTTTGCAAGATCAAAGCCCCGACACTAGGAGCAGACAGCTACAAATCTGAGACGCTCTCAGGGAAGAAGCTTCCTCTCTTGCTCTCTCCCAGGGAAGGCACTCTCAGAAGATGAAGTAGCATTTTATTCAATTCCTTTATCAATATTCTCTCTCAGCTTCATCTGGGACCATCCTCAGGGGTGTGCGACCATCTCCAAGAGACGCACAGATGCCATGACCAATAAGGAAGCCTGACTGATTAACGGGATGTGCGTGGGGGGGTGGGTGTGAAAAGTAATTTGTTTCCACAGAAAGAGGATTCACTTTTGCTTCTGGAATTAATTTTAATGTAATACATATTCACTTATTTATTTAAGCATTACAACAGTTAGTAGCCTGGTGATAAAGATCTGTAGTGTCATCCAGGGTTTTGATTTGCACAAGTTTCTTTATTGATGTTTTTCTCAGAATCAGCATGATACAGTAAACAGTACTAACTGTTATCTTTTTTTAATTTAAAAAGGAGTCATCTCTTAGGCCAAAATTATTTACAGGGGAAGGAGATAAAAGGGAGCTTTAGGGATTTCTTTATTCTATCAAGGACAAAACAAGGAGAGAGTCAGAATAAAATAGAGGCAAACAATTAACACTGCAAAGAAATGTGTTGTCTGTGTACTCTAGCAGGTCCCAGTTTGGCAAGATATTGCAATATGTGTTGGATTCTGAGGAACAATTTCAGGGTTTCAAGTCTGGCATAAACCTCAGTGTTCTGCTGAAGGGGTCTTCCATGGAGATCAGACGGTGTTTGCAAAGATCTTTTAGTTCAGGTTTTCATAGTGTTCCCTTCCATGGGCCAAAAGAACAGCGCACAAACATGCACAAAGGCACAAGGAGTCATCAGGTTAAATTCGCAGACCTGAGAATTGCAGATGAATTCACCACCTTCCAGAGGTGCCTTCCTCTCTCCATCCGCTCCAAGGGGAGCTCAGGTTTGGCTTCTATTTATTTATTCTTTTTAAGTAGCAAACAATGAAAACAAAACAGACCACCATGACCTATTGGAAATCTTGCAATATCTCCTGTTCCCCCAGCTCCTAGGTGGCAGTTCCCATTAGGACTGGATTAGGCTAAATCAGATTATGCACCACAGACAATGGTGTCTGCAAGCTGAGGACAAAAGGTGTCACGGTAAATCTCTCCTCAGACCCACTAATATTGTACTGCAGCAGGACTGTGAAACGAGTCCCTTAAATCAATGCTCCTCTTGTGGACAGGCATTAGTGTCACAGATCAGCAGCAGGCTGTGCACGGTTAGCATTATTTGAAATAAACCTTTGCCAAAACACCTACATCTCTTTCGGGTGAAAATGAATGGCAAGTGCTGGCTACACCAATTGGCATCTTTCCCTGATTATCTTCCTTTATTTCATCCATTCTACCTTCTGTCGGCAGCCACGGCACAAAGCTGCAGGGCAAGTGCACATTTTGGGCAAAGTACTAAATTTGGTGAAGCCTCACCAAGGCCGTCCCCGGCCTTTCAGGTCTCATCAGATTGGCACTGGATGTGCCGTCGCAAACCAGCAGGAGCAATGCAGGAGGGGCATTTCAAGCCCCCTTCTGTGAAGGGCTCTGTGGGGTTTTGTGACGTCGCAGCAGTTTGAAACACCCATTACTTGAGAGTTTCCACATGCATGTGTGTGTGTGTGTGTGTGTGTTGTGTGCACAAAGTCTTCTTTCTGAAGCTCCTTAGATAATTGCAGAAAGTATGAAGCTTCACAGGCCTTGCTCAATTAAAGCTTCTAATTTTTTTTTTTCCCTTAAAGCATAGCTGTAGGTTTAGTCATTTATAGTTTCACATTAAGATACTCAGGAACTATCTGGGCTGGTTTTTATGACTAAAGCCATTTATATACGTTTCTCCACTTTAAATCTTCCTCTCCCTAACAAATGACACTCCTGAGCAGGCATGGGCTACTAGATTAAGCGGTTGAAAACTGTGGTCTTTAGCAGTGCCTTGAATAGAAAATCCCACTTGATTTAAACACTTACAGTTGCCTAGTCATAACTGTTAGCATAAGCGCAGTTGCTTTAGACTAACCATCTCTTTAAAAGAAGATGTCCTTATTAAGGCATTTGGAAGCCAGTACGGTCTTTTCTGTCCTCTCTCAGGTTTTGCACGCTGAATCCTGACCTACATTACGTCACCTAACCTTGAATTTGATGGAGACCAGGGTGAAATCTGGCTTATCGCCTGTCTTATAAACACAGAAGGCTTGAGAGCATTTTTCCCCCCTCAGACCTGGGCTGATGTCAGCGTATTGTGTGTGCATTACTCATGTCAGAGACTTTCGCAAAGAAACTTGATGCCCAAGAAAACTACAGGGCAAAATCTATCAGCCACTGAATCCATCCTTTGCTGGGCACTGCCAACAAGGTTCACGAGTGAAATGGAGAGACCATTATCACTATCACTGTCACTATCACTATCAGTATATCACTATATCACTATCACTATCGCTGTCGCTGTCACTACCACAACGCAATCAATACTCACTGGAAAATTTGCCCTCCCTCTTGGATTCTTCTATTATTTAGAAAAATAAAATCAACACAATCTTTTGCAGTAGGGCAGTTTTATATACTCCGGAATGAATGGGATTCACATACAATATATTTTTATTAACAGATGCCCTATTTTAGTTGCTTCTGGAATAATGATGAGATATATCTAACCCTTCAGTGGCAAAACGTCTGTGAACCAAAATGGCTGAAGTAACTTGGTGAAGTTTTCTTCACTCCTCTTTCTGACATGGGAAGAGGCAAATACACCATAGAGGAGACAAGAACACGGTCCTGCAAACCCAGAGCATGTATTCTGGGAGACCGCCACATGCAAAAGCCCAATGGATGACCTCCAGACGTGGCTGTGAAAACATTTTTCAGTTACTGCTCACAAGTTTGGCTCAAGTTGATATAGCCAGAGCCGCGGGTGCTTAGCAGGGTGTGCAGCATGGGCTGGCTAAGCCTCTTCTGTTCCCCATGTTCAGATACTGTTCTAGCAACCGATGGCAAACGCTTTGGGCATCACCGAGAGGACACCATGGCAAAGTCCATGCAGAGGAATTCTCTCACCTGTAGGCTTCTCCCTCTGGGTACAGCTGGAGGCCTGCAGAAGCAGCACGGAAAACTCAATGTGGAGAATCTTCTGATTTCCTACAGGTAGTCAGAACAGCCCTGTTGAAGAAGGATATGGACAAAACCCAAAATACAACAAAACAAACACATTTCTGTCCCAATCCAGAAAAGTTATATTTCTAGTTACTCTTCCAAGAAAGGCTGTCCCGGTCGTCTCAGCTGTACCTCAGTCCTTGCAGACTGTGACAGTGGCAGGCTGTGCCCTATCACCAGTGTAGCATGGGGCACAGGCAAGGGGTCCCCATCTGAGGAGCAAAATAAAGTCTGCTGCCAGTGCAGTGCCTCCTCTCTAGGTTGGTATTGGACCTTTTGAGCTCCTCTGAACAGCCTCACCACCCCTGTCCCTGACCCAGGAGGTCCTCATAGTTTGGACATTCCCACCACGGGAGTCCTCTGTACATTAATGCAAATACTGCATTTTGGCAAACAAAACACCACAGTTTTTTCATCTTTAATTACTCCAAAACATGTGCTTTGGCAAGGACATCCTCTTTATTTCTGTGAAATCCAACTGAAGAAACAGAAGATAAATGAGTATGTCTAATCCTGCAGCACAATTTAGAAATATGGTCCAGTCTACCCTCTGATGCAAGACTGCACCATTTTTAAACCTTGGCTAGAGATGTTATATTGTCAAATACACATACACAAAGGTCATTAGAGTTCAGTCTGATTTTTTTTTCTCTTTTCTAGCAGCTATTTAAATGGGTGCTTGAAAAAATTTACTGCTTTATGCTCAAATTATATTTACATTTGAGCATAGAATTTCAGCATGGGCAGGGGAGGAGAATGTATTTTCTTCATTGCCAGCCGTCAATGGTTTTTCAAAATGCTTATTTCTCGGAAAATTTCCACGAACTTTCCATTGTGATCAAGGGACACTTATCATAAACCACTAAGGAGTTGACATGACTGCACAGTAGGTCACTCTGACCACATAAGAATATTTAGCCAGGAAGAATAAGGGGGAGGATTATGACTCCGTCTTCAGTACTCCTGACATGTACGGCCCCGAGAGCTGTGACTGTATAATCTGTCCTTCAGTGTATTTACATTCCTGAAAATGCAGGCACTTTAAGATGTGTTTTAAGCAATTTGTTGGAGTCTAGTAAAAGGAAAATCTTTTAATAGATCTACTGCGGTGATTCCTATTTATTTTATCTTCCATTTTCTTTTTTTTTTTTTTTTTTATCAGAATTGTGAATGTTGATGTTGAGACAGAAACAGGACTTTATTGGGATTGCCAGTGGTTCAAAGATGAAAAGGCCTCGAGAGGCTTTTTGTTATCAAATTCCACTTACCCTCCCTGTTGCAACTTTCATCACAGCTGAGGGGACAGTGCCAAAACCTGACTTCACTTCGGAAAGTGCCAGGATACGCCACTGGAGTTGCAACAGAAGAAAGAAAGTGGGGAGACAAAATTCAATGCAGGCTGTGGCCCAGGAGAAGGGGAAAAGGCTGAGGGAGAAAGAAAACGGTTTGCTTCCCAAACCTTCCCCCAAAGTTGCTAGGCAGGTGGGGGAGATGAGGCCAGCCCCGCTCTTTCCAACAAGTACTTTTCAGACCATTTTTCCTGCCAAATGGGGAAAAAGGAAGAGTTCTCACCAAATCACTGCAAAGTCTGCCCTGCCCTGTGTTTCCTGCCAGCTCCCTCCTCTTCTGTAAAGCAGACAAGAAATTTCAGTCCAAGAGCAGCTGAGCAGGTAGCGTGCTGCTGCTTCCCTGGGCTTCTCAGAGCTAGACAAATCTTACTTTTCTTTGCCCCACTTTCAGCCCAGTGTCCGTCCTACCGGTTATGCGTTGCTGTCTGGAGAACAAGCTTTTGGGGTCAGGGAGAACTGTTTGCCATATGTTTGACAAGTGCGTAGAGCAATGAGAATCCTCAAATCTATATTTGCATGTAACCACAATAATGATGCTAATAATAACATCTGCATGACCAGTTTATAAGCCAACACCTTCAGGACTGACAAGAAAGTTTTGTTGCTTCCCGTCTTGGGTACCAACAGGGGACCTTTCAGAAGGTCTCGTTTTCCAAGCATAGATGCTCACCATTATCGGAAGGTCAGGCTCTTCTTGCTCTCCACTCAGGTTTTGCCCAAGATGGAACATCTCAGATTACTGATCATTTTAGAAAATCATTCCTTATTGTGTTTGTTCCTCAGATTTTCCTGATTGTGCAATGGAAATAAGACTGCTTACTCCACCGTGATTTCTCAAAGTAATTTCAGTGACTCCAGCAAAGGCCATTTGCAAACAAAACATTATTAATATTGTGTAACGATGAATAATCAACATGCGCCAGCTGTTACCACATAAACTTCTGTCCTTGGGCCCCTTTATACTTGATAGGTCTCTCAAGTTAAAGGTAAGGTGAATTTAAAGAGCAACTATTGCTGAATAACACATGGGTGAAACCTCTTATTTGGTAAAGCGAGACATTTTAGATTAGTCCACCAGCAGAAGATTCTGGTAACCAGGAATAACAGTGTCCACACATGGAGTTACTCAGGGATAGTTATTCTGGGAACAACTACTCCTTCAGGGCTATTCTGGAATAAGTTCATGTCTACAGCAGGGGGAAGCCCCTGATTAATGTAAGACACCACAGTGTAGAGCATCCTGAAAGCAGCTATCTTGCAGGCATCCAGCCAGTAGTGAACATTGTGCTCCATTTCATTGAAAATAAAGCTATTCTTCTTTTCTATTGAAAAATCATGGGCAATTTTGCAAGAGATATTCTGCTTCTATTTTGGATTCTGTAAGAATGGAGATAGGACAAATATGCATCTCGCCTGGTGTCCTTCTTCAGAGGTGGCCAGGAGCAGAAGCTGAGAAAAGGGGTGCCAAGCAGACAAGCATGACACCTCCTGCAGCACATGCCTGAAGCTCATGCTAGCCATAGATCAGGGATTTGCTGATGCCCTGAAGACAACTTTTTTGCATCTATATGTTTACTAGCTCTTGAAGGAATTTTCCTTCACAGCTTTGTCTAAACAGTTTGAATAAATTTATACTTTTGGCATAACACCCCATGGCCATGAGAACCACAATGTTTCTGTCATCACTTCATTTCATGTCCTCTGGTCATCTGTCCTCAGGAAAAAATGCCCAGTCTTCTCCTCAAACTGTTTAGGTATAGCAGACCTTTCTCATTACCTTCACTTGGAATCGGATCACGCTGTAAAACTGGTCACAGACAGATTCCTGCAGCCCCTAGAGGAAAATCTCCACCTCGCATTCTGATGCCTGCAAGCTTCAGGACTCAGCTGGAACCGATTCTGCTCTGACCCAGACCTACTTGTAATCACTGGGAATCTTTTGCCG
Organism: Vanellus vanellus; assembly: GCF_965231255.1. Lineage (NCBI taxonomy): Eukaryota > Metazoa > Chordata > Aves > Charadriiformes > Charadriidae > Vanellus > Vanellus vanellus. The sequence continues at coordinate 52,024,415 of NC_138909.1, read as the reverse complement.
CACTTTAAAGCAAGCTGTTACCTGCTAACAGCATCTTTCACACTAAGAGCATGGAGTTAGGTGTACAATTTGTCAAGGAACATAAATAATAGTAAGACGCATTTGGTGTCTAAAATAAGTTTATATCCAATGCTTTCCTCTTGTTCCCCACTACAAAAATGTGACTTTGTATTTCAGTACCTGACAGACTGGGCTTGTTTAAGGCAGCACTCAGAGAGAGACAAACATCTTTTGTTTGGTGCTTATCTTCTCCGCTCTTGCTCTCTCTCCACCCCTCTCTTACTTGAGATAAGTTCACAGCTAATCATGAGAGATGTCAGATAAACTTACTGTGAATTGAAATCCTGCAAGGCTGAAAGGAGCACTGTTGTTCCTTTCTCAAGCAGGTATTGTATTTATACAGCCAAGCGAACAGGCGATGCGAAAAAGATAATTCCCTCAAAACTTGGCCCATAAACTCCCCAGAGAAAGATAAATGATATTTAATTTTTTTTTTTCTCTTGATGTAGAGCCAGCAACATGCCCCTGGTGCAAAGCAGCTATTATAATCGGCTCCCCTGGCTTTGTAAATGCCTCGGGTTTTGGTCTGAAGCATCCAGGCATCCCCCGTCCACAGGGGATGGCAGCCCTGGCAGCCCTGTGCCATTTCCACTACTGGCAGCTCACAAAGTTACCCAACACCTGCTCGTGCATGATTTGTCTTAAATAAATGGGGGTCTAACTTTTACACCGATGGAGTAACCCACTTCTACGCCACTCTGGGAATGAAATCTATCCGTGTCTTTTATATAACGACGAGACTTCTGCTAGGGGCACAAAGAGTTAAAGGGATGTTGCTAATGTTTCACTCATTGATGCCTCTATAAACAGTCCCACTCCATTGAAACTGATGAGTTTTGATATTACTGTTTGGTGTACAACAATGATCTCTGGTTAATTAGTAATGTGTGTGTTTTTTCTCCACCTATTTGCTCAGTTTGACCGAACAGCGAGGAATTATTTAAATAGGGGACGACAGGATGAAAGACAGCCCTGCTTTCGTGGGAACCTGTGGGTATTCCAGCAGTGATTTTGTGTTCGTAATGAATACTGACGGGGTGTTATTACACCTAAGCCCTCCCTGTACAGCCACTATACACAGAAACACGGCAAAGGGGCCATGACTTAGATCAGCCCAGCCAACGAGCAGAACTATATGGGAAAACCAGAAATGCCGGGGGAAAGGTAAAACTCAAAACAGATTTGCATTTGCCCTGAGCTGGTATTTGCTCCAGCTTTGCTGCACTAAATTGTACCGCCAGTTTCCAGCTCCACGGCTTTGCATGTTGCTGTGTCATTTCTTTATGGCCTTGTCTGCCTTTCAGCAGCCACTTGTTTTGCAATGGCAAATCCCCGTAAGCCTTACTAAAGTCAAAGCAGGTTCTTCCAGCATAAAATGATGCCAAGTGTCTACTCAGCCGCAGACAAGGATTCAGACCCTTATTGATTTTAAACTGTCCTTTTCTCAGGACTACTCCAAGTGTTGGAAAAAGCTACAGGCTGTTGTAGATGGAGATACTGCCTGGCCAAATACCATCCCCAGCCTGCATTGCCAAGCTTCCCTGAGATCAAAGCAAACAGCAGGACTGAAAATATAAATATGGTCATATTAACCAATGTGAGGAAAGACTGCCGAGATCAAATCTAGCCCTGCACTGAGCACGAAACCATCCCCCTTCACGGGTAGATGGGATTTCATGCAGGTACTGCGCTAGCTGCCCACTGCTGCTCCGTGTCTTGCAACACGGCTGCAGCTGGAGCTGCTCTGCCAGCAGAGGCTGCACGGGCCAAGCACAGCATTTGCCTTCAGAGCCACCCTGTGATGCTCTGAAATCAGCAATTTCAACTTATACAAGTCGTCCGTAATAACCACCGCCTAGGTGCATCCTGGAGTTACTATGCCGCGTCACTTTATTTAGGATGCCGTCCCGCAGCCAAGCAAGACAGCAGGGTAGAAATGTGATGTCTATTTTTGATCCAGCTGGAAAATCCCCTCTTGCTGCACAGACTTACTATTCCCAGCTGACACAGCGTGATAGGATGAGGCTTCGGCGATAAAATACTCAGATCGGGTTGGAGTATGGCCAGTTAGTAATTACTTTAAAATTATCTTCAGTAGCCAGTTCCTGTGAGGTGTAGAGCACCTGCCCATCCCATCAAAGTCAGCAGCATGGAGGCTCTCGGCACCCCCAGGGGAGCAGATCCCCTCCTTCTCCCCAGGCGTAAACCCCTCCTGACTGATGCTAGCCCGAATCTGCCCTTAGATTCGCAATGCCAACAAGTTTCCAGTCAAGCATTACTCATTAAAGGCTCGCCCCTTCTCGTTCTGACCACACTTGAGACACAGAGCTAATGCACAGAGAGGGATCCTATTTATAAGACATTGTGTCATATGGCTAACTTAAAAATGGCATTTGTCAGCAAAAGCAGTAATTTTTTCAAGATGCTCAAGGAGCCCTCCTGAGCAAATAGCCCGAAAATTACAGGCCTATAAACCTCACTTTGACTAAAGTAACTTGACAATGTTCGCTGCAGAACTATTTGGGGATGGCTATTTAAACACAGCGAGCAGTTCATTATCATTTGTGTTTTCCTGCTAAGCTTTCACTCTTTTGTTAAACCCACTTCAGTCCGGGATTGAGACATTCACAAACCTGCCAGGTCACTCCTGCTTATCTTTCCCATGACACCCCTCCAGTCTCCCAACGAGCCCAGGGCCATGTCAGTGCATTTCCACATAAAGCAATTCTTCTGGCTGAGCGGAGGCATTTCCCCCGCGCCTCTTTTCGGGGCTGGTCGCCCGGTTTCGGCGCAGACAGTATGACAGATGCGGGGTGCATTTCCCAAGCAGAAAAGAGATGGAGGCTACGGGCTGAATGTTAAATGTACCATACACCCAACATAAAAACAGACCAAACATGCTTACGAGATTTATACTAACGCTTACTTTCTCCGGCTGGTCAAAGGTTCAGGCGCGTATAATAGTTTCCCAAGGCACGTTGACTGTGACAGATTTTAAAGAAGAGACTCCTGAAGGAGTTCAAGGCATAAATTGAATTACAGTATGCTTGGCCTGCGGTTGCTAGGGAGATCCCAGAGCCGAGGAGAAAGTTCCTGGTGATTTTTTACTGTTGTTTGAAGGCTGTGAAATTAAGGCTTTGTGCAGCGCTCACCGAGACAAGGCTGTGGTTGGCGTTCACCATTGACATCAAGCCGGATTGGCCCGGAGGGGGCAAATTTTTATGAAACAGATATGACAAAGCAGCATTTTGATCAAGTCATCGCTCTCTTTTAAAAGGGCCACTTTCGCTTTTATTCACACCGGGTGATGGACGTTCCTATTTAAACACTTTCAGCTGCAGAGGCCTGAACCTCAGCCCGGGAGCCCAGGCTGCCCTGAGCTTTGGGAAGAGTGTGGAGTGGGATCAGGGCTTCACAGCTAATCCCTTTACCTCTGGCGTGGGTGGAAGCAAATTCCCAGCATTGAATCCATCGAACTTTAAGAGAATTCAAGGCTGGGGCCGTGTTTTGCAGCCAGAGTATAATTTCAGGTCATCACACGGGCTTGTGTTCTTGCAGGATTCAGGAGGGCTGAATTTCAGCTCTTTGGGGTGACACAGGCAGAAGGGAGGTCTCAAAGAGGACAGGGAATTTTTTCCAAGGGAGCCAGTGGCAAAGCAGTGGGAAAAGGTTTTTTTTGAAAGAAGACCATGCAGAGCCACCTGCAAACCCCTGAACGCTCTCCTCCATTTGTGACCATCATCTGGACTTAGACAAGCTTTCCCTGGGCTGTGTTTTCCCTGGGCTGTGATGCCAGCAGCATAATAAAAGGCCAGCTTTGGCAGGAGGCAACCGAAGCAGTACCCAGACGTGGCCCAGGGCAGCCTGACCTCCACTTTCCCCCTCCCAGGGGTACACTGATGAAATGGTCCCAAGTTGTCAGGAGGTATTGGGTCACTACTATGTTTTCGGTAGTTTCTCTGAACAGCGGGGCAATCACCATTTCCATCCCAGGACCACAGAAACGTAACTCCATGCTATAGAAAAGCTGGGGACTGAACAAATAAAACCAGACAAATGAAATGGTGTACTCTTTTAGGCCTCCAGAGAGCTAGGCTCATGACCTAGCTCTGCCATGGGTTGCTTACATGAACTCAAATTGATTAAGTGCTACATGCACAGTGCTAAACAACACAGTGTTGTGGGATGAACTCAGGCCCTGGACTTCAGGTCCTTTTAGTTTGATAGGTAGTCAACTTCAGCTGACTTTGAACTACAAGCTTCATGGTTAGCAGGGTTCCCGGCTCCGTGTGGACCAAGCCCATCCTTGGTTCTGGGGACGTTTACCTCCCTGGACCACACTGGGAAGACAGCACTGTATGGGAGTACGATAACACCAGGTTTGGACTCCACAGCCTGGCACAGTCCTCCAAGCACACTCTGTTCTCTCAGATTCACCCTCATGTCAGACTCCAGGGTTGTGGCCTCAGCTCAGCCCTCATATTTAGACACCGTGAGCTGGAAACACACAGAAAGGAGCTATATGGCATAGGACCACATGGAGTTTAGAGGAGGACCAGGACAAAGAGCTATAAAGTATAGCTGGAGTTAAGCCATATGAACGGAAACCTGTCTATCCAACTTGGCTTCAGGAACAGTGACCATTAATCACACATCTTTTTTTTGGCAGTATAAGCATAGCCACACTCTGAAAACATGGTGGCTAAAGCAGCTGTGGATATGGTACCTCCTGTTTGATTTCTGGCCATAGGAGTGTTTCAGATAGACCTGGTCTGGGTGTGGTTGGCACATGTGTGCTCTGTGTGCTCTGGAGGGTATGTCCTGGCCATGTTGTGTGATACCCTTAAACAGTAGAGATATATTCTCCTTCTACCATCATTCTGCCTTTCAAAAGAGGAATGAGTTTTTAAATACCTTGGGACAGGAAATTTTGTTTGGGTTTAGATACTTGTAGCACATTTGCCCATAACAGAAGACATTGAGTTATTTTCAAATAGGTCTTTCTTTCCACTTGCAATTTTCATATGCCATCAGTTTTGTGTAGGGAATTCTTCATGGCAGCTTTTGAGGGCAAGGAACAGCGGATGGTCATGCTTGCAAAGCTGGTGGTGAAGGCAAGTTGAGAATAAACAACAAGCGAGGGGCCTAAATCCCAGAGCCACCCCCAGCAAGTCCAAGCTAGCTCCAATATCCTGTGCTCGACAGGACATGCTGAAGGTTTCTCAGCCCTATATGCAAAGCTGAATGTTGCCCAATCACGGATACCAAAACTCTCTCTTGTGACCCTCTCATAAGAAGGGGAGAAAGAGAAAAGGATAAAAGTGGAATAGGAGACTTGCAGAGCTGAGCCTGCTGCTCCTGCTCTCACTGGAGGGATTCTATTTGGGAGGAGTAGCCATCCCACAAATGTCAAGCTTGCCCTTTCCCTTCTCTTCCCAGCCAGCTTTGTGTCTCCTCACAACCCTGGGCTGCTCCTGGTGCCAACAGGCCCTTTCTCAGCGGTGGAACACCAAGACCTTTTTTCTCGGAGAGGAGTCACCTTAACTGGGAAAGACTGCTTCTCTTAGGGTAACAGAACCCCCACCCAGAGCCATACCTAGCGTAGCCTGCTTAAAGCAATTTCCAAGACTATGAACCCATGGGTATCAGACCAGTTATAATCTCAGATGACTGTCGCCTGAGCTTAAGCAGCACCAGCCAGCAGAGTAGGTAGCAGCTAGAAATACTGGGAAGAGAGCCGGGATGAAAATAAAACACCAGGATTAAAGTAAAGGAGGAATAAGTTAAATAAATCCTAGCTGGAAACTTTATTTGCTTCAGTTTCTCCTAAATCAATTTTTCTCCGTCCTCTGACCCCATCCCAGAGGGATTGATGCTGCCCCTTAGCTAACAAGCTATTTGGCATGCTGCTTGGCATTTGAGGCCCAGCTGGACTTGTCCTCATTTTAAAAAATAGTAGGAGAACTTCGCAAACACAAAAACCCTCCCAGAATGAACCCCTCTATTTTTTGTGTTGGCCTATTGTGCACAAAAATGTCATCTCTGTTTGCCGAGAGGAACGAAGTGAGTAAAATACAGGCGGGGAGAGCTTGCTTTCACTCCAGCACTGTTTGCTCCGAAACATTATGCAATGCAGATTAATGTCTTAGAACAAGAGAGTTCAGACGAGGTCCTGAGATTATGCCTTCTCAAAAAAAAAAAAAAAAAAAAAAGAAAGAGAAAAACAAAGGAGGAATCTTGTGTGAGAGGGAGAAACCCCTGAAAAAAAAAAAAAAAAAAAACAGTTCACATTTTCAGAAGCTGAACTTGCAGCAAAAGGAAGGAGGCTTAGTGGAAACGAAGGAAGCAGACACAGCGCTCTCTCAGGGTTAAACCCACGCGGTATCAGTGGCACGCAGGGAAGCTGCCTGATGTACGAAATGGAGAAAGGATGGAGCCTGGGTTTCACTGAGGTCTTGGTTTGCCAGCACCTACAGCCCTGCTCTGTTCCTTGGTGCATAATGCCAACAGGATTAAATAGACACCATAAAGCAGGCATTGTTTTTGACCATAAGTCCAGACTCTCCTGCAGAGCTCGGCACTCAGAGCCTGCTGAGGACGTGGGCAAAAGCAGGTGAATCTCTTCAAATGCTGCTTTTAAAAATAAGCATCAGTAGGTGTACCACAGTAGTCCCCATTTCTGCCCTTCAAGATCCTTTGTACCCAGAGATTTCTTACCAGGATAGGTTGATGTTTGTAATGTGAATTTCACCAGCAAATCCATAATCACCCTTTGATTTTTCATCTTTCCATGGCCATATACGTGCCCCTGGCTGCAAGGTCTCTGTCAGCACCAAACTGTGTCAAACTGTCCTGCAATCCCTCTGACTTTGCCCCCAAGCCAAATACCCCCACTGTTGGTTATAAGTTATCAGCTGGAGATCTCAAAAGCAAGTGTACCTCACACCTGTGAGTGGTTAAAAATTTCCTGTGGAAGCATTTGTCCTGTCCAGAGGTCAAGAATAGTCATAGAATGCATTCATTTCATTCTAAGTAGTGATGTTTTGCTAGGAAAGTGTATATACATCCACATGTGTATGTATACATACGTATATATATGTCTGTGTGTACGTTCAAAATTTTTAAACATTGAAAATGTTTTGTTTCTTTTCTGTTTCGAGTCAATAACCCAGAAAAAGGCAGTGAACCTTTCAGGGGAAGTCCTTCCCCAGAACAACGCCTCTATTGATGATGAATTCTCAGCCACAGCAGATTCCTCACCTCCCAGCAGAGGAAGCCAAGGCAAGGAGAGGACGAGCAAAGGGCCAAAGGCAGGAGCTGCAGTCTATGGCCAACACCACCTTGGCACCTCAGTCCCCAAGCCATGTTCACTGTTTAGCAAGACCTTGCCCGTGAGGGCCATGCGCTGCGCCGGATGTGGTGACCACCACTGGTTGCTCCACCAACCTCCACATCGACCACTTTGATGTCAACCGTTGCCCACCTCACTGCTATAAACCTCAAATAAATCTCTGCTTTTGGCCTCCCCATTACACAGGTGGAGAGAGACCCCTTTAACACGCTGCTGGGAACAGCTCATGGCTGAGTTTCTCAGTGCTGCAACACCTTTATCTCTCCTTCATTAATTTCTGATCTAACCCTTCCCCCTTCCATATAGATCTGGATGGGGAAACATCTGCAAATAAAGAAAGGATTTGTTTTTGTCTTTAAAAAGACAATCCCTCATTCACTTTCTCTTTCGGTTGTTGTTGTCGTTAAATGAGACCGATGCCACATATTTATGTTTTCTGATCCAAAGCACACTGGGGACAATGGAATGACTTCCATTCATTCCCATGCACACTGGACAAGTGGTAATACCTACAAACTTCATCTCCTTATACACTCCTTAATTCACATCGTTTCTTTTTCCAAATCACTGAGCTAGTTCATGCAAAAAAATGAACAATATACAACGCACCAGGGTCTCTATATTTTCCCTTTGGGCATCTTTATCTAGAATTTAAAAGCCATTATTAAGTAATGCTTTCACTTTATTTTATGTTTTAAAATAATGAAGTCTAATAAAATTGATTTCCAAAGCCATTCAGTTTTGAACATAATAAATCAAGCTGTAGAGAGATACTGTGTGTGCATGTCTGTGTATGCCAAATGCAACTGGAAATAATACCTTGATGGTTTACACTATTATAAAACGCGGTTTTATATTTTTTTTAATGCCAGCTTGATTAATTGGTCCCCTAACTGAAAATTCAGGCTGCTACTGTGACCAAATGTTTTGTGGGTTGACTGGGCGATGTATTATTAAAAAGAGCTGAGTAATTAACTCTATTGGGAGTCTTATATCAGGCATTGGGGTTCAAACTAAGCCATGATGACTTGGTGTTAGAAATGAACCAAATGCTAGGGGGTAAATTCATACCTGGTGTAATCCGCTACGCAGTCCACTGGAGTTAATGCAGGAAGAGGTTTTACTTATGCCTTATGTTTTCACTTGCACAGTGCAAAGGTTAAGGCTGTCAGGCCAGGCTGTTTGAAAGCTTAACGATTAAGTATTATCACTGTTTGCAGAGTCATTCTTCAAATGTTTTCAACATAAAACAGTTTATTAAATGTCTGGCAGATTTTCACTGAGAAATGCCAAGACGTGATTTCTCCCCTTCCTCGCTGTTATTTTAATACTTAGCACCTCTGCAAGCAGGGGGAGAGAAAGAGAAGGAAACCCCCAAAATAAATAAAGTCTGATACTCCAAATGCAGCTACTCAAAACTGCAGGCGGGATCCAGGCCCCATCAGAGGTTTGTACTGGGAAAGGCTGGGTTGACCAGGGAGTCATCAGCTGGTGCCACCAGCCTGCAAAGGAGACACACAGATCCCACACAACACGCTCCCTCCGGGCTCTTTCTGGTAACCACCCATGAGCTCTCCAGTGAGGCGTTTCTCCTCTGCGTTATATTTCTTGGCATTTCCCTGATTTATTTCAAAGTTAAGGACAACTCTGGCCTGTGTGATGCACCGCCTGGTCCATCATCTTGGGCTGAGGGCACTGCCAGAGGCAGCCTTGCCTCCACCATGCAGTGGGACTGCTGCATTCTATACATGGCATTGCCAAAAAGGCTTTTGCAATGATTTCTAAGCCTCTGAAATGTCAGCAACCCGAACACCAGTTGATTCTGGCCCATCATGAGATAAAGAAAACACCTCTTGTTCCCCAGCAACAAATGATGATTTAAACTTTTTAAAACTTGTGAAAGAAAATGGAGATGCCTCTGTATCCCTAAATAATTCCCAGGAGAAGGGGAGTCCAAAAGAAAGAATACCATAATGGAGAAAAGTGGAAAGAAATAAAAGAGACCCTGGGGAAACCTGAAATCTATTTTACAGATGTTGTTTTATTGTGTTGGAAAAGCGTTTCTCCTAAAAAATAAAATTAAGTATATCGCAGAGAGATGAAAAGTTTATAACTGTAACGGTGTAAGGAACCTGGGCCAAAAACCACGCCTAAGCTAAGGCATTGCTCCCAGCCTTGGGGACAACAGGAGGGAAAAGAAGAAAGTGGAAGATTTTAGATACGTTCTGCATGCTGCAGAGTGCAAGAACCTGCTCGGTTCATCCTGCATGGAGGAGAAGGCTGTTAGTGGGCGATTCCCACCGTGCTGAGACAGCAGCGATGGTGGGGGCAGGCAAGCAGAGGTGGGCAGCCGGGCACAGCAAAGCAGGCAGCGGATACGTTACCCTCAGCTGAGGGTCTAACGGCATAAAAACCAATGACATGAGGCAGAGACTGGCTTTCTGTATCTGCAGCCCCACCACTGCGTCCGCGTGCTTCCTCTGGTGCCTCTAGTTCTCAGGATGAAAATCTTAACACTGAGATGCAAATAGCTCTTCCCCTCAAAGAGAAGAAGACTTTCCCTGGATAAGGAGTGCAGAATGGCCTCCCTTTTGGGCTGTTTTCTGTTTTGGTTTTTTTTTCATTTATGATATCTTTGATTTCAAGCAGCCATAATTCCCTGCGCTGACACCCAGCTCACCAGAGGACTGCTGACATTTGACGTGTTGCTGCTCACTGTAAACTGGCACTGAGTGTTGATGAAGTGGTGGCTTTCTACTAGTACAGTTATTTGATATGAACTTCCAGGAATTTGATCAGGGTTTTTGCATTCAGAGAGCATATGAAGAAGCATCCTTCCTTTTTTAATGTGGAGTAAAAGATAACATTATGGATTTTCAGTATATGACTTCATCAGGACCCTTCAGCAACCAGGGCGAAGTGAGAGCCCCAGGGATTAAAATTTATTTTTTTCTGCAAAAAAATGATTTGGAAATAAGAAAAAAACTTTTAGACACAGGACAGAAGCAGTAGTGAACAACATACATTTCCAGATGTGTCGTGTAGTTTCCTCTTCTGTACAGAGTACTGTGTGGCAGCTAGAGCCATGCTTTGGCATGAGTTTTATTTAGAGAGGGCTAATTCTGTAGAATAAGCCTCAAATCACAAAACTTTGCACGACAACTTGCTGCAGGAGATAGAACGACTTTACAGTGGCCAGTAAATAGCCTAAAATTCTTCCAGGCTAACCTCCCTTATCATTTCCTGTCACCAAAAATACAAGTGAAACACTGGACGCTACAAGGAGAAGAGGTCATTGCTACGCTTATTGAGAACACAGAGAATTGGACCCACTTTAGTAACTTTGTTGGGTCTGTCTGAGACAGATTAAAGAAAAGAATGATTTCTCATCCAAAAGCCTATGCTTGTTAAAGGAGAGATGCTTCATCTTTTCTCAGAAGCATACATCATTAGGGAAATATCATCTTCCTCTGTTACAATAAATTACTATTCAGCAAACATATGCTACTGCTAATTGTGCTGGAAAAGAAGAAAGCATCTACTGCCTTCAATGGTTAACAAGTTAAAAGGATGAGAAAAATGAATTACTGTCGTAGCCACTCTTTCAGTTATGTCCTGAAAGCATAGATCTTTATGTTGGATTTACAAAAAGAAAGAGAAATTTAATTTAGAGGGATTATTTAATAATTCCACCCAATGCCCAAGCAGGAAGAAATAACAAAGCAAGCAGAATATTTGATTACTTGTCTAGCCTGCACCATGCCAGCTAGAATATTTTTACCATGCCTAGTCCCTGGGGGTGAAATATTGGCATATATTGATGTAAGTCAAGAATAAATCTGAGAGGCCCGTGGACTTTCTCCTATTTTACATGAGTGTAAATAAGAGCAGACTCCTAGCCTGCATACCTGGAGAGCACCCTCTGATCGAGTTACAACTGAAGCCACTGGAATTGTAATGTGGGGGCAGTGTCCGTGTCCCCCTCTCTGCACATGGGTGGGAGAAGACAAACCACACGGGAGGCACTCTCCATAGTGGAGGCATCTGCAGGGGTGATACAGACCACAGTGCAATCTGAGTCATCATCAGTAATGTTGAGAGCCAAGAAAAAACTGTTTTTTCTACAGGTAGGGAGAGGAAGAGGGAGCGCAGAGCAGCTCCCTTTCCGTACAATGGGTCCCGCAGATGCGACTTACCTTGAACAGTGAGATTTGTCATGAAAATATTCCTCAAAGTGCAGAAAAGATGGTAATGATGGTATCTCCCTTTTCTGTGGGTTAAAGCCTTGAGGGAAAGAAGACATCTAGGAAGGTTTATTTGAGAAATTAAGGCGAGGAGAACATTCACTCAAATGACAGAGCCAAAACCCAAACGTATTGCAAATGTTGCCATTTGGAAAGGCACCTCAGTGCCTAGAGCCCAAGAAGTTATGCATGGACTGCTTGTGAAAACCTGGGTTTATGTGGCTATCAATCAGACTCTTGTTACCTGAGCAGTATCAGGGCATCGTTTAGTCACAACTTTACTCTCAGACAGCCCAAGGCACATGAAAACTTATTGGTGTTATCCCACATTCTGCCTTCGAAACATGCAAATATGCAAATACAAAATAAGCATTCATATGTACACATACAAATTATTGTAAGTAGCAAGCACAAATTTTTGACTTGCAAATTATAGGTTGATCGTATTATCTCATGTCAAATGAACATAGTTCAGAACTGGAACAGAGTCCGATCCTCATCCCAAATATGAGAGTTTACATTTGGAGTCACTCTTATTTACACTAATGTAGTCAAGATCAGAGTCTGACCTTCCTATAGCACGGACGAGTGAAAAATGAGATGCAAATCACTGCTGCGTAGATGGAAATGCCACATACTATGTTATATGAAGTAAAAGTGCTCCGACATCGTCCTGCCTTATCAGACCTCCGTACAAACACTGGATTTACGAGCTGCGCATTAAGTCCCGTGATTTATGGTGCTTTCTCTGCTCAGGTTTGCTGCTTTCCCCCAGGGATTGTATCTGTGTCCATAGGCACTTTCTAAGATTTCTATGCACTACCTAAACAAAATGCCCTTTCACGAGGCCAAATACATCACATCAGGAAAGCAACTGTATTTCTTTCATAACGGTTTAAGCTCCGTCAGCTATATGAGGCTCAGTAGCCGACTTCTGGAAAATAGTTAGTCCTGTGTGTACCGGAGTGATAAATTAATATAGAAATGTTCTTTTAATTTAGAACTGCCCGTGTTTCTGTCGCTGGCCATAGGGCACCCTGACAGGCATACAAGGCCCCTCTGTTTGTGTCACCATCCTTAATGCAAAGTAGGTAAACTCTGACGCAGGCTCTTTTCCAGTAACGTAGCAGCTTTTTCCTTTTATTTCACTCCTGAAGTGGCATTTTGATGTGCTCAAAACGTGTTCAGTGCAGGTCCGGGAGAAAAAATTCAAGGAAATGCCAACTCCCACAGTTTCTTCTGTTTTTCACGCAATAGCACACTCTAGAAGGACCTAGGAATTAATCAGCATTTGCAGGAGAACTGTACCTCACTTGAGTTTCCTTGGACAGCAATTATATGGCTGGCAGAAAAAAGAGCCTCTATCATATTTTCAGCCATCGCTATATGTAAGCAGGATTTTATTGGCATGTGTGCTACAGCTCAGGCTTTGTTGCATATGGGAAGTCAGCATTTTAATGTCGATAGCCAGTACTCTGCTGCTTTGAAATAGTATACGGGTTACATGGAATGTGCATGCCACATCCAACGATGGAGGAAATTCGGAAAAAAAGATGTGCAGCAGAAAAAAGATAAGGATAAAGAAGGTTTTTCTGTCTCTAAGCACTGACACACCTTTTTGGTTGAAAGGGAGAAATATAAATACATTTCTTTTAAAAAATAATCATCCGTCTGGGCACTAGCCCAGTTTTCCAGTCTCTCATATTTATAGCTTGCCTTACAAGTTATTTAGTCTTTTTCATTACAAATACCCCAGCTTCTGGGTGCCAAAACCTTGACTAATAAAAATAACAATGATGATAAAAGTTAATAATGTGCTCATTTTGTTTGTAGATTGCAGCCCTGTTCCCCACCACTTGTTCATTCTGGGCAGCATCCAGAATTGCACTCAGAGATCTAAAAAGCGGCTTACGAAGAGTTTAAGCACCTATATTGAGAAGAAAAATCCAAAACCAACCCTCTGAAAGGCTTTAGTCACTGCAACAGCCTTTATTTTCTGATAAAAAATGTTCTTAAGCTGTTTATTCATAGTGAAAGAAGGGCCTAGAGATAGCATCCTTCTGTCTTCATAGCCTGAGTGCTCTAATTGATAGTCATAAAGGTGAGTAGAGGAGAAAGGATCAGAGGTCTTTCAACAGAAAATAGGGATCCAGTCAGCTGCGTTAAGATATTTGATTGCGGTGCCTGTCTAAATTTCAGACAATTTCAGACTTTGAACCCTTATTTCATGTAGGGGCAGAACGGTAGCCCTCAATTATGAGCTGTTTCTGGGTAAGAAAGAGATTTTTTTCATTTCTGTGGGCTCAGATGTTCCCCCACCCATGCCCAGTAAGTCTCTCAGCAGTAGAAACATGGGGCTCACTCAGCCTTCCATGTTTTATCTTTTTCGCGTGTTACAGCTCTAAGTAGCACAAATATAGCACAAATGTCTACATCTCTTGTTTGGATACAATGCCCGCAGTGATTTTTTTTCTTTTTTTTTTTTAGATTGTAAGGTGAGAAACACAGATAACATCTCTTCTCAGGCATAGGCATAGTGCTTATTCTTGGTAATACAATAATTTACATAATAACGTCATGAGAGAAAAAGGAAGAGGAGCTAGTGTGTTTTGTTTGTTGTACTTCTGCTGCAGCGGTCAAGTAAAGTAAACAGAATTTGCCTCTAATAGAAGGTCACCACCCATAAAGGCAAAGCAAGCTGTTCTGTAAGTAGCTGCTTGTGCAGGTACATATACACAGTATCAACTTCAGCACACAATGCCCAGATCAGATAAGTTTGGTGTATTTTTTCCCATTTTACAGCTGTGGCACACGCAAGTCCTCGGGCTAGTGCATGAACCCTGTATCTCCAGAACGACCTTTTTCTCCCCATTACCCATAGAGAGAGTCCAGACAATTAGTCCAGGTGTGGATTCAGCACTGCAGACGTGAGGGTTATTGAGGTGAATCCTGCCCATCGTGTCTTCGAAATACTCAGTGTTCTTTTGCAGCAGGAAGCTATGTGCAACTTAACTACCCTTCATTGGACATCTTGAGTCAACGTGTCTGTCCTCTTTCAAAGCAGTGCAGGGCAAAATCTCTGAGCCAGCTCCTTCCCAGTTTGCTGCCAGGGGAGTCCACGGTCATTTGCACCAGCTGAAGTAGTTTACGCCAGCACAACTACCAGTGCTTGTTGCAGGGAGACGGTTTACAGGAGAAAAAGCTCTCCTGTGGCAGTAGAAACGCCTGCAGTAAAAGAGACCTGCGAAGGCGAGAAATCCCAACCAGGTACAAGTCAGGCCTGCACTGGGTTGAACTGTAACAAATAAATAAGCTTTTCCTTCTCTGACGGACAGAAAGCTTTTGTTCTAGTCCAGAAAGGAGGACAAGGAATTCCCATCATTGTTTCACGCTTTCCTCCCCCTCACCTCTTTTTTCTTTTTAAGTCCATTTTTCAAAAAGTAATTTTGAAATGTTCTGGGAAATGCAGGGGGTAGCAGTGCTAATCTATCATCCTCTTCTGATAACATTTAATTAAAACCCACAGCTATTAGTCATGTGCTACCCCACCACCAGGACTGACCTGACAATATCTTAACACTCTGGTGAAAGAAAAATTGAGAAGATTCTTTTTCATTTTATTTTATCGTAGCAGCAGGGGAGCACAAGCTTATAATTTAAGGGAGGGTAAAGACAGCTTCTTCTGCCAGTTTTTCAGGAGGTTAATCCAGTTTTTTTTCAAATTAGGGTGTTTTTTTCTGCTGTTGTAGCCAATGTGGTGGTGGTTGTTTGTTGTGTTGTTTTTTTTTTAAAAAAAAAAAAAACAGAAATAGCTACCATGGAAGAAAGCTCTTGTGTAACCAAAGCTATCATCCTCCCAACAGAACCTCTGTAACTTGCATTTTCAGCCTCTGCAGGAGTTAGACTTTTCCCTCAATGGCATGGGAAGCCAAGAAAAATCAGGTTTAATTGTAATAGAGAATATTTCACAAACCCCAACTGTTGAGTTGGCCATGGACTGATGAGATTTAGGCTCATCTTGGCCCATCTGCTCTTGAACATGTCTCTTCATATCCTTGCTGGCTGGACACATACCCTAGTGGAGAAAGCCCTAAAGCTGCAGTACCAGGAAACAGACAAAAGGCGAGTCAAGACCGTTTTAATTTACACTTATTTGCCTTTTCTGTGGTTTAGCTAAAAATTACCTAAGGTGAAAGATTCAGAATCATAGTTCAGAGGTTAATGAGAGACAGCAGCACAGCTGATCTTGAGACTTAAAATCATGACAAAGATAAAGGTCAATCATGACATTTGGGTCCAGATCCTGGTTCCAGGGTGGGAGGAGGTGCAGGCATAATTTCATTCTTTGTGCAGTTTCCTGGTCAGATTTGAGTTACAGTTAATCTGAAGTTGGACAGAACATCTAGGGGTGTCAGAAAACCACCTGAAATAAACAGTGAACTTGATGAAGAATGAAAGCCTCCATCACTGGATTGCAGAGGTGGAAATTGCCAAATTACTGAGCAGAAGAGATAAGAACTATAGAATGGGTGCCATAAATTATAAAGTATTTAGATGTGCCTTAAAAAATCAGTCTTTGGTTCACTTGCTCATTTCAGACCACAGCTCTGTCCTCCGGGCATGAATGAAGAGAAAGGAGAGCAGCCATGCAATCCCAGACCAAAAGTCCATTCACTTGCTGACAGGGTCTGGGTGTAGCTGCTTAGGCAACACTGCAAAACCAAACAAGTATAGCACAAATACCCTTGGTACCTTCCCAGGGAATTCCAATTTGCAGGTAGGTGCTTCCAGTCCCAGAGGCTGCATCCACAGCAATGTGTTTAAAGGCCTTGATGAGCTTACCTTCCATTAATGTGCCAAATTGCTTTTCGGTCCGCTTAATACATTTGGCATTTGCAACTTTCTGCGGCAGGAGGCTCCACAACTCGATTCTTTGTTCCCTGTGGCTTGTTCCTGATGTTTGAGAGGGAGGTGGACGCTGTTGCTGTTGCATACGCGTGTGGCTATACACTGTGAGGAACGTCTTCTCTGCTTTCTGTGCTGAGATGTGGGAGAGGGAATATACTTAAAAGGTCACCTTTTACCATGCAAAGCTTTTTCTGGCTACTTCACATATGATGTTTGTAAGCCCAAGGAGGTATTTGTAACAGGTGAGCAATTCCACTTTTGTAAATCTTGGTGCCTTGTGGTGGACAGAAGGATAGACAGGGAAGTGGGGAATTGCAAGATAAATACGTTGCTGTGTCAAAGCAAAACTCATACTAGTTCAGGTTTCCCAGAGTGCAGACGACTCAGTCCCATGTAAGTGGAGCTTCCTCTTGTTGGGCATGCAGAAGAGACACTTAGACTTGGGACAATGTTAAAATGGAAAGAAAAGGAATGAATCACTGAAAGCAATATTGCATTTTCTTTTTTGGGTGACTCTTAAGCCAGCAGTGCCACAGAGAACTGAAACATTTCCTTCCTTTAACTCTAGATTAGAAATTGCTTGCTCTCATTTTTCTTCTATTTCCACTCTTCTTCGTCAAATGCGGCTATATCTCCATGGCAGAGAAGGTACACTCTTAAGTCACATTATGCTAACTAGGGTTAGAGGAACATTGAAGACAAGACCTTTGACAATCCACATTGAAGTGGGAGTCTGAAGTTAAGTGTGAGCTGTGAAACTGTCCTAAAACTCAAACCACCTTATCTTATGTTTGTAGCCACTATGTCCATTTACTTTCTTGTTACGCCTTGTCCTGAAAAGCTACTGGAAATTCTTGCACAAGGAAGAAGTTTAAGGCTCAGATGCTCAAAGGCACGTTAGATATCTCATTTGCACTGCACACAATGGGAAGATGCCTTTGTTAAATCAAAGGCAAATAGCTAATGGTGGAAACAGCTGAATCCTTCAAGACAGACTCAGTGGTCCCCTCTCTGCAGTATTTGATGGGGTGCTGGGTCTTGCCGTTTAGGTCACCTAGCCTGGTATGTGGATCTAGTTTGAGACAGCTATAAAAAGAAGCTATAGTTTTACTTTGCTCACATAATTGCCAAATCAACTCAGTACTCAGCTTTCAAGAAGAAGCCAAACCAGTCAGCAAAGTGTGGCCACAACCATGTGTCCCCTGGAAGACTATCACTGCAATAGCTAAAATGAGAATGTGTAGCTACCTAGTATTATTTTTATTATGACTCAAACTTGGGTTCAGGCTGTTCACAGCCATTATGGTACTAGCTTGTAACCTATCATTATGAACAGATTTCACAGCCTGCACTCTCTGCAGCATTCAATCCTTACAGGAATACATGACGAAAGATCCTGACAGCGGCAGCGCTCTTGTTCACGTCCTGAGGCTTCACAAACAAACGGCAAAGCCTCTTGCTCCCAACACACTGTGTCAAAGTGTACTGGGCTGGAGTCTGAAGCTCACCTTACTTTCTTAAATTACATGGGCAGTTTCATAAGCAGCAGAACTTGGTCTCCTGGTGTTTAGTCATCATCTGACCAGTGTATCCAAGAAAATGTGAGCTCTGACTAATGTGTCTCTGGTGTTTGGAACAATCCCAGCTTTTCCTTCTTGCTCAGGTGAGGATTCCCTGGTGTGCAACGGAATTGTATTCATGCTGCCAACTTCTCCTCTGATGGGAAGATGATGAGGTTTCTCTCTCTTTCTTCTCTACAGAAAGATCTTTTGTAATGAAACTTCTAAGAACTTGGTATCTTCAAGACCCTTTAACCATTTCAGCTTTGGCTGAAACAGGCAAAAGGATTCAAAAATTATTATGAAAAGGGAGTTAAAGAGGGCCAGTAAAACCAGACAAGCTAAATATTAAAAAATCAGAGAAGAGGATAGTGGTGCCGTCATGGTGTTTCCCAGAGAGCCAGGAATGGTCATCTTCGTCTCATATCTCTATTTTTAACAAGTTTGAAATCACAGCAATGGACAGTTCAACTAGTGAGAGCCACCAACCCACAAACCAACAAATACCCTTGTTCCCTCTACTGATGCTGCTGAGAAAAGCAAGATTACAGCAAGAGCAGACTTCCCAAAGCCAACTGGGACTGAAATAGAGACATTCACAGCACTCAACCTCAGCAACTTGTGCATTTCCACAAACTGAGGGTTTCTGCAGTTCGTGCCCACCTGCACGCTGCTGTAGCCCCATTGCTGTCAGCACTTGGGCTGTGCCATGCAAAGCAGCCTCAGGTATGCGTCTCCGAGCTGTAGTCCCATCTTTGGCTCCAGTGTGGACACACCTGAAAAAGCTTTTGAAGCCTGAGGCTCTCGTGGCCTGTTGCACGTCCAGCCCATGGTGTGAGGAATGCAGGGCAGCAGCCCAGATGAAAGGCAACGCCTGCACCTCAAGCACATCACAAACAGGGCCTCGACTTGGCTTTGTACCATTTAGGACTCCAAGTCCTTAAGAAGACATTTCTCCCGTGGCCCTAAGTTTTTGTGCAAATGCAAAACACTAAGATTTGCATGTGCAAATCGGTTTTCTGTGTGGAAAAGACATAATTACAGATCCAATATTTGTGGTCCTCAGTTGCAAGTACATCAAATCTTTCCAGACCTAGCAAGGGCATGAAATGAAGGCTTAAAACTCACAGATCTCCTATTATGGACACAGTTCTGCCAACATAGTGGTTTTCAGAGATACTTCGTTATTATTTAACCAGCTCCAAGTTTTAAATGTGAAAAAGGTGAACTGATGCTCAATGTTTATTTCTCTTCTTCATTTGTTGGAGTGTGTGGTTTGGTTAAGAAAGTAGCTATAATGAGATGAGACCACAGCCCACTGGTTAAAAAGCTAAGAATAATCATGTTAATGTTTTATTCATGTGGGAATGTTAATTAAGATGCAGCTGTAATTACAGTACCGTCATCATCTAGTGGCCTGGAAGTGCAAATGTTCTTCCTAACATATGGAATAATAGAAACCGGCTCGGTACAAACGCTGCTAACCAATACCCGGACAAACAGTCAGCTACACACGTCTCCTGGCCCCCGGGGTGCTCTTCCAAAAGGCATCAGTCACTGCCACTCGCACAAACTGTTGAAGACAAAGCTGCATTTTGCATCTCCGGGCTTAAAAAAAGATCACACAACATCCCAGGATCGAAAACAAATAAACAGGCAGCTAACCTCAAAGTCCTCACTGACACCAGAACAAATGTTGGGAGCAAAAGTTAGATGTTGGGGAGGTTTCTTTATGTTCACCTTTGCTTGGAGAGTTTGTGGTGCTGATAAAGATGCTGGGCAGCAGGAGCTGTGCTTTCAGGGCTGTACGGGGTGCCCTGGGGCCAGACCTCGTTGGCACATGATATGCGTCTGAACTGGACGTGGTGCTGATATTCAGCGGCAGCTGGTACAACCTCTCCTTCCTCCAGAACATCTCTGAGCAGCACAACAGGCAGGAGCTGCTCAGCATCATTCATCTCAGTGGTCACCTTTTCACAAATAGCAAGAAAGCAAGGAGCAGAAAACAAACTATTATTTACCCTTCTCTTGGCATTAAGCGGAGAATTAGATTAATTTTTACATTATCCTACTTCTGCTTTCCTGAAGACCTGGCTTAAACAGCAGCTGAAATCTAGAAAGGTCTGTGTGAAGCTCCAAAATCCGTGTCAAACTTCTTTTTGTCACAAGTGCTATAAAAAAAAAAAAAAAAAAACCAAACAACAAACTGGTGATGTTTAGCTTTTTGGCAAGCTTATTTTGCTATCCACCACTCTGACCAAAGCTTTTTCATCTCTACACATCCACTGCTTTTGTCTTACAACACATAGATCACAAAATTTCATGTAGAGGTTGTCTTTTTACTCCATGTGCGTGACTGGGAAAATCCAAGGTTTTGACTTTGTCCAGCACAAAAGGTAGGAGCCGGGCAGAGAGTTCAGGTTTACGCTGGAACAGCTTTCAAGGTCACAGCTCAAGGGCTGGTTGAAACCTATCCGTAATAAAAGCACTCACAGGTCACATTCGCTGGAAAAATATATTTTCATTCTGCTGGACATGTCAGCATATCTAAATTAGATTGTGTTATGGAATGGAAACAGTAATCAAAATACTAAAAAAAAAAAAATATCCCAAACCAAAATGTCCGCTCAGGACCATAAAAACAAACAAAAAAAAGAAAGCTGTAAATACAACAAAAGGTTGTTTTCAAATTTCTGAAAATTAAGAACAGTATCTAGGGGCAAATGGTAAGCCCAAACCAAATTTTTGTTTAAAGTGCTACAATTCAGAAAACCTGAACATGTTATCTGGAATAGAGTTCCCTGAAGAAAAACATGTATGCTCACAACACTCTCTAGTGTTTCCACCACAACGTATGAGCCTGGCACTGCCCGGTGGTTGAGTAGGAATATTTTGATAAAAGATGTTTCAGCCAGTTTGATAGTGTACAAGGGAAGGACTCCTCTGTGCATCAGCTGTTTCATTAGTATTTGCCGATCACCTGCTGTGCCTGGGGACTTTGTTCTTTGGGTGGACAGGAAAGCCAGTGATTCAGTTGTCACCTCAAATTTCTTGCCTAATGGCTGCAGTGTTTAATTGTCTTAATTTCTCAGTAGTAGAGGTCCAACACTTAATGCAACCAGTTAAAGGAAACAATTAGTGTAACACCTGTCAATCACAAGGTGTGTCAAATGTTAACACACAGAGAACTGCTTACCAGCTGTCCAGAAAGTCAGTACCTGGTTCCATAACCAGAGCTCTTGAGCTCAGAGACCCTCTCCTAAAAACGGCTGGCACGGTAGTTGAGGGGAGCAGCTCTGGCCTTTACTGCAATAGAAATAAGAACAATGAAGAGCCCCTGAAAACAGGTGGAAAAAAAAAAAAATGATACAACAGGATGATGGTTTGGCGGGACCTTCTATGGGAAGACAACAGTTTTAATTGGCTTTCTTACACATGTATTCAATAACTCACAATTAGCGGGTAACGTTTTTTGCATGCAACAGGGAACTTCTAATTGTGTCTCTGGCTATTTGTTTAGGTGTAGAATATAGCCCTTCCTTCCACGACACACTGAGATATTCACTTCACACACAGAGATGTTCACTTCTCCTTTCATTTAGTGCTGCTGCCCTCATCTCCACTCTGAAGAGGATGCATCAGTGCTTCCTTCCCACCACTGCCTTGACCGACCCATTGACTCTCTTCTGAAACAGCCTTCTACACTTCGAGGGAATTCTGATTTCTATTAGAAGATGCCAAGATCTTCAGAAGAGTCATCTGCCTGATTATTTCTGATGTCCTGCTGAACTCTTCATCCAACATATACACACAAGCAGGCTTCAGCCACTTCCACAGGTGATCTATGAGACTTACTGTGGATATCTCCAGGCTGGTATTTAAGTACCTGTGTCCATATGGGCAGGCTAACCAGTTTATGCACTGTCCCCTGATCACATGTGCCATTGATTTGCTGGTACCCCTCCTGGTATGCTTCTGGCCCACCACTCTCCCAGATAGCACCCAGGTCTACTTCAGGGACTGTGTCCAATAACATGTGGACAAAAGCCACACTGTTTTGGAAGGAAACTAGTTTAGCTGCAAAGGCATGAGCTGTGCCATGTTATTTGCCCGAAGGCCAGGGAAACAGGCCCTTGTTCACCGTGTTTACTGCTGTAGATGCAGCCTCAAGCTGGTGCCTGGAAAATGCCATCCCAAGAGCATAGAGAAATAGGAAATGAGGACTGTTTTGGAGTAGCTGTGTCTGGAGGTAAATCATCAGAAAGTCCAGCAAAAGGAAGAGCAGCTCTGCATGGGCAGACAGACTCTCAGCCCTGGCCTAAATATTAACCACATTTGCCATTTTGTGATTCTTTTGGCAGCTTGGACGAACTGTTCCCATAAAGGATGAAACACACATGAGACCTTGGACCTGACAATAACTGTTACAGTGCGATCACACTGTGCTAAAAACTCCTGGAAAGGCTCCTCTCGCTTGCCGTCACAGGGAATCAACACTGTCGGGGCAGCCCAAGGCTGAAGAACAGCCCAGAAAAGACACCTGAATGTAGGGGATACCTAGTTCTGGAGAAGAGTAGTAGCCTCTATTATCTTGACATTGGGCAGAGCACACCAGGCATGCAGCAGGGCTGGACAACGGAGGGGGAAGTGATCAGGGCATAGCACCACGCAAAGGCGAATCGCCCAAACCCCTGTTACAGTGTGGCAATACCCACCACTATCCCTTAAAATCAGACCTTACTAGCATCAGCCTCAAATACTCATCCCCCAAACCAATAAGCTTGGCAACTAGATTGATTCTTAATACATGCTGAATTGTTTCTGTTTTTCTTTACCTTTTGGACTTGCTTTCCTCAGCAACCTTGGTCCAACCAGTATGGACCTTTCACTCTCCAGAGGTATGTGGGACACTCATGAACAAGCATGACGGCTGCTGGGTTTCAAGCAAGACATTCAGACTGGGAAGATTCAGATGACAACTCGAGGCACAAACAGCTCTCTCTGCTTGTCAAGCGTACCGTTTCCACTCTCCGAATATACAGTGAATATACCTTGCTGACCTGGTTAGAAGTGAAGGGAATTTTCTTTCGTGTTTTAATAAGTTTTTTTGTACCATTATGTTGGAAGGGGAAATGCCATCAGAAGAAAGTCATGAGCAATGTCCAGATCTGGAAAGTTTTGCAATTTCAGATGTTCCACCTCTGGAATTTAGTTGCACTCTTTACACCCAAGTAATATCAGCCCTCTCATGCAATCCCCCATCCTATGTGGGAGTTCAGGCTCCAGAGGTCTTCAGTGTGGTGCAGTTAAGCCTTTGCCATCTACTCATCTCTTGGCCCAAGCAATTGGGAAGGTCTGGACCCGTTCTTGTCACCAGTCAGAGCATTCACAGAGGTTTTTGTATTAGTTCAAATGACTCTGTAGTGACCCCAGTTGCCTTAGTGAGGCAATCTCAATTTAGACTGAAGAGAAACCCACACCAACAGATACAACCTACATGTATGTGCATATAGAGTAGAATAAAATATTTCTGTTGGAAGAGACCTACAACAATCATCTAGGCCAACTGCTTGAACACTTCAGGGCTGACCAAAAATTAAAGCCTGTCCCAAAGCCTCTTAAACACTGACAGGCTTGAGGCATCCACCACCTCTCCAGGAAGCCTGTTCCAGGCTTCAGTAAAGAAATGCTTCCTAACGTCCAGTCTAAACCTTCCCTGGCACAGCTTTGATTCATTCCCACATGTCCTTCCACTGGATATGGGGGAGAAGAGACCAGCACCCCTCTCTCCACTTCTGTTCCTCGGGAAGCTGTAGAGAGCAAAATATGTATATGTAGTTACATGTATAAATAAAAAAAAATATAACTATATGGTCAAATGTATGGACAAATATATTTTACAGTACTAGATGGATTTTTTTTGACAGAAACATTTCCACATTGAGCATTTTAAAAATCTACTAAGGCCATGTGGCTCCCGGTGATACCTCCATGCTGTTAAGAAAGGTAACAGCAGATATGGAAACCAAAGGAAAAGAGTGAAGGCTGAGAGCCCTGGGGGTAGGACCTGACCTTGACATCCCTTTCCTGAAAACAAGCAGGGAGTTATCCCATCCAACTTCATGTCTACTGTATCTTGCAACACTGCACAGGGAGCTCACCCCCCACACCAGTGCTGCCCTGATGCCCGCTCTCCTTCAGCATCCCGTCACTCCAGCTCCCGTAACAAATGATGTTCCCATTTATCTCTCACACCAACAGAGCCAGTGTCAAACTCCTTCTGGCTATTCCCAGGCTCTTTCTACAGAACTAATATATTAACAGAAGTATTTCTTGTTGCTTTGATTTTACTACTGTTACTTTCTCCACTGATTTTAATTAAACACTCCCTGGTTGTAGGAGTGGGGCAGGGAGGGTTTCTTTCCTTTCTGTAAAAAACCCACCAAGAAGGTTTCCTTAATCTCTCACCAGCATAAAATAAGCTTTCATTATGCCAACGAGTAAGCTTCAGAGTTTTAATTAATTTCTCTGCTTACTTAAGCATAACAATATTAGTCATGTTGGCCTATAAATTGTACCAACTAGCCTGGATTTTTAATTAAATTAGTGTCATTACATTCAGAGAGATTAAATATATTCCACCACATACCCTATCTAGGCAATATTTTTTCTCCTTCTTAACTCCCCCTCAGTTCTTTGTGGACTACATAGGTGGTTTTAAAGCTGAGGACACCAGATGACCTTACCAGCAAACCACTTATAAATTAACAGCCGCGTTTGGAAAAGATATTCCTTCAGAGAAGCAGGACCCATTCACATATACTACAAACCAAACGAAACAAGAAGCCACAGGGAAATACACACACATATAAAAGATAGTCCTTGCTGTCTGTAATTTATAAAATATCGTACAAACATAAGTTTGGTTTGCTATTGTAGCAATTTACTGGTGCCTAATAGAACATTCATTTGTGTGGTGACCTCTATAACAATTCATAGGCTCATTTAATCATGGAAATAGATGGCTCAAAGGGACCTTGAGAGATCAATTACATCCCCTGGTCCTCTCTTGAGGTATATAATAAATAATAGAAACAAGAAGAGCAAAACCAAAATGTGTAAAGAAAGCGGGTACGGTTTAGAGTTTGGTCCCCTGCTGTGTTAGGGGTTATCACAGATAAGTTGTCCTTGGAAAATACCTCCTCTTATTTGAAACATGCTTTAGCTCAGTTGTAACTCATACCAGATGAATTAAAGCTTGACTAACAATTCTGATGTTCTCTTACTGAGGCTTGAAGAGTGTATTTAATGACTAAAATGTGTTTATTTAAAAATTACATAGCAGAGCAATGACAGTCTTTTGCAAACTTCAACAACCAGTCTGTTTTGCTGCCTGCAGTTAAAAAAAAAATTGCCTTCCAAAACAGACAATAACCTTTGGTCTCTGCAGCCACATCCCACAGAACAAATGATTTTACATTACATATGCACAGCACGACCACACCGTGGACTCATTTAAATCACTAGCTGCTCGGCTATTTCAGTCACAGATGCTATGGCTTAAAGCAAGTCTTCCAGTAAGTTTGTACAGGAAGCACAAATCCTACATGTGTCAAATGTAAGCTTTTGAGGGCACAGGTTTTTATATTTGCCTGGGGCGTGTCCATGCAAAGGTAGAACAAGTGCTCTTTGGTGTGTGGACTGCAGTCCTGGCCCTGTCATCATCCATCCCACTCCCTGCCCCACGTCTAAAGCGTCCAACATGTAGGCTGTTCCCTGAACCTGAAAGAAAGTGGCAAAAGACACACAGACACACACACACAGAGCAATTGGGGAGAACACAAACTATGGACAGAGCCAATGAGGTCACCAGTCCTTGGGGGATGTGGGTCTGTCCCAAAGCAAGACATAGATATAGATGTAGAAAGATATGGATAAGGATGTGGATACAGATATACTACTATATTGCAGTTTCTTTATTATTATATAATAATTATAGAGATGACTCTTAATTGCTTACCAGGCGCCCAGAACCAGCTGTTGTGTTGCATCACAGGTCTCCATGTCACTGCATGAGCCCAGCCTGCAGGACTACCTAGAAGAAACACTGACTTGGGCTTACCCAATATTGACCCCAGGGTGTTTCTCACCAGAGAAGCAAGAAAAGCGCTTTCCATGCCTGTTCAGATCTTCCAGTGGAAAGCCAGGAAAAATTTACCTACCAAGCCAACAGAGTAACTATGTATCAGAAGATAAGCAGGGCTCAGAGCCTTAGGCTAAAAACTGCTTCGTGAATGGACATAGGATCAGAGAATACTTCAGTTTTTGCTCCAGCTCACTGCATATTTAAGTGTGATATGCATTCTTCCCAACCCAGGTGCCTGGAGTTTTGGCTTTGGGGATCATTCACCATGATGAAACCAGTAAATATTCATTCAGCTGAAGAAAGGCTGACTCTTAGTGTAATAGTGATATGATCCACCTGAAAGTGAGTGGGGAATCATCTGGGTTGGCCTCCTTTTGCATGTTTAAAGACATTAAGGCATAGAGAAGTGGCTTCATCCAGAGAAATCAGGAGTAACTGCCCCGTGAAATAACAAACACTTGGTTCCTGTCCCAGGTGGCAAGGCAGAGTTCAGTGCCCAGGAATTAGGCAGGCTAGGAGCAGACTAGACTCTGTTAAAAACCTAAGATGAGTTTTTTGAGTAAGTGGGGCATGATGAGCAGAGAGGGATGAAGACAGATTTTTCCTTGGTGTGGATCTTCTTTACTTTTGTTAAGCATAAGTGAATGCAATGGTGGGTTTTTTTTAACCTTTCATCCCCCCCACCCCCAAAACCTTCCCCCCAAAAAAGCCCTGTTAATTTTCCATTCATTTTGCAAACAGCAAAAAACATGACCTTAGTGATGAGGGCACAATACCCCTAAGGAGAGGACTGGAGTTAGGGTGTCATTTTAGCTGGTTTTTGCCCTCAAATCAACATGCTATGAAGGCCAAATATCTCCATATGACAACACTAAGACAAAAACTATCTGGCAATTTTGTAAGCAAATCTATGCAGAGATTTAATGGCAGAACCATGAAGGAAAGGCAGATTTGCTGAAAGATCCCAGACCCAGCCATTAGGCCAAACAAAATCAGAACAGAGCAACACCAGATCTGGAGTGGGGTGAAATAACTGCTGGTCTAGCCTGTGCATGACATATATATCACCTATTACTAACACAGTGGAAGTCATAAAGCACTGTAGAGGTGAAAAAATGGTACTTTATCTGTGAACAGAAGCTCTGAGTTTCCTTGACCCTGAAGACTAGCTCTGTAAAAGGGTGATGGATGCTCAGTCCTGCTAAAGAGAGGTGGCCACCACGAGCAGCTCAGGATTTCAGCTTTCTTGTGTCAAAAATGAAAAATCAGAGTGAAAAAAACAGGCACAGAACTTAAACTGTCAGACTTCTCGGAGTATTACACCATTCATTTTTGAACGGTCATCCTTGAGGCCGTGAATCCTGCTATTGCTCTTGTATAGAAAGGTATAATACAGTGGATGGTAGAACTAGGTCACAGTATCATAAATTTCCCGTAAAAATATAAGGTACAGCTAAATTTTTACTTTGTTTTGCAGAACAAATCCATTGGAATGGCAGAGGCAAATCATGAAATGGAGCAAAAGAATGCAACAAAACTACTCCAGTTTAACCCCATGGACAGCCTAGCTCAAGGAACCTACAAACTTCTACAAACAGTTAACCTCTCCCTAAGTGAGAGCTATATTTGCAGAGTTGGGGTCAAATTATAAAACTGTGATCTGGACTTTGGCTGAAACTTTACAGTTCAGGAATTTTCATAACAAAGTTTTGCTTCATTTTGACGTTAAATGTGGAGATACAAATCAGTGAAATGTAATGGCAGAAGATATTCTTGAGGAAACATTTGAGTAAAACAAATGTTTTCCAGCCAGACATTAGCTTTTCAAAAAAAATAGAGTAATTTTCAGACAAACATAAAAAATTGTGTCGTTTTAAGTGTTTTTTAAAAAGTTTTAAGGTAAACATTTTAAAGAAAGCAGGCGCTCTTCATAATAATATTAATTTAATTGAAAGTTCAAACTCCCAGTGGATAAAGAGGAATGTGAAATACTGATCTCAGTGGAGAAGCCTTGATAGGAAGTATTTGTTGTCTGAAGGTATGTCTTCACTGCAGCACAGAAAGAAATAAGATGAGATTAAGGATAATTTATCTGAAAGGTCTGGATTTGAGGGAAGAGCAATACATTTGTGTCTACCAAATAGAAGGACAAAGAGGGACCATAAATTAATTCAGGTAACATATCTAAATGTGAAAATCCTTTCACTATGTAGCTATGTTTTGGCCGTGCAGATCAGGCAGTATTTAGTTTGGCTGAGACAAGAACTGAGACGACTGCTGACGTAGCGAATAAATAAATCAACAGGAGCCTGACAGTGCTTTAAGCTGGACCAGTTTAACTCAAGACCAGTTGTTCTGAAATTATTCAAGTTCTTTCAACACACAAACAGCAAGATTAAACCTGGGGTGCTCAGCATCAGAGAGGAGCCTCTTGCAGTTGAATACAATGATTTAATCTTTTATGCAACCAGGAGGTAAAGAGGGCCCATGGCTTGCTTATGTTCCTGAAAAGAAAACAAGCCTCAAAGTGACTTCTGGTATATATCGTTGGGTAATAATTAATTGCATCTTTCAGGTGTAGACATTGGTAACAGCTAAAGAGTCTGAGATTATTAGAGACGACTGTGGAAAAAGAGCAGATTTGTATAGAAGGGTTAGTAATATGATCTCAGATAGATCAGATTAGGTGCTGACGTGGAAAATTATCTCCATGAGTTGCTTTAGATAAGTGGTGAGGGAAATGAAAAAATTCAGGGAGTGGGTGCCAAAAGCCAAAGGTAACATATCCCCACGCACTGGTGTAAGAGAGACCAGGAGGGAGAAAGGAATAGGCTTCCGAGCACTTTGTTTCCAGTGGTGCTTCATTGACACACCACCTATCACAGTCATAACCCCATGAAGGACCTGGGCTTCTAGAAACTGGTGCAGTAAAGATAATAACTGAAAACCACTCAGGAGAAGGCTTTTTTCCTCCTCCCAGGTGGTATTTCACAGCCCAGCAGTGTGAATTACACACCCACGCCTTGTCAATGCCCTCACACTGCCAGATGATAGGAAGCATCCACACTACAAATGGGAAGCAGGCCCTAAATTCCAGAAAATAAAACTGTGGCTTTTTCTGAATGCCTCAGTAGTTGGTAATATGGAATTATGTAAATTTAGGCTAATTAGAATGATATGCCACTACATACATATTTTCTGAATCTAGAAAATAACACGTTTGAGAAATCGGGAGGATGACTTTTCTGGGGGAACGGGGAAAAAGGCCTGGGGAATCCAGCCCCACAGATACTTTGTAACGATGATATTTTACAGCCTCTCACGTGTTTTCCATGTAAGAAACTTTGCCTTTCATCGAATAAATTGTTTCCATGCTTTTCTTGGTTTTCCTTTCTGTCTTTCTTTATCAAAAATCATCACGCAGATATACTACTTTCTTTGAAATACTTGAGAGCAGAAGCGCAATCCCTAGACACTGTCTTCTTTGAAACTAGCTGTCACCATTTGCTTTTGGCATTAAATTCTCTGTATGGTGAGCTCCAATCACTTCTGGGCACCCTCCACTCCCGGTCAGGTCCTCAGCCCTGTGCATTGAAGCCACTGACTTCCCAACAGTTTAGATATTAGCCAGATATCTGACTGGCTGTCTCCCCTTTGATCTATTTTACAGGAAAAAATTATGCTACCAGCACTGGTGCTTTAGAGAGA
The DNA here is from genome assembly GCF_965231255.1 of Vanellus vanellus. Taxonomy (NCBI): domain Eukaryota; kingdom Metazoa; phylum Chordata; class Aves; order Charadriiformes; family Charadriidae; genus Vanellus; species Vanellus vanellus. Next base: position 51,994,439 of record NC_138909.1, on the reverse strand, counting down.
TATGAAACTTATCACCACCAAGAGTCTTTGCACAGAGAATTATTTGCGATGGGAGGGAGGGGAGAGAGTCTCCACCAACAACAGAAAGTATCTGTGAATTATCAGTTGGGCCAATATGCCAGTAAATCATAAACTCAGCAGTGCAGATACCATGCTGAGGAGGTCTCTGCCATAGGTACCAGAAGGCTCCTTCCTATGGAGATGGCTTCCCCATCTGCCCTCCAAAAAACTGTTATGAAGATCCTTGTATCTGAGGAAATGAGCCAAATCTGCTAAATACAATAGGTCAGAGCCTTTAGGACCAAATGCTAACAATTTCATTCCATTGAAAATACTCTTCATGACAGAGAAACATTAAGCAATGCTTAGCACAAGGAGAAGTATCTCTGTGGGGAAACAGGGCAACACTGGAAGGAGCTGGATTTACATAAATTTAGGAGCTCGGGCTGCCTAGGAAATCTGCTCCAAGGGAAAACCTTATTTCCAGGATGGAGATTAGATTGTCGTCCTGCCACAGTTAGAGCCAAAGAACAGCCACGAAAATTAAGACTTTTCTTTAAGCAGGCCTCCAGGCTTTACGGCTGCCTGCTTCTGACCTAACAGTCCCCTGGGTTTATCTCTTGACAGAAATGATTTTGATCACGTCTCTGAAAAATATTGAAGAAGTTTCAGTCACAGGGTCTTCGCTAGTGAGAAAAACTTTGAGGGTAACTTAATGACTTTACTTCTCCCTTGGTTGCACCAGTGCTCACGCTAAATGCCCATTTACAGACTTCTGGTGAACATAAAGAAAGTTGCACTTCAGTTGGGCAACATGTTTTTTTTCAGTAATTAGAAGAAAATGTAATTTATTAGATCAAAACCTGGAACATTCCAGAAGTCTAAGAAATTCCTAAACATGGGATCATGATGAGGGAAGAGTCAACTGTGTAAAATAAAACCACAGCATATAGCCATTTTCTAATAATTAGTGCTGCCAAATATGATTCTTGGCACAGTTTTTGCAGTGGGATTTTACACTATGGTCAGCACTGCCGTGGTACTAACAAGTATGTTATCCAGGTGCCTGAAGATACCTGTGCATTTAGGGGTTCAGATAGAGCTGTAATTGTTATGACTGCATGAAAAGGCAAGGATAAACAGAGAAAATCACTGAGCTTCAATCTAGCTGAATAAAACCTTAAAAAAACGGAAATTTTTGTTTTTCTCCCCTTTTAATTCAGGCAAAAATGTAACATCAGCCTTTGCCACATCAGCAAAATGAGAGCTGAATGACTGCACTGCTTTTTATTCCTTTCCCTCTTCTCACTGGGAGGGTAATGGTAGGCAGGACACTGGAGTGAACAGCTTCTCGGCTAGTTCTCAGCTCTTCAGAGGAAGCTATACTTGGAAGTTACACTCTTGTCCTGCCTTCCCCAGCTGCAAGACATCGATGCCAGCTGTATGGAGAAGTGCGTGAGTCATGCATAACTGCTTGTTGACAGCTGGACAGCACGTGTCAAAGATCCTTCAGCTCTTATGAGCACATCTCCTTGTCTTTACAGGCAGATGCAAGGGAGCTTTGGGAGGTAGGGAGCAGAGGTTAACCCACTTCTGTGCTCAAGACAATGATGTGAGCAAGCACAGCATGGTTATACAGCTTCGAGATCCGTAGCAAAGGCAAGGAGAGCTTACATCAGCTTGTAGGTATCTCCAAAGAGGACTACAGGTATGTCTGTTCATTTGTGTCCTCCTATGTGAACCACGTATTCCTGACAGTAGGAACACATCTCCAGCAGCAGTCATAAAACTTGCACCATACACTTGCATGACTGGAGCTTCTATTTTTCCACCCAATGAAGTGTTTGCATGTACAACACAGATAAATGCAGAGGCAGATGTGTGCTTAATTATCCATTTGGTATAAGCAAACATACTGTCTCTGCACAGGTGCGTTTGTGTGCAGTCACTTACTGCTTAAAATGTTCTCCTTTGTGTCCTCACCGTCAGAATGGTGCAACATAATTATTAGAAGCCAAAAAAATAATTTAAAAGTCTATTTTGTTAATACTTAAGAAGGTTACAGGAGATTTTTCTTCAGTCATTTTACATGTCTTTTAGCTGAGCCCAAAGACCTGCTGGGAAAATTGCCTTTAACACCAGGAAAATAGAAGCTGCCATGCTTCAGAAGAAAAGCTGGCTACCAGCTGTGAATATGAATACATTTTCTGTTGAGCTTTTCTGCTACAAAGTTGAGCTTTAAAGGTGTTATGATACTTCCTTTGAATCAGGTTTTGATAAAATTAAAAGGATCACAACTGTATGTAGTTCACTGTTATTTACTCAATTCTTCAACTTCCAGCCATGGATGCAGAGACAAGCCTGCGCCACGATAAGAGGCCTGAACAGACACTTGAGCTTCAGCTTCCACATATAATCTTTTAGTCTAAGAACTTTACAATGAGCCCTGCAGCACTGAAGCTCCACCAGCTCTATACCAGAATTTCATTATCCCAAGCTAAAAATGGGTTTTTCCAGTAACCTGGATCCAGATTATCTCTCCTTCCAATGTGTTAAAAGAACATCTGAATCCATATTTACAGTAAGCCAAGGTTTGTGTAGATGTCATCATACACCTAGTGTCAAAGGACATTAATTTCAAACACAGAGTTTTGACTCCCATAGTTGTAGGTTGTCTTACCGAGCTTGTTCTTGACCAATATGATGAGCCCTCCTACCCTAAAATGACTGTCCTAGACCTCTCAGTTAGGCAAGGATTATGGTTTCCATTTTGCTGAGGGACATAAAGTGTCCTCTGAAGGCCAGCTGTGGAGTTAGGCAGATGTAACAGGGTCAGCACCATCTCAGGAGGCAGTTAGTATGCCAGCAAAGATACAGGAGCCTAAGACAGGATCCTGCCTGATGTTCATTTGGTCCTCACAATCCTGGAGCAACATCAGGGTATTCCTCTGCCTATTACAATTTTCTTCAAGTTTCCCCCAAATTCAAAATGTCCCTTCTTTTCTGGGCTTTTCAGACATTTAATTCCACTCTTGATGAGGTCTTTGGGCTACATCACGTGGTTAGCAATGCCTTTGTTTTCTTCTGAAAGGCCAGTAAAACCAAAAAAAATGTATTTTAAGACTACATGTCCTAAGTGCTAAATCCCAGGATATCTACTTATAATATTAGAATCTCTTGAGATACAGTTCGCTCAGGAGAGGACAGTGTCTGCTGCTGACTTGGGTCAAACTCCAGAAAATTTTTGAGAGCTGCCTGTTAATGACTTACTTCCATCTAAAGGAGGAACTGTAATTCAACTTTTAAAGAAAACAATTCCAAACAGAATCTGCACTACCAGTGACATGACTCTCAGGTCAAAAATTTAAGGAAGTTAAAATACCAGACCTGCCAGACAAGAGCTCATCCAGACCACTAGAGGAAAATCAGACATTTCCAAACTCATGGGGAAAGCAATGAACCCAGCAAACTATCCTGTTTTCACATGAGTTTGATTAAGGAGATGACCTAACTCGCTGATATGAAGTTCTGTAAATCTTGGTATGCCAGGAAAATCCCATAGAATACCAAAGACAGTGTCAATATTAAAAGCAAAGCTGCAGTAGGTCATCCACCTGCAATCAACAAATATAGCTGATGTTTTCAAAAATGTTTTCAATACAAGAAGAAAAGCTCATATACTATCCACTAAGCCATAGATCCTGAACATTTCCTTAATTTGTAGCCATACCTCAGCTGTAACTCAAAGCAAAGAGCATCGTGTTAGTAGAGAGAGTTAACACTTTCACTGTTTAATAAAAAATGGCAGCAAAGCAGGAAGTGGTGAATGGTAATTGAAGTATGAAATAATTTAGGCTACAAGTTAAAATAAAGTCCCTGACTGGAGGTCCTACTAGGAACAATCAGAGAAAAACAAAAACAAAAGAACATTTAGAGGGATTTGATAAGTTTATGACCAAAGTTATGTAAGGCTGTTGTCTCTGTAAGCTGGAGCTGAACTCTGTTGGAGCACTTCCAGTCTTGTGAACTGTGTTCCCATAGACCAGATTTACCAGATGTTGCATCCTACTTCTCCCCATTGATGTCACCCAAAGCAATGCATGCTTCTGGCTCTTGATAGGTGTCCGCTGTGCAAGTTCTCTCTTCCTGTTGCACCACCTCTTTGAACTGTCCTTTGGCAGAGCCTATATCCTGCCACTGGCTATGAAGGACGCCAAGGAAGCTAGACTCTTAATCTATGCATATCAGTTTGCAGTTTACAACTACATGCTGTGAAGCTTCTTCCCCGCTCCCAACCTCAGATAGGGCTCAAGTTTCCCACTGTCACCACGTTATCATAAATATTCAATGAAAAGCAGTGATGGCAAAGACATCCTCCCTGGAACAAGGAGCTAAGAACCTCTGTGAGGAATCTCCTACCCCTCAGAAACTGCTCAAACTGCTCCCTGGTTTTCTGCTCTTAGTTTCAGACAGATCCATTTCAACCACGGCCCTACATTTCCTCAACCTTTGCTTGGTCCGCAGCATCGGAAGATAAAAAGTTTTTGTGCTTTGACATTATATTCAAGAGCAAAATTACAAGACTGCTACACTTGTGAGGAAAATTTCATCACAACCTACCATGGAAGGATGTGATCAAACACGAGACAATAGTGCTAGTAGTATAGTAACAGAAAAGGCCAGTAATGTCATAGAGCATTGAAAAAGATAATTGGAAACACATATCAACAAGCTTATTTTTAATGAATAGTTATATTGCTTATCAAGTTGTAGTTGGATTATTACTCTGGTGTCATTGTCAATGCAGTGCCCAGTACCAGAATATCTGCTGTAGTTTAAAACTAACGTGGCAAACAAAAGACCAGAGGTGGTTTATAATGTAAAAGGATGGAAACAAGTAGGAATGTGACACAAATAATAGTTTAGGGAAATGACCTTTGCTGTTTTTTGAGGTTCTCCTGGATGAAAGGAGAGCGTCAAGAAAAGGGTGTTTGTGAATGTGTGACTGTCAAAGAGTTTCTTAGGAAATATAAGTAGAAAAAGAAAGTGACAGAAAGTGAAGGTGACAGAAAGAGAACCCAAGAGACCTCCTCAGCACTGGTGGGTTATTGCTGAAGGGACTCTAGAAGGACTCTTAGAGACATAACAAAATTACAAGATGACAAGTCATCTTAAAAGATCTTTGTCAATGTCACCAAGAAGGGTGATGTCCATGAACCACCATGATTCATGAACCACCATGGATTCAGGAACTGTTGCTGAGACCCATAAAAAGTGAGCTGTCATAGCTAGGACACCTGTCCAAGTGGCTAGAAAGAATAAGCATCCTAGGATGCTCATGGAGACTCTCCAGTGCCTTAAATACCATTTGGAATGCCCTTTGAGTCCTCTTGGTAGGGCTTTAAGTTGGACCAGCCCTAAATCCAGGGCAGACCCAAGGAGCTAAGCCAATTTTCCTTAGTCAAAGCAGTGTCCTGCCAAGTCCAGTTACAGAACCAAAGAGTCCAAATTTTAATTGGTCAGAGATGAGAATTAATAGGAATCTTTGGTCTGGACAAGATCTTTTGGTATGCTCCGGTTCAATAGGATTTGGAAGTGACACCATCCAATCTCGGGCTTACATTATAGCCTAATGTTGCATCAGAGGAAACAACAGCAAGCTCATAAACAGCCCAGATCTTTCATGCCAAGGGAACTGCTGAAAATAAGAGTTAAAATATCAGGCACATCTGGACCTAGTCCATAAGCAAACTTTCCCTTGAATTTGAACTTTGATTCAAAGAATAGAGGGTGGGGAGGGAAGCTATAAAACCTCCTGTGATATGACAAGTGAGGGTTGTTCTCATTAAGGTGATGTTGTGCTTTTAATTAGACAGTCACTTCATTTGGCTCTAAAGTGTCAAGTATAATTAATACAACATTGATTACTCCATGGTAATCTTGGGAGCTGAATCATATTTTTTTTGCACCCTTCAAAGGCCACACACTGTTCTGATGAAGTGGGATGGTCCCTTTGCTACCAGTCTGGATTACCTCTAGTGTCTGTGCTTGTCTCTTATCCTACTGTCTATCTTTTCTTCTTCTACTGAGGAAGAACTTTTCTATCAAAGGCTTTTTTAACTTCTGTGTTGTTGAAATACACTTGATGACCCCAAGAAAGCCAGGGATAGGCACAGGCAACCAAGTGTCTAACTATCTGTCTATCTTGAGATGCAAACACTTGCTTACAGGGGTTGAGGGATCTAATTTTAACACAGACACACGTACTGTGGGACCAGAAAGATGCAATGTTGCCACTGTAGTGAATCACAGCTGTGCCCATCCCTGTGTATGCCTACTGTGGCTTTCACTTACATTTTTCTACACTACATTTGTCTCAAATGTGAGTCTTTTCTTTCTGCTTGCTCTCAGAGAAGTCAAATACTGGTTGCTTTCCTCACACTCCCTCAGAAGGAAAGGCAAGCATGAATTCATGTTTTGCATCCCTCACCATTTTGTAGATGTGTCTCCAGGTGTGTAATGAGAGCTGGCATTTTTTTTTCATCTCCATATAACATTCCCAGTCACTAAAGGAGAATGTCATGACTGACCTGGACACTTTATCATCCAGGTTTTGCTGTGGGATTGCTAGTGCCATTGTCTTCTTGGTTGCATTTGCTAGGTGGTGTGAGAAGGTGTGGCTGAGTATGGATCTGTTGTTCTCACGGAGAGGACTCCTGAGTGTCTTGGATTGTGGCCTTCACTGAGCTCTAAACCTCCCCAAGGAACCATGGTTCAGTCTTTATATGTGCTCTCTGCCTGATTTTCTTCCTGTGATGTTAACCAGGTTCTTAAGAACACCCCTGAAGCTTAGTTTCTCATTGCTCTTCCAGTGTTTCATAAACATAAAACCATGTAACCATGTTTAATAAATACTACCTGTTGAATTGTAGGGCTCGTGGCATTACACAGCTCGGATCAACGCAATCGAAGCAACACAGACCTTCCTAAACGGTTTATTAAGCACGAACAACTGTGCATGGCAGACAGACCCACGCACAGTGAGCCAAGGCTTTGCCTCCAGCCCAGCTTTGCCTTTGCTCACCAGAGACCCCAAGGTCGGTGGCCCCTCTGCGCAGCCCGCAGAGACATCTAGTGACTGAACCCCATACTGCTGGCAAGCGCAGGATTGCCACGGGCTGCCCGGGGAAGACATACAATTCTTTTTTTTCCTTTTTTTTAGGGGGGGGGGGGGGGGGGGGGGTAGATATTTACCAAATCTAAATATTTTTTAAATTAATAAGAAGAACTGAAGACTCTCCTCCCCATGGCACAACAGGATGCTCTTTCACTGTTTATCTCGGTTGAGGGCAGGACGTTATGTTGTAAGGAAGCGTTGCTCAGCCTGATGCAGATACAGCTTGTTAGTATGTTGTATTTGCCCAAAATGGCTAGATAGGATCCAGGGTAATCTGCAGAAGTTCAGCCAGATAGATGTGTTCCTTTGGGCTGGTATGAATCATGGAGCACTGAACTGCCAGGGGAAGGAAAGAGATTAAATAATTTACAGTAAAAGCCATTCTGGTCTTTGTAGCTATGTCACATGCAGACCTGCCTCATCTCAAAGCACCAGAGAGGACTCAGAGAGGATTATGGGAGCTCTGATTATGGCAGGCACTGAGGAGAACATGGTGCTTCTCAGGGTTCAACAGGACTAAATGCTTCCAGTTGAACCACAAGATTAGGACCGAAGGATGCTGCTATTACTGCAGGCGCAGGCACAGAAGCACGTTCCTCTGATTCAGCAGCAAATCGGCTTAGTTATGGTAGCTGAGGTAGGCTATCCTCACCCAGCAAAAGTGAATTATTGCCCTCTAGCTTAACCCACAGTGGCAGGAGTTTAAGATAAGTCACATTCTTTCACATTAGCCATGGGCTGAGAGCACACACCCTGACAGTTACTGCATCTCAGCTGACGCTCAAGCCTAAACAGGATTTAAGTGGAGCACAAGTTGTCCATAGATCTTCTAGCAACCCAAAGACTCCAGATACCAGCTGTCGGGAGAAATGGTTACTCTCCGTGTGCTTATCAACTCCATCTTGTACACACTGTCACAGATGCCTGAGATCACTCAAGCTCAGGCAAGCAATGCAGACCCATGGCACGCACACAGCAGGCCCAGGAATTTGCAGCGGACCTACCTATTCCAGACTGGCTAGTGCATCAGGACCTGGATTAGGTGAATGCTGTTGCTATTCACTTGCTATCATTCTTGCTTAGACATAAGAACTTACCGGGACAGCATCCATGCAGTTTAGCATTCTACCTCTGACTCAGCTCTGAGTGCTTAAAAGACCTAAAGCCACAGAGCAGAAGGGAGAATAACCTACAGAGGTCTGATTTCTAACATTTAGCAAGAGTGCAGCAAGTGCTGAAGCTCTAGGTTTAATATTCCTCCCAAAATGCTTTTTATGATTAATTATAACTGGATAGTCTGGATGTGCATATATATTTAAGATCTGGCTAGTGACCAGAGGAGCAGAGGCAAGAGAAGATGAAAAATAAGGAGGGAGAAATATTGAACAGATCTTTTTTTTTTTTATCTCAACAGTTTTGACAGAAGCGTGAGGATGGTTTTCATTTCATCCCAATTAGCTCAGCCTACCCTAGTTATGGAAAACTGGAAGCCACCCAAGTCTTTACCACAAGAACAATTCGGTAACATTAAGAAATATTTTTATTAATAGCTTTTGTGTGTGTGTGCGTGTGTGTGTGTAAAGTCTGGGCACATATAAGTGTTAACAATCATAAATGTTTGCTTCTCTACTGAAATAATTCAAACCATACTCAACGTGGCCAAACAACCTGACCTCACTTTTCTATCCCCACCCCAGTTTTGATACAAACGAGGTCATTATCACTGCCAGCAACTCAGAAAAACAAATCAAAACAAAAATGTAGGGAATAGATTTAAAACCACCTCCCTTTCATAATTCGAGGCCACAAGAGTCTAAAATAAGCTCATAAATAAGCCCCTGAGGACCGTTTTGATCTGTTTAAACAACACAATGATTTTGTGGTGGTTTGCAGCTCTGTCTGGGTATCTTGTTTACCAGGAGATGGCTCTTATCCTATTCATCAACAGGGCTAAGAACGGAAAGGAAATAATCCATATAGAAAAATAAGTGGGCTCTCAGCTGTCAAGTCTCCTACAGGCAAGATCATCTGGGTCCATCACCAGAACAGCGTGCCTCAGGGGTATTGCCAAAGTCACGTCACTGAAGGTATTTGGCCAGCGGGGATGCTTTACAGAGGAAAGGACAGTCCCTGCTGGTGGCTAACTCTCTGGTGCAAGTTTTGAGTAACAGCCTCCCAACCAATCCCGTCAATTAACATTATCATTCCTCAAGCATCCATTAGAAATATTTTCTTCTCAGGACTGAATGCAGGGGACAAGAAAAGGAGATGGGACTCTTCACACTTTTTAACTTTACTTGCCGAAATCAAACGTCCAAATTCAGAAGCCTGTCCCCTTATATTTAATGGAAACAGCAGGAGGCTAATTCAAGATAAAGCTTAACTTAGGGCTCTGAATTCCCACTTGCTACAGCGTCCATCTTTTGGCTGACTATGCTTTTATGCCTTAAGGAGGTAGTCTGCATTCCCTACAGGCTAAAAATATTGTTTGGTACCCTCAATAAAGGTGGTCTTCTTCATACATGTTCAGACACACAGTCTTTGCCGGCATTGCCACCAAGTGCTTTGACCTTATAAAAATTACCAGCTTTAATTATATGACAGTGTGTTATGTGCCTGCCTTATTATTTTAACTTGCCTTGGGACACTAGGAGAAGGAATTTAATCACAAGGATTTAATCATATATTCAATTAGCTTTCTAGAAGTCCTGGTAATAGTAGAAGTCATAACCATCCCAGCAGGTTTGGTAGTATAGTGTCATAAGCATAATACGAATTCTCTGAGATATTATGAGAAGTGACCTTAACGTGGTGGCTTCTCACAACAGCATTGCTAAGCAGGGATGGTGACTCTCTTAGGAGGACCATACACTTTTCAGAAAGTTTATTTGCATCTTTAATGTTAATGCAAATGCAGATTTGGCTGCACAGTCGAGGCTACTGGTGGTCTTCATTTCTTTACTCCAACTGGCAAAGGATTACTACATTTTGAACACATCGCTCACCCTTGTCACCCCAGACTGTCCCACCTGCATTCAGGATGACACTTCATCAGTCTCCCATATGTCGTCTCCCATATTTGTCAACTCCATGTTAATATCTCAAATGGCACTGGCTGAACTGCTTCCTTAAAATATGGTTGGATGAAACGTGCCTCTCCAGTGATTTTAAACAAACTTCAGCTGGAGACTCTGGGCCGGCTGCTTAGCCAGATGGTTATAAGGAACAAAGTTTCTGTTTAGAAGTAGAGCACCACAGATAGCATAAATGCTTTCAACAGATATTTTGATAGAGAAACTCTTTAAACTAGGTGCCCATATGAGAGCACAAGCTGTGCCTGCATGTAATGCAAGTGCTGCCCGTTCTCTTGAGTTCACCTGCACAGTGATTTATTCCCTTCAGGATATAGATAAGCCTCTTAACTTGGGGTGTGTAAGTTAAGTAGTGCTTTCCAGTGGTTGGAAGACACATGCAGAAGACCCTGTGCTTGCTGATGCCTTTCAGACACACAGACTGCCATTGTGCCTCTTCCCAGGAGCGTGAAGGATCAGTCACTGAGTCGTTACACAGACCTGGTGTTCGGGCCCCTGAACCAACGCACTGTGCTACAGAGCGGGGGCAGAGCAGGTTCTGCTTCCTACCACTCGTTTATACAGAATAGGTACAATCTGCCCCCCAGTAATGTTTTTGCAAATGGTCCATTTTACACGTAAACTAATGGTTTGGGTCTCTCTCCTTGTGTCCATAGCTGAATACATGAACTATAGGTCTATAAAGTTTTCGGCTTATTCTGGACTTCTTTAAGATGAAAACAAGACACACAATAACTGGGACATAACAGTGACAGCACCATTCCAAAATAAACGTCTTAGCAAAACAGCCTGTAGTCAATCTTTATGCCATAAACCACCGCCAAATAAAAGAGGATGACGAAACAGCGAAAGTGTTTCCTTCCAAATTCCCCTTAGTTTTCTGGTAGTTTCTTTGCCTTATGATCACCCAGCCATGATTTTCTCTTCTACGTACAAACCTTCAGAAACACCTTTGAGGAAGCCCTGCAATCCTCTTTGGGGGGAGATGCCACAGGTTTGGTGTGTGAGAATATTGTGTGGGAGATCTCTGTGCTCAGCAGCTTCTCGACTTTCTTTTTTCTCTCTGTTTCAAGCACAGAATTGATTCTGTGAAAATGTATTTAAATATTATTAATATTAATATTATTCTAAATCCTTGTGCAGAATCTCTTCATTCCCCCTGGCAAGTGGGCTCATTAGCTTGCACACAACTTGATGGTGGCCTCTGGCTACAATACCTCCTAACCACCATATACTGTGTTCATAAACAAAGTTCACCGGATGTTCAGCATCCAGCTTGCATGAAACTCTGCCAAGTCTGTAAGCACTAAATGTTGAACTAATAGTGAACTTTCATAAAGCGGGTCATATAATAAACTTCCATGAATGACTGTTGTAAGCTGCTATAAATTGCTCTGCGGCAGGTTCCAAGCAACGTTTTTACTATCCTCTCACTAAAAACTGCAGTAAATCCTTAGAAAGAAGAACCAAATAAGATATGCTCTGCCTCCAAACCTTGCAGCCTTGCCGCACGGTTTCTAGCCCATCTTCAGTCACACAATGCAAAAAGCGGAGCCACTGTTTGCAATATTGATCATGGGAGTTTGTGTTAATCCTGTACACAAACAGGAACAAATGTCTGGTTGTTTTAGACAGTCAAGATCTTTCTCTGAAGAAAAGTGGAAAAAATAGTCAGGCGTTTTAAAAATGCAAAGACCTTGAGTTTAGACAGCAGTTGAGCAAGTCCAACAGTGCAAGGGACTTTTATAATGTCCAATTTTACTATAAATTCAGTTGTGAAGTTCCTTGTCCTTTGGCTCTCCCACCCTTTGATCAACCCCAGACTCAAAGGAAAGAGCAGATCTGAGAATTAAGTGACTACAGATATAAGTCACTTCTCTTTTTGTTTTCTCTCCTCACCTTTCCCTGTCCTAACTGTCTCTCTCTACCAATGAGTTCCATGGCTGTGTGCCACACAGCTAGTATGGCATCCTCCATCTGCCTTACTGGGATATCTACTCCTCCAGAACAGTAAACCAGCAACTTTGGTTTCCAATTTATTCCAATAGGAAAATTATTATTTTAGTGTCAACATCTTTCACTGGAAAGGGCTTCTGTGTTGTTACAGGCTAATGGATGGAGTATTCTGCACCCTGTTTAAGTATGGCCAGGAATGAGATACATAGGTGCCAAGAGAAGGACTTGCTAATGAGGCCACAATGCTGTAGTTTGGTGGTTCAGCTTCTTGCGAAACAACATAGCTTCTAGTTATGCTTCCCAAATTACTTCAGTCTTTTGTTCATTCCATGTAAACCCTCTCGAAGCAAAGCACATAAGACTTAAGACATAAGATTTAAGGCACCTACAAGAAAGCTGGAGAGGGACTTTTTACAAGGGCATGTAGTGATAGGAAGAGGCAAGATGACTTCAAACTGGAAGAGGGGAGATTTAAAATAGATATTAGGAAGAAATTTTTCACTATAAGGGTGGTGAGGGACTGGAAAAAATGCTCAGGGACGTTGTGGAGGCCCCATCCCTGGAAGAGTTCAAGGACAGGTTGGATGGGGCTTTGAGCAACCTGGTCTAGTGGGAGGTGTCCCTGCCCATAGCAGGGGGGTTGGAACTAGATGGTCTTTAAGGTCACTTCCAACCTAAACCATTCTATGATTGTATGATTTTATGATCATGTTGTGTAACTTTGAGGCACTGATGTCCTTTCCTGAACTTGTCATTGAAGGTCAAGTCCCACGAGATGCTGAGTTCCCCTGGTTTTCACTAACGTCAACAGAATGTGAAGGAATTTGGCGCTTTCTTACAAGGAATAAGCAATCAGAAAGACCAGCCTGTAACATCTGGAATAGACGTCCCATCCCAACTATGTGTCATATCTATAGCTCCTGATATTAAAAATTTTCCTGGACAAAAAAAAAATCTCAGCACAGCCAGAACTCTGTTTATCATTTTCCCCTTGCAAATTGCAGCCATACTTTTATTATATCTACTACAGTGTCCCTACCTTTTTCTTTTTCCTTTGCTTGATGACATCCAGTATCATCTGTTATAGGGAATGTCACTCACTCTGTTTCTATTCATGAAGCATCCTTCTGTCCAAAGTATGAGGCTAAGAAATTTTGCAAAAGCACAATTGTAATCTGTTGAGGACAAAAGGAGATAGCTAGGAGCCAGGCAGGAGAGAGGACAGAACGTGTTCAGTCAGCAAGTCCCACAGCAACCGAGAGGAGAGTCCCTTTGAGGAACTATATCCTGTTTCATATCTTTTCCAGGCAATTAATTTTTTAGGAGCTGAAGAGGGCTGCCAGGTAAAAGGTCATGAACGCCAAAGTCCTTTGTTTATCCCCTGCATCAGAGCAAGCTTTGCCCTGAACACTGTGCCCATGGCCCCCAACCTTCTCCCAGAGGAATCATCTCTACAGGAGAAGAGTTGCGTGACTCCCCTCCCTGCAGGCTCAGGGCATGCTGCTGGCTCTTCCTTCTGCAGAAGGCACTGGTCCATGAGGGACAAGACAAGCATTAGCAAACTCCTTCCGTGCTGACCACTCAACAGAAATCACAAGCAAGAACTAACTCTTCATTTATCCTCATTACACACAGGATAACTGGCATTTTCCAGGCTGTCAGACAAATGAATTCTTAGAATAAGTTTTTAGGCAGTAGAGTATGTGTGGACATACAAATCTTTTCTGATGCATTTCTGGGATGGTTGGCAGGAAAACTGCAGTGTTCTTCAGCTGATCAGAGAAATGTAAGGGTAGCTTATGCAGTCATTACAGATGAATCTGCAAGCGTTAAATTGCTAGTTAGGAAGTGTGGTAGAAAAATACTGTGAAAGAGATAAGTTTCTTATTTCAGTATATCTCTGCAGTAAAGGGATGGGCATAGGCAATGGATAGGAACATGACCTACCCATAAGAAAGACTGGATCCAGCACTTAGCTCAGGTTTTGGAAAGCAGCAAACACAGGTATAGGAATGCACTGAACAAAGACTGCAGCAATGAGCACCAGCCTTGCGGGATGGCTACGTATTGCTTAGGAGATCTCACCACCACAACAGGACTTATAGGTGGACACAACCGAAGAGCTGGGTTGAAAGTGTGGTGAGCAATGACATCTTTGCTAATAGGGTTGAAGATAACATATGACACATATCTTTTTCTAGGTCTTACTCATGGACACAGGCCTGTTCCAAAACTCACTAAAATCACTGGGACTTTCTCCGCTGATACCAACAAGCTCCAGATCCGGCCCATAAAGAGCTGTAGCAAGACTGCAACCATATGGAATTACTTCTGAGTTGCAGTAGTAAGAGATATAAAGAAAATATGTTGGCTTGTTTTAGTTGGTAAACATACAGTCTTGGCAGTCTCAGCAAGAGACCAGATGCTAAGTGGCCTGGAAACGATCCTCGTCCTTAGAGGTGGCTACTTCAGATTAGGGTGAAGACCATGGAGAGGGCAGTGTGGGCATGTCAGCCTTGCTACTGATTGTTCTCTACCTGTCCTGTGGATGTACAGAGATTTCCAAGTTTGGCAGTCTGAAAGCTAAAAATTCCCTGTATCCAAACAAACCCATGGGAAAGGACATACTGAGCTAGATAAATTACAGTTATGAAATACAAGTATTTAATTAAATCTTGTCTGGCTGTATTTTGTACCCTCCCCCTAAAAAAGTCCAACTTCAAAACTAATCTGGAACTGACTGCCTATGTTATAATTTACTAGAAACTCTGTTGTCATCACTTCAGTTCATAGAAAGGAAAAATAAGAACAGCAACAGCTTTCATCAGTTCCTATTTAAAAACAAACTGCTGCATTTTAAAGAAAAAATAAAAAATACAGAGATAGAGCCAAGCTCAAGTTTGCGGTAACTGCAGGGAGGTCAGCCAGGCCAGCCAGGGTGGTGAAAGGTGGGTCAGGTTAGCAGAGGGCAGACAGGTTTCCCGGTGTCCTCCCGCCACCTGGATTGGCAGCCCTGGGGGTGCCCCTCCTGAGCCTGCCTTTGGCTGTACCAGCTCCTCTGGCTCCGGCTGAGACAGGACATCTCCTGACTCTCTGCCAGCAGCTGCATGTCTGCGTGATGGTGCATATAACAGAGACTGCAGACAAGAAAAAGGTGTGGGGCAGCTGGAGGATCGCACCGCGGCAAAGGCTCTAGCAGATGTCACTTTGTTGGAGGGGACTGCCACCGCTGCCTTTGGGGATCCTGACAGCTCCGCATCCAGGCTCCTGACTGAAAGGTGAATAACTCCTCTACTCTCCATCTAGTTCTGTCTAGGAAGCTTATTTACATTTCAGATCATCTCAGGAGCCGTTTGTTCAGGACCTACCAGAAGGCTTGTGATGGGAAGTACAATATATTATTTAAATAAGAAGAAAAACGTCAAGAGCGAAACAGCATTACAGGTGTTTTTACAAAGTAGTTTATAAAAACTGCATTGCCCAGTGGATTTTCCCAGGCGTTGGACTGATGGCTCAGGTGAAACAGGGAGAGGGCGGCAGGGCTGGTGGCCGTAATTGTTGTGAAAAGGCAGCTCCGTCCTAGCTAACTTTCACAGAGCAGCTCTCTGGAGGTTAACGTTTTCTGTGTCTGGTTCCAGCCAGCTGGTGAACTGTTAAAGGAAAATGTCAGCACACACCGTTCCCCCACCAACGCACCACTCAGCCTGGGGTGTGTCAGAAAACCCCGCTCACATCTTCCTGTTCAAATGCTGCTTCATTTTGAGCCTTTTGTGGACGGACTGAGTTTATTCAGGCTTCGCTTGCTTTCATAAACATTGTCATGCAACAACACATAGTCCCTGTTTCATGTGTGTGTGATCAACAGATTGGTCAATAGGTTGTTTATCCAAACCGAATGGTTCATGTGCAACAGGATTTTCTTGGGTCTCTCTTCGTTGCTTGCATGTAAATATAGCAGTACACGTAACGTTGGTTTTGCTGTTTCTTTTTCTCTCTGTAAATAGCAACCACCTCAAGAAGAGCAAAACAAAGGTAATTTTTACAGATTTAATCTGCATGGGGAGCATGTATTCCCTGCAACTAGATACCTAGTACCGCATATTTACACTAAGCGCCTTTGCAAGAGGCTAGCATATAACAAGTCACAATTTGTAAAAGAGATATAGAACATTATGGCAGTCCATCTCCTTTCCTGTGAAAGGCTGCATGTGAGAGGAAATATGAGTTTAGCTAGATCCTGAGATTTCAAGATGCTTTTACAGCACAGAAGATGTCTCCAAACATTCAGATTTTTTAGGAAAAGTGTAATTTTGGGGCCAGATGCAAAAACTTTCAGCAAAGATTATTTTCTATTAAAATCCACTTTATCTAATTGAAAAAATTCTGTCCACTCTATTTGAAAGATCAAAACAAGATCAAGGCGTCTTGTTTGTACAGGCATGATAGCAGACAGCTCATGGTCCAAGAAGGTGGTAGTCTAAGGGAAGTAAATAAATAAGAAAGAAGCACCAGGACCATTCTCTGATAAAGAACGAAGAAACAACAGGATCAATTGACTTACATAGGGTCACTCTGGAGAGAGACACGCTAAACCTCGGTCTCCTGACTCCAAGGCCAATGCCTTAACCACAAGGCAGTCCTTCCACACTAAAAGAAGGATTATTTTGTTACTGTTGGAAGCTGTTCTTTTTATCCTATTGGTGTTTAAGAACTGAATGTTTTGTTAACAATTAATTTTGGATGAGTTTGCCATCTGAAATCTTATAGCACTTACAGTAGTTTTTGGAGATTTCCCTTGTTGGACCATTCATACAAGTAGATATATCTTATTCTTTCCTTGGATTCTTTCTGTGTTTGTTTTGGCTACCAATACATTCTCCTTACAAGAAGAATACAAGAAACCTTTCCAAAAAATTAGCATGCTTACTGATGAGAGAGTCAAAAACATATCATGCCCTTGCAAAGAGTGAGTGACCGAGAGAATCCCTCTTTTTAATTATTTTTTCTAAGCCTAGAGGAAGCAAAATATTTGAGAGAGAGAAAAAAATATGTTTACCATACCCGAAATCTGGCAAATTTGAAACAGGAGAAGGCTGCACACACTTGTGTAAAGTGCCAGCCTCATGGGCAGTACCAAAACTCATTCAACACTTGAAAAAAAAGATTTTCTCTAGTTAGTGGCCAAGGACAACAGCAATGAGTTTCCCCAAACGCGCTCACTTTGCTTTCATCTGACAAACACAAGTCAGAGAACCTGCATTCTAACTATTATTTTTAGGAGAGTCAGTACTTCTTTTTACTTTACTTATGGCAAAACACATGAAAATATCCAATGGAGGAAGGTCTACAAAACTCCAAAGACCTACTTAAAGCAAAATTAATTTGTAGCCTGTATAGGCTTCATGTTGGATATTTGGTTTATTCATTTCCTCTCTTTTATGCCCATGGAGAACATTGTGACATGTTGGAAGCTGGACTGGGACTTTATTTACAAGATCTATTTCATCTATTTTACATTGAATATTTATTTTGTCAGCCCAAATGTCCCACCAGAGATGCCGGGGTGCCTGACACCATCACTTGTCTCCAGTCATCAATGAGCATTGGCTGGAGTAGCTGGCTCACGAACACATTGCCTTTGTAAGCCAGAAGGGTGAAGGCAACGGCTGAATGGGATCTGCCCCACAAAATTGCCAGCTGCCTTTTCAACTGTTTTATTAAATACACCAGTCCAAAGCTGCATTTTGTTAGGAAGGGTCTGGATTGATTCTGGGGACTTTGGAATGATTCAGCCTCTTGAGATGAGGTTGCAATGAAAGAGTCTGAGACAGGAATACGCCCACAGTGATTCCCACGTTGAGATGTCCTCTCGCCCACAAAGCTACTGATGTCCCACAGTGCCTTATACCTGCCTGCAGGAGCTGAGCCGTAGAAAATCTTCCTCCTTTCTTTGTCCTGACAGTTTAGCTCTTATAGTAGGACAAAACTCACTGAGGAGTTCTACACAGCCAGCAGGGAATGCTCGGGGCTCATCTCCCTTCTGCATTCATATGGTTTCTGGGGCATCAAAGCTGCATAACAGCAAAGGTTTAAGCTTCTTCAGGCATCTCCTCTGAAATGCCTCAACACCCACCCACCTCCGTGCATAGCTTGTGGCCTCGACGTGCACTGTGCCTAAGGACAGCAAATCTGTTCCTGAAGTGAACTTCCAGGCAGCCCTCAAATGACCCTGAAGACAAAAACATCCAGTGCTTGTGGTCTCATGTTTACCAAGGGTTTGTCCTTGAGTCCTTGACTTATTCCCACAGTAGCTCGGCTTTCCATGCGGTCACCTATCCAAGGATTATTCAGCTCCAATGCTGCTTTGCTCCTTGGGACAAACAAGACGAGATGGGTTCAGCCTAGGATGGAAAAGGGACAAAACAGAGATGTTTGCCGCCCTCCTTACATGCAAAGTGAACCTGGAGTACCCCTTCCTTTTCTTAGGGTTGGATTTAGCACTGCAATGGACTGACAGGCCCAGGACCGGGGGGGTCAGGTTAGATGGGATCAGTCTCTCCACGAAGCATTAGCTGTCCCTTCCTATTTTTATTATTGATCTGTAAGAGGCCAGTCATAACTTTTTGCATGATCTAACTATGAAAATTATCAGTGTATTATTCCCACCAGAAACAGACTCCTTTACCAGTATTTTTAATTAATTTCAGGATCTTTAAATCAGGTCCATATGACTGGTACGTAGAGTCTGATCCTCAAATGCCCATGTGTATTAATTAAGTTCTTATTTTAATAAAAAGAATCCTCATTTAAGCTATGGGAAATTGCAGCGTATGCATGAACGTGATCCTTGCATCGATGCTGCTTTTTCAAGTAGGTTTACCTCGCAGACACACTCATTCAAAATTGAGTTAATGGCCCCAGCCCACCCCTCAGGACTCTGCAGATGGCAGAGACTAGTCATAAACAATGTACTAGGGGAGCATAAAGAACAGATCTCTTGAAAAGGAGGAAGGATGAAAATATAATTAGGGTAAACAGTGTTCTTCTGTGTTGCAGGAGAGTAAGAGAACAAAAGCGGCAATAGCTCCGTTACAGGTTCTTTGCAGGTTACTTTCTGCAGCCAGTGGATCCTCTGCCATTTGCTTCCAGGGTACCTTGGCTCCACACTGGTTTATTCTACAGAAAGAGAGGTGCAAAAAGGAAAATAAATATTGCAATCCAGAGGAAATTCCTACAGCAGAAAGCATGGATGCTGAAATGCTAGTGGGATGACAACTGCACTTATCAGCACATCATTTGGCTTTAGACTCCCTTAGTTTTTCAGAAAGGGGAGGAGGGGATTTTCCACCTCATCATGACAAGTATCAAGTTAAAATAGATAGTTACAAATAATTTTATAAAAAATTAGCACACAGAGAACATTTCTTTTACATTCTTGAGTGCCTTTATTTTTTTTGGCCCCAATTGTGAGTCTTCGAGATCCCTGAAGCACTATGTAAATCTGTTGCTAAATAGATCAAGGGCACTGTCTGCTGTGATGTACACAGCAGTGTCTAGAGAAACAAATAGAAGGGAACTGAGTTTGACTTCTTAAGTATGGCACCCTCATAGAGTCCAGCTTATTTAGTCTTTGTTTCATTTTGGAAGCAGGTACTTCACAAAGAGCAAAAAGGCAGGTTCAGCTTTGAGGGAGGTCAATAGTTTGCAAAATTGCAAACTCCAGTTTTTTTCTAACTATGTTTTATTCTTCAATTTATGAATCAAAGTCCTGGTATTTGCAATGTGGTGGTTAACCTCTATCACCCGGCTTTGTGATTGTGAATTCTGTGCTGGACCATGAATCCATCATGTTTTATTGAGAAGGAGACAGTCTTGCATTTTAAAATGTGTAACAATGATCTTTGACTTTGTCCTTTTGATTTGGGTCAGCTAACAAAACTGGAGGAATGTTTATGATTAAGGGAACTTATAAATCAGAGAGAAAGGAGACAAATTCATTAGTTATTGGTTATGGCAACCCTGAAGTTCTGAAGTTCCTTTTTCTTTTTTTTCTTTTAAGTATCCAAATAAAATCTATAAGGGTGTCTAAATAAAAAATTCTCCAGAACAGATTGACAATGTAGGTTCTTTGACATAAAATCCATATCTGATTTAGCCACATTAACTTTGGCTGATAATTATCTTTAGGAGATAACCAAGGCTTGGCTTGTTTATTTCTGCACTTATCTCAACCATCTCTCTTGTATTAGAGCTCTTCTACAGAAAGTAAACAGAAATAATAAACTACACAGTGATCATATAAATCCTCCCTCCCCGTGGAAAAGTCCTCAGCAACTCCTGTACTATATAGCCTCTAAATTTTCCAACAAGTTTTGTTTGGCTAAAACAATAGTTCAGAAAGTCATCCAGTTTTAATTGAAGACATTGAGAAATGAAGGGATCTATCAATCTTTCCATGGTTCACTGCAATGGTTAATCAACCTCACAGTTAAAATGTGCCTTATTTCCAGTTTGGAATTGCCTTGTTCTAGCTTCCTGCCCTGGATAAGAAGCACATTCTTCCTGAAAGAAAACAATGAATTACACACTACAATGAAGTCCTTTTTCAACTTTTCTGATAAACTGAAATAAGGAATTGGAATTCATTGAGGGGCTCACTGCACAACATTTCCTGCAATCATCAAATCATTTGGGGTTGGTTTTTTGCGTTTGTTTTTGTTTTGGTTTGGTTTTGTTTTTGTTTTTTTCCTGCACCTGCTCCAATGTTTCAGGAAGGTTTTGAAAGGGCAAACACCAGAGCTGGATGAGTTTCTTTCCCAGGCTTGGATGGAAACATAGCACTCCCTGGTGCCATGTGGAGGTTGGGTTATTTTCCAGCATCACTGTCTCCTTCCCCTTCCCATGCCATGTCTGAAGGTGGGGCCCATCCTCTACAAATATTGATATTGGGTTTCTGCTCTCCATGGCATGGATTTTCCTTAATCTGTGTTGTGGGTGATCCCAACTCTCCACCTTCCCTTGGCATTTGTGAGAAGTAGTCTTAACATAACCTGTTTCCCTCTTTTTTTAAGCACCTTGATAGTTGTTTCTCTGGCATAGCACTTTGAAAACCTTAGAAATGGGGATGGTCTCTGCTATTGTACTGTGGTATTTTCTGCAAACAGCATTTGCTGGTTTTGCAGCACTTGGGACCCTCAGACAGGTACCAGGCCTCCACCTTCTCTCTTTGGGTTGGTGCAGTTTTTTGAGATGGAAATCGGGGCTGGGGAGATTAAGTCTGTAGTATAAGCTCTTCCGTGACTCAAGAGTACTCCACATCTGGAAAAAGGAAAACATTACTTTGTTGCCTGTTTCCAGAGATGTTCCTTAGCAGCAGATACTTCATACACAGCCACTGTGACTGCCAAGGTGGGATGAATCCCTCATCTCACCAACTTCAGGTGCCTTTGTGGTAAATGTCAACATCTGAGCTAGCCCCTTTACCAGACGTCTGTATAGTCAGTGACAGAGGGGCATTTTTAGGGTGTAGTTCATCCAGCCTATGATGAACATTTCTTTCAGGATAATATGAATCACACCTTGTAAGCGATTCTTTATGTCCATTGACTATGAAGAATATTTCTGGACATTAACTCGTACATGAGTCCCTTTACAGTCAGGCAAGATTAACCCCACAAACTCCAACGGCCCCAGATGAGCAACTAATTTGGAATAATTTTCTATTTGCACTCAGAAAAAAAAATATTTATTAAGCAAGTTACTTTGTTTAAACACACTAGTAGGCATAGGTGTCACTGATTTCTTTGTCAGTGGTAGCAGTGATGGGAGAAAAGGGAAAGAAACCTTCAAACCTGTGCTGTTTCCAAACACAGGAGTTCCCCTTCGTATCTTGGGCATGTCTTAGCAGAGTATCATGTTTTAGAGCTTACATGGATTCGGGTATTGGACATATGTTACAGCTTTGTAAAGGGTAATTTGATACGGTGTCAGCCCCGTGTTATCATTCGCCTCACTGGCATGTTAAGCCTCATTCGTGTAGAGCTATTGAGGAGAGAGACAAAATCAATATATCTGTACAGTGATGAAGATTCCAAGCCAGAAACTGTGAGCCATCGACATCTGCTTTACAGGGAACAAATACAGCAAAATTTGTGTGTGTGCCCGGATATTTGAAATCCTCAAAGAAAACTGGACATTATGCCTAATAAAACCACAATCAGGAGAAAAATTTGTCATGGCTTTTATGTTACTCAAGTCGGGCACAGAAATTGGGAGAACAGCATCTAGCCCTTGCTGCCTGGAGTGAAAGCCGCTGGCTCTGGGTTCATTGTAAAGTCACTCCCACTGCCTGGGTACAGCAAGGCTGAGAGCATGGGGTGGTCAATGGCCCAGGGGAGACAGAAATGGATTTTCCATCCAACTGCTCCCTGGCAAGGGCATTTGACACAGTCTGGGCTGGGAATTAGGCTGTATGCACTCCAGGAATGAAAGTCTAGATGGTAAATAACTTCCTGCCTCTGCTGGGGAACCACAAGAAAGGATCCTCTCCCTGGTCAAGAAAGGAAATAGGTAGGAGGGGACACAACACTGGAAATAGGGATCCCTAGGAATCCCTCAGCATGCAAGGTTTGGCACGGTCACTACAAAAGACTGTATTGCAACTCGAGGAGGCTGACAGGAGAGCAGCCCAGATGGGTAAGTCTTCCTTTGGGGATGGATGAAACCAATAACAACTGTTCTGTGTGGAAAGACAAAGCCCAGTAATATGATTCCCCAGGATGGTGTGTACCTAGGAAGCACCCTGCACTGTGCCTTAGCTTGGTACAGTGCTACCAATTCGCTCATTTGATATTCACTCACTCTAATATTAGGCAGTACTATCTAGGATCCCCAAGTATGTCTAAGTTCCCATGATATTTGATGGAGAGCTGCCTAAACAGTCTGGAGCTGTGCAAGATGTCCTAGGGCTTTCAAGACATCTAAATAAGCCTGGTAGATTTGGCACAGAGGTATGTTCTACTAATTGTGCCGCTGTCCCATACATGCGAATATACTCACCCATAAAATCTCTGACCAAACCCAACTCACCCTTCCAACACTTGGATGGTGGGAGGTCACTCAGAATGTGGAAACCAAGATTCGGTTCTTGTCCTTGCCTCAGAGAGATTAAATCCAATTCCCTCCTCCTCTAAACAGCGCCCTAATTGCTAGCTACAGGCCAACTTGAATAGGAAGCAGCACCCTTTTCTCCAGCAGGAGTTCTGCCATTATGTACAAAACCGAAAATTTTCTGTGAACATGTGGGAATGAGTAAACATGGCATTATAACCTAAGGGGTCTATGTGGGAGAGCAAGATCATGATGCTGAACTTGCTCAAAAGACTGTTTCTGTGTTTTGCTGAATGTAATGTAATTACTTGAACACAACATCAAGTAAGTCTTGGAACACTTACCCCACCAGTCACAGTCAGGCTCACCCATGTTCTCTCTCGTCTCATAAATCTTTTTCTTCTTCCAATAATTCACAAAGTGAGAAGCCTTCAGCTCTTCCCTCTCCGAAAAAAAGGTACAGCCCTGGGGCTATGGAATGGACTTGAATGTCATGAGGAGAGCTCTAAGGCTTGGGCACTGACAAAGCGCAGGTCACCCTGACACAGTGATGTTCCAAAAGAAAAGACGGGTCCCTCCTTAGTTCTTGAAAGAAATACATAGGACTTCCTTTGGGGGAGGATTCAAGGCTATGAATCCCAGAGGACGGATAGAAAATTCCTGGGATCCTGGACTCAGGTGCATAATCCCTATAAAAGAGTGGTGTTTAAGGTATGCCCCTGCCAGTATTATTCCCTGTAGGTAACTCAGGATCTCTGTGTGAGGAGCATGGGTTATAGGCAAGGACTGTGATTCCTTCCCTCTTGGGCCAGAGGTAAAACATATGAAAGTTTAAGTATATCCAAAACCCCGGGAAAATCAAGACTGCCCTTAAGATTGAATGAACTAGTGCCTAAATACAAAATACTGCATACTGAATCGTCATTTCTCATCCTCTGTGGCAATTACAGTGCATTCTGAAATGTCAGATAAATCCATAATCAGAAAAAAACTTTATTTTGATATGTAAAACCTTTGCACGCTGCTTTTTGCAAGGATGCCTTGTGAGACCTTCCCACCCCCTAATGATGGAACAAATCCATGGCAGCCCACTACAGCAAACCTGGTAACAGAGTCCCTCTTCCCTGCCTCCTCCTCCTCCACTGTGCATTAGCTCCCTATATAAATAAACTCTTGCAGCAGCAACAGCACAATGAGTTTGATAGGCAGCTAACACAGTAGGAAAAATGGCAATTATTTTGTATTTTCTTAACAAAATGCAATTAAAGTACTAACCTCCAAGGATGACATTTCCTTTAGGGTTAAATACCAGCTGGGTCTTGGCTCTTAGCTCTTTCATGTAGGTCATATCACCGAGAAATGCTCTTTATCAGTCATTAATCCATAGGCCTATCACTCATTGCTCAGCCTTTCTGAAAAACAGGCAGCTTGTCTGCAGCAGAAGACTAAAAATACTGGCTGTGAAATGGTTTTGGCACTTTTCAGTTCAATTTGTTTGGAACATGGCTGTCATTTCACTCTTCTGGACAAAAAGGAGAAGTTCACTGCTGTGGAGAAAGACTCTGGGACAGTTTTCAGCATGAGGGTGGCTTTCCGCTACGTACACAAGGACAATAGCATTTTGCATAGATAGAATGAGTAGAATAGTCAAAAATAGTAACCACAAAACCAGTCAACTTTTCAACATTTTTTAAATTTGAAACAAATGTATAAATTATTTGGGAGGAACCAAAAGAAAAGAAATGGACCAAAGTTTCTTCTGCTCACTTGAAATAATGTATAAGAAATAGTGCTGTGTCACCCAAGAAAGTTTCTCAGTGAGAAGAAAAGCCAGGAGGCAGCATTTTAGCCTGTTTTCTCTCGTACACCTTCAAAGTCTGCGGGGTGTAATTCTGAAAACCTGTTAGTAGACCAGGGTGAAATGACAGCCTTTGGGGAACCAACAACACCCACATGCAGTTAATGTTATTGTATGATCTATTTCATGGTTTGGAATTAATTACAATTGAGGCACGGAAAAAAAAGCTGAAGGCTGAAGTGGGTTTTCAAATTCATAAGGAAGTATTTTTCTTTGAATAATAATGTTGTTATAAAGTTATGATCTTTCTCTCTTTTAAATAAACCCTTTATTTTCTTTCAAATTTCTGTTACTTGTGGCCAGGGGCTGTCTGGTGCTCTCATCTTGTGGGAAATTGCTGGCTGGAAGCAGTATCTTTTCTGTAATTACCACTTTCACTGAAATAGTTCTGGGCACTCCAGAAATACCTTCAAGTATTTGGTCATAGGCACTAAAAGTTGGAGGGACAGCTAATAGCTGATGGTTGTTCCTAAATGCTAGAAAAGGGTAAGCTCATTTGAAAACTTCTTTTTAAACATCTCGGTATGTCTCACATTTCCAAAACCAAGTGAGTTTGTTCTCTTGCCTGTGTATAACACATAATGGTACTGACATTTACTGCTTTGTAAATACTGATGGTGAACCTCAAAAAAAGTCAGGTGAAGATTGTTACTTTTTACTTTCCACCATAGAACCCTGCCCATGGAGATTCCTCAAGCATTTTGTACGTGAATGAGACCTTCCAATATGCTCCCAGGTCAACAGGCCACTCCTCCTCACAGCTGTCTAAAAGTGAGGAATTCAGCCCAGCATGAGGGTTTCTCTCGTAGGCCCAGGGAGGGATGGGTGCCTCCAGAGAGAGATTCAGGATCCCTAAGATGGGTATCCAACCAAGGTGGGTGTTTTCCCTATCAAGGTCCTTTGGCAGCACAGGGGCCTGTGTCCTATCCAATACCCAGCAGCAAGTGCTAAGTGATGCCATCAACACCTTCAGGTCCGAACTGAGAATTGGCTTCTTCACACATCTGAGGCAAAAAAAAGGACTTTAGGAGGACAAACACACAGATCTGTGCTGGCAATGGGGTCTCAGGAAGACAAACAGAAGCGAAAACTTTGCAGGCACAAAGAGCAGTTCCCAAAGAGAAACTTTTTTGAATCACCCACCATGTGATTGGGGTGTTATCTATGGCAAGGGTTGCATCAACAAATTTTCAGTCTTAGAAACTCCTTCTTTTGCCACATTATTACAAAATGTGGCCAAAATTCAAGATCAGGAATCTTGCTGTTGGCTTCAATAGAACCACCATTTAATTCCATTTTTCTTTTCACACTAAGCTGCATCCCAATCTGATTTCTAGCAAAAATACATTTCAAAGAAATTGTTCTGTGTCTTCCTGCATCATATGCACTCATGCCAACTCTGTCCCATATCCCCTGAGATATGTGCAAGGATAAGAGGCAGGTAATGCTACAGCAGCGCTGGAGCTACCCAGGTGCAGATTGGCCAGTGGTAGACATCAGCCGCTTCACTAGCTGAATGCTGTCAGATAGACCTGCAAAGACTGAATCTTCTGTGCTTTCCCACAATAGGAGACATAAAGTTGAGTTTCAATTTCCTTCCCCCATGCGGATTTTCATGAAGTCTGTAGAAACGTAATTATCTTTGAGACTCCCATCCTTCTGTCAAATTTGGGGGAAATAAGCTTAACAGTTACTGGAAAGGCTAAACCGACAAGCAGGTATCAGCAGACACAATTCACACTTCCCTACAAAACCACACTAAACGGATACATTTGTCATTTACTGAACGCCAGGAAAAAGCTGAGCCCTGCAAAACAGAGAGAAGAAACCACAGCAACCACCAAAGAGCTTCACACTTTTCGCTGGACCACTCAGAGCAGCCACTTCCCAGTGGTGATTCAGGGATTAGGGTCCCAACCAGCACAAAGCACAGCAGCAGAGACAGGAGGATTGTGTGGTAACAACGAAAAAATTAAAGATTCAAAGTCCTTCAGCTTGGTCCTGAGGCCAGTAGGAAATTGTCCAAGAAGAAAACCTGATTTTTCTCATGAACAAAACCAAATGGGAGATGTTACGTGCTTAATATTAAGAATAACTTCAATTCTTTGCTGAAGCGGTCTTTCTGTAACCTCGGATTGTGGACACTGATGGGAGGAGCAGAGGGAGACTTCTCTTTTGTGCTAAGCAAATTTGCCCATCATTAGTAATGGGTGCAGAAGAGCTGACAGGTATCCTGGACATTTGGTCCTATTTTCTTAGGTATGATACTTGAGATTAACCCTGGTTTAAACAGGAGACTCTTCTTCTTTAGGTAAAGCAAAACACTGTTTTCTTGGGTATTCCCTTAAGTAATAGTTAGTGTAGAGCTATTTTCCATCTCTGGTTATTAGGGTCACTCAGGAATAGGCAGCAAATAAGAGTCCTCTTCCAGCCATCCTCTAGCTGCACACAGTACATAAAATGTGTGGTCATAAGCAAAAATATATTTCCTAATTCCAGATTTACTGGGGTTGAAAAGAAGCCGTAAATATTTTTACAGTTTTAACCTGCGATTGTGTGTCTTTTTTTCCTTGTCTCAAGCAAAGGCCACCCTCTCATGAAGTATGCAAACTCTTGTTTTCCCCGGTGGTCAGAAACACTGAGACATTCCCATACACAGCATTTTGGGTGTCTCAATTGTTCAGGCTGTTGATCACTGCTGTTCCTCTGCTGCTGTTGTTCCTTTAAGAGCCCTTGTCCTTGGAAGTCAAGTTCATGAAGCTTAATTCAAGTTCTTCAGAGTCTGAAGTGGTGATACACCAATTAACCAAGCAGCATTAATTGCGAGACGGTGCCAAGGCACTCAGGGGAAAACTGGGGAAGTACATGCCGTGAATCAAGACTGTGCTTTCATTCTTTGAGTTGCTGTTAGCTAGATCTAGGAAAAAAAAATCTGTGAAGGGCATCCCAGAGGTTAATGAAAAAGGCTAATAGCACGTTTCTCCTCTTACTTGGAAGGCGTA
This sequence comes from Vanellus vanellus, assembly GCF_965231255.1. Taxonomy (NCBI): domain Eukaryota; kingdom Metazoa; phylum Chordata; class Aves; order Charadriiformes; family Charadriidae; genus Vanellus; species Vanellus vanellus. The sequence continues at coordinate 51,966,245 of NC_138909.1, read as the reverse complement.
ATTGCTATTTAAAAAATAATAACAATAATAATACACATTTAACATTCTGCATGAAATTGCACAGATTCCATAGGGGCCTGGTTTGCTTCTCCTATAACCTGTTTATCATTATACCCTTAAACAAGATGCAATTAGGACTAGATCTCACTGGGACTGGATCACAAATGATTTTCTAACAAGAATATCCTTTACTGAAAAAAATCCTGACGTTTTCCAAGGAGAGACATCTATAAATACCATTTGAAAGTCCATTGCCTATCAGTGGAATTGAGGTAAGCACTTTTAATCCATCTACTTAATAAACCTCTCTTCAGTTTGAGTCTTGTCTATGAGGAAAAAGTAAATGTAACTCCAGACCCTGACCTTCCAGAGAAGAATCCACTTTGATTCTCCCCAAATAAACTTTTTCAGAGACTTCACTGCATAAAAAATCTTCCTTTCCTTGTCTTGCTTTGTCTTGCCTTGCCTGTTGAATCAGGACATTTTCCTCCTGTGACAGCAAATTTTGCCTTTGGAGTTTGGATTTCTGTTTCCAAGAAAACTGGGCCTTTTGGCAGCACTGAACTTAAAAGCTCCTCCGCCTGATTTCTGAAGGTCCAACGCCGTGTCTCAGCTGGACCAGAGGGCTGAGCACACAGCTTGGCTGTAGAAGAATTATACCAAGGTGAATCCCTGCTTGGCTTTCAGAGGGTCTGGCATAAAATGCCTCAACGCAAGTTTTGTGCAAACTAGTCAGAAACTTGCCTTCTGGTTCTGACTTGAAGGCAGAAGAAACAGCACAAAAATTGCTTGACTCTCGAGATCCTCAAAATGATGGGAGCCCTGTAAAATCAGCTTGTGTCATTAATGTCCTGACCTCTTGATCCTACACGTGTGAGGTTTTCACTATATTAATCCCAGCTTCTGCAACCTTGATGATAATTCATGAAGTCTACTTTGGGAACAGATGTAAACCCCTCAGAATCTCACGCATGACTTCGAGCACTTAGATTCTCTCAGAAGGGCATTTTGTGTGAAAGTGAGACCTGCATCCAGATCCTCACACACGGGCAGGTGTCTGAAGTTCACGATTCCAGTTTATGCATAAGTTTTGCCTTTGCTGAGAGGGATCTCTCCCGTTAAAAAGGGATGCACCACTCAACTCACATTTAAAAAAACTGGTCCCTCGTGCAGCAGTGGTTGGAAACCGCAGCTGTGTGTCACGAGCGGCAACACGAAGGGCATGAACCCACTTCGAAGCAACCCACTGACATCCCCAAATTACAGGCGATGGTGAGGAAATAGCAAATTGCTCATTGCGAGATGGCTTTGTTTAACCGCGCTGATAGCCAAAGGGGCTAATGCACTGCCTGCCTCTGGCACTGCAGAGATAGCTGTCACCCTGGCTGGGAGATCATAGTGCTCCGAAATGCCCTTCCTTCCTATGGAGATGAAAGGCTGGCTGAATGCACAGCTAATTTATCAAGGGTACAGTGCTCAAATATAGCCCATTTATCTCCCTCTAAGTGTTTTGCTTCTCCCACCACTCAGCTTAGCAAGATAACATCGGTGGTCAGGGGGATGCTGTGTTAGGCGCAAGAAAGTGTTCCGTTACCCATTGTGACCAATTTCTAAGCACACCCTATTTCTGTCCACAGATCCAAAGTTGCATTTTTCTAAAATATCTTGGAAATCAATAGGATTTGGACACTTAAAACAATTCAGTGCTTAGGAAACCCCCGTAGGATGTGTCTGGTTTTCTTTTCCTGATGTCTGCTTTTGCCTCCCACCTTGATGCCACTGGGGCTCCTGCTGGCTTACACAGAAGTGAGGGGAGGATCCAGGGCTACACTCTGTGTGTGTGTATAAAAAGGGAGATGGATCAACACATCAGGCTACAGCATACAAGAACCAAGTTTCTTTGGCCTCCTGGGGGGTGTGCATCACAGAGCTGGATGTCTGTACTTTCAGCCCATTGCTAAAGTTGTATCACATCCGGCAACCGAAGTGGGTTTTATTTCACATTTGCTGCTTGAACTGTGCAACTGGCTACTCTGCACCCCGGTGATAAGGCCCATGTGTCCAAACCCTCACAGTGCTTGCATTCACAGTCTCAAACAGCTGCCTGTGCGCATCATTTTATATAAATTCTACATACATCTGTAACCACACCTATCTGAATAAATTCATGTTCCTAACCAAATGTGCACGAGAATAAAAAACAAACACACTGCTCACACAGAGCACAGAAAAACAAAGAAAGATGGTGATGAACGAGATGATAACATCTTGCTTTATGCATGATGGACATCAGGAATAAAAAGCGGTCTATAACTTTAAGCTTTCTAGCAATCTTTTACAAGCTGAAGACGGCCCAGGGCTGGGCACAGTGCCCTAAGAGAGGTTTTGCCATTGTTAAGCTGAATGGAAGAATTCCTTCATGGATGTTTCATTCTTATGTACAACCCCATGGCCCTTTGGTGACAGCCTGAGTTGCTGACTCTGATCAGCTTGTGTCTCACTACAGCCCCTAGATCCTTTGCCGTCTAACCAGTTGCCCTTATTTTTGTTTGGACGATTACTTGTGCCCAAGTGGTATGCCTTGTCCTCCTTTTTTCCATCTTAATCTCAAATTTGTAAAGACAATTTTAAATTCTAACACTGTCCTCCAAAGAAAATTTTAATGCCCATCTAATCTTGGTGTTCTCTCAGCATTTAAAATATCTGTTTCTATTTCGTTGCCTCGGGAGGCCACTTAGTACATCCTCCAACTTGAGTGCAAGCCATTTTTGTTACTTGTTTTCCAAGTAAATATTTCCATTCCATTTTTGCCCAGTGCTGAGCATTTTCATCTACACTATATTCCTTCAGTTTCCCAATGAGAATAGCATATTCTGGCATACGCCAGACAGATGCTTCTCCCCCCCCCCCCCCCAAACCCTGTTGCCCTCCTATCACAGGGAATAACCTCTGGAACCTGAATAGTAATTGAACACAAGCCTCCGTTACTGTTCATTTTCAATATAATGCCTACACATGAGCACAAACACCAAAGTCACCATGAAGTATTACCCAGAGAATTACTGGGGAACTTCCAGTCAAAAAGATTTTAACAGAAATGGAAGGAAAAACAAACACCCCAAACCAAAACACATCCCATCATCGACTTCTGTGAACTTTAAACAATGCCCTGAGACTGCCTTTGTCTCATCCTGTTCTCAAGCAAGTCAGCGAAGGCAGACTGATTAAATTAGCCAGGACAAAAGAGGCAAGTGGTGGTCCCTTGAACAACCAGGTCCCCATATCATAGTGTTGTCCCCTTTTGGATACACCCCACCTTTTTGACTCACTGCAGGCAAGACTTCCTTTTGCATCTGGTCTCCATTAGGTAGTAGGCGTCAGAAGGAGGTGAGGTCTGCTATGGCTTCTTATTTGGAGCGCTTGTTGCTTGGTAGTACAAACAGTGGGCTATTAAAAGAGCCAAATGCTGATATTTCCACAGCGCTTGTAACACAAACTCCAGTTTGCTTCAGTTTGGTTACAGTGGTTTACACACAGAGCCACATACGTTTAAATATAATATTTATTAAGCTTACTTAAGTTCATTCTGAGGTATGACTGGAACCCAGTTTATTCTGGCTGGGTCAGGGAGCCTGTGTCGGGTTTGGAAGTGTGATGTCCTGCCATGTGCACCAGCGCTGCGGCGGAGCTGGAGCAATCTGCTTCGAATTAGCAACCCAGCTTAGGTTATTGTGCTTGGCCTGGCCCTGCTACCCGGTGACCCTGAGCGCGATTGCTCTTAAAGAGATAATATGGCTCGATAAAACACAAGAACCTTCAGAAAAGGGGAAGAAGTATCAGCTGTCGGGGCCTAATTACAGCCCACGGTGTATTTTCTTCGTTTCTTGGATGCCTGTCATACGTAGGCTGCAGAGCAGCTCTATGCACCTGTATTTTGGCTGGCAATAACGTCGTCTTCTTCCCACACGCCAATAATCTGCTGGCAGCGCATGCACAGCAACCGTAGCCCCATCGAGGTGCACACTGGCAAATTCATGTGAAATGCTTCCCTCCGCCTCCCCGCAGCTCCGAAAGCAAAGCCAGGCTTTCTGTGGGATATGGACTGAGACAGAGTTGGAGCCAAAACCTTGCGACCATTTGCCAAAGAGTATCTAGATATAGTGCCCAACTGGAAAATGGCCCTTTGTGTAGATCTGCTGAGTAAAGAGATTGCCTCGGAATGTGCTAAGCACATATAATTTTGATGATTGCATTATGATATGGGAGGCTATATAGAAATCCACAAACAATTACTGACTCGTAATTGGATCTATGCAGCATATAGACAACATTTCCTCCAAACGAGGTTCATTGTCCTCGCTTCCAGCAGCTACAGGATCGTCCCTCACAATGTTTTTTCCGTAAACAAAAATGAGTCTATTGGAAAGCTCCTAAACAGCCATGGCTATTTGCAAGGAACCCCACACAACGTTACTTCTTCTGATACTGCAACTTCCAAAACAGTGAAGATAAGGTAAAGGCTGAGGAAGAGAAAAATGGAGAAAACCAATTTGCTAGGCACCTTCCAAACCTACAGGGAAAATAGATTTCCCACCCTTTCAAATTATCACAAACCTACTTAGAATTTTGTCGATAAACCCAAATGATTTAGAACAGCTTTATCTAAGCTTTAGATGCATTCATTTTCTCTTAGTTAAGTTAATTTAACTCCAGTTATATTACTTCATTGCCTGTGATAATTTTGAGGGGCAGGAGCGCATTGCTAGGAGGTGGGGTGTTTCAGAGCCCCCTAATATTGTTCTTACACAGATCATCTATTTACACATCAGTACAGGACACTGAGGGTCCCATTTAACAAATTGTTGAAACACTGTTATTTAAGTTTTATTTTAATCTGACCATATGTTGTTCAAATTCTGTTTAGCTTGTTGCAAAAAATGTAGTTGTGAAACATTTTAGTTTCAGTCCAAAGAAAGTTTCTGCCGATACAGAAAATTTCCATTTTGTTCTTGGTTCCTTCCTTATTTCTCTGGCTTTTACCCCCTTCCTCCTCACTCCATAAAAATGGAAACATTATTAATTTAGATGCAGTACAACTCCAAACAAAGCATTTCTTATGGGTTTCAATCCATATGAAATTGCATTTTTCATTACGAACTGTTTTGTCAAATAATCAAAAGGCTCCCAAGGAAATTTTGGGTGAAGTCTGTTTTTTCCTCTGTGTGTTTTGGTCACATTTTGGTGGAAAGGAAAAAAAAATGTCGCTGTGTTCTTCACTCTATTGCTGTCTAAAATCAAGGACCAAAAAAAAAAAGTTTGGAAAATATTATTTCTATTTAAAAGACAATGCCATTTCTGGTTTTAAGTTAAAGAAAAACAATTCTCTGAACATTTAAATATACCCAGGTCCACAAAGACTGCTTTTTCTCCCCAGATTAGAAATGGCATGTGACTGGGTGCTTCTTCCATCTATCTGTCTCTTATCTAACTGCCACTCCCCCAAACACAGGCCAACAAAGCGGATCCGGTCCCATCAGCCTCAGGAACACATAAATATGAGACTGTCTCTTATCTCATCGGGACTGGTTGGGAGGAAAAGGACATGAAAATGCAGAGTTAATGTGAAATAATCAAGTAGTGTGGAAATTACACAGTGAAGGAACAAATGTTCATAGCAGAACTCCCCCATAGGGTCAGAAAAACTGAATTTCTGTGATGGTCTCTGATCCCCACACTCCACCAGCTGGGACATGAATAATTTCTCATAGTCCTTGGTACATAGGTTCCTTGTCAACATTTTGCTTTACTTTGAGAAGAAAGGAGAAAATGAAGTTCCCGCATCCTTCTCTCTAACAGCCCAGTGTTTGGGACCTGGTGAGCTTCAAACCAGCAAGTATGTCCCTCAGATCCATTGTATTCAGGACTTTATTGTGTGTCTTTCTTATATTTAGGAATTTCTTGTAGCAATGCATTTCCTGACATCACCCTGTCCCTGTGGCAGTGCTGTCCCTGGCATGAGGCACTCCTGTCCAGGGCTAAGCGGGACAGGGCAGAGGCTGCAGACCCTAGTGGTGCAGCTCACATCCCCTTGCAGCAGCAGTTTGTGGTTCTTCTTGACCGCTTGCTTTCTTGCCCATCTTCCTTCCACCCCTTTTCTCCAACAGGTGAGGATGTTCCTCACCAGCTGCGTCCCACTGGAGGGAGAGAAATGGTGGGAATCTGCAGCCACATGCTGCAAACCCACGACAGACAGCCCAGGGCACAGGGGAGGTTGTCAAATAGGTTGTCCACCCTTCTGTCCCCCCACTCCATTTGAGATGCTAAAAGGGTAGCCTTCCTGGGACAGGGGTGTCTCATAGGGCAGGTCTCATTGGAGGGATCCTAAATGAATAACTCAGATGATATGCCTAACATTTGGGCAGCTAACGCAGAGGCACTCCTACGCTCATCTTCACTGTGTGAGACCTGACAGGTCTGTAGCACTTGCAGCAGCACAGCCAGAGGAGAGGGTTTCATTGCAATCTGCCATAGCAACACTGGTCCCTCCAAAAGGCAGGAGGAGCTGTGTGCTCCCTTGGGTCTCTTGGATAATGCATGTATTTTATCCTTGTGCTTTGCTAGTGTGATATGCAAAAGGAAGGGCTGGCTCGAGCTAGAAAGTACAATTTTGGCTTTCGGTGCTCCTGCTCCCTGTATAAAGGTTATACAAATAAAGACCTGGGGAATATCGCCCTTCTGCGAACACTGCTAATTGCCAGCATCTATCAGCTGGAGATAGCTGACATGCTCTGCCAGGAGAGATTGCTTCAGCAGCACAAACCAAACCACTCCTGCTCTTGTTAAAGCATGCAATTTTCTTGTCAAGTGTTTTGTCGTTGCTGTAGTCTCACAGGCAGGGCTGCCTCCCTTTGCCCAGCCTTACTGCCTCCACGTCAAGAAAAGTCCCAACGGCGGGACTTTAGGGAGAGCTCCTAAATCCAAGGAATAACAAGTGACAGCCTTTGCTGTCACACCTCCTCTCACAGTCCTGGGCTGAAGGCAGAGAGCCCAGTCCTCAGTTAGATCTGGAGGTCTGAACCCTGCTTTACCAGTGTGACCTCGTGCGCTGTTTTAAGGCCAGATGCAAAGAAATGCCCCAGTTCCCATTGCCTTCAGGACCCTTTGTGTATTATGGCCTCATTTCCTCCAGCTCCCTGCTGGGTTTTCCTTCCAGTTTCACACCAGAAGAACCCCGTTTCCCTGTTTTCCCCTATTATAATGCTAACAGGCTGGCGGGGAAAGCCGGGGGCTTTGCCAGCAAAGGGAGGACAGCCAGCAGTGCCCCTGCACGCCAGCCCCGGGGAGGGCAGAGCAGCGAGGGCTGGTTTCAGTGGGTCAGCACAGATATGGGGAGATGATGACTGATGCTTCTGCCAACAGCAGCATGAGTTGATGCTCAAGGAGAACCACTCTCCCCCCTCAAAAACAGCCCGTGCTATGTCCCAAAGGGTCTGGGGAAGGAAGGGGTGAGGGGGTTTACCCTGTCCTTGTGTTCTCCAAGTGCCAGTTTGAGCTTCATTGCATTCTCCAGGAAGTCATTCAAATAATGGAAAATAATGGGAGTCTTGGGCCATGGACAAGAAGTCCTTGAAATAATGGGAGCCCCGGCGTGTGGACAGCAGCTGGGGCATGCTGTGGTGGAGACGACTCAGTCAGAAAGGGCTTTTGATTATGACAAAGTACCCAGGGCCACACAGTTCCAGGTCCACAAGGTCCAAACCTCCTCGGAGAAAATCCCATGTGACAAACCGCCAGTGTTCGCAGCACACTGGCTCTCCAGCACTGCGTGCACCAACTCTGCATGCTGGCTGCTCCTGGGCTCAGGGCCTGCGGGACCTTGCCCTGAGTGGGAAAGCCTCCCAAAGGAGATAACTGTCTCTGGAATTAAGGCTTTTTTCTTTTCTTTTTTTTTTTTTTAATCTCATGGAAAATATTCACAGCTCACCACCGCCTCACAGCTGAGGCAACCTTGCCCGAGGCCACATCTCAAGCTGGTGGGGTGGCATGGATTGCAAGGCTGGGAAGACAGCGCTGCCAAGCCTCCTTTGGAATCAGCCCTTGTCGGTTTTCCCTTTCAAGGTCTTTTGTTGAAAACCCTTAAAGCGGCGAGAAAAGGGCCCTTTCTCACGACAGTTTCTCTGGACAGCCTGGGAGAGCTGAGAGCTCAGCCCATGGGTGCCAGCAGGCTACTGGAGGGGGCCACCACTGCCCGTGGCAGGTTCACGGGCTCGGACCAGCCCTGAGCATGGGGTGGGCAAGCATGGGGGATGTGTCAGCACCTACTCAAAGGATTCAGTCTTCTTCTTTTAAGACCTCCTGACCCAGGTTGAGAGGATGTGGCCTTGTCATCCTTGTACTTAACAGCAGCACTTGCTAGGACAGCACCCACAGGAAGTTGAATGAAGAGAAGGGCAACTCTCACCACCCTGCTGCAAAATGATCTGGTGTTCAAGGTTTGTCTGTTCTGCTGCCTTTCTTCTTAATGCTAAAACCTCACTTTTCCTTTCTTAGGCTCGATCAACATTTAAATGACAAGTTTATAAAATGGCAACTGAAACTGCTGTGTTGTCTCCCTGCTTCAAGTCCCAGATTGCAACACCTGCTGGGCCAAGACTCTGCCAAACCCGTGAGATGAAGCACTGCAGGATACGCAGGCTCAGACTGAGCTCTTTAAACCATCCCATTTCCTTCCACAGACATCACGTTTGAATTTAAACCATCCACAGCCTTGCAGGTTAGAGGCCAAACAGCCTCCATCTGCCCAACCAGCGTGGCACTTCAAGAGACCCAGGTGGCAAGAAAATGTACTCAGGTCTCTGAATTGTTTTATGAAGAGATGATGTCATGCCCCTTTACAAAATCAGGTAGTCAAATTAATGAATCTGCTATAAATTTGGGGAAGTTGCAGGCACCATTCAGACAGAGAAGCAAGCAATACATGGATCGTGTTAAGTTCCGCATTGATTAGAAATAACGTAGGAGATGCATTTGCCTTAACAAATAGTAAAGGAACTGAGTAAAGCAAAACATGCCTCCGCATGGATAAGTGACGGTGTAGGTAATGCCAGCACCAGAGGCAGTGAACTACTTCCCTTTCTGTGTTGCGTGGGTATGGAGGGCGCTCTCGCCAACATTTCTTTAGGTTTCAGGGTAGTTCGTGAGTGTAGAGAAAAACCCAACAGTAATAAATGAGTTGTTGCAACCCGCCCTTTCTGCTCCAGCGATTTCATGTTTTTGTAAACAGGAAACATCGTGTAACTTGGCAAGGACTAGATGTGATAATGCTGAAAAGTGATCAGACAGTCAACTATGAAACCACTACGGTGTCTGCTGAGGAAAACCTACAAGCTGTCAAGAAAGCTGCTGGACATTTTGCGATACAATCTATCAATTATCCAAAATGAATGCCTGTATTTATAGATGGATTTTATTTTTTTCTCTTGTAATTCCATGCCATCTCAGTCTTACGGTAAGCCACCTGGCCAGTGTGAATACACAGGTTAATTTCAAGGTAATATATTATTCTATACAATAAAAACAAGTTGTCTGGCTGTTTTTAGTGAAATTGTCTAAGCCTGTTCCCATGGGCTCCCCACCTCCCAGGGAGAAGTTGCAATCTGCTCTGTTTCATCATCACTTTTGTGGCATTTCCTACTGAGATGAGTGGCACCGAGACAATTTCCAGACATGGTTATTTGTTCTCCTTGACCTGAGTGACTGCTGCTTTCTAAGCCATTTGCAGTGTCAATCCTGGGATTTGACACTTAGACTTCTCCAGTTGGGGATTAAAATGTTGTATCTTTCCCTCAGGCTCCTTATTAATTTTCTGGAGGCAGTTACAATGGAGTTGCTCCAAGGATTTGTTCCCTAACAACACTTAATTCTGCAAATCAGGCCAATTTCACCAATTTCACATAACTTGATAAACCAGTTTCCAATAAGCTAAAAACCTTTTCCTGGACCTCTAACCCTGATTCTGTACAGAGTGTTTAACAATAATGACTACTACTATGTTAGTCTTTTTACCTATACCTAAGGAAGTTTTAACATACTCTGTTCCCAACCGTGCCTACAACCTAACCTGCACAGGCAGACCAAGAACAGCTTACAGCTTCAAATATTTCCCTCCTTTGAATTCTTTCCATTGTTTGTTTGTTGGTTCCCCTCCCAAAGTAAACAGTTCCATGAAAATGTAAGCAATCTTAAATGTGTTGTTTGCAGTGACCTAATGTCTTAAAAACAGATGAACCCAGAGCTCATTGGGCAATAATTTCCTATTGTTCATATACAATCTCAAGCCTAAAAGTGGGATGCATGCCCCTAAAGCCACCTTCTGTTGTGGTTGAGCAATACGTTGTCAGCCCCTTTCTTTAAGCAGCTGTCATCTGTAAGCTCAAGAATAAGCTCCAATGGCCTGAGCAGTTTAGGTCACCAACTCGTCTGGGTTACCAGAAGGAGTCCCACAGCCTGAATAAGACACCACAAAATGATCTGAAAGTGAGTCTGGAGCACTTTTGAAATCTTGCCCCACCTGCAGGACTGTTGAGCCATCCTTGCTCTCTAGGGAAGCTTGCATCTACATATGCCCACTCATATTGCACCTCAGCTGAGGCCTCTAAAATGCCAGATAAAAGCCCTTTCTACAATGGATAAGACACTCCACTTGTATCACTATTTCTCTGTCGATGCCTCTAGGTCTGCATCCCATGGAAGATCTACTCCTCTACACCATCTTTTGCAGAGGAGGCTTTTGGGTGAAGCAGAGTAGGACAGAGCCCCTGAAGGAACAGAGTCATGAATCAGAGGATTTTGTTGACTTAGTCGTTAAAAAATATTTCCCCAGGGCAAAACCATGTTCTGAAAAGAACATCAGGAGAGCAGTGGACTTGCCACCACCTTCATGTCTCATTTTCATCCAAAGATATTGCCCCAGTTCACCAAGGCCATGGCGAAGGAGAAGAGAAAGATGGGGAAACCTCCCATTGTTGCCAGCATGAAAATCCAAGCCAGCGCTTTTTGTCACCACTTCCTCCCTAATCCCCATGTTTCTCCTCCTCTCTGTTCTTGAGGAGGCAATCTTGTGTTTGCAAATGCCAAGGAAGCTCAGCCTCAAAGGAAAAGAGCAATAAGCACAATCTCTTTGTGCCGGCAGCCTCTGAAGGCAAAATCGCAGCACTTGGCACGGCACGGCTGGCCTGCGGCATGAGGTGAGCCGTAAGCAAACGTCGCAGTGCTGCGGCACGTCGGCACGTTGAGCTGGGAGGCGTTTGGCTTCAAGTCAGGAGACGAGCTTTCCCGGCACTGTTTGAACAAACACACCTACTCAGCGCCAGGTGTGCTCCCTTGTAAACACTTCCGCTGGATGCACCCCAACAGTCGCTGGTTTGATTGACAGCCCTGCTACAGCCGGCAGCACCCGGCAAGGTTTGATGGAGCTGATAAGGATCTCCAGGCGTTTCACCAAAGCGTAAGGAAAAAGCCCAAGTGAGTCAGCAGAAAGGTACGATTCCACATAGGGCCTCTGGACATGAGCTGTTGGACTCTCACCCACCGAAAGAGTAGGAGTGTTTACTAACTGTCTGTAATGAGTTTTGGATCAAGGTTTTATCACAAGGAAAAGAAAATAAACAATGCCGATTATAAAATGCTCTCTTCCCCCTAGCTTCATTTCTTAACATGATTTAAGAGTGCCCAAGGGAAAACATTCAATTCAAAACCCATTTTGGATTTGTATTTTAGGAACATACAGGAAAGTTATGAGATGCGGCATGTTTTGAGCTTCTAGCAATTCAAAGGCAGATTTTCAAAGGTGGAGTGAAGCTGGGCACATGAAGACCTTTAGCCAGTGCAAGAGGAGTACCTGTGTATCCTGTGCACCTCTATACAGAGTCAACAAGATGTAAGAGAAAGTAAAGCCATTATTCCATAACATGCGTAAGAATACACTTACAGCACAGATCGATCAATGACAATTACTTAATTCTCTGGAAGTTAACTCAGAGAAATTTCAACACAGGACTATCAAGGATGGGAATATTGAAAGTCGTCTTGCTTCCCAAGAAGCTGTCACATACTTACAATTTCAGTCCACTCAAAATGATTATGATAGATGAATTTCAAATATAGCCATCTGGTATAGCTGTATGGCCTAAACAAATGACTTGGTGTGCTCCCAAAAAACAGCAAGGTCATCAGCCTGTTGGTGCTGCAGTTTTACGATGTAAGGAGAATTGAAAACAAAAGCGTGCTGGAGATCAAAGATGACCCTGAGGTTGACAGACACTAGCACCCATATGAAACTGGGCTCCAAAGGACCTGGAGGGGTCATCTGGTCCATCTGCCTTCTCCAGGACAGGGTCTGTCTTCTCTGCACGGTCCCGCAAGGACTGCAGAGAAGAAATCCCTTTAAACACTTCGCAAGCGTTCAGTCACAAAGAGCTCTTTTTCCCTCTTTTAAGATCGCTTTCATGGAACAGCCCAGACCCCAGAGGATTCCCGGCTTCACGTGCAAAAATGAAGCCCTGTGAGGGGAGGAGGCTGTCACACTCCCATTGCTCAGCTAGCCCGTCTGTGTCAGGAGGGCATTCAGGTTTGCATCCAACAACCCAGGAGACAGAGAGGAACAGCACCAATGACCCCAAGTCAGGGTGGAAGGATCAAGTGAGGCAAGCAAAAGATGAGGTGACAAATACTAAAAGACACTGAGATAATTGCTATTGGAATGGTGGAATTATTTAGGAATTCACAGTGACAAGAGACATCAATGGAAATAAGGAGACGCAGAATCTTTGATGGGCCCAATTTAAAGTCCAGTGCTGTGGGTGAGGAATTCTGCTGCTGATCTCAGCTGGGTTTGGGTGAAGCCCTCCACAAAGTGTCCTGAGTTTAGGTTAGTAGGGGAAGTCCAACTGCACAAGTCACAGATCAGTATGACAAAAAATGTTAGTTACAGCCTGCCACATCTTCCCCATCCTGAACTTGAGGGTTCTGGTCTCACTAATAAGCTGTAGCCTACAAGCTAGAACAGATTTGTATATTAGGATAATTTTAGCAACACATTTCATATGATGGCCCTCAACAAGAGTAGAGCAAATGAAAGCCTTACTGAAACTAGGGACAAAGATCCCATTGACTTCCGCGTCGTCTGCCTGAGACCCCGGTCCATCCCCAGCTGTGGGATCCCACAGCACCTCCTGGACTAATGCAGATAATCCCCTCTTATCATTTTTATTATTTCTGTTTTTTTTAATTCCACAGTGACATATGCTATATAGACAAAGAAAAAGAACCGAGGAGTGTATATTTTTAAATGCCCTATAGGGACAGGCTATATTTTTATGTGGAGTTTATGTGGTTTGGATCAAAAATCAATGAGACAAGTGGTTTTGAAATCAGAAAAATTACTATGTTGCCTTAAAAATGTATCTTTCCCTTCTTTAAAAATGCGCTTGTTTCTCTTTATTGTTTTCCAGTTCTTCTCTTCTGAGGGTATAAGAAAAATTGGCTTGAGATTTCTAGCCAATATAAAGATGTGTTGTCCCATAAGGAGAATATTTTTCTTGTTTTTTTCCTTGGTCTATATTTGCCTCCTGGGTCAATATGGATGAGCGCTGGCCTCAACCACAAGTCAGTACGAGTTTATGCTGGCAAATCACTATAATATGCTTTGAATTAAGTTACTGAAGCACTTTTTTTTTTCCCCTGCAGTGCAAATTCTGAGGGAGGTGTATGGGTAAATAAGAGCAATGTACTTAAAGCCTGAATTCACGTCAAAAACAAATAAAAATACTTCATATCAGAAGCAACCTCAGCTTGCTTCACTACTTGTTGACTCTTTTGCAGGCAGTTGGACTTACCCATTAATGGCCTTAGAAGTAAGGGACATGAGACACTATTTTGGGAGGTTTCAATCATAATTCAGCCCAGTAAAGGAAGATGTTCCCTATTTTTTGGCTTCAGCTTTTGGCATCACACATGGTGGCAGGGTGGGGACAGTGCCAGGTTCAAAGTTGCCCCTTTCCTCTGCAGAGAGGTGGTGCAGAGGTGCAAGTAGGGACCTGACGGCTTTGTGGTTGGCATTTTTGCATCAGCGCTGGGGGAACACAGCTGAACGAGGCAGCTCAGACTGGAACAAAAGGTCTTACATTTTCTGGATGGTGGGAAGAGCATTGGTGTGAAGTGGATGCGTGGTGACCCCTATCATAAAGCTATCATAAAGCTGCCTGCAGAAGCACAGCTCTATGCTTGCTGACCCATGTAGACATCCTAGTCCTGTGGTCCAGAGTAATCATCACTATAATGCAGCCCATGATCTGAGTTTCACTCATCTTACTGTACCATCTGGGAGCTCTCACGATGGTTACCATCACGTACTCCATAGTAGTGAATCAAGGTCAAGAGCCCATGACAGTAGTTAAATAGAATAAAAGCTGGGATTTTTTTTTTTATATATATCAGCTTTTTTGTTTTCTGCCTTTGGAGACTTCTTGGTTATTTTTTCAAATTTTTTCTCAGGCAGCCTAGGTGTTTTTTCAATGGATGTTGAGATTTTCATGTAATCGCTCCCCTTCACTGAAGCTTTAAAGGAAACACTGAATGTTGCATGATTCATAAGAAAGGCACCAGAGCTGGCAAGGCAAGACCAGAACTTCAGACACATGAATTGCCCTATCAAATATATGGGATTTATCAGCAAGATCAGGGCACAACAAGCAGCAACAGACCATGACAAGCAGGAGCTGGGGGGGGAAAAGGACTCTCAACACAAAATCCAGGGAGAAGAGAAATAATATGACACAAACACCCCGTTTGTGGTTGTAAACATGCAGTAATCACTTCCATTAGCATCATAACAGTTTCCAGCCCCAGGAGGATGGGAGTGCTTGCTACCCTGATTCATTTCTCCCCAAAACCTCAGCCTGCCCCTGCCAAACACCCCTGGCTGTACACGGCCCCTGAAAAGATACAATCGGAACAGGCCCTTATTGTATCCCAGGGCTGAAAGGCCAACTCCTGCTCAGAGATGAAAAGCAATTAATCTTGAATGACTGTTTGTACAGTAATTCTCCCCCTTCCCACCTCCTTGCCCTGATAAGTGGCTTTGTGCGGAGCAGACAGGAGCACCTTTCACGCAGCCCATCAGCCCCCGAGTCCCTCCTGGCAGCTCTTGGACCAAGAAAAAGAGTCATTTAGCATTAAATCTGCAGGGGCTGCACGGAGTTTGCTTTCCCGTTCGGTGGGAAGAGTGGGGGCACGATGGCGAGGGTCTGGCGGCAGCTGCTGGCACTGGCGAGGAGCTCTGCCGCTGCCACCGGCACAGCCAGCAAAGCATGCCGCTTCTTGCAGCAAAGGGCTGCTGGCTGCTGTTCAAGCCCCTGACATGGCTGATGGCGATTCAGACACGGAAGCAATCATTGAGACCGACAGACAGGGCTCGGATCAGCCGGTTTCCCTCTGCGTGTGTGCGTACATTTGTACTTCAGCATTAGCTGCACTTGTTCTCACGTGGGACCAAAAACTGCCTATAGACACACATGAACACACAGAATCTGAGTGAAGGATCATGCAGACTCAGATGGGATGGAAGAATTAACTTCTCTCCAAAAGCAGATGGGTCCTCTGGGATCCTCATCTCATACATTGCGCATACTGCTCCTTATAGCCTCTTTTCGCACGCAGAATCACCATCAGCCCAGACCTAAGCCGCTCTTTCATACTGCTCCGGAACCAAAGGTGAAATTCCCCTTCCTTGTATCTCTCCAGATCCACGTCACCTTTGCTCGGGGTTTCAGGTGACAGATCCATCCTAACACGTGACACCAGTCTGGCCTCTTGGTATCCAGCAGTAGCCTTTCATAAAGCAGAAAAGGGGACCATGTTAAAAGTATACTTTTTAAGTCTTTGACCTTCATCGCCCTGTGCCTAAGGCTTGGGGCAAGTAAGAAAAGAGGGCTGGAACTCGCCTCTATGTATCTCACACCTGGGAGCAAGAAACCCAGTTACAGCCAGGGGTTTCACAGCTCAGATTTTCTGCAAATATTTTTCATTTTTTGAATTCTCTGCATTTTATCCCAGAGGCCTAACCTGAGTCCCCAAATCCTTGTTCCCACAGTCGCTAGCTAACATTTCCACCAAGCCCCATGCTCACCTGACGGGAGGGCACAACACAATGTTCTCAACAGGCCATCCCACTCCTTAGGGCAGCCAGAGGTCAGGCGGGATATGTTATTTGGGGGCTACCACATCCATTTCCATGGAGCCAAGGCTTGGGAACTACAAAGCACCAGTTTGGTGCCCAAAATTTCCCATGACTTCCATGTGCACTCAGGACACGTCAGAATTTGACCCTCAAATACTTAAAGGAAAGGAGGTCGTTTCTATTGCTTTTACCAGAATTTAAGTAGTGCTATGAGTCCACAGAAGAAAAATGCAACATTGAATAGTCATGAGGACAGAGGATAGTAGAGCCTTACCAAAAGCTCTGTAACCCACTGTTTGGACTGTATCTAAAATACTGTAAATGTATTAAAAATATATAACCTTGCTAGGTGAGTTCTTTTTGGCCAAAGAAAGACCCAAGTCAGCAGCACCCAACTAAGAACCCTTTCCCTTGCAGATCCTGCAAATTCTTCACCCTTTAGCAATGATAAATCTTGATGGGCTTGTGAATATTTTCACCTTTATATTTGCTGATGACAAATTTCTGGAAGCAGGTCGTTTTGCCACTGCCTGCATCTAAAGACACTTGAGTATAAACCCGGCAAAATTTGCCGTTCCCAGAGGATTACATTTTCTCTCCAGATCTCTTCCCCCTGTATAAAGGACACCCTGGCATGCAAAGGTGGGAAGTCCCAGACGAGACTCCTCTGTGGCCTAGCTGTCCAAGAAATTCTATTTAGAAAGGAATCAACAGCCAGCCACTGATAGGAATTGGGCTGCCTCCAAACTCATTTATTTCCAATTAGTTCATCACACTGTGTGGTAGTGTTCACTGGTGTCTAAAACCAGTTATTTTTCATGCCTTTAAACTGAGCCCTCTTAAATACCCTAAATGTACATGCCATCAGACCTGCATTGCTTCTCCCACAGAGGCTGGGGACCTTGGACCTCAGACCTCTTGGACTTTGTGCCTGGAGATGACATTGACCTTAACAGCGTTGTGATCTGTGATGACAGGATCTCATCCGTGTACAGCCTGGGAACACAAAGGAGAGTTTCCCCCCCCCTCGCTGCTGATTTCCACTGAAGAGTATTAAATGATCATTGGAAAAGCATGTCTCTTCCTGCACTACATGCTTCTCAGGCTATGCCTTTTCCAATGTACACTCCCATTTACATTTTTCTTCTGTTATTTATACTACCTTTTCAGCAAACCATTAAGAATTGACAGAAACAAGAGATCCAGAAGGCTAGAAAGTCACATATGTAAACCCCCTTTCAGGATCAGATTGCTTCCTATGACATTTTCACCATGGCTTTATCATCTCTGACTTCTAATTCCTGCAGCACTGCTCTAGGGTGCACTTCAGCAGTCGCTTCTGTGCTGTGCTGATAAAACTTAGCTGAAGTCACTGGAATCCAAGTAGCTCTAAACCAGGAGGAATGGGATAAACCCAGGGGGAATGGATTCTGCATTTTAGGTGCCAAGCGAACAAGGCTTCCTAAAGCAAGTGTCTATGCATTTCCTACGGGAAGAGAGAGGAAGGTACTTTTGAAGTCTACAACGTGAGGGTCTGCCCAGCTAAGAGAGGTAGCTGCCTTCATTGACTATGCAGAGACATTTTCACCCAGTGTAGGACAATTATTCCCTGACATGCCTTAGGCAGGTGGACTGGATTCCTCCACCAGCATTTCAAACGAATGCAGAATTAATTACATGCATGGATCCTTCCAGCACACAAATGTTACCAGGAATCGCAAATTCCCCTTTTATTTCTGTCCCCAAGATATCAACGGGAACCATGCCATCAGCTTCAGCAGATCTTGAGTGTTTTACATCCCCATAATAATCACAGTTATTTCTCTGAGATTTTGAACTAGAACATCATTTGCTGTCAGCTCTCCAAAATTTTACTACCACCTGCAAGCCCCTGCAAATCCCAGCCACAACCGTCTTTCACAACATCCGTCTACTCATCAGTGAAACCTACAGCTTGTAAAGAGCAGATGCAGCTCAATAAAGGCGGCTGAGACATCTGAGGAGTGCCCAGGGGCTCTGCCATTTCCAAAATGCCTGGTTTCCCTTTCCAAGAGCTTGCCTCTTCTGCACACTCCCTCTGCGTGGGACGGCTTCGGGGTGGACGGCTTCCAGCTCCTGCAGAAAACAAAGGGCAGGCACATCTGGCAGAGGAGCTGCAAGACGTTCATAAATCATAACTGATCGTGGTGTTGCTGTGACGTGCCGCAAGGATCCCTTTGAAGAGCTGTACCCAGCTATAATTTGATAAACCCGGCACCGCTTCTGCCGCTCGCGAGCGGAGCGAGGGCTGTTTTGGCGCCCCGCAAGGGCTGCGGCTTGAGCAGGGCTGAACGATCGCGCTTTCCTGGTTTTCCCTCTCTTCGGATGAACTTCCCACAAGGCAGGAGAGGCGGCCTCCCCACCCACCACCACAAAAACATATGAGGTATCAAAAGAAATCAAGACGCCAGCCACACTAATAAACACTGGGGCCTTCTGGCGTCTCTGTAACCCTCCTAGACTGACGCTCATTTTTTCTGATGCTCAGGCAGCCTCAGGAGACAAGCCACGCTTGCTCGCTGCTTGAAAATCAATGGCCTATTCTGCAAAATGCTGAAAGGAATGAAAATACGTCAAGACATTTCCACCAGGACTTCTGAGCTCCGACTGTCTCTGGGTAGTCCAAAGGGCTGAAGGCATGAGGTGGCCCATGTTTAGCACAGATCTTTTTAGACTTGATCTGCACTATAGGGAAAAAACAAAAGGTTGAATAAATTTGAAGTTTCGCTGTTGCACAATTATTAAGCACTGTCTGCCTGCCTTTTGTCACCTAATGTCAAAGATTTCTCTTTAAATGGTGCTGACACGTCTCAGTCTTCTACCCCAACCACATCCTGTACAAGGCTGCTCAAAAATGGAGCGGAATTCCATGAAAAAATGCCCAATTTCCTGGGGTTTCCCGGAAGGAAATTAAAAATTCCAGTGATAAATGGTATCAATATCTGGAAATCTGAAATATTTCAACCAGGTGTCACACCAACAGACTTTTCTCTGCCTGAAAATGAAACATTTGTGTTGTGCGTACTGGTGAGAAGGGTGGGTAAATAAAGAGTTAATAAAATAAAGGCAGGTAAATGCAGGTCAGAGAATAAAAGGTGGGTAAGTAAAAGTCATTCTTGTGCTTCAGGCATTGAAATGGGCACCAACAGGTGTGGTTCAATGCCCAACTGTGCTAAAGATTTATTTACTGAGTAATTCAGGGACACTGTCATATGTTTACCAGGGACTCCGTCTTTTGTAGCCTTTAGAAACACATTTTGTGCCCCCTTCCCTTAATGAACTACTGCGTGAGTAAAACTAAATAAATAGCTGCAAGATGCTTAGGCCTTGCAAAAGGAAGACTCTTACAAATATTTTCTGGGGTTGGATTATGATGTTGACACAATCAAGATGGCTGGGAGAACAGAACATGCGCAAAAATCAATGTTTTTTCCATGGGAAACAATGTCTTTTTTTTTGCCCCAGTTTAGCAAGGACTGTGATGTTGCACCCTCCCACTGGCTTTATTTTTCAGTGGTCTACAAAACAGAATTTAAAGAGTCGGTTTTACTCTTCATCTTCACCACATCTCTGCTGATATAACCCTGCTGACTTCAGAGATGTTGCTCAGAATTGCATGCGGAGCAGAGAGAACGGAAAATGGCATTTTAGCTGAAACAAACAGCTGTGATTATTTCTCTTTACAGGTCTTGCCCTTCTCTGAGCAGCAACACAGTGCATGTCGTGGGGGGTGACTCCCAGACCTTCCCTTCACAGATGAGCTTTCCACTCCATTTAGCTCCCTGATTTGTTTATATTTTTGTTCAGTCTGTTAAGCAAGTATATATGGATCAACAATATTTTCCTCTGCGCCAACAGTTGTGTTCGGGTCATTGGTGCCTTGTATCTTGCCCAAGACAAGAATGTTAAAAATACATATATATTAAGAATGGCTGCTCTGTTCTGAGATGAGAGAAGAGTGGCTGTGCCAGTACTCCAGCTTTCCAAGTTTTATAGACCATGTGGGCTGTGGTTGAGATCAAAGATATAGACATATTTTCCCCCAGAAAGCCAATAATGGGAGGTTTCCATAGTGATGGAAAAGATAATTCTACAAAAAAAAAAAAAAAAAGTGGAAATCCTCCAGGCTGCATCCAACCCTTCCACTCACTCGGCTGCTGCAAGAGAGAAGTCGATACGACTCTGCGGAGTGACACCAGAGGAACCGCTCAGCCATATGGTCTAATTATGGCATTTTGGTGTACTTTCCATGTATAAATGACTTTCAGGATTGCTGTCAGGAATAAGCAGTGCACTACACTGTAGTGCTGCCAATTCTCATCATTTCATTATGTTTTGTCACAAGTGGCACTCTTCCTAAACATCAGCTCTTTGACTCAGCCGATTAAGCGAGGATCTTGGCTTTCTCTAGACTCACATCTCTGGCCTTCAGTTTCGCAGATCAAAGCTTGCAAACATGACCTAAACAGACCTCTTTAAGGCTCAAAAATGAACACAAGCAAAAAATTAAGTTTTTTTCCGAGTGACATATTTTCTTCACCCATCTCACTGCAGAGGGAGACACAGCTCATGGGCTCTTCATGGCAAGGTGGGCGATGCTGCTGCATACACACATGCGGTCGCAGGAAAATGCCCCGTTTGGGCAGCGTGCAAGGCTGCAATCACGTGTGTGCACACACACACATCCACACTGGTCCTGCAGTTTCGGTGTCCACATCACCGGCTTTCTCAGCTGCTGAAAACAGCTCTCAACTGCCGCCGAGGAAGGGTTTTCCATCGCAACATTTTTAATCGAAAATGCTGATTCCAATCAACCGGATAATTTGGGAAGGTTTTTTCAATGTGTTGCGTTCACAAAGCCATTGAAAAATCTGGGTTAGACACAAAAATATTTTTTTTTATGTTTTCAAAAGAAACCTTTATATGTTTTTTGATTTTAGACCTTTAGAGCAGATGGGGTGATTTGTCCTTTGGAGCTGCCTGTGGACTGCAAAAAGAGCTTGTCTTTAAACAAATTAAGTTAAATGAAATGGTTCTCGCTCTGTAGCTACATTTAGATAATTCTAAAGATATTTTAAAGCCTAAATCATAAGCATAGAATAATTGAGGTTTGAAAAGACCTTTAAGATCATCAAGTCCAACCGTTAACCTAACACTGCCAAGTCCCACTAAACCATGTCCCTCAGCACCACATCTACATGTCTTTTAAATACCTCCAGGGACAGTGACTCAATCTCTTCCCTGGGCCGCCTGTTTCAATGCTTGATATCCCTTTAGGTGAAGAAGTTTTTCCTAATATCCAATATTAACCTCCTCTGGCGCAACTTGAGGCCATTCGCTCTCGTCCTATCGGTTGTTACCTGGGAAAAAAGACTGACATTCACCTCGCCCCAACCTCCTTTCAGGTAGTTATAGATACTGCATGCAAGCCAGAGCTAGTGTTGTTTCACAATCTCTTTTAAAACCAAAATGAAAATTTCATTCAAGTCAATGGAATGAAATCTCAATGTTTTGGCTTGCCTGCGGAATGGAAAAATCAATTCATCACGCAGCCCTTCTCTTTCCGTGGCTATTGGCTGTGTGCATGCAATAAAGAGTACCAGGTAAAATGTCTTTGATATTAACAGATTATGAGCTCCGTTTCTGATAACAGACAAGCCTGACATCTGATTGTATTTTCCAAACACTTCCGCCTCACAGGAAAACAGGTTGGAGAGGTCAGCAGTATTTTGAACAATTCAAGACAATTTTGGACTGCGCAATGCATCTGTAGAACAGGTAGCTCAGAAGCAATGGGCTCAAATCCGAGCAGAAATGGTGCAGTGAGAAAGCTGGCAGAGCACGTATCCTACACAACGAGATCCGCCAGCTTAAGATGGAATTAAAGTTTTCTTTGAGTTCTGAACTGAAGCAGTTAATCACGGATGGCCGTAGGGCACTGGTCACATGCAATACTGGAGGTGGATGAAGACCTACCTGTGCATCCTTCAACGTGACTGCAGACAGACAGCGTATCCTGAACAACCAGAGACATCACCCTTCACAGAACGTGTCCACAATGTAAATGAGGACAAAGATTTCTGTGCCTGGATGCACAGTATGGACTCAGACATTTCACTCCAGAGGTTGCCGTGAATGTTATGGATGCAAAACAGCCTGCACTGAATCACTGAATTTCTCTGGATCCAGAGGCCTGGGTACCACTGACAGTAGAGATTAATCTTTTTTGAGAGGCTGACATCTATCTTCATGCTGTATTAAGATATTCCCTCCCTTTCTATTACTCAGTAAATGAAGAAATCTTCTTTGAGGAAGAAATTCCAGTTGATTGGTTTTTCTTTTTATTTTTTATTTTATTTGCAATTATGTAATTTTAAAAATCCAAAACAAAACATGATTCATGAACAACAAAAATAATGTTTTATTCTGCTTTATTGAGGCTCATTTTGCTAATACGATAATTTATCTTTCCTCCAGCACAGGATTTTTATAAATACCTACATGACTTAGTGAAGTACTTGCATTTCAATGGGATTATATTTCCCAATGAGAACTCCCTGTTGGCATTTGTCCAGCCAGCTCTAATTACTTCTGTTTTATGTTACTACAGAGGAATTCAAGCCTGTACATCCTACCTGTGATGTCTGTCATTACCAAAGTTTAATCCCATGTAGCTTTCTACTGTTTATTATTTATTTGCAGCCTATGCTGAATAAATAGCAGTAAAAAGATCTGCAGAAGCAGCATGTTTTCTTTGGCATTCCTTGGTATGAGCATTATACTGTTCGAAGCATCTGACACTGTACTTGCTGTTTGTGCTCTTCAAAAATACATTACCTGACCATAATTTCTTCTGCTGTATATTAGGTAGGTCATTCCTCCTGAAATGAAATGCCAGGCTATGAGCTATAACAGAAATCCTAACATGACCGGTGGTGCTGCAAGATTCCTCTGTCTTCATTAGCATTTAAGTTAAAATTTTTAGGATCTGAGATGGATAGCTTGTAGTTTCCTTTCCCCTTTACCTCCTTGTTAAATCATGCGTAGAAACAACCTTGCTTCCAGTTCCTCTGTGAAATGAAATACCAATCAACGCTCCCCGGTGAACAATTTGCGAACTGTTTCTTAACCTTCAGTAAGGTCTGAGCTTGGTTTTAAAGCATGAAGAGGCGAAGCAGAACTCAGCCCAGTTTCTGCCCAGGGTTTGTCCTCTGATGCAGCCCAAGTCTCTGTACCTCAGTTTCCAAATCTCTAAAACCAGGATAAGTATTCAATCAAGATCAAAAGAAGGAGAAAACATTTAACAGAGCAGAAAGTTCATCATTTCAGCGAGGTGGTAACACTTGAAGCATGTCTAATACTCACTGATCTCATAAGACTTGGTAAACTTCAGCCCATTGATGTCAACATGCTGCTCTATGAGCTGCAAAAGAGATGCTGAGGAGATGTACAGTCCCATTTCAAACCAAAAACAGATTGATCATAAGTAAATGTTTTAGTCGTATAATAGACAATTGAGGGATACTGCACAGCAACTGAGACAGTACAAAGTAAAGCAGTTTCTCAAACTGCGAGTCAACACCCTAGGGATGCTGGAAGAGGCAGGGAAAGGATAGCAAAGGATTAGGAGAGTCATAATCATGGTGCCTTATCTACATTTTTTAAGCATTTAATTGAGTATTAGCTGTGTTAATAATAAAAAAATCAATTTAGGAGGAAAAAACAAGAAAATAAATAGGAATGACTCAGACCTCCTGCAGTTCAGAGAAGTGGAACAGCTTAATTCATCAGCTGCTGGTCTCTGCAGCAACCGAGCTACAAGAGAGAAGTTAGGAGGTGCAGGAAGCTTCTGAGCTCAGGAGTAGTATATGGAGGGTCAACAATAAGTAGGTGCTCACTTTCCCTCCTGATAAAAGAACAATGAAGCACTGCACAAAACTAGCAGGTTCAAAGACAGGAAGAGACTTCTTTGTTAAACTGTGGGACTCCTCGACAGTGGATGCTCTGGATATCAGACATTTGCCTGGGTTCAAAAAGCCACTAGGCAAATTCATGGAAAAGGAAGCAGTGCAAAGCTATTAAATACAAAAGGCACCATGTATTTAAGCTGCAAATCACTGACAGGAAGGAAAACATTCTTGAGAAGCAACGTCACGTTTGCCATCTTCATATGCTCTTCCCCAGACCACTGAGACACGGGCTCCCAACCTGAGCAGATGCTCTCGCAGACCATCTCTTCCAACAACTGACAGCCTTTTTTCACCAGGAGCCACTCCGTGCTTCCTCAGTGTAGGGCTGAGAGTTTGCACATACAGACAAGAATTAGCCAGCTCGTGTCCTTCACCCTGGGATTATTATACTGCTGCTGGCAATTAGAGGTATTTAGCAGTTCTTGGGTAATGTAAAGACTTTCTTGCCTGCAGAGGAAACAGCTGCTCCTGCTCTGGAGGCAATGAGCAAGATGACGCTAGCAGCAAATGGAGGAGCCGGTGTTGCTAGCAAGCAGAGTGCATCTGGGTGAAGTTTAGATGTAAGCTGATTTGCATTCAAAAAGGTTGCATGGAGGCAGGTGTGTGTATGGGGAGAGGCTGGGGCAGGTCCTGCTTGTGAAAACCGCCCACCCTTCCTGTGATGGAGGTGTGGTTTCGTGGAGGAGTTATCACAGCACAGGGAAGTGGGGAGACCTGTGTGCAGGGTAGTGTTTGTATCTGGAGACAAACCCACAGGAGCTGCTGATCCCTGTGATGTGCTTGGGTGGCTGCACACTCTTACTGGAGTGAAACAGCTGCTGCAGCGGGCGCTGGACCAGGATTCAGCACGGTGGTATTTAATTCCCGATTTTAACATGGCTTTTTGGTTTTATGTCACTGAGTTGCTTAATCTTCTGAGGCCACGATTTCCATGTGAGAAAATGAGTCTCACAGTGTGTTGTATGGTGTCCTGACGATTAAGGCATGTCGTGAGTTTGGGCTGGCATTACCTCTGTACAGTGCTCAGCACAGTGGGGGCTAAAATTTATCTGCTGTAGCTAGGCATTGTTGCAATAACAAAGCAAACTTCCTACTGTAGATAGTTCCTTGTGGCTGCGGATTGTTTGGAATTTGCTTTCATTGTGGGAGATGTAATTTGATTGATTTTTATATGAACACCCCTGTAAAACCCAGCATCCAAAGGAAGGCTAGGCAAATTTTACCAATTTCTTGTCTATGTTTTAAGCATTTCTGTTCCTGCTTGAAAACCTTTACAAAACCTCCTCCTCCCACGCAGGAAACAGGATTTTTCAGCTCCTCAGAGGCTCAGACTTCTCAAGAGCTGTGCACCTGGGTAAGTTATAGTTTCCATATAGCACATGCATTTCCAGCATCTCCCCAGGGCCTTTTCCCTGTGGTCATCAGAGATCTTGTAAGAAACATACATGTGCATGCTCTGAGCTGCCAACAGACCGAGCACAAGGGGATAGGTTGTAACAGAAATTACAGCGTCCTTTCAGGAGACCACAGTCTGATTTTTGGGTTACACTGAGCTAAATTAGAAGGTGCCCCTGTGAAACTACTCTCTGTGAAATGAATGCATAAGTCAGAGAAAAAATAGGGCCCCACCATGGTGAGAGCTAATGGCTTTAAGAAAAATGCGACGGAGTCATGTTAATGACCTATTTGTGCCTTGTGGCTCTATATGGGAATTGTCTGCAATTTCATCAGTCATACTGATGATGATACCTTATCCCAAATCCTTCTTTAGAAGACCTTCTGCCAATCAAGTGTTATGTTTATCCTACAGCCAGCTCATTAAGGGTTTCTTTTTGTTGTTTGTTTGGTTGGTTTGGTTTATTTCAGGGGAAATTGCCTGGAGCTGTTCTGATCCTAATCTCTTGTTGGTGCAACTTTCTTTGCTCCAATAAGCCTGCTCCTGATGGACGTAGGGTAAGGGAATGCAAAACCAGCTCCTACGTGGGCTGGGTGAAATTCCAGGTTCTTGGCAGCCAAGAGATTTATAATCAAGGGAGGCAAAAAGTTAGAAACCACATGTTGGAATGAGAAGTAAACGTCCTGGGTTGTATCTGATCACATAGATGTTGTAGGGGTCTGGTCCATGAGGGAATTGGAATCAGGGACAAAAAATGAACCCTTAAGTCGACAAAGCATTGACATTCTCCACCTTATTAAATTAAACAGGAAATTAGTGTTGAGGGGAACTTGCAAAATCATTAATAACTATTCTGTTTTATGGAAAACCAAGTGGATATCCATCTCCCTCGCCATGCGCTGTTCTCCTGTTCATATGAAAACTTTCACACTGTGGTTATGTCAAGAGCTCAGCACGTACGTTCCCTGTCTAGTGCATGATGAGACGGTCTGGTAGGTGTTAGACTAGAGTAAATATTTTGAGGAATAAAGTAAATGGAAGCCTGCTCTTCCCACAAGGCTTTCTGTCTGAATTTGCAGACACACACTGGAAAGCGACTCCGTAGAGAAGACGCAGAGAGCTGCCACCTCTGTGTTTCTTTCAGAGCTCCCATGCGGAGAGCTGGGCCCTTCCACCCCTGCTTTTTGCAGCAGCATCTTGCTCTGGGAGCGGTCCCCAGATTTCAGTGGTGTTATTCATGCAGAGCAAGAGGGCAACATCTGGTTTTATGTTTTACAAGTTATTTTTTTTGCTTTGTCCAAGCTTGCAAACAGCCCCAATACTGAGAAATAAGCATCCTACAGCAACAACAATTCTGCAACAACAATAAATAACACTTGCTTATTCTCAAGCAGTCTCTGTAATGTTAATGATTCGTGTAGTTGCTTGGAGGGGAAAGGGGGATGAATCTACTTACTTTGGCCTGCGAGTAAACATAAATTTCTCTTCCATGTGGTAAAGCCAGCCTGGAGACTGGATAACACTGAAGATACAGGTATTGTGCTAATGAATGAACACAGTGGGTGTCATGGCATGATCCGAGGCATTTGCCTACTTATGTACAACTGTAAAATCATCCCTTAGCAAGAAAAATCATTCTTAATACTATTCTGCTTCTCTGACCATAAAAACGTTAGGCTTGTGAACCTGACATGCAGAGCAGAGAAAAACAATAGGAAGAGTCCCTAAATAATGGCACGTGTCATTATGAAGACATTTCTCCAAGTATTTTAGGGAAATCATATGAAGGAAGTTCAGCTCCATCCTTTCCTTTAGTTACACAACTCCAGTAACTTAACATCAGCTCTTTGCTCTGCAAAAGCGCCTGCTTTAAATGGGTCTAACAGAGCTTTATTAATGCTCCATTCATGCTCATTTTCTTCATACAAACTGTCACTATTAGTCAGCAACTGCTGCAGACACGAGACATTCATCAGGTTCAAGGAGGCAGAAAAAAATGAGTTTGTTATATCAAACCTGGCTCTTTGAAGCTCTGTGAAACGAGGTTGTTTTCACCTCAGGGAGCTCAGAGCAGCCACGTCAACATCCTAAAGCCCAGCAGAGCCTGCCAAACCACCATGGCTGGCCGCTTGCTGAGGTCCTGCAAAACACGAGTGGTGCTCCTGGCCACAACAAGGTAACGTTATGTCCTCTGGGTCCACCACAGTGCACAGCCATCAGCGCTGCTGTCTGCAGATCCTAATCCCTTCCTGGCCCCAGCAGGTCACCTGCAGCCTCCGGGCCAGCGGGCCTGACCCTGCCTCAGCGAGGAACTGAAATGCCTCAGCAACAGCAATGTTTCACTGGGCAGACTTTCCCTTGAGTCAAACTAACATCGAAAGATGGGGAAACAGACGACTGCAGAAGTTTACTGTGTGCATTACCAGCCCACTCTGGTTCTGGTGTGCCTCTTTCTCCTGCTCAGTGAACACAATTGGAGCTGTGCAACAACACCATTGGGCTAGCCTCCATCCCCAGGGAAAGGATTTTAAAAAGCGCACTACGTTATTCCTAACCTTAGGTTTCCTTGCCCTGATGACTAGGCATATGAAGGCAATAGTCTCCTAATAGCTAGTGCCCTCCAAATATAAGTAAGGTTTGCCAGCTGGAGGACAAACTAACATCTCTTTCCCTCTCAAGCCACCCAGCTGACCAATTGGTTCAGCAGCTGTTTTAAAGCTCTGGTGAAAGCACAAAGGTCCAGGCAGCAAGGTGGTGCAAGGAACTGGCTTTAACATGCAGATGCTCACCTCTGCCTGCATCTGTGGGGTATCGTTTGGGCTGGGGCAAAACATGTCAGCCAGGAGCAGAGGCAATGTCAGATGATCAGAGTACTAACTCCTCACAGCACTGCTCAGGAAAAAAGGCAATGTGGGATTGATTAGAGTATAAATCCTCCAGCAGAACTGGCCAGGAAGAGGAGCAAGAGCAGATGGGTCCTTAAATTCACCGCTGAATCCCTGCTGCTATGCAGAGCTCATCTCTCGGTTGCTGCCAACATCTCTGCAGACAGCGGGGTCTGCACAGACCTTACAGGTGTCTGTCCTCCAAAGCCAGCAGGACGCACTGTGATCTGTGATCCTTTCAGCACAGGCATATGAATCTCACCCAGTGAGCCCTCTAACCAAAGGGTAATCTGATTTCTTGGGTAGGTTTCCAAGGCAAGAGGGGGAGTATTATTTGGATGGGAATCCCACAGAGTAAACCCCAGAAACTGTAGAAAATAGCAAGATGAACTTTCTCCCCAATTCAATGCTCCTGCAGTCACCCTGCACAGCGTTAACTTGGAGACCAGCAGGCTGCCAGAAGTGACAACTTTCCTGGGAGATTTAAAACCAAAGTGCCCTCTGACAGCTTAATCCCTTGCATGTATATAGCACTTCACATGCCCAAATATTAACTGATTCATGGTTAATTAACTTGTGGTTATAAATTTCCCCTGGCACTTTTTGCAAGACTCAGGATGTGAATGTTAAACCAACTGTCCCAGGCAAATTGCAGCACTGTAAGAAAAATAATGGGGCAGATCATCACCTGGTCTAGTGCAGCTCTACAGATTTACTTGAGCCCAGGGCCTGACCCAATGGTTCTTGAATTCATTAAAGCAAACTGCAATGAATGAACTGCAGAGCTCCTTCCTACATCTAACTCTGGTAATTAATTCCCTGCTAAGGCAGGGGACATGGTATAAAACAGTGTGTTCACGTTTATTCAGATGAGTATTATGCCATAGTCATGGAGGAGCTAAAGGAGACAAGGTGGCTCAAGGCACTGGAATTGAAGGATTGTTGCAAAAGAGACCACTCTTTATGAAGGCTGATGTTCATAGTACAACCTAGCCCTTTGCTTGAGCAGGATGCAAAAAGAAGGGAAAATTTTACCCAAAAAGAAACACTACAGGGTAGCTTGTTAACCTCTTTCCATCTCCCAGAGCTGATGAGACATTTCACGGAAGCTCGAGTCAACATCCTAATGACCTCTGAGAGGGAATGTGTACATCCTGGGCTTCCTCCCTGGGAGGACAGTGAGCAGACCTCCCCTCTCCTCTGCCTTGCTTCATGTCAAGGTCTTTGGAGACCCACAGGAATTTTCCAGAGAGCTACTTTCCCTTTGACAAGTGCCAAGCTAGTGAAACCAAAATTATTCGTGAGGATTTCCAATCCATGCTTTTTGACCTAAGGGGGAAAGGTTTTGGAAATATTAGAAAGCTACACACACACATATGCCCTTCTGGATGTCTGTATACATATCAGCCCTATTTTGGCTTATACCCCTACATTGTTATGCCTAATATTTAACGAACCTGCTAAATACTTTCCAATACTTCAGTGGTTTCTCTTCCAAGCATAATTTTTGGAGGGTTCTGATAAGTACCGCTGGCTTTCCCAGGCATCTAGCCCCTCTCCAGAGTGCTGCTACGCTAAACTTAAATAGCTATGTGCAACCACAGCACTGCTGAATTTGATCCTTGAGAACAGTCTCCTTTCTTTGCTATGATTTCCGTACAGCTTTGAGGCTGAGGCACCCTTTGGGTAGCCACCCTGACACAAGGATACGGCACTGGCTTCACACGAATTTATGTCACAGGGGAAGAGTTTGAAGTCTATCAGGTGCCATCAAGGACCTGAGACTCCTTTAACGTAGAATGAGTTTCCAAAATCACACCAGTCGTTTCACAGGGCCACATGGCAGACTGGGTACTGTTGTTCTTAATTATGGTTCATTCCCTTTGTACAGCAGGTTTGTGCAGTATTTCAGTGTAAAGTCTCCCCTTGAAGTAGCCTCCCTTCTTCCATGCCACCCACCTATAGATCTCTGCAGGAGATGGCAGTAAGGATGGATATAGAGGAATTAGAGGGCTTCAGACCTGCATAAATTACTAGAAAAACAGATAAACTTTTTTAACAAGAGTGAAAAGGTTTGGGGTGTGTATCTTAGAGGGGGGATGTATGGAGTCTAGCCAAAAAGTAGTATCCACACTGGGGTAGTTGTGGGTGGGTGAGAATTTTATTGATCCACCAGCACAAGACCCAGTTCAGGCCCAATTACGCTGGTATAGAGATGCTTTAAGGCAGAGATGCATGTTTGATGAGGGAAGAATGGGGCCTGTTTAAGACGCTACTTTAGATTCAATTTGGGATGAAGAAAAAGCGGAGGCATTCAATGCGTTTTTTGCCTCCGCCTTTAATACTGATAGACCTTGGGCTGCCTGGTCTCCTGAGTCAGAGGACCACGAGTGTGGGAACAGTGACTTTCTATTTGTGGACACTTAAATTGTAAGGGGCCAGCTGTATCAGCTGAATGTTCACAAGTCCCTGGAGCCTGGTGGGATTCATCCCAGAGTACTGAGAGAGCTAGAGGATGTTACAGCAGGACCATTCTCAATCATCTACCAAAGGTCTTGGGAGTCTGGGGAGGTCCCTGCTGACTGGAAGCTGGCCACTGTTACTCCACTCTACAAGAAGGGTGTGAGGGAAGACCCTGGGAACTACAGACCTGTTAGTCTGACTTCAGTTGCTGGAAAAATTACGGAGAAGATTGTTCTGAGTACTATTGACAAGCATTTAAAGAATAATTCAACCATCAGGCACAGTCAACATGGGTTCAGAAAGGAAAATCCTGTTTAACTAATTTGATACCCTTCTACAATAAGGTCACCTGCTGTCGTGGTTTAGGGAAGGGAACTGGTTGAAGGGAAGGTGGTGGATGTAGTTCTGCATTTTAGTAAGGCTTTTGGTACTGTGCCTCATAGCATCCTTCTGGACAAGTTGTCCAACTGTGGGATGAGTGGGTTCATGGTGTGCTGGGTGAAGAACTGGCTGAAGGGCAGAGCTCAAAGTGAATGGGGCTACATCTGGCTGGCAACTGGTCACCAGCAGTGCTCCTCAGGGCTCAATCCTAGGGCCAGTTCTGGTCAATATTTTTATTATTGACTTGGGTGCAGGAGTTGAATGCAACATTAGCAAGTTTGCTGATGATGCCAAACTGGGAGGTGCCATTGACTCTCTTGAAGGACCAGAGGCCTTGCAGAGGGAACTAGATAGATTGGAGCACTGGGCTATGATTAATGGGATGAAATTTAACAAGTCCAAGCACTGGATTCTGCACCTAGGATGGCGTAATGCCGAGCACAAGAGTAAGCTGGGAGAGGAGTGACTGGAGAGCAGCCCTTCAGAAAGGGATCTGGGGGTGCTGGTCAACAGCAGGCTCAATGTGAGTCAGCAGGGTGCCCTGGCAGCCAAGAGGGCAAACCACAGCCTGGGGTGCATCAAACACAGTATGACCAACTGATCAGAAGAGGTGATTATCCTGCAGTATTCAGCACTGATGTGGCCTCACCTTGAGTGCTGTGTGCTGTTCTGGGACCCGCAATTTAAGAAGGATGTGAAGGTCCTTGAATGAGTCCAGAGGAGGGTAACAAAGCTGGTGAAAGGACTGGAAGGAATGTCCTATAAAGAGGACTTTGGGCTTGTCTGAATTGGAGAAAAGGAGGCTGAGGGGCAACCTCATTGCTCTCTATGGCTTCTGGAGGAGGGGAAGTGGGGAGGGAGGTCCTGGTATCCAGTGATAGGACACATGCCAATGGTTCAAGGCTGCACCAGGGCAGGTTCAGACTGGACATTAGGAAGCATTTCTTTACCAAGAGAGTGGTAAAACACTGGAACAGGCTTCCTGGAGAGGTGGTTGATGCCCCAAGCCTGTCAGTGTTTGAGACATTTGGACAATGCCCTTAACAACATGTGTTAACTTGGTCATCCCTGAAGTGTTCAGACACTTGGACTAGATGATCGTTGTAGGTCCCTTCCAACTGAAATAGTCAAGTCCTATTCTATTCCGTTCTGTTTTGTTCTATTCCATTCTATTCTATTCTATTCTATTCTATTCTATTCTATTCTATTCTATTCTATTCTATTCTATTCTATTCTATTCTATCTGTTTTTTATGACTCCTTTTATGAAGATCACATCAATAGCAGATGTAGCAAAATAGACCACATGGACACTGCTCACCTGTTTTGTCTTCAACAGTTTAAATAACCATTTAAAGTGAGGTGAACTAACAATGATAAGTTTGCATCAAAACCAATGAAGGACCTTCATGTACCGATTTGCACCAGATTTGCTAATGGAAACACTTGCCAAGGGGCAAGAGGTCTTCCAAACGGTAGTGTTGCCATGCATAAACCTTAAATTTGGACTTGCACCTTGTGCTAGATGCTGTAGAAAAATAATATGACAACTGCAGACAGTTTCTCATCCAAGTACGTTCTAAATCTAAAGTGAGAAGCAACAAGGGGGAAATACAAGGAAATGATGAAACATTACGGAGTAGCACACTAGAAGGCAATCTCAGCATGTTAGTGCCCACTAGTTATCAAATTCTTGGGAAGAACCATGGCAAAAATGAGTTTTAAGGAAGGATTTCAGAGATAGCTATAGCAAGCTGGGCACTACAGCCACCTCCTCACTAGGAGGACAACGGTAGCCTTGCAGCACTGATGACACTGCCAGAGCTGATAACATTCCCTTTTTTTGTAGAGACATAGCATAAAGGAATACGGTACAAAATAATGAACAGAGATGGTAAATAGGTTACACACACTTAATCTCTCTCAAAGTGCAAATGCATAAGAATAATCAAAGGAAAACACCACTAAAGGCTGAAAACCCTTCTTTTTATATATAGGTGTTAGTAACCTGAGGAACTTATTGTTATTTCACGAGTTAAGACACTAAAGAAGTTGGGAAAAAAAAGGATTCTGATATTTTCACTGCACAAGGGAGCGTCCATGGTGCTGCTGATAAATTAAGTGATATTGACTAAAATATATCAGGAAGAAATGAATCCTCAGGGCAGTTTGTTCTACAGGCAGTCATCTAGTCCCATGTAAAAGAAAAATGCCTATTCCTGGACATGGGAGAAGGGTGATGACTCTAATATCTAACAAGGCACAAACAGGAATGGAAATGTCCTCTGCAATTAAAATGCTTAACGCTCGTGTGGATTCTCACGTGTCTAATAAAGCCTGAGATCCTAGTGCAGCCTATCAGTAAGGGCATTAACAGAGCCTCTCTTATCCATCCAATAGCTTATTTATATTGGTAAGAGCTCAATATGTTTGAAATGTCTACCTTTTTTTTTTATGATTAATTAAAAATTGTTTGTGAGTTCAAAACTACTTAGGGAACACACCTGCTACACAAACATATATGTGCACACACACATACTGTGCAACGGCACAAGTCTCATTCTGTTACGAGACCAGGCTAAAAAGCAGCGTGTTCATGGGAATATCATCTCTTTGACCCCTTCCCAAAATCGGGACCTGAATTCACACCAGCATTTTACACCTATATTCCCAGAGGGCTTCGGACCAGGACCAGGATGTCAGGCAGGGTCCGGATGGCTTCTGATGTCCCAGACTGCAAGGCTGGGGACACGAGAGACACAGTCACCTCCCTCCATCCACACCTGAGTGTTTCTTTATGCAGAGCAGTTTTGGGGTGAGGGATTGCAGTTGCCTGCCAGATCCCCCAGAAGAACATTTTGGCCCCGTGTGCTTGGGGGACATGTGCTGGAGGACACAGGCTGTGGTTGCCAAACCCCCAGCCCCAGCTGGGTGCTGGCGCTCCCTGAGCAATCCTTCTTCTCGTGCTGCACAGACGAACCTTCGCACCCATCAGAGCCATGCGGCTCGTTTCCCTGCTGCTTTCACAACGGAGCTCGCCAGCCTCCACTACAATCTACGCTGGAGCCATCACTCAGTGATTTGTGATGTACTGAAACAGAGTTTACATTGCAAAAAGCTCTAATATGTCCCTGGAAAGCAATTAAGAGAGAGTTGCATATGAGCGTTAAGGGTTTTGCTTCGCAAGCAGATGTCCTCTTGGCGGATGCGCTGCCGACCTCTCGCTCCGGCAAGCTTTGCTCCACCTCGGAGCCACAGCAAGGAGAGGGGCCATCTTGCTCCTGATCAGCCAGGCTGAGTTTTATTAGGCCTCTCTCCGGAAATAAGAAATATGGTAAAGCGAGGTGATCTTCCCCCGCGGCTCCTGGTGTGGATTATAGAGCTGGCAGCAGCAGGAACGCATTAAGGAAAGCTCCCAGCAACGGGTAAGTTTTAAAATGAAAGCTGGCTCAGTGTTAATGCGCAAGTAATGTGTCCCAGCTGTCTTTAATAAAACAGCCAGCTGAAACTCAGCATCATAATAAACGGAGCAGGGATTTCACAAACATCCTGGCTGCTCAGAAAGAGACTGTCTTTCTTTTCTTTGCTTTTTTTTTTAAAGATTTTTTTTCTTTTTTTTTTTCGGAGCTTGATTAAACATTTCCTGTTTTCAGCTTTCCAGAAAGGTCCTCAGAAGCTTCCCCTTGCTGCCTTCGTGCTGGCAGCCTCGTTTTTCAAGGCCCTCTCCTGGTCTCGGTGTGACACAGAAACAGGAGGGTTTGTGTGGAGCTGATGCCTGGGCAAGAAATGTCTCTGCTACGGCTGCAGCCCCGTCAGGTGTGATGCCATCCCTGCAGGTGTGGGGTGGCATGATCCCGACGGCAGCGCCAAGCATAGGGTGGTCTCTCAAGACTCCAGAGAGGAGCCTGATGACCCATCGCATCCTATTTGTGGACAAGGTGTGGAGGAAATAAACCGCGGAGCACTGGCGATTTCTGCTTTTGCTGCTGATTCATGCCAAGTCACCCTAAGGTTAGACCATCAGAGCCCATTAAGGGTTCAGTAACTCACATAGGAACAAGCTTCTGAAACTGGACCTGCCAAAGCAGCTGAGCTGGGTTTCATCCCTTTGAATTCAGGTCAGCCTTTAGATTCCGACCCAGCCAGTGGAGCAAAATAGGCACCTTTGGGAACAATTCACCTGAATTAATTTGAGTTTCTTTTTAAAATAAAATTTAACGAATCCTAGAAGCGCATGGATGTGACTGTGCACCTCTCGTGTCCATAGTCAAACCTCACATCCATCCCATGGCTGCATTCGGCTCAAGTCTGGAAGAGAAGAGGAGAGTCTCCTGGCCATGCCAGTCCTTTTGGTCATTCAGGGTTTCTACAGGCTTTTCCACAAACTCCTGTGAATCAGGGAACTGGAAGAAATAATGCAATTTTTTCTCAGCTTTTTTTCCAACCTTTAAAGACCAATCAGAGCTTGAAGTCCAAAATGAGGGTTGAAAGCTGCCTTGAAATTCTCACATACTCCTGCCTCTGCCTAGCAAGCAAGCAGTACGCCTGACCTTCAGCTGAGGTACACAGGCATTTCGCCAGCCAATAAAATCAAGTTTCACCAATTAACTTTCAGTAGTGGAGGGCCTGGCTAGAAGTACTCAACTTTAATCCCAGATAATGCGTGACAACTTTCAATGCGCTCATTCCAAATGTTTAATGGGCTTCAGTATTTCCTATAGCTCTGTAACATGTCCCACAAACATATAAATCATCTCTGTGGTACAGGAAAGAGAAAAGGCTCGAAAAGCTGACTGTAGCAGAAGTAGAAACATCTCCTCATCATCTCCTGGTTTCAGTGGTATGTGTCCAAATATTCCTAGAATTCAAGCTCTGCCTATTGTTTAGAAATGCCTATGATTTCTATGCTTGAGATCCAACTTAGGGATCTCTTATCTTATCTTGAGATCCAACTAGGGATCCCTTTGTGATCTGGAATTTACCAACTTCTTGCCTTAACTTTCCACATCTGACAAGGGTGTTGCAAGGGATTAGTTAATATTGTAAGGTGATGATTGATGAGCGGATCTTTCAAAACACAAAGTGCCGCCTGATGTTAAGGATTTCCAGGGGAGTGTGGAGAGTGGCATTCCTAAGGAGCTAGTCTGAACTTGACCTCTCTAGATCATAAAATTACCATACAAACCAACATGAAATGGAAATATTCTTAAATGTTCATTTTCGGTAACAGGCAGGTGAATGGTGAGGGCTGCAGTTGATGCTTCTGGCAACCCATAAATTTCTGCAGGATTTGTAACATTCTGAGGGATGTTCCAAGAAAACAGATTAATTTGCTTTCCCCCGCAGTCTTATTTTACTTTGAATCCTCAGCATTTTCCTTTCCTAAAACAAGGTATCAAAATAACTTGGATGGAATTATTCAATACATAGTGTGAAACATGTTGCCAAAAAACATTCACTTCAAACAGTATTTGTTTGGAGTACCTGAATTTTCCTTCAGCCTCAGGAATTCTGCTTAGCACAACTCCATGATATTTTAAAATGGAAACAAAACAACATTAAAATTTATCAACCACATGCAGTGCTTTTTTAGACTTTGTACATTGATCTTGGGTAACTGAAAATAAGTTTTTCTGGAGTTTTCTCCTTTTTTTTTTAAACATGTTCATCCTTTTCTCTCTTCTATACTATCTTCTTTCATTATCGTCTTACAAGTTTTCTGAAAGGTTACTTTCAGGTTGTGAACAGACTGAAGATAAATTGTAAGCACATAGCTCTACTCAGTAGTGCATGCCTTGCCTATTATCAATATTTCTAAAGTAACTATAAAAGAAATATTTAATATTTTCAGGATTTTTTCCAAACACTCCCACAGAGGTGATTTAGACTAGTTCATATGCTTTACGGTTTTGTAGTCCGTGCAATAGACCGACCCATAAATGCAGAAAAAAAATATATTTCAACAACCAGCTAAAAATATTTTCCAAAAAAAATTTTCTACCCAAAAATGACTTTATGTCAAAAATGTGGCATTGTCTAAGGAAAAGGAAAAAAAAAAAAAAAAAAACACACCAAAACTCTTTTGAGAAGCTTTCTCATTTCAAAGTTTAAAGACAGTACCCTTTCTCACTGTTTGAGCTGCTTCCATTTGAGGACTACAGAAAATAAATATTTTTCCTGCTGAAAAAGCATGGGGGAAAAGAAAAAGAGTGAACTCATTTTTTGTCTCTACTGTAATGCTCCCATTCTGACAAAAAAATATACAAAATCAAAATGAAATACAAAGTCAAGAATCAGAAATCAACCTTTTCCTTTTCATTATGTCACAAGGTATAAGTTATCTTCCCAAATGTGAGAGCATTGTCTGATGAAAGCAAGTCCTGGACAAAAATGACTTAGCCTTAAAATAAAATGCTGTCCCAGAAGGAAGGTTAGATTTTGCTGAGCCCAAACTTTCTCTTTCAGAGATTTGCCAATCAAGCTACTGCTTTGCTCTGCAAATTGCCATTGAACTCACATCTCAGCCTCTAGGCAAAGTAAAACATTACAGTACAATCTTCAAAATCAGCCTAGGAGCTTGCCTGGGACAGGTGGACAATTTGACCTTTGGAACAGTTTGGTCTTTTCATTTTCCATTTCTAAAGCCTAGAATTAAACACTGGTCTCAATGAAATAACCTTGAAAGAGGCCTTCAGATAGCACAACCTGTGTCTGTTGTACAGTAATGCTCGCAGGCCTGAAAAGGGAACAAGCCTCTATTGTTTTTGACGCTGCCTCTTCCCCCAAGATTTCTGGTCTGACACATACAAAGCCAGGATAAAGGAAAGGGGCTGTTATTATCCTCCTTCACATCTCCATTTTATGGGCTGAGAACCAGGGCAGAAGGTCCCATGACTTATTCTTGGGCGTACACCCAAAGTCTGTGCCAGCAATGGTATTTAACCCGGCTCTTTGTCCTAGGCCAATGTTTTATCAATAAGACCCACTTTCTCCTGCCATAGATTTTTTCCAAACAAATACACATTTTCAGACTGTGCTTACTCTTTTCCTATGGCATGTCATCCCTGTCAGCCATTGCCTGGCATCTGCCCAACTAACGTTGCCATCGCTTGTTAGCGGCTTCGTCCCTCTGAGACCATGGCTACTGTCATGATGCTCCGCTGAGATCAAAGGTCCCAACTGAGACAGAGGCTTGGTTGTTTTAAACATCACCTAAATTTACATTTCTATAAAGTAAACATTTGCATAAGTAAAAAGTCTTCTGTCTGAGCTGATGCACGTCAACTTTAGGTACAGCGTGTCCTTGGCTGCGGAGAAGCAACTACTGCTCACACAAGTCATCATTTCTGGGAATGGAGCGACAATTCCCCATGGCACCAAACTGTAGTTCTTGGAAAAAGTGTTATTTATGATTGGGACACACAGATTCCCTTTGCCAGGATGGAGACAACACTGCTATGGGCACACCCAGATAGTTCAAAGCACTGTGAAGAGTAGCAGTACCATTCTCCAGTGGAGACCTGCTTTGGCAGAGCTAGAGATTAAGCTGATGTCCCCAAACCTGTACTAAATACAGACAGACATGAGCGATGTGAGTGCTTGCTCAGGCTCCATGACGATTGTAACATGGTTCTTATTCCAGGAGAGACTGCTAATTTATAACTTCATCCATACTAAGTAACAGTCAAACATACTTTCTCCAGATTCTCCAGCAGTCTAAATGAGAAATCTTATATTAATTTTCAGGAGATTAAAGAATGGGATGTCCATATTAAGTGATTTTTTGTAAACTTCTACATTCATTTGTGTGCCTTGTCACAGTTAGTCTTGAACCTCGTCCTTCATAATAGCTTTGCGAACATTAATGGGATAGAAACTGGTTTGGGTCCTGCCATAGGGGCTGTGCTGTGATTATATCAGTGAACAAGCCCATCTTTTGTGAGTTGTTTTTTTTTTATTTGTTTTTGTTCTACAACTGAATGAAACCCAAACTTTCTAAATTTGTTTAATTCACAGGAAGAAAAAGAAATGACAGGCCATTCTGGACCACAAAAACCTTCCTAATAAGAAACATAGCTCCAACAAACCAGCTTTTACTGACCTAAAGAAGAGGAAGACGTAAAGAAGCACAATGAAAGAAGAGCTGGTTGGAAGACTTGAGCCCAGCTGCAGAGGTGAGACCCTTAACGAATAGTGCAGGGGAAGATGATACTACCACTGCATCATCACTCCAGTGTCACTCATGACCTTTGGGCCAGTGTATTGGGGTACAGAGGAAAGCTCACCTCCATCATTAGGGGCAGAAGGCATGGAGAAAGCAACTTCCCCTCATGCCACCCATATTTAGCCAGGGGCATAGTCTACTCTAGGGGAAACAGTCACAGGCACTGTACTAGCAACATCCATCGCAGGGACACGGTCTAGCTTCAAAAGCAAGGACAAAGAGCTTCAAGTAGACCTTCCTGTAGAATCTCAGACTGACTTTGCCTGAAGTGTCTTGCTATGAGGGCATTTATATTTGTTTGGGTTTTGTTTGCATGGTTTTGCACTTCCTAAGATTTGGGCCAGAAGTGGGAGCAAGGAGACATCACACACGATGCTGGCCTCACAGTGTTTCCAACTGCCAGCACAAGGGAGGGAAAGAAAATTCACAAGAAGCCCCGTTTTTCAGAATAGAAGCATTCGGATTGACTGCTTCAAGGTTTAATCACTCTGGTGTAAAATGGGGAAAACAGGAACAGAAAATGCCTTTAAGATCACCCAGGCTTGTTGCCTGTTGCGATAGGATTATGCCTCTTCTCTGTTCTGTCCAGTCCTGGTATAAAATTCTTTACCAAGGAACCCACACGGTCATATTGGTAGGGCAGCAGAAGTCCTCATCCTGTCAAGGAGGGCAGCTGCTCAAAGCGGGGGATTTTATGGCTTTGGGGCAGCAATTAGCACTGGCAGTACAGCCTCAGGGTCCCCTCACAGGGTTGCTTTCTTCTGGAAAGGGACCCATGTTTTATTTGATTTCCCGTGTTCTTCTTCATTTTATACCCAAGTGAAGACAGCGCCCATTGAACCGAGCTGCCTTTTCTATTACTGCACCATTTCCGTCTCTTTTCTCTTTCCTCTGTATGTTGCTGAGAAATGATAATCATGTCCTCATGGGGAAAGATTAACACCTCACTTTACTAGCAGTTGCCCCAAATTTCCCTTTCCTAATTTTTTCTCATTGTTCCCCTATGTACCTTCACAGCTCCTGAGGGAAGCTGTAAAGAAAGAAATACTCTTTCCCTTCCAGAAAGCAGCCCAAATTAACATTTTCCTTTGTCTATATTGCTCATTGTCCAGAATTTAGGTCAGACTCTCAGCCGATACAAAGCTCACAAATTCGTACTCTATCATTTCATGGCAGACGAGAATTGATGTAAAAAATGTGTTTGGGCAAAAAAATCAGCCTCTGGTTTTGGACTGTCCTGGCTGCACAGACCAGCCACTTTCAATGCTGCTAGTAGAAAGCATCTCTCGGGTAGGATGGGCAAAGAGACTGTCCAATGCAGAAAACTGGGTGTTGTATAGATTTATATAATCTCTAGACATCTGAAGTAGAACAAGATGCTATTGCAGCCAGCCTAAAAAGCTCTAGGGTTAAAAGAACAAGTAATCAGTCTCTCAGAAATGTTTTTTCTTTCCATAAGAGTCTTTGTGGCCACATTTATCCTTACAAACTATAAGGCCATTGACATCTAGCAAAAGCATTTCCTGCCCTTCTGTCTCAAAACACATACGTTTCCGTCTGGAGTGGAAACCCTGCGATGAACATGTGTTGCCCTGCAGCAAATGTACTGAAGGATGTACAAGACATATAAGCAACATGGAAGCCAAGAAACGTGATGGATAAAACAGGCTGGATTTTCATCGCTGGTGGCCATAACGACACATGATAGAACGTGTAATAAGTATGGTGTTTCCGAGAGGATGTGAGGTTATGGATCCAGCAATATCGGTAAATGGCGTCTGCTCTTCAGTTTGACCACATAATAGCTAAACTGCCGTATTTTCCACACTGCTCAGCTAAACAGCTCAAATTGGACCCTCTCAAAGGCTAAAAAGAATCAATTTCATCCTAAACAATTCCAAGGCCAACCTGACCAAAGCCTTTAATTCATGCCAGTTAAAGTCAAAAGCTTCATGGTGCTGGCTATCGTTTAATATCCACCAGTGGAGTGAAGTGCAATGGCCTCGCTCCCCTTGACCTCCCACCACAGAGGTGACCAGCAGCTGATAACTGGGATTACTGAGAAGTGAGGAGCTCCCTGGGTCAGTCCTCTGTTACCGACTTCATTTCATTGCAGCTCTGCATCCTTCTTGTTACCTGGAAGCTATTAACTCCCTGGTCTGCGCTCCCCTTTCAGGGGCCACTCTGCAGAGCATACTGCTGACCGGTTCCCGGGCTGTTCTTTCGTCTGATGAAAGAGCTTATTTAAACAGAAATTTGAACATTTCTGCTCTGCCAGGCACTGGCTGAAAATATGTTAGTAGATGCTTTGTCATGAGCAAATCCAGACCAGAGTTTCCCTCTAGGTTCCTCGAGTTCCAGTTATGAGGTCTTCAGTTTTCAGCCAGGTAGGTAAAAATCATTCACATTTTATAGATGAGGAAACTGTGGTGGAGCAAAGAGTGTAAGAAACACACCCAAGATCAACAGTGATATTTTTTTGTGGCAGAGTGAAGAGTCGAGCTCAGATCTCCTGCCACCCAGTGGGGTGCTTTCACCACACCACCCTCCTTCCTTTGCAAGCCTGCTAGAGCTGGGTTAATGGACAACACTTCAAACCCAGTGGCACCAGTCATCCCACAGAGAGCAAAACAGTGCCCAGGGTCAGCGGCTGGATGTGAGACATATCACACACATCTCCTGCAGAAAGACAAGCATACGGTCAGGGCTGGAGTGTCCCACCACCATTTAAGGCATAAAAAGCTAAAATTTGGCTGCAATGGAAACTACACAGACAGCTCGTGGAAACCACTTGCAAACAGCCCAGTCATCCAGCCCAGGACCTGATAGATCAGACCACCCACTCCAATGAAGGCATTAGGCTCCGTGTACCTGGTGATCAGTAGGGGAGGAATTAATTTCACCTAATTTCAGATGCCTACAAGGTAGAGCTGGCCACCCTCGTGCTCTTCAATAGATGACTTTTAAGGAGACGCTTGTCTGACCTACTTTAGAGGTCTATTTTAAGACTAAGAATTATACCCAGGATATAAAAAAAATAGAAAAGGCAGCTGCAGAGTCCAGCTTAGATGGAAATATCTATGTTCCATGCATCTACTTCTGATCACGTGTATCTCACCCGACATGACAAATGGGAATAAACTCAAATTTAAGTAGAATTCTCTCAAAAACCTGTGAATTGATGTTTAGTCCAGAGTAGCTTTCTTTTCTTTTAAATATATGTATGTAAATGTAGCACAATATCATTTGGCCACAGAACAGTGCTGATAGTTAGGATCATGGGGAATATTTCCATTACGAAAGATGCTAATGAAGTTGAGAGTTTTTGATGCAATCCTGTTTATCTGCAGAGAAAATTCACGTTCTCATTTTCCTCCAGGCATAGTGGGAATCAAAGACTAAAGAAGATCCTCTCCCTATCTTGTTGGTCTTTTTCTGGTCAACTCTATACTCAAAACAGTCTCTTTGCGGTCAGCTGGGGTTACACGCAGAACTGATTTGTGGCAGCTCTGGGCTTTCTGCTACCATCTCCTCTCTCCTTCTCTGATGTTTCTGGCACATTTGCTTTCACACACACAAAATTAAACCAAAACAATATCCTGACCCCAGGTTTGCCTTCTGCTGCCTGTGAAACACCTCAGGCAGTACAGCTCGGTTTCTGAAGAGCCTTAGTACAACTTTGGTTTTGGGGAAGAGCTTCTATTACTCGAGCTCAGACCTATCTGTCCAGAGTGGAGGATGGCCGTAACCAGCAATTCAATGTTATTTTGCAGAAGTGGTCAATCATGGGTAAAAGAAGCAGCAGAGCTTGTCCCCTTCAGCTCTTAGTCTCCTCCTGAATGGTCCTGGAACAGACCCTACTTTCAATCACTTCCTATTTTGCCAGATTTTAACTGTGTGGGCTGAAATGTTATGCTCCGGATATCTGCTGCAGGCTAAATGTTTCAAGTCAATTTGAGACAAAATGTTTCAGGAGATTTTGTGCACAAGGCGAGGGAAAAATACATTCTTTTGCCCACGTTAAGCAAGCTGTTCCTTGTATTGTGAGACTGAGGAAATGTAGTTTCACCTCAACATGCAGCTTTTGGCTGCTAGCATAACCCCCCTGCAATCCCCCTCATTCCCCCTATGCCTTCTGCTCTGCCCCAGTGGAGAGGCAACAAAATACACTATGATTTGTCCTGAGTCACGTGCTTACAGACAGACTGGACATGATGAATTTTGACCTCGTCTTCCCATTTTAGGAATGCTTTCATGCGTCACTACTCAGCCATCAAGTTTCACAGAACTTGCAGGAATTTTATTGTATTAGAGATCTTCCGCCTTCTCTCAAAACTGGTTTGCAATTAGCCAAGTGATTAAAAAAATGAAGATGGATGGGCAGAGGGAATGACCACATAATCCTTCTTTTCACATAGGTTAAAATCATTATTTGACCTTTATTAGTGGCGTTACCAACTCTACTTATAGCCCATTTAATAACACGTCTGTATTAACCTGTACCTAAATGCTGAGGAGAAATGAAAATTAATAAAAGACCTAATCCAAAGCCTCTTGGACCAAGGGCAATTATTTCAACACCTCTGTGGAGCTTTAGATCAGGCCAAAAAAGAGGAACAAGACTTGGCAGGTACCTTCAGTTTGGGCTTTATTTTGAAGAAACAGAACAGTTTAAAAAGAAAAAACAAACAAACAAAAAAAAAAGAAACAACAAAACCCCACAAATTTTCTACAAAGACAGTGTTTTCCACCGTGTTTCCATTCTCATCCTTGTCTCTTGGGTCCAAAAACTCTGTGCAATTTAAAAAAAAACAGTCTAGCGAATTATCTCTACTAGCATGGTGAGTTGCATTAAAGGGAGCAGTTGTGCACTGGGACAATGTGGGGAAGGTGCTGAGGTGAATGCATTTAAAGCAGCTGCAAACAACGGTGCTAAAGGACTGTAATAGATTCCACGTTTACAGCTTTGCTGGCACCCGCAAGGGACTGGGAGGATGTTCTTGACAGTGACAGAAGAGATGGTTTCTGGGGAAAATTAGCGTCCTTCCAAGTTTAATGGCTTTAAGGAATCCAGCCCAGGTGTTTGTTGCAGGGGATTAATCTGACACATGAAACACAAGCAGCCTCCAGGAATCTGCTCCATACGCTTACCTGGTGGCTTGGGGCAGGGCAAAAGAGCCACCAATCTGGTACTCATTTGCATATGGAAGTGCTACATTGGATGTGACAAATGAAGCTAAGAGAGTG
Source organism: Vanellus vanellus (assembly GCF_965231255.1). Lineage (NCBI taxonomy): Eukaryota > Metazoa > Chordata > Aves > Charadriiformes > Charadriidae > Vanellus > Vanellus vanellus. The sequence goes on along the minus strand of NC_138909.1, from coordinate 51,921,404 downwards.
CTGATAGGCTGAGGGAATGTCAGAGAAGACCTCAGATTTGCTTTGAGGTAGGGACCCTCTTTGACATTTTTCATGTTTGCATCAGGGTGTTAGGAGCAAAGCAGGTGTAAGACACCCTGACTGTCCATGCAAGTGAGGATGAGGTGCAAACACAACACCAACTTCTGCTTCGCTTCATTGTGAGGGGAAGGCGGGAGGGCTCAATCTTCCACTGTCAAGGTTTCCTAGCTTTAGCAGGCCATGTGCTATTAGGAATAACTGATATTATTAAGAGCTATTGTCACTTACATCACAGCGCTGGACTTGTACTGTATTTTACAAATAGTGGGAAGGATGTGCAAATGTAGACAGCAGAATTAGAAAGCAAGGATTTTCTCGCTTATGACTCCTCGATGTTTGAGTTTCACCACATGAGAAGCTCTTCCTATGCTTTTCCCCTGAGCACCTGTAGGTGATTCAAAATGAAACTCCTTCACACTTCATCTCTGAATTTGGCCTACATTCTTAATATTTCCTTACAAATTTGTTTTGAGGAACAGCAGAAAAGAGGATATTGCTACCTAAGGACTTATAATACAACATTATCCTGTGCTAAGGCCAGCAAAGCCCTTCTTCTTTAGTCACCTGGCTGCATCTGGTCTTTTCCAGCAGCGCATGAAAGTGAAAAAGTCAATGAGAGTCTATGAACTTGTTTGAAAAAATGTTATCTAAAATAGGAAATGTCTGGTAGCTTAGAAGAGAAAAGTTAATGGTCACTGCCCAGACCGGAAGAGATATTCCCATGTAAGACACCAGCTAAATGATATCTTTTGGGCACTTACACAGAAAGCACCAGTATGAAAAGAGTTTTTGACCATTTCTCTGATGTGGTCCTTTGCATTCAGTTGAAGCAGGTAGATGAAGTGCCATGGAAAATATGTGTATTGACCACTCTTCCCGTTGCGCTACTTGTGAGGGATGCCGAGAAGACAACAAATCCCAGCTGGTCATCCAACTCAGTTAAAGAGCCACAGAATCACACTATGCAAACCCATTGCTCTGCACACATTATTTTGGCTGATGAAATACCAGCAAATTAGTTCAAAAACTCTTGGAGAACAGAGCTGCAGTATTATTGTCAATTCTCCTTCCACCAGCCCTTCCACCATTGCAAGAAGGAACACACAGGGAGGCCTTTTCACATGCCCCAAAGTGTCTGAGATGCTCATCAAACTGAACAATTCATCCTCCCGGTGCTGCATGAAGAAGTCCCTGCTCCTTGGCGACTGCGTAAACTTCCTGAATACAAGAACATGCATGTAATTACCAGCAGCCCTAAGGTTAGCATAAATCAAAGTGAGAAGTCAGCTGCCAGTGGCACTTCAGATGCAATGCCCACGTCTCGAATGGAGCTGAGCTAAAGCAATAACCCCATCCAAGTCCCTGAATGGGCCATGGCTTGTAATGGGCTGGCACAAAGCTACATTATGCCAGAAACTGCACCTGCTTCTAGAGCTGCTGTAGCAGTAGCAAATAGAGATGCCACCTGGCAAGATGGCATTTCCTGAAGCCTGCAATGACGGGGCAAAAAAAAAAAAAAATAATTCCAAACAAACAGATGGTGCCTACAGAAATGGGAGTTATATGGAAACAACAAAGGGCATTACAGCGATGACAAATACGCTGCTCTCAGCCCCTTCTGAACTGTCACGCGCATCCTTAGTGGGTGGTAAAGACAGGCCTAAATTCAGGTGCCTTCTCTCCCAGGAGAAAGGGATCTTGTTTTTCAAGTTCATTGCTCCTCAAACTGTATGAAAAAGATTAGAATCACAAAGAACCACTGAGCAGTGTCTGTCCCTCAGCATAAAGACAGCAAAAAATAAAACCCAAGGGCTGACAGTGCTAGAAACAGGCCATCTGCAAAGGGATGTAAATGTGACTGTGCCCCCAAGTCATGGCTTACGGTCTTGGAAAGCAGAAACATGCCGACTGAAAGCACACAATTAGTGCCAAGAAGAATATAAAGTATGGGAATACAAGAAGTTTGGAGGTGGTCGAATTTGCAAAAGGAAAACAAAAGTTTGTTTATCCCAACGAATTCATTGCAAAACTTGGAAGTAACAAACAATCAGAGGTGCCTCTGCCATGGGATATTGATTCTGATGGTGTCCGGCTCCAGTTGGAGTCACCAATTACAGAATAAATGGCCTGAAAGGACAATTACTTCTTGACCCACAATAGTTATGCCCTGAAACATAAGAGTTTATGTCCTTCCCATAGCTCTTGTTTATCTAGTCTTTAAAGTGTTATGATTATAATGCTGGATAGTCCTGTCATCTACTGAACTAACTCATCCTTGTTTCCATACGGCCAATTATTTCTTGAGTCACGACCCTCAAGATTTCACAATAGAGTTGAAATAATAATTGGATCTCAAGGATCTGAAAGAGCTTTGCAAATCACAGACAAGATCCTGCCTCCCTTGGCAGGAGATGCCCCAAGTTCATACTGATGGAGCCTCCAAACTAGCAGTCTCCTTGGAGATTGAAGTGACTTTCCCATGAGAAGGGCGGGAGCAGGAGAGACGTGGCTTTCCAAGTACCCATGGAGCAACTGGAAAACCTCATGTGTCTAAAATCATCCACAGAAAAGGCAGTATTAGTGAGTTTTTCCTCACTTTTACTCTTCTGATTTTCTCCCCCCTCCCAACAGGGGGGAGTGAGTGAATAGTTGCGTGGGCCTAGTTGCCAGCTAGGGTTAAACCACGACACCTGGGAAGTGCCAAACCGAAGAAAGAATGCCAAAAGAAGTCTGCAGAACTGTTAGGGTGAATCCTGGAGAGCAAGGCAGGCGGCGTGATGCTCTGGCGATGGCTGCATGCTGTGCAGGGAAGGGACAATAAATTCCTGAAGTCCAGGACTCTGCTGTCACTTTGTGCTGTGTTGCCCCTTTGTGATCACTCCATTTCCAGACCTTTCTGGCCACTGGGCACTCACTTTGGATTTGTCTTGTCTGGTTTATGGCTCCGTAATAACCACAGACATGTCTTTCCTCAAACAAACAAACAAAAAAGTGAAACGTATGCCATCATGTCCACAGGCATTAGCTAACCCTAAAGGCATGAACATAAAGGTACAAAGACCTGATCTAGGTATTTCCTCTCTTTTACCCCAGTGCCCTCCCCTTTTGTGCTGTTGTTTGTCCCTTTTCCATATGTCCAAACATCACTAGGACACTTTCCAACCCTCCCTTTCAGCTTCTGCCTTGCCCATGAAATCCGTTAAGCATGCTTCATCCCAACCTCATTGGTGTTACCAGTGGGGTCCTTTTGGCTGGATGATCCCAGTGTCCCATTAAAGAGACCTTAAGGATCAGTGTGATACACAGCAACCTGGTCTAGTGAGAGGTGTCCCTGTCTATGGCAGGGGGGTTGGAACTCGATGATCTTCAAGGTCCTTTCCAACCTAAACCATTCTATGATTCTATGATTCAACATGGCATGCTACACACTATGCAACATAAATAGAGCTACATGTATCCTCATACATATATTTTCCTCGTCTGGTTTTCTTTTAACAAGGAACATCCATTTATTGATGTTCTCGCTCCCTCTGCATGCCACACAGAAAGTCTTTCTGCTCAGTTTTCACACAGACCAAAGTCAGCAGTCATCTACAGCGTGGGCTACAGCTTTGCAGAGATGTCTCACATTCATCTGGCTAGAAGACCCAACACTGAAGCATTGCTCTTTCCAGAAGGACACCAAAGTTTTTTGTATCAAGTCAGTACACATCCTCCTGGGGAAGTTTCATATCCTTCCGGAACAACTGCAGCATGCTGAAATCTCTGTGTGATCAACAGCTGAGCATCTCACCCAGAGTTTAAGCTTCTCTTCAGGCAGGGCTAAGGTTAAAGACAGCCTTTGTCTTCTTTATTTTCCCTAAAGAACATCATGCCCCACTGCTGCTTTGTTAGAACTGCAGTAGGCTCAGCTCACACAGCCCCTGTTGTGAGACCAGAGCAAGTGACCCAGCAGAAGTTAACAAATGAGAGAGTCAAGAAGATGAAAGAAGGAGAGAGAGAGAGAGAGAGAGAGGAGAGGGAGAGGGAGAGGGAGAGGGAGAGGGAGAGGGAGAGGGAGAGGGAGAGGGAGAGGGAGAGGGAGAGGGAGAGGGAGAGGGAGAGGGAGAGGGAGAGGGAGAGGGAGAAGGAGAGGGAGAGGGAGAGGGAGAGGGAGAGAGAGAGGGAGAGGGAGAGGGAGAGGGAGAGGGAGAGGAGAGGAGAGGAGAGGAGAGGAGAGGAGAGGAGAGGAGAGGAGAGGAGAGAAGAGAAGAGAAGAGAAGAGAAGAGAAGAGAAGAGAAGAGAAGAGAAGAGAAGAGAAGAGAAGAGAAGAGAAGAGAAGAGAAGAGAAGAGAGAGAAGAGAAGAGAAGAGAAGAGAAGAGAGAGAAGAGAAGAGAGAGAGAAGAGAAGAGAAGAGAAGAGAAGAGAAGAGAAGAGAAGAAGAGAGAAGAGAAGAGAAGAGAAGAGAAGAGAAGAGAAGAGAAGAGAAGAGAAGAGAAGAGGAGAAGTTTCAAACAAGAAGCACTTGAAATGACAAAAAATCAACTCAGTTCATGGAAGAGAAAAAAAATAATAAGACTTAACAACAGAAGTGTTGGCACAAGGGCAAACACAAAATTATCACAGCCCCAAAAATGGATCCAGTCACAATGCCAGATGTAACACAGGAATAGTTCAGATCCAGAACAGAGCTTTCCAGTTCCTATCTATTTCTGGGATAATCAGTACCATGGGGGAAAGGGAAATAGAAACACTGTAGTTTATCTGAGGGATGGAAACACACCCAGTATTTGACGTGAGAAAAGAAAATGTGCTATCATCAAGCATGTGTACTGCAGGAATGGCCACAGGCCCGGTCTGGGATCGAGGTCTATTGTGCTGAACCGCATGAGTGTACATGGAGAGGCTGAAGCAAAAATACTTTCTCACCATCTGCTCTGACAGCATCTGAACCGAATATGCGAAGACCAAGGGTTTGGGTTTTTTCTCCAGAACAACTCAGAAATTAATAAAAGGTCTCCTATGATATACAAAACCAAATTCAGCAAACATTTTCATGTTTTCCCATCTTTGTTCGAAGCACATCGCAGAAGATAAAAGACTGCAGTCCCCGACTGGTCTAAAACATTATTATGCTCAGGTGAAATGTTCCAGTTTGCTATCACTGGAGAATTACGCCTCTGCTTTTCACTTCCCAGACAAAGCTGTCTTGGATATACAGCATGATGACCTCTTTGAAGAAAGAATTGCCTCCCATTCTGGTTATGACACCTCCTACCTAAATTTAGACATCAATAACACAATTGTCACTCCAGCTTCCCTTGCAGTTGATGAAGAGAAAAGAGACCTTCTCAGGAGATCAGTTTTAGGTATCTCATGATGTCCCACTCTCTACTGAAACTGTATTGTCTGTATTGTTTCCATTGCCTGAAGTTCTGATGTAGGCACTCACACTGAAAACTTCAACATCGGGCCACCTAAATCCCAGTCCATATGTCTCTGTCTCTGTTTCAAGGAGCCCGTATTCCAGCCAGGACCTCAGTAACACAACTAATCTTAGATAGATCTGAACACACTGAGGCACTGGGCTTACAGCCACCGGTTTAGTGACTCGGCTCCTAACCTGCACCATAGCTGGGAAACCACTGGGAATCAGGGACCTAAAAGCCTCAGTGGATCAAGATCCAAATTCCTGCCTTACTGGAAGTGTAACAGCAATGAACTTCACCCACCCTCCAAGGGCTTCAGAAGAGTTGTTGTGGTTTCATACACCCTCTAACATCCTCTGCTGCTGATCTGCTGACCTCAGAGGTCCTGGGATGCAGTCCACATTTGGGGCAGGATGCGAATTGGTATTACGGCCTTTTTCCCGTTCCCAAGAACCAGTCTATAATCAGAAACTGGCAAACCTCAAAAAGTTTGGTGTGCCATCCAAAACAGTTCATATGAACACATTAGGGACCCGAACCAGTATCCAAATTTGCTGAGAGCAAACAGGGCTTCTTACCATGGCAGGGCAGAAAGTCTTAGTAACAATAGGCATTTTGTGGTGTTTCACTCTGAGCCCTAACTGGAGCCAAGGAGTGCACACCATCTGCAGACGTATTTCAGACTGAAATGAACCTTTTTTTTTTCTACATACCAGGGTGAAAAAAAGGCTGGGAAAAGGCTCTGGGTTGTCACTTCCATCTATTCAAATATAGCTAGTCAGTCACTAATGACAACCTACATTGAGACATGTCCAAAGCACAAACCAACCCTTTGATGGAGTTTTTTAAAAGTCTGAATAATAAGGGTTTGGGGGTTTTTCCTCTCCTCTTCTTTCTTTTCCCCTCAGTTCTTCAGGGTCCCCAGATCAGAAGCAGGAGTGCCAAAATACGAGGGGAACTGCCCATCCTGCCAGGTTCCCTCAAAGCAATGAATACTGTTATTCTTCATGTCCCGCAGTGTGCTTTCACCGACGTCTCTGCTTGCTTTAATTCCTTGCTGTCTGACGGGGATTGCGAGCACACGCGCCCCCCCACTGATCAAGACAACATGTTGGTTTGTCTGTGTGTTTGTTGTCACAGCCAGTGATGGGCAAACTTCAGAAAGGTAGTAAGTAGCAAAGCTGGAATTAAAATCAGCTTGCAGGGCACACAGCCCTTCTTGTACAGCTGACCTGACACGTTTTGGGGGAATTTAAGTCATTCTTCAGATCTGCCCTCAAGAGGTACCTGTATGTCCAACTAGTCGTTGATATATTTCTGTCTAGATAAAGTAATCTAATAAAAAAATCTTCTTTTTACCCTAGAGACTTGTCTCTTCTTTTGGCAACTAGACTACCACCTCTCAACCTTTCAGGCATATAGGGACCTTGATTTTGGACCATAAAAGAAAGTTATTGAGGCACTACAGGCTGGGGCATTCTGCTGGATGCAGGCATGGTTTCTCGTCTCTGCTGCAGGTCTTCAGTCCAGTGAGAAAGACACTGGCATGTGTCTAGAAATATCTGAGGATCTCTTTTTTTTGCTTTTCATAATCGCACTCACACTTCGATGGGGATACAATTCAGAGAAACACAGAGGTGTCATATTTTGTGAGAGGGTCCTGGATGTGAGGGAAGCACCATCTTGGATCTGCCAATGGATCCAGAAACCCCCCACTGAAGTCAGAGAAAACCAAAATCTTCCCCTCCCTGGGCCTCTGGAGGATCAAGATCACCTTCAAATCCCACCTGCATTTGGAAGTGAAAACCAGAATCCAGGCAGAGAGGAACTGTGGGGTGGTCTTTGACAGCCAGCTCAGCCAGTGACTGTTTCTAGTAGGACCATCTCAGAATTTCCACCACTCTATCTGTTTCCTGTAGTTGCATAAGGCAACACAGAGACAGCAGATGCTCTGGTTGGCCCGATAAGATTAAGCAAATTTTTAAACAGTATCATTCCAAGAGAGAAATCAAAATTCCTGAGTTTGCCTTCTTCCCCTTATACCCTTTCCCTGAGTCGAAAAAGCAAAAAAGAAAGCCTCAGATAGTTCTAGCTAGCATTTTAAACCTTTCCATTATGCTAGCTAGGAAACGCTGCAAACTGCTCCAGATACTCGGAGCTAATTGAGCCACTGAGTGCAGGAGAGTTCATTGAACCAGACTGAGCCAAGCAACAAATTATAGCCTGCATGACCTACTGAAGAGTCTTTTCATCTTTATCATTTTAATTCCGCTCTTCCTTTTAATTAAACAGTTTGTTTTTCAGGATAAAGAGGAAATCCCAAATGCCATTACTTGGGAATTTTCAAGCAATTATTGTCTTGCAAAGTCTATGCCTGGACACACAAGGATTTGATATGGCTTGGTACTGGCTAATGAACATATGTAGACCCATTTGTAGAACAAATGTAGATTTATAGGGTGGTCCTATGGACCTGAAGGAAGGCCTACGTGACCAGATCATTTGAAATCAGTGATAAGTGGACTTCAGCAGAATCAGGATTAAACCCACTGTTTTTTCCTGGGAGCTGGGAGGTTTTCTCCTCCAGCTTTCCATAACTGTCACGGTCTCATGATGCAAGAATATTGCTTTATCCCAGCAGAGAGTTAAAATAGCAATTGGGTAGCTACAATTAATAGAAATAATACTAATAATTCTAATAGACATCAAATTACTCACAGACTCATAAAAACACCTCACAAGCTAGAAAACAACTTTGCACCAGCCAGGTTAAGACTCAGAAATATTGTTGTCTCTTTGTGGCAGATGTTCATTAATTCTAATAAACATGGAAAATGTGGTCTCTCCATCATGATCTGGGTAATGGTCATAAGTTCAGACAAGCAGAGCTTTATAAAAACATGCAGGAGACCTAACAATTCAACAGAAGGGTTTTCCTTCCGCTCTCTATGCTTCTATGTCTGTTGCTTTTTCTCCCCACTTATATTTAACGCACTTAAAAGAACTGCAGAGTAAGCTTTATTTATATCCATAAAATAAATCCAGAGGGAATCAAAGGGCTGATGAAGAAAACTGCACAAAGCTGCGAAGGCAGTGGATCCCCTTGAACATTGTGAATCCAAATCCAGAATCGACAACTTTGTTAGGAGCAATGCATGGCACGAATGAACCCCAAACAGAGTACAGTGGGACATCTATGTACTAGGCACAGAGGATAATAAATCATAGCTGTACTTATATCATTTGGCCATCCCAAAAAAATTCAGGATTACAGTCTAACATATGGAGATATTTTCACCTTCCTCAGAAAAGAAATTCCCTCAGTCTACATCATGTCAAGAGAGAATAACAGAATTGCTGGGATCAGAAGCAGAGAAAAAAATTGCCCCCAGCTGAAATTAGGGAAAAACTTGGTACAGAATCATAGAAAAGGGCTGAAAACAATCCCTGGGGTCATGTGCCAACTTCTGCTGCCCCAAGACAGCAGCCCTGCCAAGAAGGACTTGGGGGTACTGGTGGATGAAAAGGTGGACGTGAGCTGACAACGTGCGCTCGCAGCCCAGAAGGCCAACCTCATCCTGGGCTGCATCAAAAGGAGTGTGGCCAGCAGGTCAAGGGAGGTGATTTTCCCCTCTACTCGGCTCTGGTGAGACCCCACCTGCAACTACGAGGTCCAGCTCCAGAGCCCTCAGTACAGCAAAGACATGGACCTGTTGGAGCAGATCTAGAGGAGTGCCACAAAAAAGATCAGAAGGATGGAACACATCTGTGAGGACAGGCTGAGGGAGCTGGGATTGTTCAGCCTGGAGAAGAGAAGGCTCCAGGGGGACCTTATTGCAGCCTTTCAGTATTTAAATGGGGCCTATAAGAAAGATGGGGACAGACTTTTTAGCAGGGCCTGTAGCGATAAGGACAAGGGGTAATGGTTTTAAACTAAAAGAAGGCAGATTTAGATCAGATATAAGGAAAAAAAATTACAATGAGGGCGGTGAAACACTGGACCAGCTTGGCCAGAGAGGTGGTAGATGCCCCATCCCTGGAAACATTCGAGGTCGGGTTGGACAGGATTCTGAGCAACCTGATCTAGTTGAAGATGTCCCTCCTTATTGCAGGGGACTTAGGACTAGATGACCTTTAAAGATCCCTTGCAACCCGAACTATTCTATGATTCTATGACTCTATGAAGACAAGATCTCAATCTGTTCCCACAGCAGGTCACACAGCTAACACTGTCAGTGCTTCACTGCCTTTCTACTATTCCTAATGTCCAATTTGATTTTCTCCTGTAATTTATGTTCAATGCTTCCTGTCTTAGCTTCATATGTAGGCAACGTGTAATTAAGAAACCAAACCTTGAGGTCTTCATAGTCCTGAATTCTGGCGTGTGAGTCAGCCTCGATCTGATTTTTTTTTTTGCTAGCCACAAGTTAAGCTAAACATGGGATCTAAATGTCTCCACTTGCCCTTAAGGGAATGCAGATCTGGGGTCTCTGGTTCAAAGTAAGCACTCAAGCAACTGGGTGACTCTTACCTCTCTTTATTTTGGCAGGAATCACTGAAGAAACTTGAATAAATTGCACCCTTGGTTTTATATCACATAAGAAGAAATATGGGCAGGCTCAGAAGTAAGAGGCTTCAGAGCAGTATTCCTGGGCTAGGGGGCAAAGTCCTGAGCCAATATATCCCAGGACCTGAAGGGGGAGATTGCAGAAGGGAGGAAAGGTGGGCAGAAAAGGAGCTGAAGCCTCTTCTGTGAGGCCTGGGACTTTTCCAAACTCACCCAGAACACCCTTTCTGCAAATACTTCAGGGCCTCAGAAAATGTTGGATGATATCAGTTTAGCCCTCCATAAAAACAGCTGCAGCAAGGGGTAGGGAAGAGAGGATGCTGCTCCGTTCAGCTGTGCTTCTTGCAATAACCTGGCAGAGTCCGGGCCTGACCCTTCTCGGTCTGTACCAGGATTTGGCTCCATGGGTAGTGACAGCAAGTGACATTTTGATAACATTCCTTATTTTATTTTCTGTCAAGGGTCTGTTACAGACATCTACCCTTTTGCTGCTTCACTGGTTTAACTCCCCTATGAACTCTGAATCCCCAAATTATGAAATTGTAGACAATACAAAAGGGAGCTTATGAACCAACAGTAGTATTTTGGCTGCTCCAGCAGACGTGCATTCGGACCAGCAGCTAATCCTCTTAATAATTTCTCACCATTTAATCTACTGACTAGAACAGAGCGTCTGTCTGATCTTCATAGTAGGATCTCTTGGGCTGTGAACTTCAGAGAGCCTGTAAAAACAGAGTGGTTTAATATGCTTAAATCTCCCCCAGCTGAAAAGAGAGCTAGAGAGACATCCCGTGTCACCACGAGAGCCCGTCTATTTTGATTGAGACAAGAGCAGTGATGGTGCTACATGAGTGCTCATCAGTGCCTGTCCAAGAAGGTTTAGTAACAATTTCTAACTCATGCAAAAACATTATTCATCCATTTTGGTGATAGATGCCTCGCACAAAAGTCAAGGCAAAGGTTCACTTCGCTTGTCTAATCCAAACTTCCCACCTTCCCCCTTGTATTTTGGCCTATGCCTCATCCCCCAAGCCAGAGATGCTTCTTCAGGAATGCAGTAAGACTTGAAATGGGGACAAGGGCCCCGGGGCTGCGAGGCTGCGATGGTCGGATGGGGCAGGTTCGCTCAGCTCTTGGTTTGAAGTCTGCAGCGCAGAGCAGCAATCATGGAGCCCAGGCAGAGCTCAAGTCCCAACTCGCTCTCAGCACACAGCCAAGCTGGGAGAAGTGAATCAGGAGGGGAAGGGTTTGGAAAGGAGTAAGTGGAGGCTGAAACCAGCTCTCCACCTCTGTTTACAAACGTCGCCGCTTCAGTTGATTCATCAGGTACCAAAGTATCTCTCCAGCGTCTGCTCCTTCCGCTCCATCACCCTGGGCCTAAGCTTAAAAATTGCATCAGCCAATTTTGCCCTCCTGGCTCCTGCTGGGACTGCTAATGTCAGTAAGACGCCATGCCTTTCCACCAGGGTCTCAGGTACCTCCTCTGACAGGACCCTGGGCAGGCATCACTCACTAATTTATTGGTGCTTCTGTTTCACTCTTCTTTTGGTACTTCCACCTGTGAAAGCAGTTTGAATGGTGTACAGATTAGGTTTAGCCCACAGTGCCCTGGTAGGTGCCTGTCTATCCTGGTGGCCAATATTCAGCCAAGTGGTGGGCAATTCAGAGAACTTCCTACCCAGCTTTTCTGCCCCAGCTCCATATACAGAGAAGCTGCTACGATGCTAAAGCCGCTTCCTGTAGCTAGACAGGCTGATTACGGCTCTTCGTCAATACTCTGGAAGAGATGATGCTCCTTTCAGTCTCTGAACTAGGAAAGAAATTTTTGAGCTTCTCTACAGTGGCCTGCGTGCCAGCCCCCTTCACATCCAGGGCAGTAAAACAGAGCAGTCTGCACCTTTCACCTCAGCCATCTGCTTTTCATTTTCTCCTTTAATCACAAGCAGATTTCGGCTATCAAGTGTGAAAGTTTAGCAGACCCAGAGACCCCTGCAGAGGAGGAGATCCAAACTCAATGCAAAATTCATTTTGTGCCTGCTGATATACCTGATCCCTGATTTGAAAAAGGGGATTTGCTGAATGTTTTACCCCCATAGAGAGAAAGAAAGAGGGAAGATTTACACTCACAGGAAGGTAGTTAAGCAAATATCAGCAGTGCTATAGACAGTCTCCCCCTGCTTCAGGAACAAAAGCCACCTTCTCTGTGATAAAAAGAAACACAAATCATGAAGAAAAATGTGCATGGTTACTGATTCACCCAGCTCAGCGCCAGCTGACCTCTGCTCATTTTCCTGCGTGTTCTGCATTTGCGCAGAGCCTTGCACCATGAAAAAATAATAACTTCAATCCAGCTCTTACAGGATGGGTACCAATGGCTTTACAGCCCACCAGCAGAAGAAGGTGAGGGAGGAGCAGGGACACATGCTGACTATACGGGCGGGCATGCTCCAGGTGTGGATTCATAGGGAGGTTTCTCACAGGGGAATTTGTGAACCCGGGAAGTGACTCCAGCTGGAGGATGCACCTGCGTAGTTAGTGCAGCCTTTAAGAGGCAGTGGGTGGCTTCTCAAAGCCAAATGTAACACAGGAAATGATGCAGAGCTTTCCAACCCAGCAGGAACAGCTTCCCTGGATGGGACAGTCTCTCCTGGAGTTGTTTCCATCACCCCATGGACTGCTCAGTCTGTCAGGTGAGAGAAGGTGAAGTTTATATGGTGGGATAGGTCTGCTCTGAATCATGTACCAGGGCACAGCAGGGAAGCTAATGAAACAGGGAGCAAATTCCTCAATGCCCAGGGGAGGAACAGATATTTTAAAAGACTTTTCTTCCCCCCCCCCCCCAAAAAAATAGTTTCTTTCATAGTCATCAGTGTCAGCTTTGCTTTCTCCACTCTTACTTATTCTTGTGAATTTGTACAGCTCCAAATACTGTTCAGCTGGGCATGCCCATACACAGGTGAGGAAAACACATTTTCAGGGTGATGCATTTGATCTCAACACCCTGACACACACACCTCGTGCCTGTGAGAGCTGGGGGAGCAGAGGGGTCATCCTCCTGGGAAAGGCTTGTGTGAACAAGACTTTGGGGACTCGCCATTCGCCTCCCAAACATCTGGTCCCCTTAGGAAAATCTCACAGGCAGCGATAGCTGCTACTACTTGTTTTCTCTCACCGTGCCTGGCAGCGTCCCACACATTCTCCTTTTGAAGTATGTTCCCAAGGCTATGTTGGCCATATCAGCCGTCCCCCACCCCTGGACTCTTTGAATTTGCTGACAAGTTTTTCGTGCTCAGCATACCGATGTCTCGCAACTTCCACACAGCTTAAAAGCCACCTCTTCATTCCTCTTGCTCTTGTAATGTGTATGTCGTTCTGATGCTTAAACTATTTACTATATCTCTGCGTCTGGCAAGTGCATTGAAACCTGGATTCTAGCAGTCTCAAGAAAATCATGAGAACAAATATCTCCAATAGCGCACCTATGTGATTTCTATTAATCTACAGCCACCTCCTCTGCAATGTGTCCTTTCTCTGAACCATTAGTTCACATCAATATTATTGCTGTTAGCATTATCTCTCCAGAAGTCAATCAAGATTAGGGTCTTATCATGTTAGACACTGCTTTTTTGCACAAAAGAGCAACTCGTTCTTGGACACTGAACAGAAAAACATGGAAAAAAGTGAAATGACTTGAAAGGGACCTGGCACGGCCGCTTCTCTCGCTGGCTGGACCGCGGCCGCAATGAGTTCAGGGTGTGTGTGAAGGTGCTGTCAGTGGACCCAAGTTTGCCCAGGATCATTTGTTTGTCGGATCTGCCCTCCTGGCCCTGCAGCACCTGAGGTGGGGATGAAATCTCCCCATGCACATGGGATTTCAGAGAAGAGAGTAGTTTAATTATTCAGTGGAAAAATTTTAATTATTTCTTGCTTAACCTAGCATTAAGGTATTTTTGTACCGTAACATTGACAGAGCATTGCTAGTGTGGGTTAGTAGCATGTGTTATATTAAAAAAACACCACATGTTGAATTTTAATGGGGATCAAGGGTGAAAAAATTCTAGCAGTTTGCGAAGTCTGTGCCTCACGTTATTTTGCCATAGAGTGAAATAATCCCACACGACTAAATATTTTTTGCTGCCTGACGTTTCCTAGAGTTAACTCCTCCTGAGAACCGAAGGGATTGAAACAGGCAGGTATAAGCTCATCACTGGTGTAGACAGGCAGCATTATTGTAGAAAGCTGAAGTGGTAATGGGGGAGGGGGGGGCATTTATACTGAATTTGCTGCTCTGGCTAATAAAAGTGCTGAGGCATCGTGTCAGTTGTCAAACTTACGCTGGTCCTTCAGCAACAGTCCTGCATGATGCACACTTCCCAAACCAGCACCTGCCCTGCGCACCATGGCATTCATGAAAACTGTGTTGCTTGCTCTTCTGCAAAGACAAGACAAATGGCTTGTCTGCAACAAAATGGCTTTGTCACTTGCTGATGTGATGGTCCCGAGGGGACACTGCTCTGAGTAGGCCAGGGAAGCAGACTGCAATGTGCTGAAAAGGGAGGATGCTGTGGAGACCTGAATGGCAGGCATCGCCATGAACCACCCACCCCTGCAGGCTGCGCTGCCGGCAGAGGCTCTGGCTTGCAGCAGGCAAAAGAGACTCTCTGGCTTGTCTTCTTGGTCCAGACACAACACTTTCCCAGCTTTCCGCTGAAATAACTTGCCTTTTCTATGGTCAGTTTGTCAGCAGTGATGGCCACCTGAGGAGCAGCAGTCCCCTATCCGTCTGCAGAGGAAGCCTCAAAAGCAGCTGTGCCTTCTGGAGCCACCCCAGTTCCTTCAGAGGGCTGTACACCCAAAACCACTTGCTCAAATTACCGCAGTATTGACCCACTAATCCCAGATTAGATACACAGGAAGCACAGCGATTTTCAAGAGAATCTGTGTCTGCGAGTGGATTCAAAGTCACTTGGGAACGTCACCTCTCCGGACCTGTGCTGGTGTGGGGCCACGGCCCCACCAAACACACAAAGAGCCTTAAGTTCATTTCTCTCTGTGTCTCTGCGTGCTCACCACATTGTAAATATTGTGCTTATACCCTGCAGCTATTATGAACCTGGGGCTTTGTTCTTATGTGTAATATTTTCCTTTCCAAGGACAAACATAATAAGCAGGTTTCTAACATGCTGGAAATGTTAGGGAATAGTCTGTGCTCAAGATAACGGTCCACTTGTGTTGAGTGCCGACCATCCTAAATTGCTCCCTCGGCTCCAGGCTGGGTAATGCTCACTGATGCTGGGGAGCTCCAATGCCAGAAGAGTGGCAAAAGCAGGGGACCTGCGTGGCATCGATCCACCCTGATAGCACAGACACCCCCAAACTTACCCCACTCAGAGAACCACCTGCAAAGTCCAAACATGGCAAAGATGCACAAGTTTGAGTGGGATATCAAGAGACGGAGATGTGATGCTGGAGATCCTCCCCACCCATGTGGCCATTCAGTAAAGATGTAATCAGCAGGTCAGAGCATCTTATGTACGTAAAAAAAGGCTGGCCAGAAACAGCCAGGGTCCAGCTGCCAGACAGCTATGCACTGCCAGTTACGACATGGCCAACAACATGCCCCCGTTATCTTGCTTCGCTATCTGCTGTACAGAGTGAACACTGAAGCAGAACAAAAATTAAAATTTGGACCTCAAACTAGGAATCTCAGGAGGCAGATGGACTAAGCCTGCCAAAAATGTCGGTTGCTTTGTCTGGTGTTAAAATCTGGCCAAACAAGATAGCAATAAACTTACCAGCCATCGTCACTTGAGCTGGGGATCAGGGAGGAGAAGGCAGAGGCCCGCAGATGAAAGCCAGGGCTGGCGAGCACCTTGCTGGCCAAAGGAAGCCTTCTCTCAAACCTCATGGAAATGTGAATTCTGCCACTGTGCAGGGCCTGAAATCTGAATGTTTCCTGACATCCCACGCTGCTATTAAAAATAAACTGAAAAAGTTTTCAACAAAGCAGCACATTCTATATATGCCAGGAAGAAAATGAATTAAAAATGCATATCTTTGTTTCTTCCCGACAGTATCCCATTGATGCAAAGCAGTGAACAAACTAGAGCAACAATCAGCGCTCTGCAAAGAGGTACCCACAACCATGCAAGGAGGAGGTTTTTGTTCCCCATCCTTGCACTCCGCTTACTAATAATCTGGATTTCCAGGCACATGTCCCTCCCCACCATGGGGAAATCTCAAGGCCTATTTGCGTGCAATGGCTCTTGAAGGCAGTAAGCTCTTTAAACCATCCCTGACACTGGAAAAATCAGGAAACTTTAATTAAGGGAGCAAAACCAAAAAACCACCCACAAGGCATTTTTGTATTTACTTTCACTAAGTGCAGAAAAGAACTTCACAGGAATTTCATCCCACAGGAATTTCCAATATTTTAGTATTTGTTTCCGTTATGACTTGGGACACAATGTTGAAATATCAAAGCAGTTTCACAGAATGAAGTGTTCTGGGAAGCAATATTTTTTACGTCATTTTGACGTGTTTCAGACTTGAACTTGCACCTGGATGAGCTGCTGAGAGGTTGCCATGCAAGTGCCTCGTGGTCCCAGGATCCTTTATAGACCAGCCCCAGAACATCCAAGACTTTCCACCTAAAATACATTACCAAGTCCCACAGCACAACACAGAAATGTAACAAGGCAGAAGTCAGTAGTTCACCGCGGGATATGTAGTCTGGCTAATGACTTGGTCTGTCCAAGAAATTGGGCCATCAGCTCTCCATCCTCTGTGAGCTGAGCATACATAAATGTTGAACACAGCTGACCCTAAATGTCTCATTTCTGTATTGTTGGCTTTGCTTATTTTTTAGCGTAAAAGATGGACAATTCTCAGCCAGCTGTAATAGTGTATTTCTCTGTCAGCACTCCAGAGATGTCCCCACCTCAAACTGTGTAGTTGAACTGCACACCTGCTGTCTTCTCCATGACACAGATGGGCAGGAGAGGGGGGCTGTGGTGGCCAGCGCTGGGAACGCCTGTCCACACCACCATGTCCTTGGCTTGGATCTGTTCTAGGGGCTGGATCTGTTCATCTCTTCCCTCCATCACCATCTTCAAGAGATCAATCTTTTCACTTAAGCTTGTTGCTTAAGAGCTCTCATTAAATCTGTCCTCCTTTTGTGATCATTTGTCCCAGTCCTGCCTCACAGAGTTTCCCAGAGGACATCAGGGTCGGGAAGCAGAATAGCGAGTGAGGCTACTGGGAAGAAAGTCACCTTTGGAAAAAACTTCATTCTCAACACAGAGCTGTAACAAAAAATCCCAACAGTACAAGGGCCCTTGTGCCTTTTTCTGTTGGCCAGTCTCAGCACCAGATTTCATATCACCTGGCAGAAAAGGATGGCAGAAGTGATTGTGAGTTTTAATTTTTCAAACATGTGTGGCCTAAGAACTGCTATTGTACATTTTCCACATCTGAGACTTCCTCACATATTGTTTTGTGCTCTCCAACCATTGCCTTTCTGGGAATTCAGGTGACCTGTGGCTTGTGCAGGAGTTTCCTTGCCAAACTTCATTCTTCCAGACATTTTTGGTATCAAGAAAAATAAGCCCCACTCCACACGCACACCCTTTTTACCTTTGAAACCTCGATTTCTCCTGGAGCAAGCATAGATGAGGAGCTGGCCAGGACCACACACAGCTCTTCTAATATCCAGGCCTGATGAACAAGAGGGGGATGGAGGAGACAACCAGCACACTGTGCAGAAAGGAAGGAGGTGAAACCCAGCCGTAGCCATCGACAGGAAAAGACTGTGAAGCCCTTGCTCAGATTGAAAAACCTGTGAAAATGAGTGGAGCTTTTCACAGAATAAGGACAGACGCCCATGATCTGCGTCCTAGACCTGTGCTTGAGAGATTCCTCTAGTCATAAGCCCCATTTCGGTCAGACCATGCAGGCTGGCATGCCCATTGCTTCCTCTCAGACCCATTGCAGGTCTCTCCATGGGACAAAGTCTTATGGGCAGCCAGGGACAAAGGTGGGCTTCTCACTGCTGGCTCAGCCCCAAGGTTGGTCCAAGCTCCTTGCAGAGATCCTGGTGGGGTGGGGGGCTGTCCCCAGGGCTTGGCTAGGAATAAACAAGTGTTGCATTCCTGTGGGTTTCCTGGCAGGCCGAGCAATCACATCCTGCTGAGTTAGGATCACAACCCTTCGTTTACTGTGGACTTACCTTCTGACGTAATGGAAGGCTTGATTCCCACCGTAACTCATAAGTCAATATGTCACAGGCTGTGAGGATGCGTCTAGCCAAGGGGTGGAAACAATGCACTGGACAGAATTCTTGCAGAAGGTCTTGCAGACTGGTTTGTTGCAAAGGCAGGTCTTCACCCAGCAAAATGTTTTGCCAACAAATGCAGCTCCTTCCTGGAGCCCACAGCCCATCTCTTGCAGCAAGTACTTTCTCTACTTACAAACAAGTCTTGCTTTTCCCAGTATTTTCAGGGTGCAGGAAGATTTTTGATACACAGTCTCCATGGCCTCAAACACACTGTGCATGTTGTGGGCTTAATAAACAAAGAGAATTTGTTATGCTTTCCATCAGACCATTTCCACTGAGATATGACACATTCTCAGGTCCAATCAGTGGAAGTTTTACTTACGAAAAGACTGGGAAAGATGTCTGTTGTAGGAAATATCAGCTGATATTAATTAGGAGAGGACCTTTATCTCCTTTAAGGCTATGCTAATTCAAACCAGATCAGATTTCCTTGGACACCATGGTGGCAGGCTCAGACTGTTCCAAGAACCAGGACTCTCCATAAGAGCAGACTCACCCGACCAGACCTAAATCCTAGAAATACTGTAACCTGGCCAGAAAGCACCTGACTTGCTGACAGTGTAGATTCAACTAGTCCCACTGCTGTGAGGTCTGCCCGTTCAGATGTCCGATCCTATGTCAGGCCAGGACTTCACCTCTTTTTCCTTGCCATAGTGTCAAGAACACTCAGTCCTCTGCACTGCAAAAGGCTGTAACACGTAGCTTTCTTTCCAGCCAAGCATCAAGGAAATCATGAGTTCTCAACCTTGCAGTGACCTTTAAATAATGCACAATTTAGATAAGTTGGGACAGATCCTTTCATTTTGCATCATTGCAAATTCATCCTACAGCTGCCCAGTAGGAACTGATGATGAGTCACTCCATGTAGGGAGTAATTTGCTGGTGTCAGGGCAATAGAATTGATTACTTCCCACTCCTGCAGAAGCATGAAAATACTTATTTGTGGCATTGGATTGAGGGCTTTGGGGTCCAAAAAACTCTTGTCTCAGTTTGCTCGAGACACAGGGAGTGACTGAAGACACCAGAGAGCCAAACAATGTTTCCCAAAGCGATTCTTCAGGACTGGAGGAATCAGGATTTCCAGATGCAAAGTCCTCTCACAAACTCCAGGAAAAAATGTCCAAACACACTTACAGGCAGGGACAAGAGCAGCCTGAGCAACCCAGCCTGCTGACTGCTGGACCCAGCTTTAGGCAGGGGTCCCCTTTTGTTCCCAGCCATGCACAGAAGGGTACCATGCTGGTTGACAGATCGGGTAAAATCACTCTTGTGATCTGCTCCCTAACTATGCTTTTCCAGCAGAATTTTACCTCTCACCTTTTTTACTCTCTCCCAAACTTATTTGTTATCTACACAGTTGTTTACTACTGCTGCTCCTAGACCTTACCATAGCCTCTCTTGCAATGATGCTGAGTGCCTTCTTTGGTGCTCCATGCTAAATGAATTCTTTCCCTGGAGTCCTAAATGACACTAGGAAAAATATTTCCCAATTTTTGGGGGGAGGAATGCCACTTTTCAGATGTGCTGGCTCCACCATCATAGGGAGGGTTAGCCTGAAACGAGGAACACGTCGTTTGCAGAGGCAACGCTGAGAGGCAAGAGCAGCATAGATGGAGGGGGAATGGGAAGATCTCACAGAAATGCTGCCCAATGATTGAAGGTGGCACCAATACCTCGCAGCAGCAACTTCCACAGGTCAATGGCAACATTTGTAAGAAAACTCTGTTTCCCATGTATTTGTCACCTCTGAGTTCAGGTATGTTGGAGGTAGCCACAGTTTTACAGCTAAACAGAACAGAACATCCTCCAATAACTTTAAAAGTGGAGCCCTTTGACTCAAATATCTTTTTATCTGTCATGTCTTCCTATAACATCTGCAAAACTGAGAGTCTGTATACAGCAGCATCTACCTGCAGGTGGGTTCGCTCTCTCTGCAGCTTCAAAAATGAAAATAAAAAAATAAATTCGCAGCACAGGCACAGAAGCACCAGAACTAATTTTCCGGCAGATGCAAGAGACCGTCAACTAATGTAGGAAATTAAATGTTTAAGGAAATTATAGAACGAAAATATAAACTCTTGAACAGGAGCCAAAAAATACAAATTCCATCATTTATCAAAAAAAATTCAAAATGAGTCTGAAACGGTGTAGGGATGGCTGAATGAAAGGCTATATTCAGGCAGCAGCACTGTTTAGCTTACTTTTTGGACCTTTTCCCTTTATTGATGCTGTTGGGAGGCCCTCATTCCAAAACCCCTAATGCTGTCGTGTTTTAGGATGAGTTACTAAAAGCAACTGTTCTTCTGCATATGAAAACATTTGATTATTTGCATGTTCGGTGTCTTTAATGCCTCTTTTGTGCCTCTGCTTTTGAGGGAGAGGCAGATGAGGGATCTTGAATTTCAGCAGTATTCTGATATAAACTTCCTCTGAGAGAGGGAAGGCAAATAAGAAAAAGTCTTTGCAAGCCTGAAATGGAGCCGAGGAGGGCTGGCTTTCTTGATTTACTTGAAGGGACTGATGAAGGTGTTTATTCAGGATTTGTGGAGTCCTTCCAGTCCTTAAATAAAGACTCAGCCCTGAAGTCTCAGCATTACCTAGAGTTCCTTGAGCCATGTGATTAAAAAATGCCCGATGTGAACCATCTCAAATGGCTGCTGTAGTGGCATGAATACTGGCACTGTGCGCAGGACAGATGAAGGGCTCAGAAAGCTGCTCCATAAGCATCTCCACACAGAAAGGGGTGAGGGTGTGCAGTGCTAGGCAAGCCTTCTGGGGCAGAAAACCTGCTGGCAGGTCACAGCAGTCAAGTCCCAGCCTCCATGTTGTCGTCTTGGCTCTCTCTTGCATGGGCTAGAAGGTTACAGGAAAGCTGGAGGCACCTGGCCAGCTGTAGACATGTTACCAGCATTAGGAAATATTTTAAATACTCTCCAATTGACCTGTGAAACTCTAGTGCTGCAAGGCATTACCAAGATTCTGGGTACAACAAGATCATGGCTTGTTCCCTAAATCATTGGATGATGTTGAAACTGTCTGGTGCTGGGGGAGATCCTACCCTCCTGCAAATGCAGGTTAAACTGCTGCTGAGCTCTGCTGTGCAATTGCAAAGGGCTAAGGGCTCACAAATGGCCAGTGGCCACAGCTCAGTGGAGAAGCAGTAATTTATTGTGCCATGATAATTCAATTGCTTGTGATTTTCTTCCCATAACTAATGAATCTAGCAGGAATCCAAAAGAGAACTGCTTGCATTTATAGCTAATACGATTAGCTGGTCAGAAGAGCCAATATTAAACAAACAAAAAAAACGAGAGGTTTGGAAGAAATAAAAATCCTCAGGGCTTAAACCAGTGAATGGGGATTAGGAAGAAATTTCTCCAAGGTTCAGTTATTCCTAATCTCTTGCGGCTTGTTACATCTCTTGCCCAAGCCTCTAGCCTTTGCCCAAAAAGTACTGGCCTAGACAAAGCACTATCCTGCTTCACCATAGGCAGGCATGGGTCTGCAGAGGCCAGCTGAAGGAGAACACCTTGTCCCCATGAATTGAATCCCACGGTGGTCCTCGATCACTTGACGCCATCCCTCTGCATCCCGTTTTTGACTCATCAGCGTTTGGCACCGCAGCTCAGGATTTACCCGTCAAGGTGCTCCCACAGCTCGGAGCCGCCCTGCTTTTCTCAGTCCCTCTGTCCCTCTGACTTGCTCATTTAACACCGCTTTTTTTTTTTTTTTTTTTTTTTTTTTTGAGCTTTTATTATCGGCGAGTAAAGAGCTCGGCTTTGCTTTCCTGGGCCAGCAGCACCATCTACAGCCTGCTCCGACATGTGCACGCCGCTTCTGCCTGCCGGAACCTACCTCCTCCTTCCATCCGCAGGTGAGGGGCAAAAAAAAAAAAAAAAAAAGAGACAAAAATAATTTACACGTGTTAAGGTGGAAAAGAGAAGGTAGCAGACTGAACAGCACTTGTGAGGCTAGAAAAGCTAATATACATTCATATACAGCTGGTGTATTCTACAAAAAGAAGGGAGGTAGGCTTTGTACAGTTAGAGGAAAAAAGGATGTGATTTGTAGCTAAGCACGTTGTCTGCTGTTCTCTCATTCTCAGGTAGCACTGTATGTATTTGGAGAAGAAAGCTCTTCAGCCAGGAGGTATATGAGCCTTGTATAGTGCTTCCATGATGTAAAATTGAAGAACCAACTTGGGCCGAATTATAAAAGCAGCTGGTGACAGAGCCAGGCCTGGGGCCGCTGCTTACAATTTCCCAGCCAACAGCAGGGTCATTGCTACTTTTCTAAAGGCAAACAAAGAGGGTCACTGCCTTCAGTGTCCTAAAAACTTCCACTGGTTCAGAACAAGAGCCCATGGCACGGTCCTTCCATGCACCTTGACATGCAGTGGTGCTGTGCAGTGCTTCCAGGGGCCACTTACAGGGCAAACTTATAAACCTGCAGCAGAAAAACATGTGAAATCACTGTAACATGCCACTGGAAGAGAATGCGAGAAACCCAGGGCATAGCCCCTTGCAGCTCTCTGCAACAGGAAGGAATTTGTAAGATAAAGCTCTGAGATAATGCTGGGAAGCAGAGCATGGCCCGTGCTCACAGAGGAGAGCAAAAGTGAAAAAAAAAAAAACACTTCCCTCTGTCTTCTGGTCTAGGGGAAAACCCTTCCTCATGACCCACCACTTTAAACTCACTAGGCTGGCCTTTGAAGGACTCAGCTGGATAGGGGACCCGGTGCCCTAGAAATTAACAAGGGGTAGTGTGCTGCCTTCCCCCAAATGATCCAGAAACATCATATCCTGAAAAATGAGTTAGCCAAAGCACTGGGGTTTGTACAGGAAAGGATAGCCGCGGTGCTACAAGCCATCACTGAGGACATTACAGCAGCTGCATACATCTGCATCACGATGCACACAGAAAGGCAGGAGGAAGAGCTGGGCGCACAAAAAAAATGGAACAAAATGTCCTAATCTATCCTGTCTGTTTTGCAACAAATCTGTGCTTTGCTTTGCTGTTACAGGAGCCATGGACTAGCGAACCGAAGGGAACAGATAGATTTCTCCCCTGTCTCCTCTTCCTTCCTCTCCTCCGCAGAAGGCAGGATCTGCTGTACTGGCAGCAACTGAGCTAGAGCCCACCAGCACTCGTTAGACAAAGCTCTCTGGAGCACAGATTGTACCTTGTGGTTACATCCATACAAGTAACCAAGACACAGTCCATAGTCCCATGGGTGTCCGTGGCCTCCCACAAGATGCTGGGGCACAACAAAGCAACGTGGGCCAGGAACTGCTTTCCCGGTAGCTAGTTTGGATGGAACCCTCTGCCACTCCTGAGGAATTGCTTTAAACACTTTGGGGAAAGCTGCTATACACAGTAGGATGCTGCAGTGTCGGGTACCCAGGAGTAGCAACAACCAAGTCCCAGAGCCACAACTGCAAAGGAAAAGTTCCTGGCAGGAGGGAGCAGAGATTTCCCAGGAGAAGCTGAAGTGCCAGGACCGTGCGTCTTTGATCTTGTTCGCACTCTCTTTCTCTCCCCCTGAGTAACAAGGGACTGTAAGGGAATAAATCAGCATATTAATGGGGATGCTAATTGCAGCTGAATGTGGGATGGACTAAAATCTGCACATTCCTTTTAATTATGAATTCTATAGCCCAATTTGAACCACATTTGGAACAATTCATGAGAGCAACTATTATTTTAAAGATCAACCAACCTTTCAATGGTTTTGATATTTAGATTAAAATATAAAGGCAGATAACAGAATAGATCCCAAGCTCTATATCACAGCATAATGCAGACCGCCTGCCTTAGAGTGGAGGAGCCATTCCGGATAACTGAAGTCAGGATAGGGCCCTGTATTTGAAAGTGCGTCTTTTTAATAAGAGGCAGAAATACACTTCTGTTCCCATTTCTCCTTGGCTCAGCAACGTTGCAGCGATAAGTAACTGGCATTTCAATGCCTGTGTGCAGTGACCATGTTCTTGGGTGAGCACAGACCTGTGAAGTGTCTGTAACTACGAGCCCTATACATCGGTGTGTGTGTATATATATATTTATATATATATATATATATATGCTGCTTTGTTACTACTCCTCCCTGTGCAGAAGAGTTGGGGCTGTTACCAGTTTTCCCATTCCAATTTCCCCAGCCCAGGAGGACATCATGATGGGGTTTAAACACCTTTAGCTTTTTCTTTTCTTTTTAGGAAGCTTAATGAAGGCAGCCTAAAAGAAATGAAACGTTCCCTCACACCCACAGTGTTATACGTGGCCCAGCACCTTGTCTTGCATCTGCTACCACTGAAGACAGCATAAGCAAACCAGTATCAAAGATCTCTCCGTTGTGGCAGCCTGTCTTAGGAGGGGATGATCTACAGCCACAGTTATGAAGGTTAATGTCTCTTACAGGACTCTTTTGAGGGCAAGAGGAAAGGCGAGAAACCAGGTTCTGGATCTTGCCCACCTCCTTGCACGCTCTGCTAGTTTGTTTCTTCAGGCTGAGCCTCCAGCCCTCATGGTGTCTTGCAGCAATGAGTTCCACAGGTCACATCAGCACGCCTCACTCAGTCCAGTATTGTGTATGAATTATCCCCAAGCTTTGGGTTTTTTGGTGTAGTTTAAGTGCCCAGTCTGCCTTCACTTGTCAGGCCATTCCCCTGCCAGTAGCTTTTTCTCCCCCTTTGTTGTGACGTTCACCATTCTGCAAAGAGTGAGGGTGCACCCCACTGGAGACCAGTCAAGCCACCAAGTCTCATCTGTCAATGCATAATACCAGAATTTGCATTGACTGAGTATTTCTTGAGCTTCAGATATTTCCAGTGGCAGAGAAATTGTGATAGCCCTTAGGAAATCATTTTAATTAATCACACGGTTTCCTTTTTTTCTGCTGTCTTTCCATTAAACCTTCTGTAGGTCCCAAAAGCACCTCACTCAGTTCCTCTTCAGCCTTTGACTGCCTGAGGTCTCAGCCCCAGGCCAAATACTGGTCTCACTGGCACAAGAGCAGTATCCAGAGCTAATCCATCAAATTTCTCCAGAATGGCACCAGCAAAAGGCTGCTTCAAATACCTCCTTCCCCCACCTGCACATGGCCTTGTCTTCATGGTTTTCTGTATTTGTCCCAGACACTTCATACCTTCATCCACCCCGAAACGCTTGCCTGGAAAGGAAGCAGTTTGGCAAGTTCCCCTGTTACAGCCTATTCTCATTTCTTTATGGTGCTTTGTTCAGGAGAGACTGGAAAGCTCATGGGGCTTCTGTCTTGGGTCACAGCTCAAACCTGAAGATGATTTAATTGTGGCAAAGCCCAGGGCCCTTATAGCATCTTAAATTGTGATATTGCTCTACTACTAATAGAAAAGCTCAGAGACTAGGTCCAGGCATGCACACACTTCCTTCTATATGGACTTTAATTTATGGTGTGTTGTCATATAAAGAGCTGTTAAACAGAGCGCTGATCTTCTTCTTTAAGAGGGAGCTGTAATAACACTGGGGTATGAACAGGCTTGTGCACTTGAATCAGCTAAGTCACATCTCTGCAGGCCTTCTCCCCTGTAGAGAGTCAAAGTATGAAGTTATAGCACTGCTAATGTCAGTGTATGAAAATACGTATTTTCTGATACATTAGATATGCATGCATAGGAAAACTTGTTCTTCGGTTTTGTGATACGTAGGTATATGCAGATTCTGGCTTTGTTTCTTTGGCAGAAACCTTATGGCTGGCTGAAGCACCCAGGTGGGACCAGAGAGTTTCCAAGGACCCCCGGACAGGGGTCCTCAGTGACACTGGTGCAGGTACATGGGGCACAGTCCCATGGGGACATGAGAAGGGAAAGGCTAAAGGGCAAGAGGAGTGCTGGGATGGCTCTGGTTTCCCCACCACCAGTCTAACCTCATCCACGAACAATTTGCAGGGATGTTTCACACGATTAGGGGAGTCGGGCCTGCCTTGGAGCACAGGATTGCGAAAAACAGCTTTGAGTTTCCCCTCTGCCCTTCTGGGGTTGTGATTCATCCCATCCTAAACAAGGATGCTGAGCAGGACGAGTCCCCCTCAGGAAATGCCTTTCCCTTCCCAGTGACCAGGCAAGGGGCAAGACAACTAACTCATGTCAAGCATGTACCCCACATTAAAAAAGCTGCATCCAGCAAGATCAAACTCCCTCTCATCCTCTGTGAGTGCGGAAAGACCCTCTAAGCGAGGTGTCAAAGGAGGGGGAATGTGTCAAATTCCGGGTGAGGACACAAGCCCACAGCAGTTTTTAACACCAGGAGGGGTCTTTAGCAGTAAGCCCCAGGTCCAGTAGTCCCTACACGGCTGTGGGAAGATGTACGTATCACTTGACTCCAGCTGGAGGTCAGCAGGTTTCTCCACACTTCAGCATCAACATGGGCTGAAAAGCGTCTGAGTCCTAACATTGCACTATAGAAAAACTTCAGCTGCTAAAAAAAATGAAGCAGAAGGACCTCACCTCCAACCACGGCTTCAGGATCCAACCACGGGCAGGGCTGGAGAACAGGCTCCCTCCTGCACTCAGCCCACCGCTTCCCCCAGCCCCAACAACTCGGGACCTGTTCACAACACAGACATACCCTGAGCACTCCACCAGCAAAGCGTGGGCAGAGCTCCCCGAGCAAGTGGCTAGTGATTTAACCGGGCAAGCATGCTGTAAAGTAGCAAATAAGTGGGTCAAAAGTAAATAGTGGCTTTTATATAGTTGTTATATTTATTCTGCTGAAGTGTTTTGATGACAGATTCAGGGGGAAGGGGGGAAGAGAAGTTCAATTCACATAATGGGAGCTGGCTCCAGTATAAACATCCTTTCAAGCTTTGCCAGTCACTGTTATAAAAGAGGGTGGCAAGGTGGGTTAACATGCCAGCTTTTCAGTCCTGCAGATTTATGTTCAATTCACAGCCATGCGCTGATTCCAGCTCTCACTAGTTTAACGTGCACTTTGACATGGGGCTCTGCTCCTCAAGCTGCAACACCTGCAGTCAAGTACACAGCTTGTGACAAACAGCAACAGCTTCAAGACATCCCAGTGGGGTAGAAAGGCTCAAAAAAATACACAGTAACAACCCCACATTGATTATTTCTTTAGACTCTAGGAGTTTTTAGGTGCATCTGGAAATTTCCTGAACCTGGTACAGGTTTAAACGAATGGGCAATCTCCGCTGGAATAAAACCCCCACGGGTGAGCCCAGCACTCCTTTTGGGGAGAGGCTGAGAGAGGGTATGTATGTGCAGCGAACGCTGGTTGCATGCTGGTTGCAGCGATGGGAAATGCACGCATGTGAGGAGAGCACTTTTTCCGTAGGTTGCAATTTTAAATATTCATGGGTTGGCAGTTTTGGATTCTTCAAAGCCACAGACCTGACCAGGTGCTGTTTATAATGTCTATCAACATAAACACCCAAGAGTAATGTATTGTACTGCAGGATATTATACCTCTTTAAATGAAAGTCAGTAAAATTTCTGTCTCCTTGTATGTCTGTCCCCTGTGATGATGATCTCTGCGCTGAAAATCAGGGCTTCCCTCTGAGATTTCCACACTGCTATCATTTTACCACAGATGCACTGGAGGGGGCACAGGAATGATGCTATTTAAACACATATACATCCTATCCACCACTACTGAAAGAGAAGTACCAATATACAAACCTACCAGTCACGCAAACTTTTGCTGGTGAGGGTTTCCTCGTGACTACTGGCATTTCTGCAAGAGGAAACACAATAAATACAAACAGGCTACCATTTACTGCAAAAGCAGAGCTTTTAACCGATGGCATGCTGCAGCACACAAAAAAAAAGTCAGCAGAGCTAAAGATCCTAAAAAATGTAGCCAGGCCCAAGTCTACACAGCAAAGCACCATGGGACTTTAGTTCCGTTTAAACCTTTACCAAAGAGGTAGAGAAGCAAGTGCCTAAATTATAGCACAGGCCAAAAGAAATATGACAAAAATATCTGAAAGTCAATGGAAACACGTTGGGAGCTGAAGGGCCCCTTGCCCAACATTGGCTGCTCCCTAAGAAACGGTTTCTTCTGTTTTCAAACATGCTACAGAAGCAGCCAAAGAAAACCTGTGGATTTTCATAAAGAAAACCAATAAGAGCAAATGTCTCTCCTCTCCTTGGTGCTCTCACATGAGAAGAATTTTGCATTCAAAGCCTCGTGATAAATTCTTCACGTCAGGTGCTTCCTTCACCCTTTGGATGGCAGATCTCCAGCTGTGCTGCCCACAGAGAGATCAGACTGGCCAGACATTTGTGCCCCATGTTGTCTAAACAAGCCCTGGGTGGAGGTTTAAAAGAAGGTGCTGCTCAAGCACAGGAATAATGGGTGTCTGCTGAGCCATAGACTACTAACCCCAGTTCCTCTGCTCTCCTGGCCATGTTCAATGGACAAAAGGCATCACCGTCTATCCTGGAGCATCTACCCACTGATTGCCTTGCTGATGGCCCTCACTCAACATGCATGGACTCTGGGTGCTCCCTGCTTTCTCCTGGGTGGGTCCTTTCATTGTCTGGGCACCAAGACACATAATGAGACTCCTTGACCAGATCTGGCAGCTGTGTTCACAGCGTGTGCTTACAGCAACGGAGACACTTCTGCATCTTCAGAGAAATCCCATCAGCTATGACACATGAAGATCTAGCTCTGTGCTTTTTGGTGGCTTAAAAGACACCGTAAATGACACAGAAACACACCTCAACAGAGTCTGGTCCTGTGGGCTGCCTGACTAGGTGTGTTGCCATTGACCTGGCAGGGAAGAGGACCAACTCCACACATCAACACAACAGATCCAAAGTCTGGGAGCAAAACCCTGCGAGCTGTGGAGAAGAAAGGAGGAGGAGAGCTGCTCAGTGTGCAGCTGTGGGCACCCCAGGCACACCTCAGTGCAGCGCAGCCAGACCAACATCAGAGGTCACCAGTGTGGCAACAGCTTCCTCTCTGCTGTGACTGCGTTGTAGATGGGTAAGGGGGAGAAGCATGGGGACGTGACCCTGCTGCAACAGGTCTGTGAGGAGCGGTCTTACCTTGAAACAACCCCCTTCCAGCTCTGCAAGCCATGGGTTTTGAAGATAAACAAGAAAGATGATCTGGCAGAACCGGAATATTACTGGAAAAGTAAAAGGGTGTCACCAACTGACTGCTGCAGCAGCCTCGGGTAGCAAACGGATGGTCAGATCCTGCAAACAGCAACTGTCCACCCAGAAATGACAGGAGGAGCACGGGTTTCCCAAGGGAAGAACTCAGAGAAAGGAGTAGGAATTCAGCGTGTCCATGCTTTGAGTTGTAGCTACAGCCAGCACTTTGGCAATTAATTCTCCTTATAAAGATTTGGCAGTGTTTTTCATGGCTCCAAGTCCTTCAACAGGTATTGCCTGTAGTCATTGGCTGACTGTATCCTTGCAGAGCCCTGGAGATCGACCCGCTCCCCCACAGGGCCAGATCAGAGCTGGCCACCTCGCTCTGTGCCATGCCACCTCTGGGTGGTAAACTACCCCAAACCTGAGGAACATGGTGCAACCACACTGTGCTCCTTCCTTTTCTGTCCTGAACACGAGACCAAATGCTGCACTGTCAGAGCAAAAATATTGCTCCTAATACAGAGAATAAGAAGGAAATGAACACAGAGGCTGCAGCAGAATATAGCAATGGTGACAAAATTTTGTAGACCTACTTTTTGAGTTAGATCAAAAAGAGAGGCCAAGAAGTGCTAAGAAAATGGGTATAAGTAGAGGGAAAAGAAATGAGCTTTCCACCTCCACAGCTAGGAAAGACCGCAAAACAGGGTTAGGTCATTTTAGGTAGCCTAAGATAAAAAATTAAGGTAAAATCAGAGTGGAATCTGTCCAGAAACAGAGGGATAAATACAGCTGTTCCATATTTGGAATAACACAGCTTTATATGAGTGATGAGCAGCATCCTTCCCGCTGACCTTCTGTCTCCACACTGCAGTGGGACCTTATCTCCTCACAGCTGGACTCCTGAAACTTGAGCAACACTTAGTCCTAACCCACTGGCACCCCAGGGACAGTCCTTAACCTCTGCTTATCACAGAGTCACAGTGAAGCTCCGGCGGGAAGGAACCTCTGGAGACCCTCTCATCTAAACCCCTGCTCAAGCTGGGTCAGTTGGAGGAGGTTGTTCAGGACTTTGCTGGCACCCCTGTTCATCTCATCAGCATAAGATGTCCATGTTTGGGGATGGGATCACTCCCTCGCTGTCAGCAGGGAGTTCACCATCCTCAGGGAAGCTCCTGATGCAAGGACTGATCTGCAGACCCACACAAAGTGGTTGTACTCTGCCCAGGACACATGCAGAAAGGTGAAATCTAACCCCAGTTAAAATCTGGGTCTTCACTGCCGTTTTTACTCTCTTTCCTCGGGTTTAAAAAGAAAAATCTTCACTGTAAAGCACATAAGTTACATCAGCCTGTGTGTCTGTGAGATGTGATGATGGAGGTCGGGCCAGAGATGAGCAGCGTGTTAGCAGGCAAACCACATGGAAACAAAGCAAACCGCTGCCAGGACTCCTGGGAGTAATGGATTTCTAGAGAATAAAAAGTAATGTTCAGACCAATGTGGAAGCAAGTACAGTGTTCCTAATGGGCTGATGGTAAGATAAAGCGGAGAAAACAAAAATGCAACCAATTTTACTGTCTCATTGTGATGAAAAGCATGTGAATTGAGTGGGGCATTGAAGAATGATGTCCAAAGGAATGCAAAGGCTGAGGATTCATTTGATAAACTGAGACACCAGCAACTGGAAGAATTAAAAGAAATTCAATTGTTTGGGGTGTGGGTTTTTGTTGGTTTTTTTTTCACTTGAAACCAAGGAATGGAAGAAAGAGTAGAGAGTTCTGCTCCTCAGCTGAGAACTTTGGCATCTGCCTAGAAACCAGGAAGCACAAACGTTTCCTGGCTCAAGAGAGAGCTCTTCATGGCACTCAAGATTTTCAGGAGGAATTACTGAGGGCAGCGGAGCTAAAGTCTCGCAGAAGTGTCCAGGGAGAGGATGAAATCGGCACCCACTCGAGCTGAGCAAGTACACAGCTTGAAGCGAAGGGAGGCTGGGAATCAGGACGGAGAGATGAATGGGGAAATCATCTATCACAGGGCTGTGCCGTGATATAAAAAAGAAAAAAGTTCTTAAATTTTGGACAACAGCACAGGCGCAAAGAGGCTTACTTTGTGTCCCCAGCTAGTCCTTCCTTGCCAGAAGTCAGGAAAAAAGCAGTTTTGGTGTCTGAGGCTTTGGAGCTCTCCAGTGTAACGGCAGGTGTCCGAGCAAGTCTCAAGGCTGGGTAGAATTAGACAGGATTAGAAGATTTTCCCCTCCAGTCCTCTCCCTCTCCCTCTCCCTCTCCCTCTCCCTCTCCCTCTCCCTCTCCCTCTCCCTCTCCCTCTCCTTCTCCCTCTCCCTCTCCCTCTCCCCTCCAGTCCTCTCCTTTCCCCTCCATTCTGTTACTCCAGAAGAAGGATAAGTCAAGGGAGGGGCGATACTGACCCATGGTTCTGCAGCTGTGCTGCCTCCCCCATGGAAAGGGACAGAGCAGGACAAGCTGACCTCTCATCCCCCAGCATCCTGGGCACTGAGGGAAGAGCCTGCACCCTAAAGAAAACATAAATGTGAAGCATCTGAAGGCTGACAGCTCTCTGAACATATACTCGGAGATGACTCCCAAAGAGGTGTCACGGAGACAGTTAGGAACCAGCAAAGGATGTCCTAAGCAAGAGACCAGCCCTAAACTACTGCAACGGTGCAGGACCAGAACCAAGGACCAGAGTGGGGAAGAGGCATAAGCCTCAGTGTTTGTGGGACTGTGAAAGCACTGCCAAGTGTCAGTGAGGGCAAGCAACACCTTTCTGTCCTGGCACCTTTTGCGTAGGAGCAATCACTGGATGTTTTCAATTTTTAAGCCTGGCTTTACCCAGAGTGAGAAGTGTTTTGTCCATTAAGTTGCCAGGCAAGCGCAGACCCCCAATGTTTGTGGGCATTTTCTTTTTTGTACTTGCTCGGTGCACAGCCAGCAGCATGCAGAGCCTCAGGCAAGGATGGGGGACATCCCCATGAATGGGTTGAGTCTGTTGGTTTCATGAACCCACGTTAACTCTCCGCCATGCCAAACATGAGACACGAGCTTGGCTGACACAAACAGCCAAATGTCCCGGGCGCCGCTCCTCAGGTACCCACAGATAACCACCCAAGGAGCTGGTGGTGGCTCCCATTGCTCAGCTGGCTACCTCCTCCCTTTCTCAGATGTGCCCGCTCCAGGAGACCTGCCAAACCCCCACATTTCCCAGCACACTAGGCCAAAATTGCAGGTGCCAATTTCCCTAGCATCCCACGCTAAATAGCATCACACTGCAGAGGAGCAGTAGCATTACTGTGGTCATCCTAAAGCAAGAGTGAGACCATGCTTTGCCCATTTGCTCCTCGCGGCACATCAGCTGCAGCACGTCAGACCGAGGACAACAGTCCCCAGCATTGCTCAGCCACTTGCTGGCAAATCTAAGGCAGCCCCATCGCTGGATGGCAGGAAGCATTTTAAAGCATATTCAGCTTTGCTATTTGACAGTGGCTTGCCATGCACATTATGGTATAAAGGATTTTATTTGTTCCCGTTGTTGCAATGTTTATTCCCCCAACTCTTTTAATAGTTGGCTTTTGACAAAGTGTTTCCCCAGCAGTGGGAACGACATATACAGCACAAAGCAAACACTTGCAAGATAAATATCCCTCACATCCCATGCTGGTCCTAACCCCTTCGGAGCTCGCCATTACCTCCCTTGGAGCAATTCAGCACAACTTAATCAAAGTTAAAAATGATACTGTGTGATTTTATTTTTTGTACTTGCTCAGTGAGCTTTTATTGGCAGCTGCTGCCAGGATCTGGGACTCTGCCAAATTCCCTCGTTATATTGCTCTAGTGTGGACAAACAAAGCAAGCCCATTTAAAGTTTCTTGGACAAAAATAAGGTAAAAACATAACAAAATAAAAAACAATGTGTAATTATTTGTTTCCTTTATGAATGGCCTCCTTTGGAGTCCTTTGAAATCAGTTCTAGTTTCCACCTATGAAAGTCACCCAAGTGTACTATTCAATATTAATAGACATTCCTGAACCAGAATGTTACAACCAGAGGCACAAAATCCAGGGAAAAAGGCTATCTACCTTTGCCTTTCATATTACAATTCCTGAGCCAAAATAATAACTTTAGCTCCTTGCCTTTCTCAGTAACATTTGCTGCTTCTGATCAATCATGACTCAAAGCAACTTTGTATTTAAATTATTTAAGCACAATTATATTAATTAAGGATTTTATATGAACTAAGCATTTTATATTAATTAAAGGTTAATGCTCCCACGAACAATGCCTGCCTTCAGGTGCATGCATTGATCTCCTGACCTTTGGTGTTTCTGCATCAGGGCTGGCACCTTCTCATGCCATTTTGCAGGCAATCGCTGCTCATGCGTGACACTGAGGGCCTTGTCACCTTGTTAAGGTCACTGCCATTGCACTGGCTCCTTCAACAGTTAAAAAGTCAGAAACACAAATGGCACTGCTGAAAGCACAGGCTGAAATTCATCCTTTTGCACAGAGCAGCCTCTTGCCCCATATCCTGTATCAGAAGGAGAGAGGTGCAGAGAGGACAGGAAGGAGAAAGAGAGGGAGAAGGGGGGAGAGGGACAGAGGGAGAGAAGGAGAAGGGGAAGGGAGAGGAAAATCTCTCCCTGTTTGACAAGGCTATCTGGCAGTATTTAGGAGTCAAAGTGCCTCCTGTCAACAACACACACAATGTGCTTTTGAAAAAGCAGAAGTGTACAAGCAGTTCCTTGGCAATTGGAAATAACAGTCAATATACAGACAAACAGGTTTTGGAGCATATGTTTTTTTAACTCCCAAGAAACTGCAGCTTATCCGTTTTTTTTTTAGGTCGCCTCCGATTTATTATGCAGAGTCAGTCACTTGCTGGTGTGCACAGTCCCAAATCACAATAAGCATAAGAAAAAAACCCCACTCTCTCTCCCAACAGAAAAGTCTGACAGCAAAAAAGGGCTAAGAACCCAAAAAAAGCTTCTTGTTTCCTCACCAGTGGCCGCAAAAAGGAGATTAGGGAGGAAATAAAATCCCTGTTTTGTTTCTCCCTCTCACTCAGCAAGTTTTGGTCTGAGACCCTCTTAGAAATCATTTAAGCAGCTTGAAAATTCCAAGTCTAAGTAAAATTCAGGTCATTTTCAATAATTTCTTGGGCTCAGGAAATGTCTGAATTCCCACCTATAACAGAAAGCAGGAGCTGAGATGTCTGCCTTCCTTGCTAGACCACCTTCCCCGCCTTTACTCCGCCATGGCTCAGCAAGTCCAACTGCATGAGGACTTGTGCCTGTTACCCACGGAGAGCAGCCCCGGCCAGCCTGCCCAGGCGGGGAGCCACCCACCAGAAACTGCCTTTGCTCATGGACACACCATGTGCTTTGGACAGTCACAGGGACATGGGGACACGGGCTGGAGACCACAGCGCCTCAGATCTTACTGCAGCAATTTGGCTTCCTCTGCTCTTAGAGACCCTGATACCCTGGCACCTATGGTGTCTCTGCAAGGGACATGCTCCAGGACACACATGGCTCTATGGAGCCATCCTGTGGCTCATAAAAATGCTGCTATCTTATTCTAGCAAGGTGAGTTTCTTAATTCCATTTATTTCTTTGCGAGGAGGTGTTGGATCTTTGTTGGTTTTGTCAGGATGGATGTGATTTGGAATAGGATGGAGGGAAAGAATTGATACTTCACCCCACGGAGCTCATGGTTCATGTGTCAGACCCTCAGTCAGGTAAGAGCATTTGGAGTGAAAAGTCCTGGGTGCATTCTGCAGACCTTTAACATGGCCCCAACCTGCCAATCTTTAAAAGTCAGTCCTTAAAACCTCCCAATTCCTTCCTACAATTCATTCTCTGCTCCTGCTGTGACCCATCAGCGGCTCTAATCCAGGAGGATTTCTTGTGTCGCTTCCCTAGTTCTCTTTGTAAAGGAGAGATCACCTCTCCAATGGCCTAAAAAGACAGCTGAGAGTTGGAGGTGGTCTATTGATCCATGTGCAGAGCTGTGATGAGGGAGATGAAAAGGCAATTTGCTGTGACACCAGACTCCTGCCCTGGAGAAGTGCATTTTGTGTTGGGGGAAACGGCTGGGAGGAACATTAGCTCCTGGCCAGAGGAAACGTTTGATTCCACTGGAGTGACACCAGCTTGCTTCAGCCATACCTTTAGAATCATAAGTTATATTAAAATGTATTTCAGCAAACAGAAATTGCAGCAGAGTGCAGCTTAGTGGCAGGGGTTGATCTGACAACTGCCATCTCCCCACAGGCAACGCAGAGCATGTACAGGAGGAATAGGGCTCAGGTCTTCAGCATGAGTAGATGCGTCATTCCCATCAAAATCCATGAGAATAACATGTCTAAATCCCCTTGAGGATCTGACCTTATAGCACCAGGGTATTTCTAGCTTCCCCTGCCTGCGCATCCTGCTGAAACATCCCTTGGATTTATTTATCACTACTATTGAGGTGATGCTGCTTTCTGTCAGTGATAACTCAGTCCTACAAGATTTGCAATGGGAATAAAGCAACTTGAGAACGCACAGTTTTACAGTCAAAGCAAAAACCTAACCTTCCCGCACCTTGCTGCAGATGGTGTGGATACGCTGCCTCGCAGTTTGATCTGTCTTATCTTGATTGTTCCAAAGAAGGAGGAAGAAGCAATCTTGGTTTCACCTTTTCTTACTTGCAGACCTCCACCAGCACACCAAAGCAGGTGTGAACTAGTAACCGGAGAATCCAAACCCATTTGCAGCATGTACTTACCTCTCATGGAGCCCCAACCTTTTGCAAACCACAGGCTGAAAATCATGCTGGCTCGTTTTGCCCTATGTCCCACAGACAGCATGCTGCCAACGGCCTTCCCTCAGCTCTGGGGTCTATCACCATCGTCTCCCATGAATTCATGGCTCTGACCCCTCTTGGCATGCTTGTATAGACTTGGAGACAGGCTCGCTGCTAACACAGTGACCCACAACCCCACCTGAGCCATACCATAAGTCCTGGAACTCAAACTGGCCCATCCAGTTAATTTCTTCTGCAATCTCTGTGTTACAGCCTTTTCCTTTATATTTTACTCTTTGTTAATCAAACTAAAACCCAAGCTGGAGTTCATTTTACTCGCAAGAATCCACAATGTAAATCCCTTTTATCCATTTCTTTAACATCCTCTGGGTTTCAGTGCCACAAACCACAGCAGAGTCCAACTGAAAGATGCAGTCTGAAGTAATTACTTCATTAGTTGCCAGGAGGATAAAGTTCCCATGAATGATATTCCTTACAATGCTGAGAAACTGAATACCACTGCGAGCAAAGCAAGGAATTAAGTGCACAGCAGTTTCACACTTGGACAGGCAGTACAGGTAGCCTGATTCCTTGTCTAATCAAGCTGCTTTGCTTCCTGTCCATCCACACTAATCAGCAAAATGTTTTCCTGTCAGTGAATTGGGACTTTTGTTTAGCTACGGCAGGACTTCTCCAAGCTGGTAAACCCCAGAGGTGCTGCGAGGGGCACTCCACATCCCCAGGAGTGCAGGGCATGGGTAGCTGAGACCGGGCTGTGCGACAGGACCACTCTGATTTTGCAATGGGACCTCTGAGAAAAGGTTATCATTGCCTGCCTGTGAACTACTCTCCACAGCGCATGGCTCAAGGCTAGTGGCTTTCAGCACATGAAGATTTTGAGATACCACCTCTAGGGTCAAGAAGCTTGGCCACCCGTATAAGCTCACAAGACAGATGGACCCTGACTCTAATTATAAAACAATAAAAGTGGCACACTTATTTCTCACATATGGCTTCGAAGACCTCTGTCTTGAGTGAGTTAAGCTTCTTGTGCAAGGGGGGATAGTCAATTCTCTGCAGCCAGCCTCATCCTCATTGATCCCCCAACAAGGATACCAGGAACCACCAGCTCCAGCTTGGCATAACACTTGCTGCAACAAGTGGCCGCTTGTCCAGCTAGAGCTGGGATACAAAGGAACAGATGGATAGGGGGGCTCAAGAGAGCTGGTTGATATTCAAGTATCACTTCCTCCAAGCTCAGGATCAGTGCAACCCTAAGAGCAAGAAATCAGGCAAGGGAAGAAGGAGACCTGCATGGTTGAGCGGGGAGCTTCTGAAAAAGCTCAAATGGAAGAAAGAAGTTTACAGTATGTGGAAGAAGGGGCTGACCACTTGGGAAGATTACAAGAATGCCATCAGAGTATGCAGGGATGAAACGAGGAAAGCCGAGGCCTCCTTGGAATTAAATCTGGCAAGGGATGTCAAGGTCAACAGGAAGGGTTTCTTCAAGTACATCAGAGGCAACAGGAAAACTAGGGAAAATGTGAGCCCGCTGTTGAGCGAGACAGGTGCCATGGTGACAGACAATGCAGAGAAGGCAGAATTACTGAATGCCTTCTTTGCTTCCGTCTTTACTGCTCAGGCCAGCCCTCGGGAGTGCCAGACTTTGCAGGTAGCAGGGAAAGTCTGGAGGAAGGAAGACTTTCCATTGGTTGAAGAGGATCAAGTTAGAGATCAGTTAAGTAAACTGGATACCCACAAGTCCATGGGTCCTGATGGGATGTACCCGTGAATGCTGAAGAAGCTGGCAGAAGTCATTGCTGGGCCACTCTCCATCATTTTTGAAAGGTCCTAGGGAACAGGTGAGGTGCCTGAGGACAGGAGGAAAGCCAATGTCACTCCAGTCTTCAAAAAGGGCAAGAAGGAAGACCCTGGAAACTACAGGCTGGTCAGCCTCACCTCCATCCCTCAAAAGATGATGGAACAGCTCGTTCTGGGCATCATCTCAAAGCATTTGGAGGAAAAGGTTATCTGTATTCAACATGGATTCACTAAGGGGAAGTCATGTCTGACTAATCTGATAGCCTTCTACGATGCCATGACTGGATGGATAGATGAGGGGAGGGCAGTGGATGTTGTCTACCTTGACTTCAGCAAGACTTTCGACACTGTCTCCCACATCATCCTCACAGGCAAACTTAGGAAGTGTGGGTTAGATGAATGGACAGCGAGGTGGATTGAAAACCGGTTGGCAGATAGAGCTTACTATCAGCAACTTTGCTGATGACACAAAACTGGGAGGGGTGGCTAACATGCCGGAAGACTGTGCCACCATACAGCATGACCTCGACATGCTGGAGAGTTAGGCAGAGAGAAACCTTACGAAATTCAACGAAGGCAAGTGTAGGGCCCTGCACCTGGGGAGGAATAACCCCATGCATCGGTACAGGTTAGGGGCTGACCTGCTGGAAAGCAGCTCTGTGGAAAGGGACCTTGGAGTCCTGGTAGACAACAGGATCACCATGAGCCAGCAATGTGCCCTTGTGGCCAAGAAGGCCAATGGCATCCTGGGGTGCATCAAGAAGAGTGTGGCCAGCAGGTCGAGGGAGGTTATCCTTCCCCTCTACTCTGCCCTGGTGAGGCTACATCTGGAGTACTGTGTCCAGTTCTGGGCTCCCCAGTTCAAGAAGGACAGGGAACTGCTGGAGAGGGTACAGCAAAGGGCTACAAAGACAATTAGGGGGACTGGAACATCTTTCTTATGAGGAAAGGCTGAGGGACTTTTTAGTGTGGAGAAGAGAAGACTGAGGGGGCATTTTATCAAGGCTTATAAATACTTAAAGGGAGGGTGCCAGGAGGATGGGAACAGTCTTTTTTCAGTGGTGCCCAGTGATAGGACAAGAGGTAATGGGCACAAACTTGAGTATAGGAAGTTCCATCTAAACATAAGGAGGAACTTCTTTACTTTGAGGGTGGCAGAGCACTGGCACAGGCTGCCCAGAGAGGTGGTGGAGTCTCTGACTCTGGAGGCATTCAAAACCCGCCTGGACGCCATCCTATGCAACCTGCTGTAGGTGACCCTGCTCTGGCTGGGGGGTTGGACTAGATGATCTCCAGAGGTCCCTTCCAACCCCGACCATACTGTGATTCTGTGTTTGGCTGGGTCCTGAAACACAACCAACGTTTACTCTCAAGTATACACAGATAATTCTTCACTTTTTCTCATGCAGTCTGAATTAACATAATATTCTCAGCCCATGCCAAGGACATTTCATGGCACATTCACACCTAGTCCAACTATTGATCAGTGACACACATTTCTCAGTTACCTCATCCTACATCAACAGCTGGTGTCACAACCAGCATCCTCCTTCTGTGCGCTGTCGTTATCTAAGCTGAAAGCACAAGTGCTTTCCCAGGGCTCCTCAGATGGGCTTTATGGTAAAAAATGAGGGGAGGAATGAATAACAGAACGCTGGCGGACAAACTGACTCCAGGGTCTGCCTTGCAAAATTGTCTCTGAAAGGACCTCCAGCACCAGAAAGAGGCTAATAACACCCAGTGTTCATGTTGAGTCACTCCAAGTATTGAAATGTCACGAGTTTGAGCAACGGATTTGTTGGTGCCAGCTAAATAAATGATGCATGATAATGTGCCAGCTACTGTGGGCTCTGTAATGGCCAGTCCTCCAGGCTGCCCACAAGGTGCTTCTGACTCGCTCCCAGCACTGACCCCTCAGGGCCCTAACAGCAGCCACCATTTACGGACTACTTAGAAGCCCTTGTTTTACAGAAAACATGGGGCTGTTTCCATTTTCATTTAGAAGCAGCCCATTTTTCTCATTATAAATGGGTGATGTTTACTGTGCTGTCTCATTTAGAGGTACCATCATGCTATGAACAGAGACAGCTCCTATATCGCTTGTCATGGGTAATGCAAAAAGTACCACATCAGTTTAAATCAGGTTTCTATTTGGAAGCGGGAGTTCTTGTACATCACCTACTTTAAAGAGTTAAACTCACAGCAAGTCCTCCGGCCCTGATATCCCGGATTCCAGTGGGACTGGATCTCAGCTGGAGACTTTAGATTTGGGACCCAGATATAAGTTCCATTGTTTGGAAACAACTGCTGATCAAAACACTGTTTTGGAAAGGATTTTATTTATTTACAGAAATCTCCATAGAAACTACAGCAGAGATTTTTCAACCAGATGTGATACTTCATTGTTAATTAGTTCATTTATCGGAACAGCTTTCCTATCACGAGATCTGGGCAGCTAAAATTTGAAGTGCTAGCTCCAGGCTGCCCATCAGATGGAAAATATTAGTAACACAACTTTTGGAACTGAAAATCTCCCAGTGTGTTGTGTAAAAGCAACAGACATTGCTAATCTCTAGCCACCACCGTGGAAACAGAGGCGCAGAGCACTGCAGTGATTTCTCCAAGAGCACGCTACTACTCAGCCCTCAGATCAACTCCTGCCACCCAGACCACTATACCCTGCAATGGACTAAACCCCATCTTTACTGTAAGATGCAATAAACAACACTATTGATCGATATTATGGATTATATCCAATGACTTTCTGCATCTAGGCTCTAGGGGCCATGGTGAATAGCAGCAATAAAATCAGGGTAGCAGCAGATCATACTGGGATTGGGAAAACAAAGCAGCTGTCGCATCCCTGCCTCCTCAGCTTTGTTGAGCACAGTTTAGGAGCTAGGCTAAGGATCTATTTTTAGACCAGCATTTACCTCTTTTCCAACCCAAACATAGTTCTCCCTTGTCATACCGACAATGCTTTCAAACAGAAGGGCGAATTGTGGCGCCATGATTATAAATAAAATTATCAGCTGTCAGGCACAGGCTCCCACACAACTCCTTGGCGCAAGCCAGGGTAACGGTTGTCACTTGCGTCCCAAATGCAGTTCTGTTGGGTTTGCTAATGGAAAGAAAGGCAGGGGATGTTGTTTTAAATGCCAAAAGACAGACAAGAGGTGAAGCTTTCTGCACGATGAGATGTTGCATAACTGACTTCTCAAAAAGTGTTCAGTTCCTGGATCTACCATCCAATGGTGGATTTTTTTCCTTAATGGTACCTGTTCACTTAAGCTGTGGACAAACCCCAGACAGGAAGTTAATGTAAAACATTTGTATTCTCTCACTACTGGGGCCTGTCTGGCACCCTCCTGCCCATTCACACTGATGAATATGTGCTGCTTGGTCCCCAAAGCCAGCATCACCTTTCTGTTAGCTTTGCTCTCTTTTTGGCTGGTGCATTCCCTGGGGTGAATAATACAGAACCAGCTTGAAGAACTTGCACAAGATGAAATGGGTTGATTGAATTTGAGAAGCACAACATTTACTTGTGTTGGGAGGGAGCGATGCAGGCTCTTGATTTGGAAAAAAATAATAAAAAATTACATGGCACTGCAGGGAAACTATTTCTTTGAGGATCAAGTTAAATCAGACAATAAAAATAAGTTTGATTTCTAAAATATTAAAAGAAATAAAAAGCAAAAAGTAAAGCAGTTAACTGGGCTCCAGGATAAAATATTGCTCAGCAAGCTTGGAGAACAGAAAGAGAAGAAAAAGTTTGATTCATTGGATGCTCCATACCATCCTGCCACATTTCCTCCAGAAGAGTCTGAAGTCAACCCTGGCACTGTACAAGAGGGCGAGACACCAGGTTTGAGACTAAGACAACAGAGATGTGAGTATTGGAAGGGTCTGAAGGTCTTCCCCCTAGTCTTGCACTGCAAGTCTAAGTGGATTTAAAGAGATGCGGAGAGGAAGAATCACCACACGTTTGTATCCCCAGTGGCTCTTTCCTCAAGCCTAACAAGCCATACAACACACACAAGCACACTTGGTGCTCAGCTGCAACCCTTAACATGTGTTAGCCCCATTAAACAGTCACAGCTGCTTCTGGGCCACTGAGACCTATCATACAAACATAGTCAGACAAGCTGGTCCCCAGCTCCATGAAGTCCTGTAGTGCTCTGACAGGTGACACTAGCCAAGGGACTGTCCTCTCGCTCACCAAGAGCCAGAAGAGACTCCATATAGCTGGATAAAGTTACACCATAAGCGTCTAAAGGACAGCAGAACTTCACCACTGGAAAACTCTCCCAACTGAGAGAAAAATCAGGGTCTGACACGGGTTCTGAGTCTGCAAACTACTAGAGACTTTCAAACAGCAAGACATCATGGGCAAAAACCTGGCAGCAAGCACTGAAAAGCAAATATCCGATGTAAACTGCAGTTAATTTTACTGGCACTACCATCAAATATAGGACAAAACTTGCAAGGAACTTCCTTCCTCTTCACTTGTGCAGAGGATTTAGTTTGTCTGCATTAGGTGTACTGAAAAGGAAAAGATGCTGTGACTGATCTGATTGACAGTCAAACCACACAGGCCTTTCAAAACCATGAAAAGATTAGTCATGTCATGATCTAATGACTTCTGAAGAGACAGAGAGCTCCTCATGCAGCCAACAACAGGGTGCTGAAGTTAAATGCTTTATATAAGTTTGC
The DNA here is from genome assembly GCF_965231255.1 of Vanellus vanellus. Lineage (NCBI taxonomy): Eukaryota > Metazoa > Chordata > Aves > Charadriiformes > Charadriidae > Vanellus > Vanellus vanellus. Next base: position 51,878,598 of record NC_138909.1, on the reverse strand, counting down.
TTTCTAATGGAAAAATAGTATTAATTTCCCTTTTCTGTTTTAAAATGCTCTGTTGTTTGCTGGTTTAGGTGATAAATCCATCCTCCAAACTGAGGAAAAAATAGGAGATGGTCCATTATTTCTCTGGTTTTCTTCTATACAATTTAGTTTTTTACAACAGGGAGGGGGGAAAAAAGATGAGTTATACATGCTTTGAAGGTATAAATTGCAGCCTTAGAAGTGAAGCTATATGTTTCAATGTCCAGCTGAAGTCACAGAGTTTGACTCAGCCCTTGCATGGTTCCAGTTTCACACCAAGATGACTGTTGAAATTCCCTCGTGTCAAACTGACATTTCTTTAAATACTTTCTACTGTCAGAGTAGCATAAAAGGACTAGAAAATTGGTCAGAATCTAACCCACTGACCCTAGGATCAATCTGGAGACATTCCATGAATCCAGCAGGGTTTAAGCCATGGCTTCTGAACCAAAGTCTTTAACTATGCAAGAGAATAAAATCTGTGTTTGGACCATGATGAATGTTCTGCTGAAAATTGGTTTTGGCGGAACAGGAGTGGAAATGACTGGGAAGAAGGTGACTTTGGACCATGTAAGGCAAGGTTACACAGTTATTTTTGGTTTGAAGCCCAAGAGAAGAAAAAGTCCCATTGCAAGAGAGATTGACCAATGTTAGTGCAGGTACATGGCACAGATTGCCTGAGTGATAGTATGGTCGAGAAGAGTCTAAAGGTACATGTGTATCCTGAAGACTTCCTGGCGATCCCAAGAAATGCCAAGGTGTTAAAACCACAGACCTGTGGAAGCCCTTGATATAATCAGACCAATGCTGTTAGATCATGCAAACAGGTCCTTTGATCCACCCCAACAGGCTCTGAAATAAAATACATCCTCCCATATACTTGAACTGGGAACAGGCTGCCTGGAGCAAGAACTGTCATCTTCTGTTTGTACAGCACCTAGCAATTGTTCATATAAATAATAAATAAAACCAAGCAAGCAAAGGCACCAAGCAGTATCAGTTTTCCCTCCTATTATCTGCTTGCAGAGACACCAATTCACATCAGATGAGGCTCAGTAAGTGGTAATAACAAACCAGCCAGCTTGATTCTCACATTAGTAAGCGTGCCTTAACTAATTCCCCTGAAACACACATGTATTTTGCATACAGCAGCTCACACAAGTTCATTAATGTGCATCTGGCCATCTATATTGTATGCTGTAAAGGTGAATGGGGACTATCTAGGCTTAGATGGATAATAACAAGAACAATTCTTTAAAATAAAGAAGGTAACATTTAAGTGATACTTTTCAGCTAGGAATTACAAAATAGTAAATTCATACAGATGGTGTGAGTGTTTAGTTGGAGGTACACATTGCACCTGCAGAAAAAATAAGCCATCCCTTCTGAGCAGTTTAAAACTGCAGAAGCCCCCAGCTCCCCAGCCTCTGGCAAGCAAAATACAGTTATCCAAGCAGAAAGCTGGGTAATGCTGTGAAGTTAAGCCTTGGGGACTCACACATTCAAAAACTGCTCACTCATCCTCTTCAGTGACCAGGCATTTATAGCAACTTCCATTCAAGCATTGGTTTTCACATATTGTCAGTCTTCTCATAAGTACTGACACAACCAGCAAGCAGGAGAGCCCTGAGCAGATTTCACAGGCAGTAGTCACAGATTACAGAAGAAGTGCGGTGTGCTGTCTTTCCACATAACACTGAAGTGCAATTGCCATTATCCAATATCAACAGGCAATAAGTGGCCACACAAGGCCACACCATTCTTGATAACATGTGATATCAGACCAATTAGAAATTGTCAGACACCAAGACTACTATAGCACCTGTAGTTGGTATGCTGGTGTCTAGTGGACAACTTCTTCTGTATCCACCCCCATCGGCAGACTGGGGACAGTGTGTCTGTAAGGTTGCTATATTCAAGCAACAGAACAAACCAGGTTGAAAGTCTCCCCTTCCCTTCTCCACCTAGCAGCTCTCTTCCATTCACCCAGCAAACTGCTGGACCAGATATATTCTGCATAAGTAGTCGAAAGCCAGAAGGAATAGTAGAAAGCCATTTCACCCTGAAAAAATAGGAAGGTAAGGAAGATACCAGTGCTCCCTTAAGCAGCAGTTGCCTAAAGGCACACACAGTGCAAAGCACACTTCGGCACCTGTAGCACAAAAACTCCCGACAGCATTGTCAGTATTTACACACAGTCTGTTGGCATACATCACTTTGCAGTTCTTTATCCTTTCCAACAGGAATCTATGAAAACAATTGTCTTATTAGTGTTAAGAACAACTAGAGAGGCAGTCTCCACCACTGCAATGTGCTGAAGCACAAGCCAGTCTGGTACATCCAATATTTCAAAGAGCAGCAGCTGCACCTTGTGGAAAGATTTAGCATTGCAGGCTTATCCCTAATAATGAGAGTTAATACAGTTAATAATGCAAGTTAAGCTTTGCATTAATCTAGCCAGGGATTCTGCTGAAATGCTCTGCCCTTTTCTACCCCTCTTTTTGTGCAAGATGTGCAAAATTAACCTGCACAGCACACTGATCCACTGCAAACCAGCAGTTTCATCCAGTCAGCACCCTTCCCCCTGGACCAGTTTGGCTGGCTCATCACACCGCTGAGATGATCCAACACCGGGGAGGAAAGAGCAGGTCTAACCTTTGAGATTATATGCTGAACCTTATCTAATTGTAGGCTACCGTCAGCCTGCAACCTCAGTACTCTTTAAGAGCTGTAATAGAAATCAGTTTCCATAATTAAACACACATGGACAAGACAGTTCACAAATTTGACCAAATACAAGATTTCTCATCTGTACAGTTAAATCTGTATACAAAGGAACATCCCAAGACAGTCTGGAGTAATCCCTGCTATCTGAAGTTGAGACGGGGAGTAAATTTGTTTTGTACATTCTGTTTTGTGACTATTTTTTTCCTCTGTTACTATCTGGAACTTTCCTAAGCTACAAGTTAAAGAAAACAGAGCAGGACAACTTCTGCAGGAGACAGGCATTCAATATTGTTGCTACTCACGTCATACTGACACTCTCAGGTTAGTGCAGAAATCAAAGAAAACCCCACATACCATGAACTGGTAGTTAACTGGAGACCTGCTCTGCTCTATAGGATGTTCCTACTATATTCAGTTCCCAATACACATAACAATACTGATCAACAGCTACCTAACCAAGGAGTAGACTCCAGACTCCTAAGCACTACTACTCCTTTTTCTACCTCCCCTGACAGACCACCCTTACATATAAGAGTAGGGCTCCAAGTACAGCTAAGAGCACACCCAGCAGCAACAGCCCTTCCAAGAGGAAGGCACAGCTACTAGTCAGGCAAGTGAGGGAATGACCTCCCAGTAATATTGGAAAAAGAAGCTGTAGCTTGCAGTGAGACAATCCTGTTAATGTCTGTCAGATAATAACAGCTTATCTGAGATGTCTGCTATTTCCCTCATTAAAGCTGACTTCATCATAACCTGTGACCTGCAGCCTACATCTCTCAAGGCTTTCCATTACAGGCAAGCGGCCAGGAGTTCTCAACTGGTGACTGGAAAGTCAATAGCATCAGACAGACTAATGACATTAAAAAAAAAAAAAAAATCATGGAGATAGATTAGTAAGCAATCTGTCTTGCTATTCAGTACTCTGCTTGCCTTGTCTGCAAAAACAGAATCACTCCAGCTCCTCTTAAAAAAAAAAAAAAGGCAACCAAAACACAAACACACAGCTCAAGATCCAAATTTTTTTTTTTTTCGCTACTAAATATTTTATAGCATTTGTGACAAGTCAAGTTTTATTGAAATCTTGTAACTCTGGAATGTTTTGATTTAAGTGAGACAGCAGGAAGTGAAAAATAGCAACAATGGTCCATCCTGACTCTCACTAGCAAAGCCAGGTCATGAGTACAGAACCTTGGTGTTCTGACACAGGGAAAAGACTGAGGGCAAGCCAATTAAAAGTTTTTTCCTTTAAGTGACATGTGAAAGTGTTATGCAAGACACTGCTACCTACTAGAAGTGGCAACTGAACTCAAGTTTGACATTTCCTACAAAAGATACTGCCAATAATATGCAAGACAAGTGCAAGTCAAGAGTTTTTATTTTCCCCACACATACATAATTAAAAAAGTGAGTGAACACACAAGACAGGAAGTCAGAGACTAGACATATTTACAAGACAGTTAAACTATCAAATTTTTTCCATCTTCAAGATCAAGTCATCACAGATTTTCGTTAGTTCATCATTTTCTTTAGTCTGTTGAAGACAAAAAAAAAAAAAAGAGTTTCAGGTATGTCTAAGCTATGCTACACCCATGTAGTAAGCTGAGTCACAAGTCATATTTGCCAACACATGGAAGATAATGTCCATTTACATGCTAGTGACTCGTGCAAATTTACTCGAAAGGACAGTCAGCTTTGTAGAAGGTCACATGGCAACCTAAGAGCCTCAGGAAGTGAGCCAGAATCCATTATATTGTCTCTACTTCTTCCAGACTACACCATTATACATGGAGACCAATTGATCTAGTGAAATAAGACTTTTCAGACTCAAAGTCTTTTTGTTAGATACACTGAAATTCAAGATAATGACAGTTTAGATTTTAATCTTCATAAGACAGACAACTCTGTAGGATGATGCTTTGATACTTTTACTGGCATGTGGCAATAATTTCCAGTTTGTATAATCCCTTATATGGTCAAGCGATTTTAATAAGAGTTCTTAACATAGAGTGTTACTGTATTTATAACAGGAAGAAAACTAGTTCTGCGTTAAATAGCTTGTCTCTCCAGTTACGGGCCTACTGTTTCTTCAGCTATGCAAACCTTAACCATAAGCCTGGAGACTAACACAAATACAGGAATTCCCTAACAGGAACGTGTCAGCATTATCTCTTTTTAAGTCTTCAATGCTGGCAAAGACACAGCCATACTACAGTAAAACTAATAGCATGCATTTCCAGCAATATGACTTTTAACCCTCAAAAAGCTTTTTCTTTTGAAGGGTTCCAACACAGGAAAACGATCTTTACAAAACATTCCAAGACTTTATCTATAAAACAATATCAAATACAGGGATTAACGGTCTGAACAATATTGAAAGAGTTCAGACAATACTGTATGAGTGCTAATAGTTTAACAAATCACATCTATGAACAAGCTGAATCAGACAGTCAAGATTCTTTCCCAGATCCTGTTCTGGGACATGTGTAAGTTTTAGATCACCATCTCCTTCAGTAGTTTAGATAACCTCCTGACACAGTAGCCTGTGTCACAGTACTGCCACAACCCACCTATGGGAACAAACATTTGCTCCAAACAATCTAAACATACAGATGAGTCTTGACATAAGAGTTGTGCCTTAAGTTTCAATGCCTATTTCCTAAAGCCTGCCAGGACAGCAGCCATCAAAACCAGTACAGTTCACATGACTATTTCTAGCACTGGTACAAGGCAGTTCTTGACCTAGTCTAAAGCAATAGCTTGAAGAGACTCACCCATGACATTTTGACTAACCTTTTGTTCAAGCGTCCTCTCTAAAGACTGGATCCTCATTTGCTCTTTGCGGAGACTGGCTTGTAGTGCTGCAGTCTCTGATTTAGCTTTGCTTCGTACCTGGGCAATTTCTTCATTTGCTCTAAAACAGAAGCAAGATGGTGTTTACATCCCCTTCAGAGAGCACAGCAAAACCGTTCATACGATCACACTAGATGCTTGTGCTTTGGATTAATCCCCAAACTAAAATTTTTTTAAGCCAAGTTTTGATATTAATGAAACACATTTTGCAACAACTGCGAAAACTCTGTATTTCACTCCCTTCTTGACATGATACTTACTGATGCAGCTTTTCTTCAGCATGTGCCTTCAGTGCCTGGTATCTCTGCTCCTCTTTTTTAATTCTAGCCAGGTATTCTTCAGCACACTTTTTCAGAGCTTCTTCATTCTGTCCCAAAACCAAGCAGCTTAGTTAGCTTTTTATGTGCTAGTAGATGTAAGAGTCTCTCCACTTCACAAATGGCCCATTTGACTACACCAAAAAGGCAGTATTTGCTCATCAGAATAACAGGAACAACTGTGAAGTCCCATAGACCTACATAGGAACTAAAGTTCCTCCTTTCAACTCTCTTAACTTTGCAAAGCAAGACTTATTTGCCCCATTTCCTCCCAATATACTGTTTATAACTTTAATAAACTTTACTAAAGGGGAAAGGTCACTAATCAGTTGTGGGGGTTTTTTTTGGGGGTATTTTTTTTGGTTGTTTGTTTGTTTTGTTGTGTTTTTTTTTTGTTTTTTTTTTTTAAATCAGCTTTGTCTTAGTTTGCAATTGTCCTAAGAACAGTTAGAAATCCAACTACTTCAGAGAATCCATGAAAAGATTCCGGCTTTGGACCCTGACCTAAATAAATCCAACATTAACAGCAAGAAAGTTACCTTTCAGACACTGACAACTTATTTTATTAGCTATTATAGCGAGTTGGAACTGTTTGAAACAAGTGCTAAAGACTCCCTACTAATTCCAGCTCTTGAATTTAGCAACTCTGTTTCCAAGTGATGCCTTAACTCTGTGCTCCAGAAAGGGCTTCTGAACTTAGGGTGGAAAGATGGAATGGACACAAGATGAAGGAAGACCACTGCGTTAGTAAAGCAGAAACTTAAATTGTAACACAGACATTATGCTTGTTTCTCAAACCTAGACAACCACAAAACTTCTAACAGGATACTTCTAAGCTTGATTAAATAACAGACATTAAAAGGTAACTGAAGGAGAAAAATCTGAAGGCACTTTTTTTAAACACCAACTGAATCAATTTTTATGCATGTCACACATTAAGAAACCATGGTGTATGCTCAATAGCTTCATCCTTCCAGTCTCTGAATATGATGCAGAATGAAGGCCTGACTTTACCAAGTTTGTTTTCTTTTTGGTTGTTTTTTTTTTTTTTTTTTTAAGCTAAAGAATACCCAATAAACTATTATCATTCTGACTTGTAATAGCAAATCCTCTTCAGCATCCTCTTCAACATGATGTAGGGGAAACAAGATACCATTTTGCAGCAGTTGCTACGTGAACGCCTGTCTCTATGATTGACAGAAAAATGATATGCATGCAGCAAGAAACAGCTCATTGTTCTGTTTGAAGAAACTTTAGCTTCTAACAGAGAGATCATAATCATACTTTAAGCCAGCCACTAAATACAATAAACCAGTAACTTTTTAGATCTTTAAATAAACAATAACTTAGCATCTGGTTTTAAAGATAACGCCTATACTAGTTAATTAATGGCTGCTCTAGAAATTCATCATTTCCTCTCCACTAAGCCTCGTATATCTTGGAAGGATATTAGTCACATTATAGAGTCTTACTTTACGGTAACCCTCTAACACTTCTTTCTGTTTTTCAAATCTTTTGAAGAGTTCAGAGAAGGATTTCTCCATGGAGTTCAAATCTGAAATAACTTGCTGCTTCTCCTCCACCATCCTCTGCATTTCTTTCTTTGAAAGTTCTTTCTGCTTCTGAGCATCCTCTAAAGAAAGTAGAATTAAACAGAGTTACGCTCATGATAGTTATTGCATTAGCATAAAACTAGTTCCATAGTATGGACAGATAACCCACACACCTTCAATTCTTCCTCTGAAGGGAAAAGGGGGTTTCATGATGTAGCCTCTCCTCTGAAAGGACACCATATATCTGCTTTTAAGGAAGCAGTAATTTTTTTTATTTGCTACATACTACCTCACACCAACCCTAATGCCATGAGGTCGATTATAAAGTTCTTGCCTAAAGCATTGTTTCTCTTGAAACGTAGTCAAAATACTACACCTGAGTTTACCATAACAGGAGCCTCAAAGGTTGTGATAGAAGCAAGGAATAAAAAAATATTTGTTTTTATTAAATATACACAATAGCTGGAAATCTGGAGGAGACTAGGCTAACAAGCCAAACCAGCACAGCAAATTCTTTCAGGACAAGTTTTACTTAGCATACCTGAGCTATGTTTCCCATAGGCTTAAAGAAGCACAAAAAGCTGACAATATTCAGTCTCCTTAAAGAACTACATTTAAGAAAGGCATAGATTTGGCTATTCAGCTTTGAACTAGGAGAAAGTACCTACACAAACAAGAGTTTCATTCAATGTCGTCCCAGCTTTGAAGCCACAAATATGACTGAAGCAAAGGCCAGATCTGTGCAGCAAGAACTTCTATTGACATCCTATCACTTAAATGAGGTCAGATAATAAACAGTTAAACACAAGGTGCAGACAACTGGATCTGCCAGTTTTAACAAACCAACAGCTCACACTCCACTGGAGAATAAGGAGTTAGATGTGTTCATGCCTGATTCAGGAAGTCATCATTACCTACCAAGTGATATCACGTCTGTCTGAATACACTTAAAAGTGTTACTCTACCTTGTCTGAAACCTTACACTCACCCCAGAAGCACTTGAAATATTAATGCCATCAGAAGTGAAAGAGTACTACCTTCAGCTAGTAACCTTTGGCTAAGTATGCACCAACACCCCCTACCCCGCAAGCCACTCAGTGTAAATATGGAACTTACCCATCATTTGTGTTATTGTACTTTCAAACTCAGCAACTATTTTTCTAAAAAACATGAAAAAAAAAAAAACCATTGAACATAAGTTAGGAAAAGAAGCTGGAGTAAATAAGTAGATATAAAAAAAAAATCAGGACAGATTCATACCCCATTTCCTTGTATTCCATATGAAGCTTTTCATATTTATTTTTCCATTCCTGAGTCTCCAACTGTTTCTCTTGAACCTTTGAGGGAAAAGGGAAACCTTTATTTCTTGCACAGAAAGAGATACAAGATTTGATACTCAGAACAGTGTGAAGGGCAACTTGGGTATAATTTGATATGGAAAAAAAAGTTCTAACTGCTTAACAGAATCAGAATTAGGTGCTTTATTACAAGTTTGAGTCAAATAAGATATAGATTAATATGCAGGTTTCACACACACAATTCCCACTCAATGTTATCAATCTCTCTTCAAAAGGCAAGATCAGGGTCAACTCAGTCAGCCTCTTGGCTACTCTTATTCATCATATATGTAGATCATTGCTCCTTGGCCAGTTATGTTCTCTCAAGAATTAATATTCTCTCAAGTGACATATTTCCCTTGTTATTTATGAGGCAGACAAAAAAAAAAAAAAAAAAACACGCAACACAAATCTGCTAATAACACAGGAAAGAGCAAATACCAGAAGCCTATTCCAGTCAAGATCAAATTGCTGTTTGGAATAATTTATATTCAACACTCAATCCTCCCCCTACCATGTTGCTGAATTTAAAGACACTTCAGTTCTTTTAAGAATAACCACACCTATTTCACATCAGCTGAATTAAAGCAAAGCTTATAGTAACAGTATTGGGCAGTATAAGCACTCTTTGCTAAACGCTTTTTCCTGAGGTTTCTATCAAGAACTAACACTGATAGTTGACTGCAGTGTGGGAGGACTTCAATGACAGAAGCCCAAAATACATAAGAACACCTGAAATTTTAAACAAGACAAGGTGAGAGCACACGATTACTGCTGATTTCCCCTCAAAGTTGCACAGTATACTGTAGTACGCTGATTTTCAGTATTCAGAGTAAACTCATTTTAGACATATTGTAATATTTCAGATGCGAGGAAGTGGGACACAAGTGAAAAAAAAAAAAAAAAAGAATGTACCAAAATATAAAGAGAAAGAATTAACAATAGATAGACTAGAACAAATGTTACAAAAGCAAAAAAGTGTGACAATGGAAACCGGTTAGAAACTTTAACTTGCAAACTACAGAAATGGTTCAGTAGACCCAAAAAAGCATGCTTCCATGAAGTGCTGTATTTAATCTTAAAATTTAGTCTGTCTTCCTTTCAGATTAATATAGTAATTCTAAGCATTTTTATTTGTGTAAGTGACACACAGCTGGAGTCATCCGGTCACACCTGTCTTGCTACAACTATGTTTGCATGTTTAAAATAGTTCTTTGAAACAAGAGATCACAGCACCAATTTCAAGATATTACAAGCTTTACTCCCTGTTATTACATAAATTCTTCATTTTAGATCAACGCATTAAGAGCTGTCCCCTGTCAAAGTTTCACTTGTTTTCCTGTACTAGACAACAGGCTGGGTAAAGGTGTCCTCCTAAATGACAGAAAACAAGAGCTACTCCTAGAAAAGCTAGTATCTTTGTACTCTAAAGGGAAAGAATAACTTAAGCAGCAAATAACCACAGGTCATCTTCATTTGGTGTCCTCAGTGTCACTGCCTGCAGTATAGCTTGTCAGGAATTTTGAATGCTTTATTTTCTCTTGAAGTTAATTTTGGCATGGCATGATAGCTTTAAGGACATTTATGTTAAATTACTGCTCTTACATGATTTAGTATGTGTGAGGTTACATAACTCAGAAACCATAATTAATCAATTTATTTTTTTAAGTGAGTGGACACATAACTTTTTGCATCAGTAAGAAGACGGGAGTTCACAAGCAATTTCTGTAGTGATACAGTTACAGAACGCACCTGAAATCCCACTCACTACTTCTTCCCTGATCCACTAATGTTTTTCTCCTCCACACTGAGCTCTAGATCTTACTTTTATTTTATAAGCTGGAGATACCGTTGTGCCTCCCCATCCCACAAAAAAAAAAAAAACACCAACTGATCACTGCACTGAATTGTCATTAGTTTTATCTGTGCAAAGTTCTGCTTTGGAAGGGTCACCATACCTCTTTTTTAACCAGCTCAACAGCTGCATCCATGTCTTTTTGGCTATATTTTAGTACATCTATAATAGCATCCACTGCAGTGCTTGTGGAAGCAGCAAGAGAGAATGGAGAAACATCAGCAGTAAGAGAGTCTGGAATTAGGGGATGTGTGTCCTGTGAGGAGACAAAAAAAAAAGTAGAGTTTCAATAGATTCCTATTTTCATGCCATTGATTAGCTATGTGCAGATTATTTGATGGTAAATCAACATATTTTACTTGAATACTCAAAATACCTCCGTAACTTTGTTACCATAACTTTCTTATAGCTACATAGCTCTAAAAGAGATCTACAACATCTTTTAAGCATGTAACAAAAACTGCTACCCACCAATTATAGCTATCAAAGCAGATGACACCATGCTGTTCCCCACCAGTAAAAAAGGCACCGTTTCAGGATGAACTGCTGTGTGCAGACCTGTTCATAAAAGGCTGTTCAAACTATAAGCCTTAGTTTATAAAGTATCAAGTTTAATCAAATATGTGCTCTTCATGCCATCAGTGCATTTAAAATACAAGTTTGTCTTATTTTTGTGGCTTCAGCTGCATGAGAAAGGTTGCTTGATTAAAGCATTCTTAAATACAGCTCAAATTCTCCTAGACCATGTGCAATGCCACCAGTTTCCACAAAACAAAAATTTAATACTTCATTTTATTAAGTCCATCAAAAAGTTCAACTTTGATGTGAGTATCCAGCCTGGTTTTTAAAATAACAGTTTAAATGAGCATTAAGTATTCTGCAATCCTTAGAATATCTGTGTAAGTCTTAAGTCCAGAACCCAGGCAATCCCTTTCCCAAAATATCAACACGAAACCAGAGACCATTCCAGACACCCTTACAGAAGCTGTGAATGTTCCCAGAAGATCTAGTCCTTTTGGTTTTTCTTCATTTTGAAGACTCACTGCAGGCTTTTCAGCTTCCTCAAGCAATTTACTTAAATCAGCAACAGGGCTAAAACCAAACAAACATACACCATTACAAAGAAAGGCACTGCTTGAATATAAAGTTATGTACTATAGCCTAGACAAAGTCAATACCTACCCACACTGAAGTGGAGCTCCTGTGATATTCATATTTGTTTCAATAGTACCAGAAATTGGTTTTCTTGGACTGTCTCTCAACAGAGGGTCAAACTTCAAATATAGTGACTGCTTCCTCAAGGCAGACTCTTTGAACTGAGGGGAAATAGGCACAAATTGGCAGATATGCTGCTTCATAGCACAACACATCCCACACACATAAGTAATCCTCTGGAGAGAGGGTGAGCCTATTCTTCAGTGGTCAGAGCATTGTTCTCAGGAGAAAAATTACGTAAGAAATCAGTGCCCACACACTTCAATCCTTATGTAATATCAAGTGAACTCAATCTGCTCACAGACAGAAACAAAAGGGCAAACATTTATGAACTATACAAAATGAGCAGAAGACACTGAAAGGGAGAGATAGCATCATAAGATGAATGAGCAGTGTATGTCATTCTTGGTCTTTGCTCATACAATAAAGACAAACACAGCACGATCAAAACCCGATTTCTATTCGGTGTATTCACTGTATATTTAGAGCCACTCCTGCTCCGGACCAAAGTAGAAGAAAGAATAACTAAGCTGAACTGATTGAAACATGACATGCCCAATTTAGAGACAAACTTCCTGAAACTGTCCATAAAACAGAAGAGCTTAGAAAAAAAAAAAAGTATTTTCAAAACAATGATCATACGCTTTCAAAGCATTATATTCTTGCAGTTTTGGCAAGCAGAGGGCTGAAACATCATCCATCTCAGTTTCACCACTATTAAAGAAAAATAGCACCTTTGCAAATTGACCTCTGATCCTTAGCAGAATTGCTTATAATTATTCCTTCCACCACCACCCCCTGCCCAGCCTTGTGGACATATTCGTTTGGAATATAACCTATATTTCTGTGGGCACATTCAAAGTATTTCATGAAAACATTTAAGGCTTGACAGTTTCATTTTCCTTTCCTCTCTGCTCTGTCAGAGAGGTAAACAAAACATTGCTGTCATACTTACTGATGAAGTCCCAAACTGTTCCAGATAGTCTACTTCTATGCCCATTCCTAGAACTGTAAAAGAAAGAAATGGTACAATGAAGACACAATATTATCATATTGTCTTACAGTGAAGCACCTGGACAGAAACAAATAGGTACATGTATAAAGCAAAAAGATCCCTGCTCCCATGTCATCAGTTCTAGTTTTTCATTTAGTAACAATATCGTATTTGTATCTGGACCTGAAAAAAAAAAAAAAAAGAAATCTTTGCCTGATTTTTTTATTTTTAAAGATAAACGAACTTACAGCTTCCATTTGTCCCCAAATACTTGTAAGAATACATAGAATTTAAACACACAGTTGAAGAACTTCTTCTGTTGTTTTATGGTTAAAGTGGCAAACACTCAGATATTCTACTCTTTTATACAATGCCCTATAAAAGAGTAAGGTTGGCAATCTCGCCATTAAAATTAGCACACAGCTCAGATTTGAACAATGAAGTTATAGCCATTTCTCAAAACCCTGATTCCACTTAAGATAAGTGACAGACTGCACTGCAGTCAAGTCATTAGCTCATCCTTCCACACAATGCTCCTACACAGAATAACCTTTGCAGGTGGTTAAGTCACAGCTATGAAGTAAGCATTCAAGACAGGCATGCAAGTGCAGAAAGACCATCCACACTGCAATATGAAATCAATATTCAAGTAATGCTAAGGCCTGCAGTAATCTACAAGACTCAAATACAGGCAGTCACATTGCTCTAGTGCTCTCAATTTAGAAAGTGCTTAATACCAGAAGTGGTTTTAAGGGAGCATTTTTTTTTTTTAAGTACAGAAAGCTGCCACAAACTCTAATTGTATGTGTATCAGCCTAAATTTCATTCTTCCAGGCAACTGAATGCTAATCACCAGCTTTCTGAATTTAGCTTAATCTAGAGAAAGTTAGAAATACGCTGAGGTACATTTCCCACCCCTGCTAGTCATTGCAGGTTTTACAGTCCTTTCAGAAGAGCAAAGTGAGAAACAAAAAAAAAAAAAAACTAGAACCAATGCCAAAACTGAAGCAGAGAAATACATACACAGAGGTTATTGTAACAGTAACTTTCAGTCTGTTCTAAAGAAGTGCCTTACCTTCTGATGATGGCCTGAAGAGCTCATCAGGTTCAGTGCTAGCTGTCTGCTCATCTGCTGCTATTTCAGTTCTGTGGGAACTAGGTTTAATTTCATCTGCACACATTGACTTTTTTCCACTGTCAGAGGAAGCCAAATTATCTTGAGGGGGGACATTAGCTGGAGACATTTTAGATGGGCTCATTTGCTTCTCCTGATGAGAAAACACACAACCCCTTTTACTGTTAAAATAATGATTTAAATGCAATGAAAATCACAATAATGATCAAATTGTTTTGTCATAAACTAGCTGGGCAGCCAACATAATAAACTAAGAGTTCACAGGCATAGAAACTGAACTACCAACAAGTACAGCTCATGTTATACAGGAGTCACTTTTTTTTTTTTTAAGAGTCCACACCCTTATGTCTGTCCTTATATGCAACTGCTGATCAAAAAAGATACTAAATACCAAGGTACCAATTTGGTTGTCTCTGATGTTACCTTCAAAAGACAAGTCTGCGCAGCTGAAATTCATTCTAGAGCTGCTGAAGATGCATAAAAACACTAGTTCTTGGACAAAATAACCTTGTCAAATACATGTTTGATAAGGTTAAGTCAAAGAACTCTTTCATGGAACAACTTAGTAAGAACTGGCTATCTTTCCTATACCTTACCATAGCTATCTCTCCTGGAAGTTCAGCTTCTGCTTGAACTCCCAGCTTGTCTTCTTCAGTTCTTGGCTTGTCTTCAACCACACTCTGTTTGCAGATTTCCCTGAAGAAAAAAAAGAAAATTCAAGTCACACAGACAGTTCCGAATTCTATTTATGAGATATATTGAAGCACTTTTTACGGACAAAGTACAGGAAGCTTTAAGGAGGGTGGAGGTGCAAATTCATTGTCTTGCCTGGTGACAACTTAAGTGACAGAAAGCTCACCCTCCATCAGAAGCAGTGCTACCTCAGGAGCAGAAAGTCACAGCAGTATCACTTATTCCTGGTCACTTAACACTGTTCTCCGATTTTCATTTAAGCTCATTATTTTTTAATTAAATATAGGCTTTTTGTTTAATCATGAACAGAATTACAAGCAGCCTGCCACTCTTTCCAAAGCAATGCAGTGATTATTGGTATAAAGCCCAGAACTTCGTTAGAGAAGTCCTATACTTTAGTTACTGCTGACAGCACAAACTTAACTTTTCAACTTGGTAAATAGTAGCTGATCATGTCACACAGGGAGCAAGACAGCAAACATTTCTGTCAAATGAACATCTTGTGCCAGTCTAGTTCTGGTAAGCACCTGACTGTCTACAGTAATGCTGATGTTTTAGTAGTTTGACTTTCTAGGAAAGACAACACAACATCTCCTATTCTCAAATAAAAAGTTTTATGTGGTGCCTAAAAAAACGCAACTTTAGTGACAAGCCTTTTTATTGGAGATAGCACTCAGATACCAAGAACATGCAAGGAAGAAACAGCACCTCAGAGTTCAGCCAGGACACTAAACAGAACAGCATTGCCTAGCCCCTGCACATGCTGAGTCATGTGCAACACCGCTGCCTACTTACCTGTTTTTTGAAAAACAGCAGAAGTCACTTGATCCTCCACATTTACACTAATCTTGAAGGAGTGAGGAAAGAGCCACTTGACCAACATACTAATGCTCTTCCCATAGAAGCCTATTCCCTTCCATTCCTCCAGATTTAACACCTTTTGCCCAGAGCTAGCCATCTCAGGATGGTTTCCCCAATTAGATCTTTCCTGTTGCAACGTATTGTTAAAGGTTACAGTGTGCAGACTCAGCCAGCCTTAGAGGGAGGAAGTCAAGGAGGTAGGAATCAACTAGAGACACATCTAATTATCTTTTCTTCACACATGTTCAATGTGCTTCTACATTCAGCTACAGATTTACTTACAGACTTTCAGGTTCTCGTTTCTCAAGAGCTTCACAGGTACTTGGTCTGTTATCCTGCTCCACTGGAAGAGACTCCCTTCTTGATGATGTACTGTCCTGCTCCTCTTGCAGGTGAGCTTTCTGAGGGCTAGGTTTAGAACACTTGAGCGAGCTGGAAATCTTAGAGCCTCCTCCAAACGGATTAAAGTTTGGATCATCAAGTTTGTCCCAGTCAAACTTATAAGATGCTTTGGGAACAGGGATTTCATCTTCCACATTACTTTTATTTTGTGCTTCAGTATTCTCTGGTTTTGTTTTGGTAATAGGAATTTTTTTTGAAGGTGGCTTAATTCCAGGTCTTTTACCTAGTTTCTTCGGAGGTGGCTTTCTAGTAGTGGTATTATCAAAGTCAAATTCCAGTTTTACTGGTCCAGACTTGGTGACACCTGGCTTTTCTGCAAGTTCCTCTTTGGAAACAGCCAGATCTTCTGCAGGCTTTGACTCTTCTGCAGAGGCTTTTTCTGCTACCAAAACATTCTGAAGCTTCGATTCCCCAGTTTTATAAGAATTAGTTACCTCAGAACTATTAGGACCTAAGTTAACAGATAACTGTACAGGGGTAGGTGCTTCTGCTAATACCAGTGAGTTATCAATTTGGCTTATGTCTGCGGAACCAGACTTCACATCCTGCACAGGGTCACTGATCACTTGCTTAGGGGACAGCTTAGATTTGTTAGACTCCGGCTCTCTCAATACAGATTCTTTTCCAGAGAAAAGAGTCTTCTCCTCTTCACTTGAATGTTCTGCACTTGCTGCATTTGAAGCAAAAGAAGCTGTATCATCCAGCAGAAGAGAAACATTACTTTTTTCAGAAGTTTTCTCAGGGTTGCTAGATACTCTTACAGGAGACTTTTGCAGATTTCCAGGAGAATGCTGCAGCTGCACTGAACTTTGAAATGGATTGATGTCATTTAAGTTATCAAAATCAAGATTGTAGGAGCCTCGACTCTTCACTGGCATCTCATCATCTGGGTAAGGAGCCGTGCTAACTTTCTCTGGCATTAGTGTATTTATCACTGTATTGTTTGCTTCAGCTTCAGTCTTTTGTTGACATGTGCTGCATTTAAAAAAAAAAAACCACACACAAAAAGATCACACATGCTATAGCTGCTTTTTAGACATAATTTGAAGTCATCTTTAGAAAGATACTTGCACAAGTAGCTTTGCATGCTCAGAGTAATCTGATTTTTTTGACAAAGCGTCTGACAGCAAAAGACTATCATAATATCATAGCAAGAATTCAATTCCCACCTAAACAGAAGTTAGAAGCTCTGGTACACATGAGCTATAGGGAGATTAGTCCTTGAAACTAGTCAGTATTTTTAAGCTGTCTGTTCCACACAGCTATTTTACTTTATGCCAGTCATCACTGAAGACTGCTCTACTCACTACAGCATATGGACCTTCCATTTCACTAGACAGTGAAATATATATTGCTTAAAAGGAGTTATAGCAGTAAGCAGCTCAAACACAGGCACATCTAGTAGTATATCTTCATGTACATTCATCCATGAGTCATAACAGGCTCACAAGTCTAGGACCAAACTCAGTCATGATTCAGGTTCTGCCTTTCTAGTCATTACTTTGTCTGGTCATTCTGGCAGATATTTTCCCCCTGAAAGTATGCACCAGCATGTCATCTATGAGGGCCTACATACCAAAACAGAACCTGGACTTCAGGCACTCTGTACTCTTTACAACAGCATATATGAAGAGCAAAGTGGTATACAAGAAAATACTTCTCCAGTAAGAGAAAGAGAAGATTCTCTAGCAGCAGAAACAGGTTAAATAAAAAGTTTGTGTACTCACTACTGCTGAGTATTCTACAAGTTATTGCTGTCCACTTTATTTCCCCAAACTCTACTCAACTTTTGAGGCTTAGCCTCAGACCATAGAGAGTTAAACCATTACTTCCTGAAACAGTATTTCCTCCCATTGTTTTGTCCCTTCGTAAAGTTATTTTCTATGTGCCATCCATATCTGCTGTAGAAGAGAACATGATTAAAAGCCACTCACTAAAAACCACCACGATGATAAACCTGAAAGCAAAAGCGGGAGACAAGAGTTCAGGAAGTCCTTCTCACCCGGTCTGAGTGCCTCTTCCCTGCAATAGTTGAGCCCCAGGCTTGTTCAGCTACTCAGGCCCCTCCCTTTCTCCTGCAGTGTTTAACCTCATAAATGCCAGTCAAGAGCGAGACACCTGCTTGTAACGAATGACTTGAGACTAGTCGAAAGTGACACCCTTCAGCAACACCCAGTCCTTTAGCTTATTCACTACAAACAGATCCTTACATTTTAAAAGTAGAAAGGATGTGTACAGTAAATGCAGTGTCTTGCCAGACAATTATTCCCTAACTAAAACAAATTTGGCGATAGTCCTTTTAACTCACTTGAACCTTATATGTACCAAATCTTCATTTAGTCACATGAGCAATAAGTTTGGGGCATAAATGCAATTAAGTCATTGAAAAATTGTGCTGGCTAGCTGAGAAGTACTTTTCTAAACTAGAGTACGCATGCAAGTTAACAGTTGAAGCAAATCTATACATTTAAAGAACATTTAAGTGTTCCCCTCTTTCTCCCTTCTCCCCTTCCAAAAAAAAAAAAAAAATAGGGGGTCAAACGAAAGTACTGGGTAGTTAAAAACAAGCAAAAGTATGTATGCCCTTGCAGAAGATAAACCTAAGGTCTGAGACTTCTTGCCACTGGGAATTATAGATGTCAAGTGTTTATACAAGTTTAAAAAGGAGTTAAAAAAAGTCAGTAACAAAACCTATGCATTGAGGCTTATTAAATAACATTGTCATAGTGTTGTTTTATTAAACTATTATAAGAACATTGCTAGTAAAGGAGAGTTGTAAAACCCCAAATTGGAACACTGCAGACTTTGTGGTGTTCTCTAGACAGCTACCATGAGCCACAGGCTGCTAGACTATAAAGGCACACAAACTTGTTTGTACTTGGAATTGATGTTATATTCACTTTGTGTTGCTAGATTTTCTTTAATCTTAATGCTCATTGACACAAGGTGTCAATTCAAGCTAACCCTTCAGAAGGTGTATCTTAAGGAAAAAATCTAAAGAGATAAAACTGCACTTAACATACAAGAGAAGAAGTTTAAAAGCTTGGATTTAAGGATTAGCTTCAGAATAGTTGTAGTCTCACATGAAAACCTTACTGTAGAAAACAGTTTTGTATTCTCCGCCTAATTAGTCTCTTTTCTCTTCAACTATTTATATCATAAGTAATTTCTATGTAATCAGTTACTGAGGAGTTAGAAATTGATTTCAGTATTCAACATTACAACCAAGATAAAAATTTCTTAAAAATAACGACAATTATCTTTGAAAAAGAGTTCGCGCACCAAAGTCAGCATTAATTTTGGTCCTTTTGTATTTTATAACAAGATGTAAACTGCACAAAGTTACATTTTAACTATACAGGTTTATAACGTGGAAAGATTAACTTGAGTATGTCCTGCATTGCTAATACTACTAGCGGTAGATGCATTACTTACTCAACATTGACAAGTGCAGATAAAACATCATCCGCCAAGGCTTCACTGCAATCATCAAGCGTGAAAGTAGTCTCAAGTTTGTCTGTCATAGTCGGACTTAAGATTTTTCGAGTCTGAGGATCTCTCAGAGGAGTCTGAAAGGTTACCTTTAAGAAAGGGGCGGGGGGGAAGAAAAAGGAAGAACATGAACACCACAATATTTTCAAGCTCCAAATAGCATATGCATTCAGTAGCAGAGGTCATAGAAGGCAAAAGAATACAATCAATACAAAAGCAAAAGTTTACCTTCATAGCTTTTGCCACACTTTTTGGTGGCAAGTTTTCTTTCTGGGACAGGCGTAGAATGGAAGGTCTCCCTGTAGGTTCCGGCGGAGCAAACAAAAAGCCACAGTCTTCCGCTGTTAGATCATCCTTGATGTTTCCTCCGTTTTCTCCATTTTCTGCATTTAAAATCTGCAGACTCATTCTAGAACATCAACACATACAACATTGCAGCATGAATGAGAGGGTGTGGTCAGCCAGATGCACTTTCAGATAATCAAAGAAGTTGGAAGCCTGGCACTGGCTAGCAAAGATTAGCAGCTTCAAAAGAAGTTTTAGAAGTAGTGAAAATAAAATCTTCATATAAAAAGTTAGATCTCGGAAGACTCTAAAAGCATCTAAATGCAGCACTGCACAGCCCCTCAGCCTTTGTTAGGGGTCTAGGATGTTATTACCCTTTCCACAGTTAGCATTATAACCTTACTAGTTAAGCTGCCCATCCTTTAAAGGAAGCTGTCATTTGCAAGCTTCTTCATTACCAGCCCCTTAAAGCCAGTAGTGACACAGAGTCTTGTCTTTTATAATAGGGCATCTAGCAAGCAAAATTACAGCTTTTGCAAGGGGCTGATGACAATCGTTTCTCCATTTTATTCACATGGTCTTATTATTACTACATTATACAACAGCAAAACCAAATTTGGTTAGAGTGTGTTTAGGATCAGAGCCCTGAATGAAATTATTTAGTTTTTTCCTGCACTGTCTGAGCACGTGCTGCTTTTGTAAGACACATAGTACTTAAGAATCCTTTGCAGCACAGGCATTACTGGTATGCAAATCTGAAATATAATTAAAAAGGTATTTCTTAAATATTGTTCTTACATTGGACATGCACAAGCTTTAGTAGGCCATACAGGCTGATCTAACCTTACTAGTGTTTCAAGTATGAAGGACTTGAAACTAAAGCTTATATCATATCTAAGATTAAGGACGAAAGCAAGTTAGATATGGAGAAAGAACACACTTCAAGTATCCCAGGCAAGCCAGCGCATTATAGGTACTTGAACTCTGTCTACCTTTTATTTACATTGGAACCTCCACTGTTCTTAAAAGTTTAAGATTAATACTCAGTGATGCTACTGCTGCTTCTTTAAAACAGAAACCGACAAAACTCAAAAGAGTACCAGAGCACAGAAGGCATGTTAAACAAGATCTAGGCATAACCACTGTCCATGAAGGATGACCCCCGAGAAGTGTAATTATCTCAAACCATTAACAAAGCTATTTTTTTCATAAGAACTGATGTGTTATCTTGTACCACCTACACAAGATCATCAGTATCATCAAGTGGAGGAGACTTTGGTTTTCTGCAATGGATAACCATTCCAAATGATCTCAAATGCCTGATTTGACCAAACAGCTAATCCTTAGCTTATTCCTCCATCATGCAGAGGAAGGCGCCAAATGATTGTCTCCATTGTCATAAAGAAATAACAAGAACACTCTCGCTGAAAAGTCATGTTTTCAATCTCATTGCCCTTATGTATTCAAATTTCTGTATTCAAGCCTCTGCACACATTCCATAGTCTCCACTGAACTCAGCTGCTTTGTCTGCGAGCCTGACAACAGCACTTGTAATCAGCAATGGAATGCAAACAACGGCTACAGAAGCGATGGCAAGCAAAGAATGCTTGTATTAGCTATTTCTTCCTTCCTTCTCGATTCTTCATCATATTCATACTTCAGCCCAAGTTATTTTATACATAAAGTATTTTTACATTAACAATTTATATAACTTGAAGTGAACTTCATTGCTTTCCTTCATTCCAAACTAAAATTGAGACAACAGACCTTTACAGACTGTAGTTGTTTAATCACTTCAGAAACGAAACCTAAGACATTGAAAAGTTGGCAACACCTTCTAAAACAAGCACCATAAACAGGGGAGGTGGGTTTGGAGACTTCCTCAGGTTTGTCATTGAGCTACTTTTGCATTGTACTACATTGCTAAAGTAGATTCAGATCATTAAAATACTCAATAAATTGACACCATATACACACACCATATTTGCCCAGCATTTTAGATATAAAATTAAAAAACCCAAACTCCTTTCTAGGATTAAATCATAACAAGTAATTCAGCATTTATTTAAAATATCTGCAACCAAGATTTGATCCAAATTCTATTTCACAAGTTCATTAGCTAGTAGCTGTAATAAAGTGAAAGGGGAAGAGAGGCTTTATTAAAGACATCTTTTTGTTTAAAGAGGTCAGTTTCCAGCACACACAAGTATTGTGAAAGACAGCAAGTTTTCCCAGTATGGCCAATCCCAGTTCACAAGAATGAAACTGCTCCTAGTTTTAGAGTAATATTTATCCAAGCACAAGCAGCAGTCCGTCATTCTGTATTTGAGAATGAACATAAATTCAATGACATCAGCTAATTAAAGTTCAGGTACCTATCATTTGGAAATTGTGGACTTCATGGCAACCACCTGTTGTTTAATGATCACTGGGGCACAACATCCAAAACATCACCGTGGTCTCAAAAGCCCCTGAAGAAGCAGGGAAAATATAGACTTTTTCTCCTTAATTATCCTTCTGAACTCCTCCAGCAGCTAAGATGCAGAGCATTTGCTCATGGACAGAGTAACTTAGTAAGTGCTGTGAATATTTCCATACAAACCGGCACAGAGGTGACTGCTGTATATTTATGTATTTTTTCTTTTTTTTTTTAGTGCAAACATCCCAATTCAGAACAAATAAACGCTTTTCTGGTTAACCGACTCCTTCACAATCACGGCCCTCCTCTGACTACAGAAGTCACCAGACTCAGCACACCATTTGAGGAAGGGGAATTCGCGGCAGTTTTAGCCAAAACCACGCGTGGGAGGCAGCAGATGCGGAGCCCCAGCCCAGCCGGCCTCGGCAACCCCGGGAGCGGGCACTCAGGGCCCGCAGCCCGGTGCGGGGGAACAAAAGATGTCCTTGGCCTTCAGCGGCCGAGCCGGAGGCAGCCGCTCGGGGCGGGACCCGGCGGTCTGAGGCTCCACCGGGCCGGGCCGGGGGAGAGGAGGAGCAGCGAGGCCGGGGAAGGCTCTGCAGGCTCTCCGGGAAGGCACTGGCCTTCTCCATCATTGCACCTAGCCGTGCTTTAAGTTTAAAAACAACAACAAAACAAAAAAAAAAACCACCACCCCACAAACAAAAAAACTCTACACAGACCAAACACCCCCAACTCTCCCGTCCCCCAGCCCCCCAATTTACCGGGGTGCCCCCACCACTCCCGAGTAACCCCAGCCCACAAGAGCTCCACATCACCCACCTCGAAACGCAGCGGGGTGCCCTCAACAACCCCCGGCCACCTAGGCTGCCAGAGCCCCCCTCAGCCCCTTACCGCCCCCAGGCTCACAGAAGTGCCTGCGTATATTCGCTACCCGCCCGCTCCCCCCGCCCCGATATTCAGAGGTGACCCGAGCCCCCATGAGCCTGATATCAACCACGAAACTCAAAGATGCTCCCGAGATCCCTAAATTCATGTGGGAGTCCCCGAGTTCCACCCCCATCACCCCCAACTCCCCCCATTACCCCCAAGCTCCTAGCTCCGCTTCATCCCCAAACTCATAGAAGTTCCCCCCAAGTCTTAGTTCCAAACCCACAAAAGTGCCCCCGAGACGCCTCGACAGGAGCTCCCCCCAGCCCTACACCACCCTCAAGCTCACAGAGGGCACCCTTGAGCCTGGCCTGCCCCGCCGGCCCCACACCACCCCCAAGCTCAGAGTGGGTCCCCGAGCCCCTCCCGCCCCTTCCCAAACTCAGCGGGGAGCCCGGAGCTCCGTAGACGATCGAAGCTGCCCCCTCGCCGGCGCCCCCCAAAAAAAACCCTCACCTGCCAGCAGGGTCCGGGTGAGAGCCCGCAGGACGCTCGGCTCAGCTGAGAAGACGGTCAGGACCCGGGAATCGCAAATTCCCCGCCGCTGAGCCCACCACCGCACAGCGCCCCCTCCGCCGCCGCCACAGGATTTCAAATTTCAACGGCAGCCCCGGCCCGCGAATGAGAAAGCGGCATTCGGAACGCGTCCGCCAATCAGAAAAGCCCCCTTCAGAGGGGCGGGGACAGCTGCGACCCTTCGCCAACGAGCCCTCGCGAGAGTGCGCTCCCGCGCGGGTCATCTTGGGAAGTGTAGTCCGCGGGGAGGAAGGGCGCTCGTCATGGCGCCGCGTTGACGCGAACAACGGTTGAACGCCTCAGCCCGGGGGCCGGCCGGCAGCGAAGTCCCGCTTCAGACCCACGCTGGGGGAAGCGCACACCGGCTCTGGGGGAAAAAAAATGCGTGTTTGGTGTTCTTCGGGAAGAACCGTGTGAAGTGTCTGTGGTGTTACTGCTACTCCAGGATCAGGCCCCACACAACTGCTTTGTCTTTGGGGGCTTTGTATCTGCAAATCCTGAGGTAAATAATTCCTCCCTTTGGCATGAAATTTTAGAAAAGCAAATTCTCAATACCCAAAATCCCTTTTAGTGATGGAAGGAGTGAAGTAAGAGGGCAGGGACAAAGCACTGCAAGCCCAGATGGATTGTCACAGACCCACAGACCTCCTGGGCATCGGCCCCTCTGCCCTGTTGCTTCGTGGCCAGGGGAGGGCCAGGCAGGCGCTTGCCCATTACCACTGGTCCCTGCTACACGCACATTTCCATGCAAAGCAAAACTGGGAAAGAATTTGAGATGTAGGCTCCAGTGTTCTCCTTGTAGGCGCCTGCTATAGAGGATTTGGGACTGAGGCCTATGCTGGGCCTGGCTTTGTAACAGATGTCAATATAAGTAAATCTGGAGTGTCCCCTGAGACTCAGTCCTGTGGTGAGTTTATGAAATACTGTTGATACTGTTAGGAGTCTGTAAAGGAAATGAAAGCTGCTGATGTGGAAATTAGTGCAGGATCAGCTCAGAAGCTGGAAAGCTTTTGGAAGAAGAGGGTCCACGTTTAAATTTTGGTTCCATTCAGAGCTCCATGTTGATAAATTAATCCATGTGAACTTCCATCACCTTCAGGACTTTTGCACAACTTTCCCATGTAGCTGTTAACAGCATTTTGCCTCTCTTTCCCCCTCACAACATAAACCCATCGGTCCCCTGTAGCCTCGAGTACATCCACAGCCTCTCAGTT
Organism: Vanellus vanellus; assembly: GCF_965231255.1. NCBI lineage: Eukaryota > Metazoa > Chordata > Aves > Charadriiformes > Charadriidae > Vanellus > Vanellus vanellus. The sequence goes on along the minus strand of NC_138909.1, from coordinate 51,853,785 downwards.
ACCTGCTTCAACAATCTTCTGAATAAAACCACAGAAAGAAAACTTGCTGCCTTACAACCTGATTTTTATTATTTAAGTTCAGAGTCCATTCTGCAAATTAAAGCAGTCCTTACAGTTGAGGCATTAGACAGCAACAATGAAATGATTGTTAAAAGAATAAACTTGCAAACAGTGATGTCTTTTAGAATGCAATATGATGCCCGTAATCCAAGCGTAATTTTACTGATGCCTCTGTCTTATTCAAGAGTCACTAAACCACCATGAATTCTCGATCTCCATCAACAACAGTAACACATCGGCCATCTGCCAGCGTAAGATTTCACATTCCAGGGGTGGCATTTCCTATTTACTTAGCTCCCTGACGGTAGTAGCATGCAACATTGGATGTTGCTTTCTGTGCCGTGCTTCTCCAATTATGCAATTTCCCCTTTCTCTAAAAGAGACAAATACTGCAGTTTACGGTTTATTACAGGGTGCAAGCAGGGGTTTTGTTGCATTCTAAGAGAAACAGCGATTCTTGTGCCAGTTATTATTTGCATTTCAGTGGTAACCAAAGATCCCAGTCAGGCCTCTCCTGTTACTGTGTTTGAGAGCATACAAAGATATTGTAAAATCTGACTCACTTTAAGGCCTTTTAAGACCTTATGTCCCTGGCTTGATTGTTCTTTGAAGAAAATACTACGTAGAATACACCAGAAAAAAAAAAAAAAGTTTTTTCAGATCCTGAAGTAAGACAGGCCATTTGCCTGCTTCAGAAGGATGCTGCCCCCACCCAGCAGAGCTCTGTTAAGTTCAGAACCGAATTAGTTTCCTTCGCCAGGCCCGTGAACACAACCTTAGAAGCTTATAAAGCCGGAAGCCACGGGGAGAGTGGGCTACTGGGAGATGCGAGCCCTGGAGAGCCAGGGGCGGAGCGAGATGGTCGGTAGCCAGCTGGAGCGGGGCGGTGGCCACGGGGGAGGCGGGGATGGCGGGGCTCCACCAGCGGCAGGTCCCCGCCTTGCACCGACATCCGCCGCGCCGCCACCGGCTCCGCCCCGGCGGAACCGCCCGCCCGGCAGCGCCCCGGCCGGGAACTACCGCTCCCAGGGAGCCGCGGGTCGGGTCGGGTCGGGCCGTGGCGGGCCGCGGCGGGAGCGGGGCCGTAGCATGGAGAGCCCGGCGGTGACTTTCACGCTGGCTTACCTGGTGTTCGCCGTCTGCTTCGTCTTCCCGCCCGACGAGGTGCGCTCGGCGGGGCTGACGGTGCAGAGCCTGCTGGCCGCCTGGCTGGGCAGCGAGGACGCGGCCTTCGTGCAGTACCACCTGCGGCGCAGCACCGGCACGCTGCTGGCACACTCCCTCCTGCCCCTGGGTGAGCCCCGGCCGGCGGCGGGGCGGGAGGGCCTCGGGAAGGGGTAGGGGGGTCCCCACGGGCGAGTCACCCCGCTGGGGCTGGGGAGGGCAGCCTTCAGCCTGGCGGGTGTGAAAGGCCAAGGCCGCTGCCGGAGTGACCCTCGGGCGGGGGGGAGCAAGGTTCATCACCCGTGTCGGCGGGTCGGGTGAATCAGGTTACGTGGTACATCTTGGAAATTATTTTTGGGATCGCCCGAGTTTCTTTGTAGTGTACGCCCTGAGCTTTGTAACTAGTTGGCTGTATCGGAGTACACGCGATTACACAGGAATAACATTTTATTTAACCAGCGAATTCCAATCAGCTTCCTTTAGCCATACAATTCTGCTAAAAGTGTTGTCTTACAAGTAACTTTGTTTAACTTGCAAATTCACATCAGCTTCATTTAGTTACATAGTTCTGGTAAAAATCAGTGACAGATAAGAATTTACCTCAGATTGCTTAGGACAAGGTACTTCATCCAGAAGTACAATAGCTCTCCAGGAGGCAAGCTCGCTGGTTAGATAACTATAGAGTCAGGGGTATGTGTTTAAGCATGTACTTAATTGCTTTCTGAAAGTAAGTCTTTTTCTTTGCAGGTTATTACCTTGGTATGTGCTTTGCTGCACCTGAAAAACATCTTTGTTTTTTCTACCTGGCTTCAAAAGGATGGAAAACTTTCTTCTTCTTCGCTGTTCTCTTTCCAGCGGTCACCAGTGCCCTGGCATATTACTGGTCACGGAAAGGTTGGAATAATCATCCATTAGCCCGAACACTTGCTCTTCATGCTCTCCCACAGTCGGGTTGGAGGGCAGTAGCTTCTTCCATCAATACAGAATTTAGGAGAATCGACAAATTTGCTACCGGAGCCCCAGGAGCGAGGGTGATTGTTACGGACACGTGGGTTATTAAAGTGACCACTTACTGTTTACACGTTGCCCAGCAGCAGGACATTCATTTGACGGTGACAGACTCCAGACAGCATGAACTCACCCCAGACTCAAATATGCCTGTGCAGTTCCTCACCATCCGTGTGGCCAGTATTAATCCCTACGTGAAGGCATTTGATATCCGGTAAAACAACTACCCTGTTATGTAATATGCATATATGCTCTTTGATGGTGCTAATGTGGGGTGCTTTTCTGGCAGATCTGAAGAGTCCTTGGGTCTCATCCCTTCATTTTTGCTCCCTGCCTGGTGTTCAGAGATGCTGTATGCATGGTTCTGCCATGCAGTGTAGTGAAGAAAGATTGTTCAGAAAGATTCATATGCCTACGGTATTGAATGTACAATGGTTAAACAGAGGCACTGCCCAGTTTGATCCATTCTTAGGAAGAGGATTGTGCTGGACGCAGGAAGAAGTAACTGGAAAAACTTAGGTGAAAGATAGAGAACAGGAATGAAAGGGAGAATCTTTGGTCCTCCAAATTTTGGGGGAGGAGAGGGAAATAGTTATTTTTATAAAACTGCCTGTTGTTCAGCTATGACTTTTTTTGCCGCCTTCTGCTCAAAGCTCATAATTTTGCCACTGCTCAGAAGAGTTCTTGCTAAGCAACTGCAAGCTAACTGCCCTTAAAGCAAGGAAATAATTTTGGTCCACTTCTGGTTTATATATTTTTGTAGCAGTAAATCATAGCAAACGTGCTGTGTGAACTGTTAGGGCTTGTTTTCCAAGGGCCCATGCTATTTTTTTCAGCAGTCTCTCTGTATAGCTAGGCAAAAGTACAAGTTCTGCAGAAACCTGCAGCACTGGTGCTCCAGTCTTTGTTGGGGTGTCATTAGAAGGAGTAAACAAAACCATGCTAGTGCTCCTAAAACTATATATTTGAAAAGCATTTGGGTATCTGTTTGCTGTAAATTTGTATGTCAGCAGCAATTTTTTACTAGATAATTAAAAGCGGGTGGATCACTAGACTTCTGGGTGAGCAGAGGGGTCCTGGCAAGCATAGAAGGCATAGAGGTGATTGTGTTAGACATCCAGGTGAACAGATCTCAGAATGACAGGTTAGTTAAGGTGAGCATGACAATCCTAAGAAAAGAGGAGACTTTTATAGACCTGTGAGAGTGGTGACCAAATAAGTATTAAACAACTAATGATTTTCTTTCATAAGTGCTTCAGTGGCAGAGTGATAAAACTACATCCCCAGCTGAGAAAATCATGGCTTCTTTGGCAATTCCTTTTATGGAAAAAACAATCCAACCCCCAAAATTTTATTTTGTGACTAAGCAGAACAGCACTGAGAAGAGTGTTTAAAAGTTCTTCTAATAAGATGTGTCAGGAATAGCAAATATATGCTAAAATGCAGCCATGCAGGATTTAAGAAAAGTACCATAGGATAAAATTCCCCCATTAAGGATATAGGATCATTGTGTATATCCAGAATCAGAATTAGATACAGTGGGATGTTTCTGGAAGAAAAATGCTTCTGTGTAGGCAGGCCACGTTTGCCTGTGTGTTCAGGGTGAGTTTTTCCTCTGGATACAAATGTCGCTGTTATTTGCACAGATTGTATCTGTTAACAAACAACATTATCCTATAATAGTTTAAACAATGGAGGCCACTGGGAGCTAAAGCCAAGCTAACGTTTCATTGTACTGGGCTCTGGGAAGTCAGCAAGTGGTAGGAAAAATGAGGAATTTCAGGGCGATGTTCCCAGGGCTTCTCCGTGAAAGCTATTTAATGAGTGGAAACATCAAGCTGGGGAGTTCTGAATCTGCAGTTCAGAACTGTTGTATTAAAAAGGGGTAACAACAGTAATGTGTCACTACAGGATCTGTACAAGGTCTCATGTGCCACTTGAGGTTTGCGTGCCTGACAGAGACACTTACTTTAGCAGAAGCAATTTAGTATGAAATGCAGCTTGTTAGAGCCTTAAACCAAAGTGTAAGTCACATTCAGCAGCTGTTTGTAACCTTTGTGAAATTTCATGTTTTATCTAAAATTGTATCATAAAATCACAGAAACTGATACTGATTGACATTCTTCTGATACTTACATGTACTATATAACCATGTGATATATGCCACATGATACAACTCTAATTTCTGTCCTCAGGAGTTGATAAACTAGAATTTGGATATGGTATAAGTAAATCGGCATTAAAAAGGTAGACAAATTGCACATGCAGTACTTCAGAGTTAATGCGTGATTTATGTACCTGTATTGCTTTTTTTTATGCTGATTACTTCAAAAGCCTTTTTTTTTGTGTGTGTGATATTTTAGCTACTCTCTGGCATTTCCTGTCAGCAGTCTGACACACAAATGGAGGACAATATGTTCTGTTGTCTAAGTTGTGTCAAAAACAACGACAACTAAGCAGTGAAAGAAACCAAAATGCTCACTGTGTATTTATTCTGGCTAGTATGTACCAACCCAAGTAACTTTTCTGTGGATTCACTTCTCTGATGTTAATCTCTGCGATGTACTATCAAGGTATTTGAATGGATAATCAAGGTAATATTTTGTTCCGTTTTTTCTTCTTCAGGTTGAACTCCGCAGAATACGGGGAGCTCCGAGAAAAGCTCCGTGCTCCCATCAGCAATGCAGCTAATGTTGTGATCCATCAAAGCCTTAGTGATTTATTTCTAGAGACCTTTACATCTCTAGTGGAAATTAACCAGACATATCCTGTTCCAAGGACTCAGGTGAGCCTTTCTATCTGCTGTAATATTTATACTTTTCAATATAGGTGAGCCTGTGATTACTGTGTAATTGATAACTGTTTACTTAGGGCTGTTGCAGGTGAATTATTAAGAGAAGTCATTGTGGGGTTAACCAAAAGGTTTTATTAAACACTGATTAAATAATGAATGATGATTAAATGATAATTATTAAATGATTATTATTAAACAGTAATTCAACAGTATTAAATGGTAATTAGATGGTCATTACATAGTAATTAATAGTAATAGTAATAAATAATAGCAATTAGTAATTAATAAACACTCTACTGCTTACTGCGCTTCTAATGATTAATCAAGTTTGTATACAGTATGCTTCAGATCTAATATAAAATCTCACTTACCTCGCTGTAGAAACCAGATGCCAGGTAAGGGATCTCTCCACCTTGAGAGGCATCCTGCCTAAGGGGAGATGACCACTGTGCAGCCCTCTGCTGTGCAGGATTGCTCGGTGGGCTTGGGGAGGGGGTGGGGCTACAGATATTTATAGCGTAAAGTGAGTGACTTGGTGTCAAACTCCCCTTTGTTGAGGGTGTGCAGCTGTAGCAGTTTCAGTTTTGTCTAGTTCCAGTTCAGGCTGCCACCGTAACTTCCTTATAAGACATGCCCTAGATTCCTTAGTTCCTGAGAAGATATGGCCTAGCACAGTTTCTCAAGGTCCACACAGCAGGCCTGTCTTTAGTCAGACCTCCTCTTCTGTGATGCCTGAACCATGATGCCGTTCACTCAGGGTGGGTGCAGCCGTCATGCTGTGACTACAGTCAATTCACTTTACTGCACAGGGTGGTGGTACGGTCGCCTCTTGCTCTGTGCTATAAACACCCGGCAGTAATAGCATCATGTTGTCTACTGGAGGATTAAGCAATGAGTACAAAATTGAAAAGACTAATTATAAGATAGTTCCACACAATCAGTAGCAAGATAGTCTTGTATGTTTTACAATGAGATATACTGATCAGGCCAAAAACCAGACTTGAATATATAAAAAGACAATAATAGCAATGCAAACTACCAGAAGGGCAAACGTTATTACTACAGGATGTAACATGGCGTTAACCAATTATGTGAACTGTTGGCAGAGGAAGCTAAAAAGAAAGAATGAGTAATATTTCAGGAGCTGCTTTTAAAAGGTCATCAAGATGAATTATATAAATCTGACCTGACATTTGTCAAGGGAGGTCATCTTTTCATGGTGGACTTAACTGTTAGATGTGAGAGTAAACTGTATTGGGTTTGCATGGCAAGGTTTTGGCAGCGGGGGGGCTACAGGGGTGGCTTCTGTGAGAAGCTGCTAGAAGCTTCCCCTATGTCTGATAGAGGTAGTGCCAGCCAGCTGAGCCCATCTGCAACAGCGGTAGTGCCTCTGTCATAACGTATTTAAGGAGGGGAAAAAAAATCCTGTGCAGCAGCAGCTGGAGAGAGGAGTAAGAATATGTGAGAGAAACAACTCTGCAGACATGGAGGTCAGTGAAGAAGGAGGGGGCAGAGATGCTTCAGGAGCTGGAGCAAAGATTCCCCTGCAACTTGTGGTGAAGACCATGGTGAGGCAGGCTGCCTCCCTGCAGCCCATGGAGGTCCACAGTGGAGCAGATATCCACCTACAGCCCGTACAGGACCCCACACCAGAGCAGGTAGATACCCGAAGGAGGCTGTGACCCCATGGGAAGCTGGAGCAGGCTCCTGGCAGGAACTGTGGCCCCAAGGAGAGAGGAGCCCATGTTGGAGCAGAGTTGCTGGCAGGACTTGTGACCCCCTGGGGGACCCACACTGGAGAAGTCTGTTCCTGAAGGACTGCATCCTGTGGAAGGGATCCACGCGGGAGCTGTTTGTGAAGAACTGCAGCCTATGGGAAGGACCCACACTGGAACAGTTTGTGGAGAACTGTCTCGCATGGGAGGGACCTCATGCTGGAGCAGGGGAAGACTGTGAGGAGTCCTCTGCCTGAGGAGGAATGCGCAGCAGAAACAACGTGTAACGAACTGACCACATCCCCTATTCCCTGTGCCTCTGCACCACTCAGCAGGAGGAGGTAGAGAATTTGGGAGTAAAGTTAAGCCTGGGAAGAAGGGAGGGCTGGGGTGAAGGTGTTTTAAAGATTTGGCTTTATTTCTCATTATCCTATTCTGATTTGATTATTAATAATTTAAATTGAACTTTTTTTCCCCAAGTCAAATCTGTTTGGCCCGTGACGTAATTGGTGAGTGGTCTGTCCCTGTCCTTATTTTGACCCATGAGCTTTTTGTCGTATTTTTCTCTCCCCTGTCCAGCTGAGGAAGGGGAGTGATAGAGTGGCTTTGGTGGGCACCTAGTGTCCAACTAGGTTCAACCCACCACATAAATCATCGTCACTTGCTGATGCAGTGGCTGAGAAAGTTAGAAGATACCAATATCTTAAGGAGCAAGTCCAGAGGGTGACAAATGGCGCTAATATAAAATTAATTGGATTTCCTGGATGGTCGCATCCAGAGAATAGTGGTCAATGGTTCAATGTCCGGATGGAGATCAGTGGTGAGTGGTGTTCCTCAGGGGTCTGTAATTAGGACCAGTACTGTTTAATATCTTCATCAATGACAGAGACAGTGGGATCGAGTACATTCTCAGCAAGTTTGCCCAGGACACCAAGCTGAGCGGTAGGGTTGACGCACTGGAGAGACAGGATGCTGGGCCTGGACAAGCTTGAGAAGTGGGCACATGTGACTGCCATGAGGTTCAACAAGGCCAAGTGCAAGGTCCTGCAGCTGGGTTGGGTCAGCCCCCCATATAAATACAGGCTGGGGGATGAAGGGATTGAGAGCAGTCCTGCCAAGAAGAAGGACTTGGGGTACTGGTGGATGAAAAGCCGGACATGACCCGGCAACCTGCGCTCGCAGCTCAGAAGGGCAACCATATCCTGGGCTGCATCAAGAGTGGTCAGCAGGTCAATGGAGACGATTCTGCCCCTCTATTGAGCTCTTGTGAGACCCCGCCTGGAGTACTGCGTCCAGCTTTGGAGCCCTCAGCACAGGAAAGACATGGACCTGTTGGAGTGGGTCCAGAGGAAGGCCACAAGAATGATCAGAGGGCTGGAGCACCTCTCCTATAAGGACAGGCTGAGAGAGTTGGGATTGTTCAGCCTGGAGAAGAGAAGGCTCCAGGGGGACCTTATTGCAGCCTTTCAATACTTAAAGGGGGCTTATAAGAAAGATGGGGACAGACTTTTTAGCAGGGCCTGTAGCAATAGGGCAAGGGGTAATGGTTTTAAACTGGAAGAGGGTAGATTTAGACTAGATATAAGGAAGAAATTTTTTACAATGGGGGTGGTGAAGCACCAGAACAGGTTGCCCAGAGAGGTGGTAAGTGCCCCATCCCTGGAAACATTAAAGATCAAGTTGGACGGGGTTCTAAGCAACCTGATCTAGTTGAAGATGTCCCCGCTCATTGCAGGGGGGATTGGAGTAGATGACCTTTAAAGGTCCTTTCCAACCCAAACCATTCTGTGATTTGTATAGGTGCACAAGGGTAGTGGTATGAGGGCAATTATGGACTACTAGCAGAATTTGGACTCTGAAGTTTCCGGCAAGAGAAGGTTGCTCATTGTCATTTGAAGCAGGCTTTATTTACATCTGTGGACATTGTACATATATTTGCAAGCCAAGCAAGAGCTATTGTAAAATCTTAATTGGCTGCAAATAAACTGTTTTGTTTGGTTGGTTGGTTTTTTTCCCCTAAGGCAGGGGCTGGGCCCCAATGAGGAGTGAAGGAGAGAGGTGGGAGGCAACTGACAGTAGGTAGGGATGAAAAGGGACTCATTATCATAATGTGTCATAGCTAGGATATATCTAACTAGTGCTAATATGATATTTAGCTCCATTGAGCTATAGTGGGTGAATGCTTATAGCCCTGAGGAAGGCTAATAAAAATAAATTTTCTTTTATCCTTCTCCTGCAGTGACACCCTAAAAAATCATATCTCTTAGATCAAGTACCACTATCCAGGGATGAGCAGCAGCCTGGAGGGTGGTGGTTAACATAGCAACGTTCAAGGATGGTGACCGTAAAAGGGGCAGTGTTTGCAGTTAACTTCCTATAGTCTATGGTTAAGCGCCACCTCCCGACTGTTTTTTTAACTGGCCATACTGGGGAATTGTATGGGGGGTGCGTTCAGGAGATAATGTGTCTTTTTTTCTTGGTCACCTATGACCTCCTCTGCAGTATCCGTCTGGGCATCAGCTGAGCTAGGATATTGAGGGAAGTTAATTATTTTTGAGTCAAGCAGCATGGGTGCAGCTCACAGTAAGTTCACCGACACCCACGGGTAGCTGCTAATTTTCGCTCACCTAACCAAGGACACTCTGGGCAGCCAAAAGACCAAACACTACTGTCAGGCAATTTCCATCAAAGCCTAACATATTTTATTTCCCTGAAACTACTGCTAATTGGTGCCTTGATAGCCTTTTCTGCCCTGGCAATAACAAGTTTACGTGAGCTATGGGGCATGTTTTACTTTTGCAGGCAAATCTTGTTATTTTTAACCCTCCATTGACTGGGCTTAACATAAGTTATTTGGGCATCCAAACTTGAGATTATTGAAATTTGAGATTCTGTGTCACTTAAGAAATTTACTAGCTGTCTTTGGGGGCCAATTGGGACATAAATGTGAAGGCTGTCTGTGTTATCCCATTGATTAAGTTTCAGTCCTCCAGACAGGCAGTCCAAGTTGCCATCCAAGACTTACTCTTTTTTTTACTTTAAGGTTTGCAATTCCTCCCTAAGAGGTCTAAAAGTGTTATTCACAGGGCCTTTGGGGGCAGACAGCTGTTTGACTTGTTCCAGATTCCTTAATACCCCTTGTTTTTGGAAAGCCTTGATCAGACTGAGTGTAGTCCTCATCGGTTGGTCCTGTATGGCTACCTGAGGTATGCCTAGTGCTAAGACTTTTCTCCATAGTTCATTATGGCTTTTTGGGGTGCCCACTACCTCACCAGGGGTTTTATGAGGTCAGGAAAGGTGTCAGGAGTTTTGGGAAGTCTGTTTTACTTGCCAGAGCTGTCTGCTTCAGCTTGGGATTGCCCAGTTGCTGTTGGTTTGTCCCACCCCATCTCTCGGCCGTGACTGACAACGCTGTGCAACAGTTCTGCCCATGTGGGGATGGTTCAGAGGCAGAGTTGGCTGTCCTCACCCTCCTGAGTGTTATGGTCTATATTTTGTCCTATTTCGTCCCTTTTAGCAATGAGGTATGGTTTTAAGATAGCAGGGGCTCCCCCTATCAGTGGTTTCATGGCTTGAGGGTCTACAGGGGCAGTGGTAGGGTAATTACCATGTGCAACCCTGTCATTTATAGCCTGAAGGCAGGCTGCTTTTGGATCACTTAATGATCTTATAGGTATAGCAGTGGGCTCCCCTCCATCCCAAGGATCTATACCCACTATGCCACTCGTCGCATGATAGTGTGGCTCAGTGTTAGGTTCTGGTCCCTTGTTCAAGAACGCTCCTGGTCCCCAAAAGCAATCAGCTTCACCTTGATCTAACATAATACAGTCTCCTTCAGTTAAGGAGACACTCCACAGATACTCAGTCTCGCTCTCACCAGGCTTCCACTCATATTTTTCTTGCAGATTGGCCAGCTGAAGGCAGTTCTATAGAATGGTCCTTGTAGCGTTTCTCTGGTTGCCCCCTTGGAGTCCAGCAGATGCCTTAGTTTTAATATTAGGGGCTACCTTAAAAATTCACTCTTCTCACTAAGTTCTTGGTTGGGGTCCTCCCAAATATCTCCATCCCAGTCTTCCAGGGATATGATTAGTTTACAGATTTTTACAGGATCGGGGGGGTTCGGGGCCCAAGTAATTGTCTACCCTCCTTCTCTACCCTCCTTCATTTTTCTTTTTCCTCCCCCACCTGTTTCAGCAATCAGTCTCCTTGCAGAGATAAGAGCATTTCTCATCACTTTCTTTGTTACACCTCTTCTTGTAACATTTGCATTTCCCTTTCCTTGTATTCCTCATAGTGACAGGCTGCTTCCAAACGTGTTCCCAACATTTTGCATATTATTTTCTTTTCTTTACTGTCTTTCACATTCCCTCTTGTGAGGTGTAACTGTTCCTCTATCTTATTCCAATTATCCCAATTTTCACGTGCCAAATCTGAAAATTTCAGTGAAGGGTTAACTCCATGCCTTTTGTAAGTGACCAGCAATTGAACTCACCATCCTGCTAACTGTGCCAATTTTAGTTTCATGTGAATTACTAAGAAAAGTTGTGGTGTTAATCAAGGTTTAATAAAACCTTCTGGTTAAACAATAATTATTAAATAATTATTATTAAATGGTAATTAAACAGTAATCAAACAGTAGTTAAATGGCAGTCAAACACTCTACTACATACTGCACTTCAAATAATTAGGCCAATTGGTAAGCAGTATGCTTTAGATCTAGTATAAAATGTTGCTTACCTCGCTGCAGATAACATGCTGGGTATGGGATCTCTCGACCTTGAGGAGTAACCTTGAGAGGGATCCTACCCAAGAGGTGATCACTGCCATGCAGCCCACTGCCCTGCAGGAGAGCTTGGGGGAGGGGGGTGGAGGTAGGGGTGGTGGTGTTACAGATACTTATAGTGTAAAGTGAGTGACTCCTCGTCAAACTCCCCTTTGGTGAGGGTGTGCAGCTGTAGCAGTATTAGTTTTGTCTTGTTCCAGCTCAGGCTGCCACCGTAACCTCCTGATAAGACATAGCCTAAATTCCTTACCTTCCTGAGAAGATATGGCTGAGCACAGCTTCTCAAGGTCTGCACAGCAGGGCTGTCTTTGGTCAGGCCTCCTTGTCGGTGGTGCCCAAACCATGATGCTGTTCACTCAGGGTGGTGGGTGCAGCTGTCATGAGACTTCACCTTCCATTTCACTAAATATGTAATAAATGTAGTTCTGGCTGCTGCTACTTTTCCTTCTGTGAGGAGACGAACTGTATTGTGAGCATTATGTTTTTGAGACATGAGAAATAGCATAGTGGAAGAAAGTCCCCTAAAATAATTTCTATAAAAATTATGCTTGAAAATATTTGGAAATTATGAGGTTATGTTTCCAGAGTTTCTGGGAAGCTAGAATCACAGCTGTTATTACTGTTCTTTAGGCAGTTTGCACCATTGCATCTTGCTTTTCTAGACAGCCAGGTTTTGCTGGATCTTCTGCTGAAAACAGTTAATGATTCTTAATTAGGGCTTGCTTTAATTGTAAGTACCGCCCCTGGAGTCCTTCCTTCAGTAATATTCACAGAGACCTGATCATTATTATACTTGTGCTGCAATCATTAGGTGTGACTAGAACACTGTTCAATGTACCAGAGGTAACTAATTAAACTAGTCCTGGTGACCTTGCAGTGAGTCTGTGTCAGACGTTCCAGCTAATGAGTGAGTACTTGGTATCTTTGGTAGTGCCATGCAGCTTATATGGTGTCTTCACTGTATGGTTACATGAACTAGCTAAAATAAAACTGGATCAGATAAGTCTGCACATAATGGGATTGTGCGTTCTGATTTTAGTGCCAGCGTATAGTGAAAAGAGATGTTCAAAATAAAGAGAAGATACTATTCATTTGAGAGAGTTGCTTTCTTGCAGGGCTTTAATTTTGTGATGCATTTAAGTGTCAGCTGAACTACTGAATTTTGGTTTGACATTGAATGATAAATAACATCAGAAATTATGATATGAACATTAAAAATACAACATGGGGGTTTTCCCTATTCTGTAACTCCATGAAAAAGTTGTAAAAGTTAGTTAACCTTTCTGTGCTAGAGTTTTTCCAGCCTAAATACTAAGATAAGCCCTAATCTCACAAGTTAAAGCTGGTACAGTTTATGAAAGAAGCAGTCCTGCTTCCTGCACTCATCCCCCTGTTGACACAAGACTGTCTGCGGTGAACATGGGTGGGGGACATCATCAAGGTGAAAAGAGGCAGGGAAAGGTGAGTGATTTTCAACTGGATCCACTCCACAGTCAAGCTGCCAGTGTAGTTGAAGAGACACTTGGGCTGACAAGGGAAGAGACGCTGGAGGTTGTAACTACAGACCATGCTTTTTGTGACCCCGATCGCAGTATGAATAGGATTCAGGTCTCCATGCCTGTTCAGTGTGCTATCTTTTGAACTTTGTCAAGTTCTTGGAGAGCTTTGGCTGGAAGACGTGGGAAATGCTAATTATTGTTTATTAATTGTAAAACACTTCATAGCAAGATGATATCCATATATGCAACTGCAAGTTCATATGGCATAATTAACGGTGGAGAAATATCAATTATTCCAATATTATCCAAGAAAAATGAAGTAAATTTCTGGTCCTTCAAGATGAGTGCCCATTGTGTTCAGTAGAGCCCCAATTTCCTCTGTTATTTATGTCTCTTACTTACAAAGATGGAAGATAGGAACAGCCATTTGCTGTAATTACTCGTAAGAACTGTTTGCTTTATTTATGTTCCTTCCTTTATATTGGTATGTTTTTTGAAAAATAGTATGTCTGAATGGTAAAGATGGCTGCTTGCTTACCTTGCTCTGGCTGCTGTGCTCTGGAAGCAGGTGGAGCTCTTCAGAGAGAGACAGAACATTTCAGTCATTTTTGTTTAATCAGTCTCATGCAGCAGTTCTGGGTTTTCTGTTTAAAGAGATACTTTGCTGTCTTTCATTAGAGGGTGTTGTAATAAAACATGGCTCTGGAGATTGAAACCATTTGCTCTCTTCTCGTGGGGCAGTTCTGCCTTGAGGCTCTGCCCAACTCAGGTTCCTGCTATGCTTACGTGATGGTAATTTTCTAAAAGCCTTTGAAGAGCAATAACAGAAACAATTCTGTGCAGTTCATAATTTTGATGTTTTTCTCCTCCTTTAGGAGCTGGAGCCATGCATAGGGTGTATGCAGACTATTGCTAACATCAAGCTCATCAAGAACTGCCAGGAGCCAAATGAAGGGGAATGCCAGCAATGCTACTGTCGTCCCATGTGGTGCCTCACCTGCATGGGCAAATGGTTTGCCAGCCGACAGGATCAGCAGCACCCAGAGACATGGCTGTCAAGCCAAGTGCCTTGTCCAACTTGCCGAGCCAAATTTTGCATTTTAGATGTTTGCATAATACGATGAATAATACTTCGGTATGTTTTAACTTTTTAAATTGGAATGTATTTCATAATGGATTTGGTTAAAAGGCCTGTTTGATTTCTTTGAGATGTTACATTCTACAGGGGTGCAAAATCCAAAGCTTTCTTTTACAGTGTTGAAAACAGATGTAAATCTTTTCAGTTCCTCTCCGCTTTTACCAGTATCTTTGGTTTTTATTCACCAGATGTCAGTTTCTGGATCATTATTTTTTAAGACATATTTTGCTTTCTTATGTCTTGGGTGGAATAAGTGTATCCCTCTATATTTGCAGTACTATTCTCTTTTCAAGTTTTAATGTAGGTTAAATTCATTAAATTTTTCAATTTAACTTGGGGTTTGATTCTTTAGTAAAGGGCTAACTGAGAAAATTACATTGATTGGACTTCATTTATACTTTTGTTCTTCTTTAATGCATTTGTAAAGTTCTTACTAGTCTTTGCAAGTGTTTACCAAACAAGTAGACCAGTTGTGTTCCTTCTGCTGGTCCCCTCCACTTAGAAAAGGGATCAGTTTCTGTAGGCTAAGGAATTTAATCCCTGTAGGGACTCTTTATTCCATTAATCTGCCTTTAGCTTATTTTTTGATAGGTGTGTTTATTTCAGACAACGGAAGTATTCAGAAACATACCCCATTTACCTACACTGCTAATGCTATGCATCATTAAATCTGTTGGTTTCCAGGACCTACATTGCTTGGGGTTTCGGTGCTTTTTAGGTAATGGGGTTGTTTTTATACATTTGAAGGGAGTGCAGCAAACATATGAACTGTCTAAAAGCTCTGAAAGAATGCTCAGCTATTTCAAAGCCTGCGAGCTTTTTCTTTCCCCTGAGAGAGATGCCAGTATCACAAAGGTACAAATTGCCATGGTAGATGCCCCAAGAATGACCACCGTTAATGAAAGTTTTTCAGGCTTGCAATTCAAAGACTGATCATGAGCTGCACTTGCTGTTTTAATATTCATAGGGTACTGATGCACACTTCTTGATCTGATCTGTATCAGAATATTTTGTGTCTAATAAAATCAAAGCATTTTACAGACATTTAATAAAGCCCTACTCCTAGAGGTAAGGGTAGTGCTTGATGTTCTAGCTGTGCATCACACCCTTCAATGAATGATTATTTGGCATACAGCTTGATGGAAAGCCTCAAGCTGTTGGAGAATGTGGGTTTGAGTTCTTACATGGACCTGTGCACTTCCAAGACTGAGCTGCAGGTATTTGTGTGCTTGGGTGCATCTTAGAGGGGTATTAACCTCAAGCAGACAGGTGGGTCAAAGAGCCAGAGAATGGAAGATTTTAATGCTTCGGTCTAGGAGAATAAAAGCTGTAATACTTCCCACCTGTATAATCAGAAGGATCTTATCAGTAATTCACTTGCGTAGCTGCTATGCCAATGGTTAACTGAAAACGTCTTGATTACCATGATAGGCAGAACTGCTTTGTGCAGGAATAGGTGTCAGGATGTTAAAAACGGTACAAGTATTGGAATCACAACCATGAAAGATTTCACTAGCCTCTGCTTAGCTACCAGTTGCATGGCCAATGCACTGAACTGCAGTTAGAGCCTGCCAGCCAGGAAATGTTTACAAATGTCGCTGCAAGCCGTATTTTGGACAGGGATAAGGAATCGAGAACAGATTTAACAGCATTATTTAAGAACTAACATATATGTTGTATTGTCGGTGTTGGGTTCTTTGTTTGGGCTTTTTTAATAATATGCACTTAGAAAAGTCCAAACTGTTTGGGTTTAAGGATACTAATTGCTTGAGCATATCTCAGTTGTTATATATACAACATTTACTATGCAATTATCTGTGCTGCCTATTAATAAGGGTGATTGTGTGAGCTGACACAGGCAGGACGCAGAACAACCACAAAAACACAGATGAAAGGCAAAGAGCAAATTTAATCTCAATACCTCGTGGACCAGGGGATCTCTGAAGCAGCAACTGTGCAGAGGCATGCAAGCAGGGGACGCAGGCACCGCGGAGTGAGAGTCCTTGTTACCGAGAGAGTGAGAGCCCAGACTTGCTGTTCTTGCTGTATTTCAAGGGTTTAAGCAGGCAGTTTTTCACTGTGCTTTGATCTTCTTCAACAAGGCAGTCGTCTCATGTATGCCAGATAAGGTGTCCCTGAGTCCATCACAGGCTTATGTTATCTAAGTGCAGATGTTCTACTTGCAAGCACATTAAGGCTGAACAGTGATTAGTGTGATATATGTGTTGTCCAGTTCCCCAAGTGCGAGTCATTCCTCACCAATCTTCCATTACTTTCCCACAGTGATTATTCTGGTTTTCATTACCTATTGTTTTGGATTGTATGGAGTGAAAAGTTGACACCGAGACTGGATTTGTCTCTCTTTCCCGAAGAAATTTTAAGTGGCATGTCCCTCTTTATCTGAATAGGATTAAATAGAGTTCTTGAGTTTCAGAAAGATTTGTTAACAAGTCTGAAAATGAATAAAAACTCAAGGAGCTGATCAGTGATTGAATTTAAAATATTTTCCAATACTTCTGTGGGAAAGTTATTTGGAAGTTTGAAATAGTCTCTGCAGGATTTTTTTAACCTTTGGAAGATTCTTACAGGGCTGGGTGGTGTCATCTGACATGTACCTCCTCATTACACAGCAGCCTTTACAAATAAGCATTTTGTACCGTTTACTTCTGGAAAGTTTACATAATGTGGCACAGGTGAAAGGGACGTGGTCCTTCAAATAGTTGCAGAAGAGAGGGTAGGATTTTGGAGTTGGGGTTTTGGCACTGACAGTCATTCAACTCTTTTCCTGTTTGGAATAAAAATATTTATTCTAAAGATGTGTGAAGTTAAAATCCTAAAGGCTGTGAGAAACTTAAATAATAGATACATGTAGTTGCAGATGGTTTTATACAAGAAAAGCAGGTCAGTTGCCAATAGCATCTCATGTAATAAGAGCTTTAGTCTCCTAACTGCTTGTGCAGTGGAGTTGTTCTTGACACTAATCTACTTTGAATTGATTGAAAGTTTTCATTTCAGTGGAACTTTGCTTTTATTCATCTTACTTCTTTTGCCAACATAACAGTATGACAAAATAACTGTCATAAATGTATAATACTTGTGCATCTTTTAACGGTAGCGGTCTATCCACAGAAGTGCCTCTTAGAAAACTTAAATCATAATTTTATTTTGGTAATTATTACTATGTTAATAATAGTGTCTGGCTTAAATTCCTTAAAACAAGCATTTTTTTTCCCCAAGTTTAAATTCTCAAAGTAATCTGGCATGCCTCCAAAGTTTGTAGGCTTCTTAAAGGCTGCATTAGACAACCAACTTGTTAAAAATCCGTATGACGTATTCCTCTTAGAGACAGTAGGAGGAGAAACTGTGACCTCTCCCTGCACAGTCATTTGATATCTCATTTGTCTTGAATAAATCACCGAACATGAAAATAATAGAGTACAAAAATAGGCATTTTTCTTTGTGATAGCTTCAGGTCATCATCCAAAGAACCACGTGCACAGATAGGGCTGTTTCTAGAGATCTCTGTTTGCAGTAAAAAGAAATACATTGCCTCCCACCAAATCTTGATATGTTTCTTAAACATAAGGATGGGGTTTAGTCTTTTTACAGCACTTTTCTAGGAAAAAAAATGAAGCAAGTAATATGACGGGATAAAATATTTACTTAAAGAATTTTCTTGAATTATTAGTGATTTTGTGTTGCATTTTCAGCTGTGTGTATGCTTTTCCATATCACTGACTTTCTGAGTAGGCAATGTTAGTAATCTGAGGTACGTTATATAAATGTAATGTCATTATAGTAAGACAATCTATATGTGGGTGCACTGTGTCAGTGTAAATAACCCATATGTACATATAGATGTATAGCCCAAAGTTCCTTCTGTGCTGCATCTGAACAGTTGTTTCCGAAAACATGGGCTGTGTCTATATTATTTATTTCCATAGTTGTGTTATTTCTGTAATTGTAACATTCCAGAAAATATTGTCAAAATGTGTTATCTGTTGATTTTTTAGGATAAAATAATTTGCTAACCCAAAAAAGGCATTTTGTCCGAGCAGGATGTATTTTGAATCCATGATATGAATGCAGTTGTTTACCATGAGGCTTGCCATAACTTGAAAACAAAATACCAGGTTATTATGTGATTTCTTCAGTATGAGTATTTTTATTGTGTTGAAACTTGGTAGACTGCAGCTATGTACCATTCCAGTCAGGCTAAACCTCAGTAAGGCATAACTGACTAAAGTTCTGAGTGCTGTTTCTTAAGAAATGTTGACTTTGAGATATTGAAGGAGTTGAGATATAAATATTCAAGCTCTTACATGCATTACAAGACATTTTCTTCCAAAGATATACCACAGGGTTTGGTTGTGTTTTGTTTCTTTTTTTTTTTTTTTTTTTTTACCTAGATAACTTACCTATTTTAAAACAGACAGTATTATTTGGATAGCCTTTAAGGAAAAGGCTTAATGAATACATGTAGTTAATCTTAAAACTCTCTGAAGAGCTGAATAAAAATACAGTCGATTTTATGTGAGACTTCTGGTTTTCATTTTGAAGTTATGCTTACCAGTTAAAACTTTATGGGGGTGGAAATCAGTCTGACTGACCTGTATATAACGTTCTAGCTGAGAACACGTGAATACAAAGATGACTTAAATTGCCCTGAAAGGTGCACATGGTAATTCCTTCTTTGATCAATTTTCGTACTATAACCTGAATGCAGAGGGTTGCATAAATGAAAGGAGGTGTGTAAAATATATGTATGTATCCCAGGGAAAAAACAAACAAACAAACAAACTCACAAATACTTTCCACAGCTAGCAGGATGGAAGGAGTGACACTGGATGCCATGAAATCAGCAAAGGTGACTAGAAATTAGTCTTTCCAGGGGAGCACCGGCATGTAGGAACGATGCGCCCTGTATAAAACAGTTTTTTTTTCTATTGCGGCGTTGCTGCGGTGCGTTACCCAGCGGAGGCACTCGGAGGTGGCCGTGCATTCCCCCCATGGGATGCAGTGGGGGACTCGTTTCGCTGGAGCGCGCATTGAGGCACCCACCAGCCCCCTTCGCTGAGCTGGTTTACCTCACCGCAGCCAGCAGGCGACTGATTCCGCCCACACCGAGCCCTTGGCTAACGACTGAGGTAACGCTCCGGTTCCGGGCCGGGGTTTTCGCCGCATTAGCCAGCGGACCGGCCATGGCGAAAGCGAGGGGGAGGCCGTGAGGGAAGCACTGCCCATGGAGTGAGGAGAGCAGCGCCGCCACCTCACGGCGGACGCGGCGACGCCTGCCTTACGCCTTCCTCCGGGCCTCCCTCGCACCGCGAGCAGCACCATGGCACGCATGCGCGCGCGCGCGCACACCCCCACCGACTGCACTCTGCGCATGCGCAACTAACGTGCCGCGCATGCGCGCTGCCCACGGCAGCCCCCCTCCCGTCCCCCGGAGGAAGAGCCGCGCCTGCGCACTGCTTCGCGCCGCGGCCGCAGCCATGGTCGGCGGCGGTGGCGGCGCCGCTCGTCTCAGCCATGTTCGGCGGGCAGCGGGGCCCGCCGCGCCATGCCGCCGGCGGCGGGGGGGAGCCGGGCGGGCTGCGCAGGTGGGAGCTGTCGCGAAGGGTCGGGGTGGCTGGGGCGTGGGGGGTATTGCTTCCTCGGAGCGTCCGTGGAGCTGCCGGGGCTCCGGATGTGTGTGTGTGTGCGGGCGGGGGTGTGGCGCCGCCCGCCGCAGGACGCCTGTTGTGGGGGTAGGTGGTGGGGATATGGCGGGGTGAGCTGCGCCCGCCCTCCCCTGCCTTCAGCCTCGGCCCCTTCGGTACCCGTGAGGGGTATCGGGGAGAGGCAGCTGCTGGCAGCGCGCCTCCCTCAACCGGGCGTCTCCTCCTAGGCCCGGCGGGCGGGCGGCCTCGGGGTGGGGGGGTGTCTCTCCTTGCTGAGCGAGGCTGCCCTGCTGCCCTCCGGCGGGGGGAGAGAGGGTCAGGCTCGGAGCGGAAGGTGCGCCGCAGCCCGGGCAGCGGTGTGTGGGCGCGGGGGAGGTGCGGCGGCCCGGGCGGGCCCTGCCGTGAGGCCGGCGCTGGAGTAGGCGGGCAGCGCAAAGCGCTGGAGAGGACGCAATGCCGCAATATTTCCAAAAGGCGTAATTTTCGGTTAGCGTTTTTCCCTGGATTTTCAAATAGCGTTGTACCTAAAGCATGTTAGGTGGTGTGCTTTTGTTTCGTTTGTTTTTCTTTCAGGTCTTTAAACTGAATCGTTGTTGAGGGTGCTTAAGGAAAAGGTTTTTATCTTTTCACCGCCTTTACAAAAACTGAATGTGTTGAAAGTGTCCTTTTGCCTAGATCTGTGATTCATAGTAAGCTATTTCTGGTGTGCGTTAGTAACTTGGAGCCCTCTGGGAGCAGGGAACTCCCGAAGCCAGTCAGGGTGGAGGAGGAAGGGAAAGAAACCATAGGTTGTTAATCCAGGATTAAAATAACAAAAACCTTCCTTCCCTTTCACTTGTTGACTTAAAAAGTGCAGAGACCTCACACATACAGAACAGTGTGTTTACTGTTTGCTGACGCATACAAGAGCAACAGTATATTTACTGTGTGGAGTCTGCTGATCCGCAGGTGCAGTCCTTACCCAGAAGCCAGGTCTGATGTTAGCAGATGCTGTGACAATGTTTTGTTTAATAACCTATCATCTAAAATGTCAAACCTGACAGAACTGAGGAGGAAAATGTCAGTAACTCTTAATCCTTAAGCAATCTCTGGCTGTTATTCCAGCACGTTGCAAGTGCCCCACTCTAGCTCCTTGTCCCATGCTTACTTGTGGGGACTCCACAGCAGTGTCCAGTAAAGAACTTCTGTGTAAAAGCGTTTCCACATAAATCTTTGACCTCCTTCTCCTTGGACATGCTGTTTTCCTGTGTTAGAGTGATGTTTCTGTATTTGCCTCTTCTGCAAGTTTAGTGCTAGGTAGAATTCTATATAAATGTCAAATACGGTGTTGCTGACAGAGGATCAATGAATGTTGGCATGTCAGCAGTTCCATAAACACTGGTGACAGTCTTCAGTTGTTTGGGTTTTTTTTTTTTTCCTTTTTGTTTGCAAATAGAGAAAGGATATACTTTTGATTATCTAAATATTAAGAGTTTATTTAAAATTCAGATGTCTTAATTGCATTAGTCAAAGATTTTTTCCTCAGCACTTGCATTGCCTAACACCTTTGTTAAATTAGTGTTGCCTGACTAAGTTAATGCAAATCACCTATCTATGACAAACCAGCATTTTGTAACTATAAATGATGATACTCAGGTTGTCCGTATTTGTTTTGTATAGGCAATGCTCAGTGACTATCAGTGACTTGATTTCTGATGAAAATTCTTATTTTCTAGTTCTGTGCAACATCCACACTACTGGCATCAAGAACAGGAATGTAGAAGCTGGAATGATTCAGATTCTCTGGTACTTGATGAATATCAGTGTAGACATTTAGACCAGTGGCTGGAGAGGTATGGAATAAATGTGACGTTTCTTTAAATCCTCACTTTGCTGCACTCTTTTCTTTAGGAATACAACAAAACCTTGGCTGTGATTAATTTTTTTTTTTTTTGATAATACAGTAGCACAGAGTTAGCAAATGATACCTGCATTATGCAAGAACAGACCATTCAGTTTGGCTAATTGAAATAGATGCCATGATAATAGCAAGTATTCCATATGGAAGAGAGAAATGGTATGTACTGATGCAGTAGTTTAAGCCCTTTATTGATGGAATTTTCAATATTAGTATAAAACTCCCATTGAAGCAATATGCTGTTACTTTTTATGCTTTCCCTACACATCTTTATGTGTAAGTGTGGGCAAACCATGTTTATGTCTTCACTTGGCAGTGCACTCAGTATATTCAGCTGTACTACAGTTTTTTGTAAATATATCTTCTTTGTTTGCTTGGTAGTACGGTACCACGTACAATTTGAGACAAGATCAAATTAACAGGTAAGTAGTTCCGGGACTGTTTTGCTTTGCTTTTGGATATTGTCGACTAAAGACCTCAGGTGGAGGAAGTGGTTGAGATTGGTGTCTTCAGGTCTGACAGGAATTATGAAAAGTGGTGAGTGATTGGATATCTGCAGAAAACTGAGTAGGAAGTTAGAAGAGGTGGAATATTTTACTGAGGGCACATGAAAATTTTAATATAATGTGTACGTTTCTGAGTATTACATTATATGAAGACAATTGTAATTTCTGATGGCATGTTTAATGCCATCAGAATATATGCACTTCAGTTAATAAATACTTAAATTTTATTTATATAAATTTTTATTTATAAATATTTCATTTAATATTTAATGCTATCAGAATATAATGTACTTCAGTTAATAAATTAATCTTTTGAAGAGCTTAGGAATGATCTTGTATTCAGTAGTCTTTTCTGTGTTTTTGATGATATCATAAAAATAATAACAGTATGTTATGATTGTGAGTCAAACTGGGTGTGCTAGGAGCATTTTGTGTTTCTCTTTTGCTAAGTAGATATGTTTTTCTTAGTGTGAAATCTTTATGTCATGTTAAAATTACATTGGCAGCATGATTGTAGTTTCATCTGTGGATGTGAAACCATTTAGGGAAAGTGAGACCCTAAGCTAAATCTGCTTCTCTATTATTTAAGCTAAATGTTGCAGCATTAACATTGAAAGAAGTGAACAGACTGAAAGGAGAAATTTTCAGAGCTTCAGAATATTACAGAATTCTACAGTTTCCATTTATTATGGTTTTTTTTAAGTTAATGAGGAACCTGGTCAATGTTTCTTCACTTAGAGAACATCAGTGATCAAACTGTTACTTAAGTAAGAGCTTCCTGGCTCCCTTTTTGGCTTTACACATCAGAGTTTACATTCTTGAAGTAATATGTTGGGATATGATCGTATCTGACAAAATGTTAGTTGTGCTGATGTGATGGGCATTTTTCTGTTTCTTAAGCATCTCCTCTGTCCTTTACGAAGTCCTTAGTTGATGACAGAAAGCAGTGAATAGACTGATGATTTTGACCTCAAGTAATTTATTGTGCTCTTTGATGGAATGGCAGTATTGAGAATGTCCTCAAGTAGTAGAGAGAAGCATTTGCATTGGCTGAGCTGGGAGTATTTTAAGAGGTGGTCAGGTCTGTGTTCTGACGTGAATTTGACTTCATAACCATTTTATTTCCCTGCAAAGTAAAACTGATAATCCTACATTGCTGTTGAAGGTGACTTGAGCTGAAATATTTTAATTTGTTTGACTTTGAACTGAAATAGAGTAGGGGCACAGCCATGGTGTTACAGTTGTGGAGCTGTTTTTGTCCACTATTGAAGTTTCTCTTCATTAAATATGTTATGAGCATCAAATGCTCATATTGAGTTCTCATTATTTTCCAGCTCTGCAACACCAGAATATTCTAGGCCTCCTTCTAGTTGCCCTGACTGGGAAGGTAGAATTGAAGAAGGCAAAACAATGAGGACATCAAATAAAAAAATAACAAGGTAGGTATTGAATAATTCTTCACTATAGTTGTGTTGGTTTTAACAATAGCCATCTGATGGTGTTCAATTACTCTACATGCATTAATGAAGATTTGAAACGCAACCAGGCTGTTCTATATAAAACCTGGAGGAAGCCTTTAGGCGAGAGTAGCACTGAGAAGTCTTATCTCAAAAGCTGCTTGTATGATCATTTGATATTTTCTTCTTTTTCAGCTTACATTGTGTATTCATTACAACTTTCCGTAAGAGAAAATACTGGTTAGTGAAAGGAAAATTGAAAACCGTTTTTGGTTGGTGCTTGACCAATCTGATAGCCTTCTATGATGTTATTACTGGTTGGCTGGATGAGGGGACAGCCGTAGATGTCCTCTACCTTGACTTCAGCAAGGCTTTTGACACCGTCTCCCATAACATCCTTATTAGGAAGCTGAGGAAGTATGGGCTACATGAGGTGACAGTGAGGTGGATTGAAAGCTGGCTGTGTGACAGAACTTAGCGGGTTGTGATCAGCGGCACAGAGTCTAGTTGGAGGCCTGTAACCAGTGGTGTCCCCCAGGTCCAATCTTGTTCAATATATTCATTAATGACCTGGATGAGGAGACAGAGTGTATCCTCAGCAAGTTCGCTGATGATACCAAACTGGAAGGGGTGGCTGACACCCCAGAAGGCTGCGCTGCCATCCAGTGTGACTTGGACAGAGAACCTAATGAGGTTCAACAAGAGCACGTGCAGGGTCCAGCACCTGGGGAGGAAGAATGCTAGGCACCAGTATAGGTTAGGGGTGGACCTGCTGGGAAGTAGTTCTGAGGAGAAGGATCTGGGGATCCTAGCAGATAGTAAATTATCCATGACCCGGCAATGTGCCCTTGTCGCCAAAAAGGCCAATGGAAGCCTGGGCTGCGTAGGGAAGAGTGTGGCCAGTAGGTCGAGGGAGGTCATTCTCCCCCTCTACTCTGCACTGGTGAGGCCACAACTGGAATACTGTGTCCAGTTCTGGGCTCCCCAGTTCAAGAGAGACAGGGAACTGCTGGAGAGAGTCCAGCGTAGGGCAACTAAGATGATTAAGGGATTGGAGCATCTCCCTTATGAGGAAAGGCTGAGAGAGCTGGGACTCTTTAGCCTGGAGAAGAGAAGGCTGAGGGGAGACCTTATTATTGCGTACAAGTATCTAAAGGGCAGGTTGAAGGAGGATGGAGCCAGGCTCTTTTCAGTGGTTCCAGTGACAGGACAAGGGGCACAAGTTAGAACATAGGAAGTTCCGTTCAAATACATGGAAAAACTTCTTTATGGTGAGTGACAGAGCACTGGAACAGGCTGCCCAGGGAGGTTGTGGAGTCCCCTTTTCTGGAGAATTTCAAGACCCTCCTGGATGCAGTCCTGAGTAATGTGCTCTGGGCAGCCCTGCTTTAGCAGGGGAGTTGGACTAGATGATCTCTAGAATTCCCTTCCAACTCTGAAGATTCCATGAAAACCAACCATTGAGGCTTATAGAAACAAATGGTTATTGGATCATTCAAGCTAGCCTCCTTTATATTATCCATTTTTGTTTTATGGAGTTTAAGCTTTTTCATATTTATATTAGGAGATTATTACACATGTGCAATAATCATGTATCATTTGATTTGCTTGTTGTATGACTAACTATAAGCTTCTAGTAAGGCAGCTCCAGCACCCTCGGGTGTATGGTTGCTTGTTATAAACTTGAGCGATTGCATTAACTTGCAAAACCTACTCTTTTTGTTTTAGTGATTCATTTGATTAGCACAACTTTTACTTCTGTAAGCTAGTGAAGTGAGTTGTGCCGTCTATCAGAGTAAGAATACATGCAGTTCTACAGTATGTGTTTATATAACTTGTAAAGCTATTAAGGTTCTTTTCAACTTAATTCTTATTTTTATTTTTAAGTTCTGTTTCAAGTGCTTCTGTTAATCCAGCTGAAAGGGAAACAGATGAAGTGGTTCTGAGGAGAAGGCAAAAACAGATCAATTTTGGAAAGAATACCCTTGCATATGACAGATACATTAAAGAAGTTCCAAAGTAAGTTGCACTGTGTTGCACATTTCCAAATAAACTCTTATTTGTTCCTGATGTGCCTGTAGATTAGCACTCACCTTTAGTTCTCTTAACTGTATGTACAGTAAGTGAAGAAAACCTAAATCGATTGATTACTATCAAAGAGAAGCCAGGTGTTTTCTGCATGTGAAAAAATTTAATTAGGGAAAATTTAAAGCTAAATGTTCCCTTTGTGTATTGCTTTTGCTAGTAGCAAATATACTTTAAACAAATGCTGTATTAATCAGCTCTCTGTGACACTTCTGGTGACTGTGCTGCTAGGCCAGTGTGAAGTTAATTGATACCAGGAAATGACAGCTTTGAGGACTGACTAAAGCCTTACATTTAAGGTAAGATGATTAAGGGATTGGAGCATCTCCCTTATGAGGAAAGGCTGAGAGAGCTGGGACTCTTTAGTCTGGAGAAGAGAAGGCTGAGGGGGAGACCTTATTATTGCGTACAAGTATCTAAAGGGCAGGTTGAAGGAGGATGGAGCCAGACTCTTTTCAGTGGTTCCAGTGACAGGACAAGGGGCACAAGTTAGAACATAGGGAAACCAGTCTTCAGTGATTCATCCATAGAGAGGAATCTTGAGATTCTTGAGGGAGTCTTGAATTGCTTTGTGAATTGTAATTTTGCTTGTCACTTTGTCTTGAGTGGTAGGACTGCAGCCAGTCTTACGGTGATGCCTAGGACATGCATATCTGTGTTGTGATCGATTAAATCATAGGTGGAAAATAGGAAAGGGTGCGAACAATGTTCAGAAAAAAACATGGGATAAATTTAAAAAAAAAAAGTGTTCTGGTTGGCATTTTAATGGGGTAGTTTATAATACTGTTACTCAGCAGGGGTCTGTTTATCTTACAAAAAATGTTATGGCTAAGTACATTGATCTGTGAAGCTGGTAGGGGGAACCACTTGATACCAAGGTACTTTGTGGGATTTAAAACATTATTGTAATACACTTCCACCTCCACCACCTCCCCAGGCTTAAAGTCGACTCCAGTATGGTAGGATTATAAACTGCCTTATTTTGTACTGAAGATAACAGTTTGAGTGAGCTCTCCAGTAATCTCTGGTGGGCAGGATCTGAATGTGGGATACCATCTGAGAAATAGCACTTCCAGCCATTGGGTGGTCCCAGACAGCATTGTTATAGTGTCTGCCCAGTGTAGATTCAGTGGAAAGGCATATAATTTACATTTTACCCAGAGAGTGGGGGTACTTTGTTTTCTGTACTCCCAAAAAAACAAATGCTGTTTAGAATTATGGCAATCCCCATTGTAGTAATGTACGGACAATGGTGGAATAAAAATTCACTGAAGATACTTACAGGTTGACGCCTGCCAGCAGCCAAGTACCCACACAGCTACTTGCTCCCTCCCTCTCCCTGGTGGGATGGGGAAAGAATAGGAAGAGAAAAAGCAAGCAAACTGATGGATTGAGTTAAGGGCAGTTTAGTAGGTGAAGGAAAGAAAGGGGGGGAAAAAAGCAAGTGATGCAAATGCACTCACTCACTACCTCCCACAAGCAGACTGGTGCCCTGACAGTCTCTGAGCAGTGGACACGTTTGAAGACTGTGCCCCTTCTTCCTCTGCCCTGTTTTTTATTGCTGAGCATGACATTATATGGTATGGAATATCTGTTTGGGTAATTCGAGTCAGCTAACCCAGCGGTTTCCCCTCACAGCTTCTTTTTCACCCTCAACTTAGTGGCCTTGAAGCTGTGCAAGCACTGTTCAGCAACAGCCGAAGATAGTGTTTTATCAGCACTGTTTTAGCCATAAAACAAGCACTACAGGGACTGCTGTGAAGGAAGTTAGCTCTGTCCCAGCCAGACTCAGTACAATACTAAATACAAAGAAACTGCACCTGGCTCAGAAGAACTGAGATAGAAGTAGCTGGAGGCTAGGATACTATTGAAGGGATATGAGTTATGCTTCTTCTGTTTCATATTTGTCCGTGGGCGGTACGGATCTGCTTTTGATAGCTGTCAGAGTGCTGGACTGGTTGAACGTCTGCTCTGACTTAGCATGTTATTGTTAGTTGTTGCTTGCCTGGTCTGGTTTTGACAACGTTTTAGAATATACACATTTCAGTTACATGTTTAAAAATATGAAAATGTTATTTATTAGGCTACTGATGCCTGTGTGATCTGGTGGACTGAAGATTTTTTTTTTTTTTAAGAATGAAAATCAAGTTCTGAAATAATAGATGTTACTGTGGATTTACAGGAATCAGCGAATACCAGGAGTTCATCCTAGAACTCCCAACAAATTCAAGAAGTACAGCCGTAGATCCTGGGACCAGCAGATAAGGCTGTGGAAGATAGCACTGCATGCCTGGGATCCTCCTGCTGAAGAAACCTGGGATCTACAGCCAGTGTGTGTATGGGTGAATTCAGTCAGTACGTCTTTTGCTTCACAGGAGGACTCTGTTTCCTTTGGAGCATTCCAAAGTGGGAGCAAGAGATGAAATCAGGGTCAGAAATGGGTGTCTCCTGGAATGCCTTGTTTTCCTTTTGTATTGTTAGTTTTCAAGATATTCCCGTTACTTAGTTAAAATTCATTTCCAGTAAGGTGCTTTGGGGAGGAAGGCTTATGGTTTGTCTACAGTGTTTACACCTGAGAGCACAAGGTAAAATTTTATCTCTAGAGAGGGATAGGCATAAGCAGAAATTCAGTGATTACTGTTCCTTGACCTTGATAACCTTTCCATCTTTCCTTTTTCTGGTGTCAGTGGAACTACCTTTCTCCGGCAATAACGATATGTTAGAGGATTTGAGAAGTGTAAGAAGATTAGAGAGATTTCTGTGCTCTCTGCAAGAGAGTGGCAACTGTGTCCAGGATGGATTTTTTTTTTTTATATCTTTCCAGAACTTTGAATTTCTGTAGCAAGGCTAGCTCTGCTAACTGACACCACCTAATAATTCACAAGGTCTGGACTAGTAAATTGAGACAAAAACAGTGGAAATCTGTTAGCTCTGTAACTGCATTGGGTAAATGGTTTTAGCCATGTTGTAATTAACCTACAGTACAAGTTGCAGTTGTTTGTGTCATTTGGATGTCATGTGAGATGAACTGTTAATTATTACTGCATCTTAACTGTCTTCTGCTTGGAGTGGTAAGCTAGGTGGGTAGTATTTTAAATCCTTTTTTTTTTTTTCTTTTCTGTTTTTAGTAGTACAGAACCCTCAAGCAGTTCCCAAGAATGGTTCTGCAAAGATCAGGACGATTCTGTCTCCTTTGTATTTGATGAAAAGCAGAAGAGAAATGAGTGTGAAGATGAATGCAGACAGACTGACTACACACCAGAGAGGTACGAGAGAAAACTTTTGTGGTTAACTTACTGAAATAATTCAGTACACGTTGATGCTGTCAGGTTTTTTAGGAAATGTTTAATGAGGGAGTGCAGTTAATGCTCAGACTTGGAGTTTGGCACTTTAGCTGTTGAATGTAATCACTGGTACAGAGCATTGAATGTGTAAAAATTACCAGCATTACAGATTTGCAGATAAAGGCAGTGTTTTTTCAGCTTTTCTGCTTATACAGTGGAATACTGAGTTTTCTTTAACCACTGTTGGTAAGTGCTGAAAATAACATACCTTTTTCAGAAGCCTCCTTAATTAACAGTATTATGCCTGTCTACAGAACAGCAGGGAGACTAACAGGGAAGCACCTCCTGCATTTCCCTGTTTACTGATATATCTTGATCTGGGAGCATGCATGTGGAGCTGAAAATGGTTCTGCTTCCACATTTCTTGTGTGGTTGTGACTGGATTCACTTTTCAAAATACAATGGAGTTGTTACCAAAACTTGAGCCGTTTTCTCTGTTTCCTTCTGTTGTGACTGAAGAATCATGCTGCAAAAAGTCTTCCTGTGTATCATGTGCCATTATTTTGCAGAACTCTGATAAGCATTTAAATACAGATAAAAAATGTTGTGTGTGTAAAATCTGTGTCTTATTTTTGTAGTCCCTGTTCTCCCGATTCTTCTCCAGTATGGAAACGCAGGAAAAGAAACAATTCTGACTCCTCTGTGGTTTCAAAGAGCAAACCCCATTATGTGCATATGTACCAAACACTGGAAAGGTATGAATTGATTCTTCATATGGAGACTCATTGATACTATGAACTGACTTTCGGAATATGACTGGTATTTATACCTCCATTTGTTAACAGCCTTAATTTTATCTATGTGTGTGCAATTTAAAGAGGAAAGGAAATCATGCCAGAATAATTGTGTTGTATGATAGCAAATATTTACAGTGGTTCGTTGCAAAGGTGGAGAAACTTCAGTGTCAGAAGACACAATATAAGTTTTTTCTTTGGTGTAGAATTATGCAATGCTAATGTGTTGTTCTTGGTTTCTCATGGAACCTGGTTTCTGCGTCAGAGTCTGTAATTCTGAAATTGTTAGGCATCTGCCATGGTTATTTCCCTTACCTCTTACATGCACAGCATTCTGCTTTTTGGCGTGCAGAGTGTGTGCAAATTGAATGTTGTGGTAAAGGAATGGAGCCCAGTGTGCACTCATAAGTCTGTCAGTGAATACTGAAACTCGCTGACTGTTTAATTATTGCCATGTTACATTCGCTACAGGTATTACAGAGAATATGTATTCATGAAGGGATGTGAAAGAAGCTTTGTGTATTTTGATTAAGCTTTTCTCTGCCTTATGAAGGATGGTATGGAACAAAATGCATGTTGGAACAAAATGCTTGTTGTAACAACAAGGAATTGGTCACCCAGCCTGGGACTGGGACAGAGTGAGGTTAATGTTAAAAAATGGATTACAGAACGCTAACACCTCCTTTATTCTAAGTTGTTCAGGAATTAAACTACTCCACTAGCAATTGGTTTTAATCATACTTCTTTTTTTTCCCCCTTTCCTAGCTGCTGCATAAGAAGTCTTCCTATAAATGGGAAATAATAGGCTATGTAGAGGAGGGCATGGTTTAACTCTATACCAAGTTTTGTCAACCACAAACAAATTGGAACAGTGATTTCAGTTTTGGGGGGTTTAGTAGACTTTTCACACTAATCTTAGTAAAAATGTTTATACAGGTGTGGTTTTTTCTCTCTACTTGGCCCCCTTATCTTCAGAAGAATTAAGAGGAACTGCGATACCAAGGTCCCTGGTTTCAAAACTTTTCACTTTCTTTCTAGTCTTACCGAATCAGGACATCAAGAGGCTTTTTCAAAGTGCTCAGAGTGGGAAGCCTTTGGTGAAAATGACGAAGTAATGACATTACAACATGGTATAGAAATAACAAGGTAAATACCATAATAATTATGATATTCTTTCTGTTTATTGCTTGCACTGTGAAGGTGTCCTTGGCTTTTTTTATCTTCTTTTTCCTTCGCTGTTTAATACTACTTTTTGTAGTACTACTTACACTTCCTCCAACATGTGGTATGTTTGGTTGTTTTTCTTTGAGTTAACTTGGCTTTTTCCAGTCTGACTCTCCATCTATTGCTTTCTGCTGCTTCTGCTATTAAGTGATGCTGGAAGATGCTGGGCCCTTTACACCCTCTTTGTCTTATGGAAAGCAATGGCATTTACAGAATTGGTCCCCATGGTTGTTACGAGTCTCTCACTTCCTCAGCCTAGGAGCTGAAAGCTCCGTCTCCCGTCTTCTGAGATACTAAGTTGTTTTGTAGCTGACAACAATTATAGTTATTTGGTTTTATGCAGTGACCCAATTCCAGCCAGTTGTTCTTCAGGATGGAACAATCAGAAACAGAAAAAACCCAGCTTCTTTCTGCCTGACAGCAAAACTTGGAGAGATACAGACTGCAGACTGGAGAGGTATAAAATGCAGCTCATCAGTTAGGGGCTTTTTTGCATATTAAGTTAGAAGCATAGTTGCCTTATTGCTGTATTTCAATCCAAGCTTTCATTATAAATATGGATTTCTTTACTATTCCTCTTAGGGTTGGGTTGGCCAATATTTATGGTGTGTGGCAAAATTCTGTCCTTATGTTCTCAAGTTATAGTCTGTATTAGAGTAAATAGCAGGTTGTAGCTGTATTTAAGTATTAAAAAAGTTACCATAATAAAGCTACTTAGCCTTTGTTTTGTTTTGTTTTTTATTTGTAGGCTTAAACTTTGTAGCAGCGTATTGGAAGGACATCAGTCAGAATACCCTGAAAGGGAATGGGGAAGTGCAAGCGCTGAAGATAGAATAATGAGGAAGAAAATATAAATACCAAGGTGAGTTCATGCTGACTACTTATTTTACCTATTCTGTTTCAGTAGCCCATATGCAGTATTGTTCTATAGAATCGAGCTGTTTGAGCAGATCAGTTTCTCTTTTTGTTCCTTTATTGTATTAGTATTTTATCCCATCTTTGTGTATTTAATATAGCACCTTAATTAAAAGTTCTGATACTTCAGACTTAGTAAATTGAACTGTTTACATGTTCAGCCAGAAAACAACGTATTTTATCTTATCACCCAAATGAAAGTGCCAATTTTTTAAAATTCTTTCAGTAGCAGGTTTTCAGCCTCTTAATATCTTTGTGATGAAGCCACAACTTTGCATTTGCAGCAATAGATTTCAGTGAAAATTTTCTTTTGGACTGTAGATGTGGTTCATTAATGGGACGGGTAGTGTCTAGAGTCAGCTTTCTTTTTAGTCAGTAGTCTTTTCTGTAATTTGATTCTCTTTGAGCTACACTTAATGCAGGCTCTGAAATATTATGGACTAGGATATAAATGTCTGTTAACGGTGATCTTGGGATATTTTGTGTAATACTCATTAAGAATATGGTATTAAGACTATGGCACACAATTAGTTTTACACTACTTAAGTTTTGAATTCTAGCAATATGAAGACAAGGCAAACAGCTTTTAAAAATGTGGTAATGGCATTTTTTCTAGTGACTTTATTGATTTTTAATTTAAATTCTTTGAGTATGAATAAGACTTAATATGGATTCACTATTCTAAAGTCCTAATTCAATATTTGAAAATATCTAGTCTCTCTTTGTATATAGAAGTATTGAAGAAGGAAGACTTTCTCCTGTGGCAGAAAATGATTTGAAGAATAGGGATATAGTCTGAGATCAGCAGATCAAGTCTCGGAAAACTGGTGCAGTCGCATAAAATCTGCACTGAAAGGAAGAGATTTACAGTCAGCATATGTGCAATCAACATAAGGTGAAACGTGCAGGTAAAAGAAGCATGCCTCTGTATATCACAGTTAAGAGAGCCTTTCTGGTCTTCTACATAGTTGATATTTAGCTGCTTTACAGTTGTCTTTGTTGTAAATAAGGCTCTAATAAGGAGTGTATATACTCAGTGGGTTCATAATCACTCATTCTAATTGAAGAACTACCTTTGTGACACGAAAAATATAAAGTGCGTTAAATAGCTTCTCTGTGAAGCAACATGGTGGTTTCCTGGGCTGAAAAGGTCAATATTTGAGAGAGACACTGCCTCGAACCACGTTTTTTAAGTGTGATGAACTCTAACACTCAAATGGCAGGAACTTCATCCGTGGAAGGTGAATGGTGCCTGAAAACCAGATAGTGGGTTACATGGTAGAATTCCACACCTCCTGCTTTTTTGCTAAAAGAAAATTTGTCTTAAACAGGAAAAATAAATGTCACCATTTTGAAGCCCAGTTAAATGTCCATACGTATCTGAATGTATCTGGTTGCTTTTTAAAGGAAAAAAAATTTAGTCAGTAGGACGCTTAAGATATGGCAGGAATGTGTTAATTAGAATTGAGAGGAAAATGTATTGTATGATTTAATAATGACATTTAGGTGAAAAACGATGCAAGGGGTTGGGAAAGATAGGCTCAACTGCTCCATTTTCTCTTTGACAAATACTTTAGGAATATAGGGTATGTAGTACTCTGTTTTTCCAGTAACTTACGTTCTCAAAGTGTTCATACTGTCTGTAACTCTTTGGTATGGACAATATCGCTTTGTCTTTTCTACTGTGCTTTAAGCTCACCATATGCAGTGTTCTGTTCCGTTTACTTCTACTGTAACACTACAGCTTAAAAGAGTAAATGTTTTGCTGTTAAAGACTAGACATATTTATAAAATGCCCTTATCTACTTTTCTGTTTAGGTTTCTCCAGATCTTTAAGGATAGATTGTTTTCTGCAAGCTCTGCCTCAAGTATAAAACCAGATTTCATTAAACCTGTGCTGCAGTGATGATGGATGTTCCTTAAAGCTTTTGTGAGAATGTTTCTGCTTTACCTACTTTGACAGATGACGTGCATCGTATTGTAAAGGCTACTTCAGTTGATGGATCCTGCTGTCGCCATTTGGAGATCAAGATACTTAGAGTGCGCTAATGTTTTGCTGGTGAATTGGTCCAATGTCGAGTCAAACTGAAGAATGCCACCCCTTAAATCAAGGAGTTAAACCTTGTTTCCTCTACTGGACCGACCAGAATTGTACATCCAGTCTGAAGAACTGCTTCAAAAGAATGTAGATATCTTCAACCTTTCTCCAGTTATTAAAGACAAACTGTTCTTAGCTTTTGGATTGGGTGATTGTCCATTTGGCATATTTACCATTTTCTGAGATAAGGTATATTAAGCTAGCATTTTCCTAAGCCTAGTGAGAGAAGAGAAAGGAAAGGTAGATGGTTTATCAAAATCAGATCACTCTCTTTAAGGGGATGAGTGACTGTTTGAACAGCAACACAGCCTAAATACTTGGATTTTGTTTTTATGAGTGTTGCAGCCTGACCCAAAGAGCCAATCTACTGTTAAGAGTAAAAGAAGATGAGTTCAGTGCCTGCTGTTCCTACAGGAATTGGAGGTGAGAAGCAGTATTTACGGGTTTGGAGCTGCTCTTGGGCATGGGATGTCCAGGCTAAGGGTTGTGACAGTGTTGAGAGGCTCTCCTTTGTTTACTCTTCTAGCACTGTGATCAGAAGGTCAAAGTGAGGGCTGTGGCTACAGGGGAGTACAGACCAGATTGACGTGCCAGTTACAAGAATTTTTTACAGTCCTTGCAGCATTTTATGTAGCGTGTACTGGGATACAAATGTCTGTTAGAGCTAGGAACTGTCTCTTTGCAGGAGTTTGGTTTCACTTTTCGCAAGGCCACTGCAGAACTGTGGCAGTGTTGGGGATGACACACAGCAGCCTTGCTGTGGGGCTGGCAGTTTATCCAGTGGCCAAAAGCCCATTGTGCTACTGATGTGGAAGTAA
This sequence comes from Vanellus vanellus, assembly GCF_965231255.1. NCBI lineage: Eukaryota > Metazoa > Chordata > Aves > Charadriiformes > Charadriidae > Vanellus > Vanellus vanellus. Next base: position 51,818,883 of record NC_138909.1, on the reverse strand, counting down.
GCTGCTTCTCCAGAAACTATTCCCAGTCCCTTCCAAAACATTATTTCCAGGCGTGCTCCGGTAGTAGTTTCCCAGCACAAGGGTGACTCAGTCACACACCAGAGAGCATGGAGCGTGTGTATACAAGGAATGCATCTGTACAGCACTTTTTAAAGAAGTAATATTTAGAACCTTGTTGACCCAGTGTGCATGCTTTCATGTGATTTATGATGATTGTAAATTGTTACATTTTTGGCATTTTGTCTTTATGCAGAAGTAGTAAAGTCTTTAACTTTAAAAACCCGTTAGTCTGCTTTACCGTTACATTTTCAGAGTTTCATTATAAAAGGAATATCTGGGTTTGGTAGTCCTTTTTTTTTTTTGTTTTAGCGTGTTTTGTTTATTGGGAGGGGGGCTTTAGCTCTTGCTAAAAGGGGGAAGGAGGAGTCTTCAATCAGACTCTTGAAGGGAGTTTACAACTTGGGTTGTGTCCAACCCTTCAGTTTATATTTTGACATCTTGTCATGAACTTCTATTTAGTGCATTGTAACCTAGTGGAAGGGAGCAGCTGAAGCCTCAGCACCTATTCTGCCAGGAGAAAGGTGTCCTCCTGGAGAGAGAGGATAGAGCTGTTAGGTGAGAGTAAGAGGCTGTCACAAAATACTTAAATTTGGATGTCAGAGCTCTTAAGCTTTTGCCTGTGATGCACAGGGCCTGCAGCAGATTTATGGACACAAATCCATAGGATTTGTAACTCAGCAGTCCTTAAAAGATCTTGTATTATTGGTTGAAGATACTTAGACTTGAAAGAGAATAACCAATCTGCCTGCAGCAGTTAAATTTTGGGTAGATTTATTCCCTAATCCAGGTTCTGTATGCTTGGACAAGCTATGTTAGCACAAGGAAAAGAATGATACTGAGCAGATGAGGTTTGAGGTCTGCTAAAGTCATTTCATGCAGTGCTGCCACTGGATGTAGAACTATTGTAATGTCTCCTAATTAGTAACAGTACCCTCATCAGTCTAAACAGAGCAGTTAAAACTGGAATGCAGTCCATCCATTCACTTGTTTATCCAAGGCTATTTGACATAAGAGTTTACAACTGAGGTAAGCAAAGCTGAAGTCTGCCACTCCACCCCCAATTTGTATTTGATAGCCTTCCATTAATTTTACCTATTCCAATTAAATCCAGTTTGCATAAATCTGTCCTCAGTTCGTAATTAAGCCAAAATAAACCCTGAACTTCACCAGCCAGGTTTAATTTTCTTCCAAGAAGTGACATGAATCCTCTGTTGGCATGCTTTCACTGGGAGAATCTCCTCACAGATGATACATTATCTGTGCTTATAGAAACAGTCCTTCGTTAGCAGTTGTGAAATACCATTGGTTACGTGTACTTTGTTTTGGTTTTAAAACTGCTCCTTAGAGGTCGCAGTAATGAGGATATCTCCTCCCTTAAAATTCCCACTGTGGTGTGAAAGTGCTTCTTCTGAAGGATTTTCTTTGCTGACAAGGACAGAAAAATGCAAGGCAGCTGTAATCCCTAAGCTGTGTTACAGCAGATAGTTCTGCTTGATAAACTGAATTTAACTTGTATGTAGCGTTATGCTAAAAGTACTGCATGGCTTCCAGGCTGGAGCTGTCCTCCATCTGGCTAGCTTGGATGTGTTCAGGTAAATATGCCATTCAAGTCATCTTATCTCAGAGCAAGGCTGGAGGAAATTGAGTTTGTTTGTACATGTTTTGAACCTATGCTGTATTTCCAGCGTGTCCTTGATTTGGGAACGCAGTTCTGTTTCCCAGAGCAGTGTGTGGGAAAGGAGAGGTGCTAGCACAGCAGACTTTCCGCAGGAACACAGATGTTTATGCTGATGCCACACAGAAGATGTGTGAGTTTGTATAATTACAGTAAGCCAAGGCAAAGGAACTCCCAAGCTAACTCCTTTACACTGCACTATTTTCCGATCTTAGTGTTTCACTGAGCATAGAGCCAGCCCAACTGTTACTGCCCAAAGGCAGGCGTTTTGGAGACATCCTACAACAGATTTCTGAGGAGGAAAGTATGGGACCTGTGTACAACCCTTGAAAAAACAATGAATTGATGGAAAGTGAACAGTTCTCCCTTACCTCTTCTCACAATACTACTGATTTCAGCTAGCAGCACTAGGTATGTAGACATTCCACCCAAAAAGCATTATTAAACAGCTAAAATGCCATTTCTAAATACACACTTAGCAGGAGTCTTTGGGATATATACATACAATGAGAATGCAGATGTAATTTGTAGAAGTCATAGATTTTAATTCAGTGCATTCACAAATGGGAAAAGAAATGTAAAACCATTGAAAAGTTGAGCAAAATAATGCAAAAAAAAAATCAATAGAAAGTAAGCTAGCTGCTGCAATTTGAAACTGTTTAATTTCTAAAAGCCATTGCAAATTACTGTCTGAAGACTCTTGGTCTGGCCTGGTGCAGTTCCCAAGGCAGGCTGGCAGGGAGCAGTCATCTTTCCACTTCTGAAGCTGTTAGGTTTGCTGGGAAGGTAGTGTGAGTGTCTCTGTGTATTTATCCATCCGTTGTCTGGCACAGCTTTGCAAAAAAAAAAAAAAAAAAAATCAGAAATTCAGCTAAGGGGTTGAATAGCACTTGTGCCTCTTTGGAAAAAAATAGCATGAATTTCTCCCACTTAACAAGACAATGTACAATGAGCATTGTGAATTCACTGTGAAGAGGATCTTCAACACATCTGAGTAATCTGAGCAGGTGCTTCTTCTTGGCCTTTGAGACCATGTATACACTGGTACTGCAGTGATCTCTGGCAGAAGAAAAATCAGCAGTTGTTACTGTGCTGATGTGGAACCCTTGTCTGACCTCTACCTTCTTAACTCTGGGCACATGAGCAAGGGTAAAAGCAGCTGTAGATACTGTGCAGTATGGTTTTGCACTGCCTTGAAGAAAGGCCCCTTTTATATCTGTGAACTGCAAAAGGGGTAAGAAGGGCTGCCTGATTATTTACCAGACTTCAACCAGGTTGTTCCTGTAGGCCATTCTGTTCAATTCTCTAAAAAAACATAATCAGGAAATGGGAAAAAAACAAATGTGTTCCTGGAACTACTCAAGATTTGAGTCTGGAAACCTGGAATGAATGGGAGCATGTGGTGAAGAAGCGGCAGAAAGACTAAGATAGGTATTGCATAGTGCAGGTGCTGTTCTTCTGATGACTGTCTTAATTACTTTAAATAACATGGATCTAGAGCAACATGCTTGTTTCAGCTGCAATTATGCTGTTTGGACAATTCCTTCTTCCTAGCGCATGGAGGTGTGTACTGGCCCCCACTGTGCCTGCTGACCATGTCCTTTCTACTCAACATGGGGACAACAAGAGTTCCAATTCTATGTAAATGATGACCTGAAACACAAGACACAGTAGCGGGCATCTTTCACTTTCATTTCTGTAAATAATTACATGATAAAGTTGTCGTTTGTGAGACCATGCTTCATTTCTACAGTAGAGATGCAAATTTTCTCGCTCAACATATGCTTCAAACTTGCTACACATGAAGTATCTTCATAAAAAAAATCAAAACAAAACACCACCTGTCAATATGTGCTCAGAAAGTCTCTTCAAAAACACTGCTGGGCTTTGGTAGTTGTTTTTGTGTTAAGCTGCTCAAAATAAAATAAAAAAAAAAAACCAAACCCACAACTTTTGTTTGCTACTTCTGCCATCCATCAAACACATTTCATTGCTGATCTTGCAAGCATTACTCAAATACAGTAATGCATATTAGTTTCACTTCACCCAGGTTAATTGGAAGACATGTCGATGCTTTTTAGTTGGTCAAATACCTACTCCAGGGCTGCTGTGCACCTGATCAGCCAACAGCTGACTTTTCCCTTACTGCTCTTTAAGTGTCTGGTCTTCAAATGAGCCGAGGAGCAGGGATTCTTGAGAACAGCAGTGTCTGTTGCAACCTTACTAAACAAATATGCAAGTTAAAGGAAAAAAAACTTAATCTAATTGCAGCTTTTCAAATAGTCTCATATCCCTAAATATCATCAGAAGTAATTTGGACTAAGGCCACATCTGCAGTAGACAGCTTTACTGGTGAAACCTGCAGAATTTTTGGGTTTTGTTTTGTTGTTTGTTTGGTTTTTTTTTTTTTTTAACACTGATTCCATGTGTTTACCTTGTATGAGCTAGATCGGGTATGAATGTGTAACTGCATTTCTGTCAAGTAACCAGAGCCAAGGTTTGCCGGCTTTCTGCTACCTGGGAGAGAAAGAGGAGGTTGATCCAGTAAAATTTAGACTGGCAGGCAAACCTTGTATGATCCAGAAGAAAGTGTGCTAAAACTAGGTTTAAAATCCTATTTTATGTAGCCTGATACCATGACTGTAATTCTGCTCTGGCTTTTTGAACTTCTGCTATCATAGCTGTTGTACAGTGGTAATTTTTTTTTTTTTTTTTTTTTAAAAAGAGGCAAGGCAGATACGGATAGTGAAAAGAAGTCAATTGTGTGCCACAGGCTGTAACCACGTGCCAGCACTGGAGAGGCCAGCTGGGCCAGCGCAGTAGGTGATTCACTTCATGACACGCAGGTGAGACATGGTTAGAAGAAACTGAATTATTAGAATTAATGCAAAATTATGCCAGCTTCTACGGCAAGCCAGAGCTACTGTGGCCGTGGGTGACAACAGCTCTTACAAAGTCTGTAATTCTTGAGAACTTAGCTTTTGACAGCAGAAAAATTATGACCGCAAAGTACAGGATGAGTGAATATTAACTAAGTGTGCTGGGAAGAAATGGATTTAATTAAATCGGCTGGGGCTCGTTAGAGAAAAAAAAGGATGGATATCCCAACTGTGGGCTTTCTTCTCTCGTGTGTTGCTCCTGTGAACTGAAGCAGGAGGAGGCACTTTTTTTGTAATTTTTAAGATTTCGGTTGAGGCATCGTGATAGGAGTTGTTGTAGTACACTGAAAACAGACCATTTCCTGTAGAGCTGAATCAGAATCTGCAGACTGCAGCTGAACAAGCAGAAATACAATACATAATTAAACACTCTCGGGGGTAACTGCATACCTTTAGAAACTGAATTCTAAGACAAAAAGAAATTCTCCTTTGAGAGCAGCGTTATTTCATGAGCTTTATATCTTACTAATACCAGTAACTTTTAAATTAATAATACCGTATCTTTTTGCTGATTGCTTTAACCTTGATCTGACAACAGTTGATGTGTTTGCTAGTCTGAGAAGCAAGAAAAACGCCTCTTGAAAAAAAGGAAGAAAACTCTAACCTGGTCCTAAAACGGGAGAAATAGCCCATTCTCATTGCCACTGTACCACATTTTGAATACCAAACCTGCTGAAATCTGAAGGTTGCATTACATTCAAAAAATAATCTAATGCCTTTTTAAACATGAATGCTAGCTTGTTGGAGATAAAAATCACTTTACCTAGAGGTGACTTTACCACCTGTGCCGTTGCCACTGTGGTACCTATGGCCCGTGTCCAAGGGGAAGCACCACGGAGGCCAGGAGAAGCCAACGCTGCCCACTTTGTACACCTCTCCCTGTGAAGCGTCATAGGATCGTTATGGCTGGAAAAGACCTTTAAGATCATCAAGTCCAAGTGTTATCTAACTCTACCGGGCCGCTTCTAAACCATGTCCCGGAGTACCCTATCTAGACAGCTTTTAAATACATCCAAGGATGGTGATTCAACCACTCCCCTGGGCAGCCTGGCCCACTGTTTGGTAGCCCTTTCAGCACAGAATTCTTTCCTAATGTCTAACCTAAACCTCCCCTGGCGCAGTGTGATGCCATTTCCTCTTTTCCTATGGGTTGTAACTTGTGAGAAGCAACCAACGCCCACCTCTCTACAACCCCACCAGCCCTCGGCCCATGAGGGCTGCAAAGGTATTTTTATTTAAAGCTGTGCTCGTGTTCTGCTGCAGGGCACCCTCCAGCCTGTTTGTAAATGGCTGTTGAAAAGGGCGGGAGGCACCAGACCTCCCGCCATCCATTTGCAGTCAAAACCACCTGAAAACACCGCTTACTGAAGCACAGCAGCCTCACGGCATCTCCAAACTTCTTCAATAGCGACACGGAACGTTATTTAGTGCCACATCATTTCATAAAACACAAGTTTAATGCCATAACGGTCTGCTGTAGGGTTTGCGCTGCCCCTTGAAATACTCTGCGCTCTCCACGGGCTGCAGAGCCGCGCCGATGGCTGTGTCCCTTCGCCTTCGCGTCTCGGCAGCCTGTAACTATCCTTTTGTTTCGGCTAATTTTTTGTTGTTTAACGCGGGCCGCAGGTTTCAGCCGTGTTGCGGGGCTGGGCCCCGGCCCCGCCCCGCAGCCAGCGCGCGCCAAAACCGCGCGCCGCCGCGCTCGAGTCTCCCGCCAACACGCCCAGGGGCGGAGTGGGGCGGGGCCGGCGGGAGCGGGATAAACCATTACATGGGCCGGAAGGGGGGGGGGGAAGTAAGCGTCCTGGGGGCCGCGGGCGCTGCGGCGAGAAGCGTGTTTGTTTCGCGCCCGCCGCCGGGTTCTGCTCAGCGGTGCGGGCGGGGAGAGGACATGGGTTGGCGGCTGCGCTTTCCCCCTTCTCCCTCTCCTTCCCCTCTCACCCCCCCGCGTACCTGTCCCCATGGAGGGGCCGGCGCAGGCGCCCCGCAGGCAGGCGGGGGGTGGTGTCAGTCAGCGCCGGCGGGAGATGCGAAGGGGCTGAGCGGGAAGTCAGGAGGTTCTCCCTCGCGCTCCGCTCCCCGCGCCGCCCCAGCTCTCCCTCCAGCCCCCCCGAGGGCACCCCGCGCCATGGCCTTCCGCCAGAGGAGCCCGCACGGCGGCACGGAGAGCAGGTAAGGCTGCCCCGGGCTGAGGTGAGTGAGGGGGTAGCGGCGACTCATCCCTCCCCTTCCCTCCGGTCGCGGAGCGGCGGGCAGCGGCCAGCCGCCCTCGCTCCCCGTCCCTCAGGCGGGCCCCGCACCTGCGCGTGGCCTCCCCCGCCCCAACGGCCGCCGCCCCGGGGTCCGCCATGTTCCCCTGCGGGGCAGCCGCTCGCCCCTCGCTGAGGTGCGGGTCCCCGCGGCGAGAGCGAAGCTGGGGGCTCGGGCCGCCTGGAGGGAAGCGGGGCTGAAGCTCCCGGGGGAGGTGGGGGGGAAAGGGGTGTAAGTGCCCGGGGCCTCCGCTGTCCGCGGGGAGGGGCGGGTTGCGGGGCCGTTGGTCGCGGGGTGTCCTTCCCTCTGAGGGGCTCTCAAGGCCCACGGCTACTGGTGTCGCCCAGCTTGGTTTGCCGAAGTAAAATTCGTCACTAAACGGTGATGTGTGCAGCGGGATGGTGTTTCGGAGAGGTTAACAAAAATAAAATCACCTAACGTGTCTTGGCCCGTCTGCTGCCAGCCCACAGCCTCCGCCTCGCTGGTCCCAGGGAAGGAAACGCGGTGCAGACGGAAAGCGGAGAAAGCAGAATGAATCCGATTCATCCGTTTTTGATGAAAACAAGTACAGGCCTTCTGACAGCAGGCTGGACAGGTAGGCAGCGCTTGCAGCAGAGACAACTCGCTGCTCTTTTGTTCGTCAGGAGCTGTTGGGTTGGCTGTGGTACTCGTTTTTTCAAGCCCTGCCCAATTATAAATCATTTGCCAGCCATAAATAGCTGGCCTTAAAGGAGGGAAAAGAATTTAGTGCAGTGTTCTTATCTTGGAGTTACTTTTAGGAATAACCATTTTTCAGTCTTATTTCTTTAATTATATTCGTCATTATTTTCTGTCTTATTTCATGCTTACTGCCATTTATCATGAAGCAATAACTGCGAAGCCAGATGCTTATTTGTGGATGTAGACTGTATATACTGTTGTGGTAAAATTAAATGAGATGACAAAATAAAAATTCAAGTCTGAAGTCATCTGCCTTCATATTTATGAAGGCAATACAGACCACCTTGAAAAGTTCTATATAAATATGTCAGCACATGTGTGGTGGGGCCTGCTTCTGAGATCACTCACTCTGTTCATACTTCTCCCTGACTTCCTTACCATTTTCCAGCGCAGGTAAATTTCATGGTTGTAAAAGTACTGGTTTTTGTATCCTTGGTTACATCTGAGCTAATAATTAATCAGTGGCTCAAATTAAAATATTCAGAGTAAATGAAATTAATTTCAGAAAGCATGTCTGAATAGGAGTACAAAGATGAAACTTTACAGGTTGCTTCACCAGTTTCAACCTAAATAAGCAATGCTTTTGTGTGTCTTCCAGTATTGAACTGAACAGGCATTCTTTCTGGTTTAGTTTGGACTAGGCTCTGATTGAAGTTGTTTTCTTCGTGCACTAAAACTACTCTTTGTTTATACCAATTCATCACTGTCAAAATAAAACTTTTAAATAGGGAGATGGAGGCTGGATCATGCAACAGATTCAATCGGGGGAGGAAGGGAAGGCAGTTATAGCTTTGCTTTTCTGCACCTGTGGCAGAGTTTAAGCACCATTTGCGGTCATAGCACAGCACCAGAGCTTCTCGCCAACTGTGAAATGGCATGTGGGGATGAGTGTCTGAAGGAAGATGGCTAAGCTTAGTATGTCTGGCACCAGTACTGTCACAGAGCAAATTAATCAAGACAAAAAGCTATAGACTGTCCCATGTTGTCCCTAATTCTGTGTATACACAGCACAGGTACAGAATTGAGCAAGTACAAAAAGATGTGATACAGTGTTGAGGAAAAAGTTCAGATGGTGGGACTAACCAGGTAATTCTGGGATTGAGCTGTTCTCTATCATGGGAAAGGAATAACTGAACGTGGCCTGTGTTTTCAGCAAAGTTAAAAATCAATATAAGCAAATACTAACAATCCTTGGAGGCTGAACAGATACTTGCAGAGGGACCTGTACTGTTTGCTGTGGATTTTTAATTTTTCTGAGTTGGTAACTGGATTTCATCTAAAAAGAGCTTTTAGTTTTAATTTGACAAAAACTTTGAAGTAGCGCTAACCAATTTCTGAGCTGGGAGTTGGAACTGGTTTTAGCGCAGATGGATCTAATTCTGTGACTTCAAGGGACTTTTGTGCAGAATCCTGGTAAGTCTCCAGAGTGTTTCCAGATCTACTGAAAAAGCTCTGGTCTGTAGGATACAGTTTTGAGTTTGTACTTTAGGAAAATCAGTCATCAGGAGGACCAAAACTGGAAAACTTATTCAATAATCTGAATGTAGGCAACTGTTGTTGGCTGGGAAGCGATATTAGCTTATTCCCCTGCAACAGTCTGGATCTGTTAAATACCAGTTTGCAAAGTCATAGCAAATCTCAGTTTACTAGCTAAAATTGACTGCTTCTTTTATGCCTTTGCCTTCTCTACTAGGTATATTTTCATGTGGAGAAACTCTTGGTGCTATCGTGTAATTTTAATTAACTAGCTGTACAATTTAATTCTGTGTTCTAACTTTTGTTGCTTATACAGCTGATGAGTCTGCAATCATGAAAGAATAAATATTTAACTCATTTAGTGGAGTGAAAATAAGTTAGTAAATGAGTAAAGTTGGTATGTCACATACCATTTTCAGAAGGACACTAGCTTAAAGTTATTGAAAGTCTAGGCTAGGTTATGTGTTGCAGTGGTATGTTTCTATAGATATCTACATAAACTTTTCAAGGAAAAAAAAAAAAAAACAAACCACAAAACAAACAAATCTCAAACCACACAACCTCAAGGTGGAACTCTCAACTGATGCTTAATTTTATAGTGATGACATTTTTATTAGAACAATACAAGATTTTCACAGCCATTGTGGGTACTATAAATGAATACATAAAATAGCTATCAAGCTGTGAATGGGGGAGATGCTGGGAGTGGGGTTGGAAATACAATACAACACAACAAAATTTTAATGTAGAGGCTTTTTATTTTTTTGTCTTCCTAGTTTTACAACACCAGAAGGCCCTGGACCCGTTTCCCGGTGTTCAGATTGGGGAACTGCAGTGGAAGAAGATGAAATGAGGACCAACGTTAACAAAGAAATTGCAAGGTACCCATGGGTGTTTAAGATGAAGTGGGGAAAGGAGACAAAATGGTAGTTGTCTTGTAGGATCTGTATTGACTTTTATTTTTAACTTCACCCTTGTAGTAAAATCTGACCAACCTTAGCTTCTTGTCTGCTGCTTTTAGGTTAGCTTAAGTCATACAAGAATGACACAGCATACTCTCTGGAGAGTTGATGTGTATCACTAAATATCTTCCTTTTGGAAGAATCCTTTCCTGGATCTCTTAGATTGAATTACCTTGACTGATCTTTCACTAATTACTGGTTTTGCATTGCTATATAAAGATTTTTAGGGAAAAGACTTAGGAAAAGAAAGTCCTCAGATTTTTTTTTTTTTTTTTTTTTTTTTTTGGAGAAAACTGAAACATCCTTTCCATAGTGGAAAGGTGTTTACAGTGTTTGGGTTGACTTCTCAAGACTGCTTCTTAGCTGAGAAGTAAAATCAACTGTGAGCTGCAACAGTGCAGCCTTACATGTTTTCTTTGTGTACATATATTCTTAATACTGATTTGAACTCTTACAGATACAGAAGAAAACTCCTAATCAATGAATTTGCAAGAGAAAGGAAGTCATCCTCTGGAAGGTTGGTTAAATTTCCAGCTTAGCTGAGAAAAGTCCTAACAATAGGTCTGAATTTTCATATGTACCATGTTGTGTCTGGAAATGCTCAGTTTGAAATAGTTCATCGTAAGTCTGCTCCAACATCATAGTTCAGTAACATCCAAGCATTCATTTGAAAAAGTTTTAACAAGTTTCTTTATAACCTTCTACGCATGAGGTTGAGTATTGCTTGTTTTCTAGTGTCCCAAATCTACAATGTGTTGTTTTTTTTCAGTTCTGATTCAAAGGAGTCCACTGTGACAGTAGAACTTGAGACAGATGAAGTGGTTTTGATGAGAAGACAAAAACAGATAAACTATGGAAAAAACACAATTGCATACGATAGATACATTAAAGAAGTTCCTAGGTAAGCTGCTTTTGTTTCTGGAAAACTAAATGTTCAGTTGTAAGTCAGACCTGTCCTTTATAAGCATATTAACATACTAAACGTGGTACCTGATGTGTTCAAATAGAAGGCATCTCCAAATTAGTCCTTCTAAGACTTTTTTTTAACAGATAAGTGATACAACAATCAAATGAGAGGTGGATTATTTTTTTTTTTTTTACTAGTTGGTACATGAGGAATATCCCTTCAAACCTTCTCATGCTGCAAAAATGGAAGTGAAAGTTCTTTTGGTTACGGTTGTCAACTAGAAGAAACGAAACTCCTTTTTGCAGTCAATTTTCTCATTAGTAAACAACAAGACAAAATGGACTATAGTTGCTCTTAAGTTTGGAATATGTTTTATTCAGAAATTTCATGCTGAAGTTTTTGGACCTAAGATTGATAATCCATTTTTTCATTTGATTTGAAGACAGAAAAACTAAAATGTTCATATGGAGATGGCAGCTTTTCATTTGAGTGCTGGAATTGTGCAGTAGTCTTTTCTCATAAATAGTATAATCACTGGGGCTCATAACAACCCAGCAAATACTGTGTAGCAGGTAGTCAGTCTTAACATAAATCGGTCTTAACAAAGGTATATGATAAGTCTGTGTGAAAAGCATTAATTAATTTTTCATATCTAATACCTCAATAGATGCCATCGTATACCGGGAGTTCATCCCAGAACTCCAAATAAATTTAAGAAGTACAGCCGTAGGTCATGGGACCAGCAAATTAAACTATGGAAAGTTGCATTGCATTCCTGGGATCCACCTACTGAAGAAGGATGTGATCTGCAAGAAATGTATGTATACAAAGATACCTTTATAGAAATTAATATATCAAATTTCTTGTTAAAAAAAGAAAAACCAAACACCCAAAACAACATAGCCCTTTTTGAGACAAGTCGGTGATTGCTGTATGTTTTCATTAGCTACTTGTCCACACTTAGTGCTACTCAGTTCCTTCTTGGTCAAAATATGTAATAGCTTTCTGGACCTCGTTGGTATGATTAGACTTGCCCACTGTCCTTGCAAGGGCATACACAGATATCCCTCACTTCTTTAATGGATGCCCACTGGGTGAAATCGGAGCTCGTTCTGCAGTGCTTGATAAAAGAAAGTCACCTCATCGAGGCAAGGTAATTTTTTCAGAGCAGTCTGCAGATTAATCTGTGGTATAAGCAGTGCTGGAGAGTTCTCACTAATTGACAGATCTCATAAATATTGAGCTTGGACCAATACAATGTGGAAGAACCTGCCTCGTAGCCTTCTCACTTGCTACTTTGGGAACAGTGGTAAATATTGTTGTTTCTTGAGCAGGGAGGAGGAAAGAAGTACTTGTAAAATCATCTCAAGGTGCCATTAAATTAAAAGTGTGGCCACAAGCATTCACGGTCCAAGCTACTGTGGTATTCTGCTCTAGAAGATGTAGAATAATATAACTAGTTACTTTCCTCCATAGAAACCAATAAAACTAATCAGGGAACATCCAAACTAAAGCTGTGGGACTACAGAATGAAGGTACACAGATGTAATGAATTCCTCAGGGAAACCACTGTTTTTCCCTAGCAGTGATGCTGATTTTAAAACCAATATGAAGCAATGGGATCTAAAAGTAAAGGCTCGCTTTTAGCTTTGTTTTACCTGTAATTGTGAGGGGAGTTGGTATTTCAGCCTGAAGCCTACCATACACATTGGTGTTGAAATACTAGTCTATCTTCAAATGCTGTGGTCTAGTTCAATATATAGTGGATATTAAATCTTATGATGCAAAACAAATTGACAAAAACCTTGTCTGGAAAAAAAAAATACCCTTGCTCTTCCATAACACTTGTCCTCGCTTGTATTGAGGCATTGTTTGAATGTTGGGTATTTGTCTTTGACAAGTTGCAATATTCAATCTCAAGACTTTTAGTCCTTGGCTGTTCTGGCAATATTCAGTTGACCTGCTGTTCTGTCTGGTCTCTGCAGTTTGCCACCACTGTCCCTATAATCTCTAGGTCTCTTTGCTCTTGTTTGGCCATCACTTTCAGAACCGCACCTACAAAGTACAATTTACTACTAAAACCCCTGATTTTGTTTTTAGCTGTATACTTGTTTAATTAATTTACAGTAGTCCTGTTGACCTTGGTGAGATGGAGACAGAATCTGTTGGAAGCAATTCTACTGAATCTCAAACAAGCTGTCAAGATAATGATGTAAGCATTTCTCTCACTTGCATAAATATTTGTTAGTAATTGGTCCATTACTTGGAATTAGATCCAAAGCAGACTGAATACATGAGAAATTCTATAATCCTCTGTGTTTAGGGACTGTTTATAAAGTTGAGCAATCTTTAAATTCAGACATTTTTCCAGCTATAGCCAGTATCTGTTTGTACTCTGAGTTCAGAGAATTAGAACTTAAGTGACCATCTCAAATGACAGATACCTCATTTTTCATAGCCTGCAAAAGAAAGTTTATCTGTTCAAAGCATGTCAGTTATGAACTGCGGTGTACAGTGGAAATACTACTTCAGATTGCAATATCTAATGTTAAAATGGGATGTAATTTTCTTGGCTCACCCAGGCTTTTTGAAGTAGGCTCTTTTTTATATCCAGAAAGCATTTAGTACAGCTGAGCAGTAACCTTCAGTACAGATCTAGTAATGTTTTTCTTATTGGATTTCTTTCTCTGATGAATATTGAATCTATATAATGTTTTAATGTATGCATATATAGATCCTTAAAACATTTGCAAGAAACCTTAGAATGTGGTTGAATGGGCAGAAGTCTTCATTTAAATCTCTTCAATCTTAAGAGTAGCCTTGGGGTTTTGTATGGCCTTTAAAGTGTTTGTAAGCCTCTCTTATAGGGTGGTCTAAATGAATTATAGAAGTGAAATGAATTATTGCATAACTAAACCTGTATTTAACTGCTAATTATTAACTGACTTTGAATTCCAGGATACCTGCTCTGGCACTCCCACCAAAGTTAGACATGTTGACTATCAAGCAGAAGGTGAATTTGACTTGGAAGTGTGTTTGAGTGAACCACTTAAAGATTTTGATACTGTGAGTTAAATAGTCTTGTGCAAACTGTTTTAGAGGAAGTTTCTTTTAAATTTGAGAGGTTAGCTTGATTCATAAACTGTTAATAGTAAGAAAGCTTAAGCAAAGTTGAAGGCTGTTCTCTAAGTTGTGGTTGGTCTCCGTATTCTCTGGACCAAACGTGTGTAAAAAATACAATTCAGTTGTGTGACTTCTTTTTAACTTTTAATTTATGTATATCAGATTTTTTTATAAAACCTTTCAATAGAAAAAAATAGCCAAAGGCAATGCTATCCTTAAGTAATTATAAATTGTTCAGCAAGATCTTACTGATTCCGGCCTCCCTCACATAATTTGTTATCCACCTGCAGATCAAGAGCAAAGTAGGGAGATATTTTTGAACCTCTGTATGTTATCTTGCTTTTCCATCTGGCTTTCCTACAAGGACCTGACTTGAAGTAATACAGGTGGTAGCTGAACTATACTGCTGATTAGTATTAGTAAACTAATCTACTGCCGTTCTTTACTGTGAAATTAAACTGCCTTAACTTTATTTTAAAAAAGGCAGATTGTTTTTTATTTGCAAAAATATTTCTGAAACAATTGGAAATGAAATACTCTTAAGAAATTGGAGGTCAGTATGGTAAAGCCCAGGCAATAATGCTTTAAGAAGCAGTAGCCTGAATTTGAAATTTGTAAATAGTCACGAGTCATTTGTTAATAAAGCCAAGAAAACAGTGTGTAGGTAAAGTGCTTCATTCTTTTAATTTGCTGATTTTAAATGTTGTAAATGATAACATTGTACAGACTTTCTGCTGAAAGCAGTTAATGTTTCTATTGCTTTTGTATGGGATGTTGCTGGAAAATAAATGGAATTGCATTTGCTTGTGACTCTTCAATTTCATTGCCTACTAGTGATGTTCTGTGGATAACAAAATGCAGGAAAATACTGAAAGCCATGTATCTGAGACTGGTATTAATACTAGCCTAGGATTTGTGTGTGTTACCACCATCCTCCAACTTTGAGGAAGACCTTAAAAACTATTTATTTATGTGCAGGCCACTGGAGTGAATTTAAGACAATTATAATGGGTAAGTCTGTTGTTGACCCTTTGCAGACTCCTTAGAAGCAATTTAGATTGGGAGATGTCCACTGACTGTTTACCAAGTTCTGTTCTCTAGAACAGCTGCTAGAAGAGCTAGGTGGACACTTAAATCTTGTTCATTGTACAGGACCTTTTGTATAGTTGCCTTACCTGGTTTTATCTCTAAAATGGAGTCTCTGGGTGTTGGTGTTACAACTGTGAGGTTCAGTGGAGACACTTAAACTTTTCAACTCTCAAGTAAGTATCCTAGCTGTAAGCGATATTACTAGCTATCTAATTTGCTAGGCACTCTCAAAATCCAGTAGCTTGATCTGATGGGGAAACTTCCAAGAGGAAGCTGTGGCGCGGGGATAAGGATGGAGCTATGTTCCGATAGCCTCCCTAGACTGTCTTTTTTTCCAGAGGAGGCATCAAAGTGATAGTTCTTGCCTACTACCTGGAGTAAGACCTCTCTGTGCTCCCCAGACTATTTTCCTTATTGCATGCTTTCTGGCCACACTGTCCTTGGTTGTTCTTAAGCATTTTTGTTGACAAATACTTAATTGTAGCTTGAACCACAGTTTGCTTTGGAACTTTTTTCCTATGTCCCCTTCAATAAAAGTGGTCTTAAGGTCAGCCAAACTCTTCCATAACTAGAATCATTTCATGCCTTTACTTAAGGGTTCTACTTGATGCCCGAAGGGGGGTTAAACCAGACTTCCCAGGTGGCACAGCAACTGTTCTGAGTGTCAGTTTTTAACTTTGATGATAGGCCTGACAGACAATTGCATATGAAGCTATTTGGGAAGTTGGTTTCACGTCATGGCTACTTACTATTAGGTTTTTTAATGGTTAACGCATCTAACTTGTGTCAGCCACTTTAAAGCTTAGTGCAGTTCTGTCTCTGTGCTGCTTTACCGTTAGTAACTGATGGTACTAAAAGATTTTCATAAGAGTGTTTTTTTGAGAATATGTTACTTCTGTTTTAGAGGGTGGTAATGAGTAACATGAAGCCAAGAACAAAACCATTTGTGTCTAAAATAAGCTACAAATAGTTCACACAGCTGAACATCAGTGTAGAATAAAGTATTAATGTTAAATGATGTGGTGTGTTTACCCAAGGTGAAATGATTAAGCCAAGATTTATGTAGAAAACTATATATTGCAGACCTGGAAGTTAGTCTTCTGTTTCAACTTGATGCTGACTTCACAACCTTGAAGTGCAAGTTAGTAGTTAACACTTACCATGCAAACTGTGACGTGTCTATCGGGAGACACCAGGTGCTCGTGCTGCTGATACACTTGCTGTAGCAAATAGTAATACTCAGGCTGTCTGGTTTGGTGGTCTTATACTGGAATGGCTATACAGTGAATTAAGACCAGTGAATTTGCTTCTACTTGTGCTATTCTTAACCTCAGAGTATATCTAAATTTTGCACAAATAAAGTGGCAGAACTTTTCAAGTGTACACCCAGGCTGTTCAGGATATCTTAAATGAATTTAAGTCTTCAGGTACTGACTGATACATGTAATCTGATCTCCAGAGTAACATGGGCCATAAAACACCACCTTAACTAATCCTGGAGTAAATAAGTAACTTTAATACTTGGTGGAGAACCCAAATGAGGTAGTATTGGAGTCCCTATGCTAGAAAAGAAACAATTAGATGAGATTTTTAAGGGGCAGCAGGGGGTGGTGATGTGTTAATCTGTACCCAAGTATCAGAACAGGCAGTAGAATTTTTTTTTTTTTTAAAGTTTTTCTACACCACTGTAGCTAAGCTAAACAGGTTGGATCAGTGGACTAGTCAGAAGATTGTTTAGAGGCTTCCAAAGGGTAAGGTTGCTTAAACCTGGTTTCTGAGTAAGAATAGTGAACCCAATAATTATCCACTGAGATAGTTAGAGGAGATGCATATATTTCAGAGCTTATTGTACAAAAATTTATTACTAGTCTGAAAAATGTCCGTGTCTCTGAAAATCAATTTTTATTAAGCTTTATCCATAACTTCACAGAAAATATTAATTCCAGAAAGCATCTAGGTGTGGTATCTGAGATTGTTACTATGGTCCTTAGTGAGGAGATAATACATGAACAAATTCTATTGTAATAAAAAAAGCCAACCTTCCCCCCCCCCCCCCCCCCCCCCCCCCAAAATAGAAAACAGCCAACTTATCTTTTTGAGTAATTGGAGTTCTCTGTGAGAATCCTTACAATTTTGTGACTTGTGTTCTTTGGAATCTGTACTGGAGGAGGAAATGTAGGAGTCTGACTAAAAGATTCAGGTACAGGGAAATGTGGCAAAAAACATCATGAAGAACAATAATGCCTATGCAGAGTAGAAAGATACTAGGCCAACGCCTGAGACCATTACAGTGGAACATACAATAAATACTTCTACTTTGGCAAATATCTTGAGATGCTTTTAAATATCTGCACAGTCACTTCTCAGTGGTTAGTCCATAAACATATATATTTGAGACAAAGCCAACTAACCTGCTACTACTCAGCCAAGGTTTTCTGCATAGGCCTTGGGGTATGATCATCTTGCTCTGAGTTGCGTGCAACCTGCCCTCTGAGCATTGCTCTTGCATACACAACTGTCTGCCCCGGTGAGACAAGCGTTGCTTTTCACTCTGCTGCGCTCCATCAGTTCCATCCATGTTCCACCCTTTTACCTTTCAGAGCTATGCTGTGTCGTTTCTGCTTCAGAGCGTGAGGTCCTATGTTGCTGTTCCTTTTTTCTGTGCTAATTTATCCCTTGTTTTCTTTTCCTCTAATGTGCTTCGGCTAACTTACAGATTACTTAATTCTGCTGGCTTCATTAAAAGCAAACCTTAGGTGCTGTTTAGCATGCCTGCTCACCCAGGAACTAGGTATGTGTTGGTAAAACATTTCAGACTGGAAATGTAGCTGGTCCGTGCTCAGTAGCTGTTTGTGAAACAGGCTTAGATCTTTAATTTACCCCGAAACAGCTGCATATCCATGGTAGCGTCTTTATTCCTACAAATTATTTTCTTTTGCTTCAGTTACTTAGAGAACTTAGTTTTACGGACTGCATTTAAAGAGAGTGCTCACGTTGTCTGAGTTTGGATGTTTTTTCAAAGCTGCTGAACACTGAATTGGAAAATAACTTTTTTTTTTTTTTTTTTTTTACAATAGAATAAAGCCCTCCAGTGGTTAAATGTGGGATAACCTCATTCATTCATGTTAATGTCTGGTAATCTTATGGAAAAATAACATCCATATGTTCAGTTGTGTATAGCTGCCTACAGTGGAGTTTGCTTCAGATGGAGAATTGGCAAGTACTGCTGTCAAACTGTAGACTTATTAGGTTAAATTCCTTTAAAAATAAAAACGAACAGGTTGTTACGTAGGCAGCAGAACCTGTCAATCCTGCTTTTTATAGATTTGTGCCTTCTGTTTTATGTTTCTCTTACTCCCTTCACACCAAGTCTTGTCCTCTTTCAGCATCCTTCATACCATGCCTGGCTAATTGACAGTAGTCTTAGCTATGGCTAATTTAAAGCTCCATCTGTTTTGACTGGATAGTTGGTATATGTGCGCTGATAGGATGGCAAGCAGAACAGTTAAGAGCTAAGCTGTCCCAACTCTTTCTTCACTTGGGCATTAATTAGGTCTTCCTTCATTACTTAGCGGTTGTCACTTAAAGTTTAAAGGATCATAAGTACTTTTTTGCTAAATACCTGGAAATCTAGTTCGAAAATTAGAGGGGGCAGGACAGATCTTTTTCAAAAGACTTGACAGTATAGCGATTTAAGCCTCTTTAAGGAAGCCAAGCTAAAACTATCTTTGTTCTATGAATCCATTTTTAAGTCAAAAGTACCATTCAAAGAGCATTTTGTTTAAGCGTGTGTTTAGTAAAGTTATTTTCAGGATTATCTGCTTTGTTGTGTTGCTAATGCAGATAAAACCCCTGGTATTGAGGCAAGGCATACGTTGGACGACTATGTATGCTTGCGTCTGCTGGGGCTTCACGCGCTTCTTTATCAAAACTGGACTGGGAAAGGAGCCCTTTTGAAAGAATTTTGAACTTACTGGAAGTTCTTATTCTTCCCCTTCCGTGTTTTCTTCTTGTATATGGTTTCTCAAAACGTGATTAAGAGTAACTTTTTTAGTGCTTCCTGACAAATAGGGATAGTTTGGGCAAAATATTATATATAAATAGTTAAGAGATTGAAGTTACTTTGGGAAGTGTCAAAAATCCATTTTATTTTCAAAGAAAACAGTGTAGTTAGGACATAGTGTGTATATATTTAAAGTCGTTAGGAGAGAAAGCAGTATTGCTGAGCAGAATTTATTCTATACATGTAGCATTTAATTTTGTGGCATCTGGGTAGTACCTAAATACAAAACATGCACGGAATCACAATCTAGCGTCTGTCACTTCTGGCCCCCACTGTATTCTTGGAATACTGGTGCTATTTATTCTTTGAGCTCGCCATTTACCTCCCTTGGATTATGTTTAAGCACAAGAGCAAACCGATTTATCCAAAAAGTGCCGGTTCATACACTTGAGAAATAACTTAGTTTTAAAGTTGGAACAACTTTGGGGTTAAACGGGTTCAGCCATCTATGCTGGGAGCTTTCTATCTAGTCACATTTCTATTGAGAAAGTTCCTGGGAGGTACTGGAATGGCTCTAGTTATTAGCAAAAACAATGCTCCCTTTTGTGTTTCTTTAGAAAGGGGCTATTCCATTTCTTCTGAAAAACGCTTCGTTTTCAGAAATATGAGTGCAATATAGAGATGAAGATTTGCGCCTGGTCTTTCAATCAGCTTTCATGTGCTAGAATCAAAGTCACTTTGCAGTACTGCAGAGGGCAGTAAAAGTGCATGTTTAATTACATGCACACAAAAGAGATCTCAGAGTTGCTTTACATTTGTTGTAAATGCCAGGAATCTCATTATACTTACTGATTCTGACCTTAGGAGCAACCCATAGTTCCAATAAAACCCCTTCAAGTCTGTCATCTTTCACTGTTCTTTCCATTTCCAGTTTCACTTGATCTTAAGCCCATTATTACAGGAATGGAAGATAATAGTAACTTAACAGCAGACAGAGGAAAAATGGACTTCAGAGGGGAAAAAAGTCCTCCTGACAGATAGTAGTAGCCTGCTTGCATTTAAAAGCCTTCGTGCTATGCAGTGGAATTATTGGAAAATGCCTATTTAAATTGCTGATGAAGACACCTTTTTTTTTTTTTTTTTTAACTTTTGCAAAGAATAGCAAAACCAAATTTTTTTCCTAAGGGTTAGAGACGTCCCAGGGAAAATTAATTTCAGGATTTTATCCACAGTTCAGAATATTCCTGAGCATTGAATCCGTGTTCTTTGACATTTTTTAGAATGTGTTTGTCTTTTATGCCTACTAAATTGTCAGTGCTCTAAAAGCATTGCCATCCGAATTAAAATTCTACATGGTAGTTGGAGTGTTGGATGTGAAATTAAAGCAGGGGAATTAGCAGCAACTGAAAAGAATGTGTTGGTAAGGTTATCATATATGGTGCCCAGAGGAAAGCAAGAAAAAGTGATCAAAAGAGAGTCAGTCCGATCTAGAGACTGCTCGTAGCCCGAGTAGCTGAACGATGTATGCAAGGACATGGCAAAGCTAGAATTAATGGATATATAAGGAATAAAATGACATTCTGGTGGTCCCCAGCACTTATCTGGCATGAAAAGAAGAAATTTTAAGCAAGCCAGGCTTATCTGGAAGCAGACTCATGCCTCAATATGCTGCTAGAATTTCTGGAACAATGTACTCCAAAGATAAGACGAGTAAGAAAATACACAGTACTGACTAAGAAAGAATGGTCTGAAGATGCTTAAAAGTATTTGATATTAAGACTAGCAAACTGTTGATTTACCAAAATAATCAATTACATTTTTTCTGACATTTGACCATAAAACTCCTTCCCCTCCTTCTTATTGGACAAACTAAATTGACAGGAACAATCTTTATGCTAGACCAAGTATGGCATGAAGTGTAAAGCACAGAGGTGAGCCTTTACCTGACTCTTAATCTATTTTTGATGGCATTCTGACCGTTCTTTAGAATATGTATAAAGCAGCAGTCTGACTTGGTTAGTTTTTCCTCCCAATAGTAAATATAGCTACATTAATTATTGGGATGCAAATACTTTTTATATATGTAATATTTTAAAAATCTACTGAAACGTTGACACAAGTGCTTCCAGTATTGGTGGATGCCATTGTTTCTCTGAACAATAATCATGCCACAGATTAAGCGAGACCTAATGCAGTTTTATTATTGGGAACTCAGTAAAGGTTGGCTGGCTGGAATTACAGGGGTTTTGGTTGAAGTAGTTGTATTCAAGCAGGTGGTGAGCTCTTCAGAAAGTTTCTAGAACTGGGCAGGGACAAGCTTCTCAGGATGTGAAAAATTTCTATACACCAAACTTTTGTTTTTAATGAAAAAAGTGAAGATGTCGCTCTGGGGAACTCGTACTCAGATCCTTGCTATGCCTGCTGTGGAGACGGCAGTTAAACCAAGGACTGGCATCCCTGCAGGCTCTTAACTGCGCTTCAGTGAGGGAGCGGGCGATCCTTGTGGTCAGAAAATATACTCAAAGAAGCTCCCTGTAAAAGGTGTTTGTGAAGTCTATGTTTTTACATCAGTAAATAAATTTTGGATGATGCTAAGATGTTCCCTCCAAAAACTCCCAAACAAATCTAACATGAATTTTTAAGCTATAATTCTTAGAGGTGAAGTGGATTTGGGTTTCACTAGAACCACAAGTAGAATTTAGGCCCTTTGCTGAAATTCAGCATTTTTTTTTTTTTTACATTAGTGCAGCATTTTAGAAAGTTATCAAAACACAATGTATGTGTCTAAGAACACAGAGATCTGAAAATGTGACTTCTTTCATTGAAGAATGCAGTTTTTCTTGCTTTCATAGCCTCTCTTGGTTTGGTTTTGATGCATTCACAAGGAAAAACAAACAAACTTTGTAAAGATGTGTTTTACAAATTAAAATGGGTATTGATGGGGGAAAAACCTCATTCTTGCGGGTCGAATAAGTATGTCTGACTATGAAGAGCAAAGTAGATCCCCTGTGTGAACTTTGTTGTCAATCAGCTAATACTATTTTAAAGCAGAGTTTGCTTGCTTTCAGAGTCTTATTGCCACGAGTTCTACTTTTCACAAGGATGCAGATGAAAAAGGGATGATGCCTTTAAGAGCTCGATAGGTTAAGTCGGGAAATTCATATCTCACACACCAGGCAAAAATATGCTAGCAACTGCTGGGAAAATGACAACTGCAGTGTCTGATCGCTTGTCAAATCAATGAGGCTTTTCTCTCCTTTTGGTGAGAATTTATTTGCAGGGGTTGGTGAGCTGAGAAAATAAGATTCCTGACCTAATGGTCACCCCCATTGGTATCTCATTGTGGAAAATACTCTCTGCTGCAGTCCATTCAAGTGATTGGCAATGACAGCTTGGATGGATATTGTCAGTTGACAGGGCTTTGCTCTCTCTCCGTTTTAAAAATGATGCGAAAGATCCCTTCCCCAGTGTGCAGCGCCACAAGTTGAGTTTATGAATGAATGGATGAATGCATGCTTCTCTCCTGTCATCTGAAACAACACCACAAAAAAAATATTCCAATCCTATCCCTGAAATGATATGCTAAGTAAATTCACACACATGCATTTAACACTCAAATGGCGCCCGAAGGCAAGCTGAGCAAGTCCTTCCAAACACTGCAGCTGTATTTTTTTGGTAGTCATTAGGAATTTCATGGAAAATGTAAAACTGCCCACTTGATATGGAAAATCTCCATGAAAAATGTGAAATTCCAGTGTTTCCAGCAAGGTTTTGCTGACAGCTCATGCATGGAGAATAGCCTGAAAGACATGCATGCAATTAAGGGATCCATATAGCCGAGCGGGAGAGAACAACGCAGGCGGTGGGGGATGTGGCCTTTGCTGGGGCCAGCTGGTGTCTGCTCCTGGACTCTCTGAGGGCAGCAGACCATTGAGAGAAGTGGGGCGAAAGGGGAAAAAAGAAAACACAGAAGCTTCAGAGAAAATGAACCAAGTCTATCGGAGAAAATCCCGGAGCTCCTAGGTAACACTTGCACTCCCCACGCCTCCCCCTTCCTCGATGCTATTAGGCACGAGTTTAGAGTGTGACAGAAGTTTCTTGTTTTCGTGAACCTGAGAGTAACGATGCAAATACAAATGTGCCGAGCTACTGGGGAGCTTAGCCGGGGAGCCAGGTGCCAGGCTCAGAAGATGAGAATGAGTGGTTTGGGAGGCAGGGCGTTTAAATTTTACTCTGCAGTCACGTCAGGAGTGTCACACCACTGCTTGTTAGAGGCGGTTGAGGAGATACTTCTGCGCCGCCTCGGTGTTTCTTTGCTGTATTTCCGAATGGTTTAGCTCCATCAGGAAAGGCTCAACTATCCTATTTCTTCTAGAAGAGTGATTTCTGCACGTCAGCTTGAAACATCTTTGGGGGTAAAATCGAAAAGAGAATGGCCAAACCACCCCCGCCTCTCCCTACCCCCCATTTCCATTGCAATAGCCCACCCCTTGCCTCACCTGTGGTCATTTATCCCAGAAACTGCAGCCAGAAACTGCAGCCCACTGACACCAGCCTGGCCCCGTGGCACTCCTGTATTTGTCACCTGAGCTACCGATTTAACCAACGTTACAGGGAGAGAGGGCTGAGTAGTTTGTGAGCAGGTTCACAGCAGTGCACACCGGAGCAGAGAGGGCTGCCTTGCAGTGTGTTTTCTTCTGAAAACATCCCCTGCAAAGTCACTTACTGCCATTGTTCCCATCTGGCGGGGCAGGTGTTTCTATCCTGTTTGATAGTGGGGAGACACCTCCTCTGCGCAGAAGCGTGGCGTAGACATGTTGAAGTTAGCAGGGATGCGCGCTCTTGGGCGAGTCGTTCAGCGTAGCGCCATGTGCAGAACCGCGTGGATCTGCAGCGGTCCAGCGGCATTACCCGGCTATGCTGCCGCAATTCTTGGAGCTGCTGCATCACCCTCGGCTGGGACATCTGCTCCATGCTCCCTCCGCTGCAGAGACCAGGATTAAGCGGTGCCCCCGTCCGGTGCAACGTAAAGGAATGTACAGGCACGTAAAGGGATGAAGCAGGTAGCAGGCTGCCCAATTCCCAGGCGTAACGCCCCGACTCATCTTTCTCATTTAGGGGCTGTTGTGCAGTTTTCTCACAGAGCAGATAGGGCTCGTTTGTACATTTTTTGTTCTTTTTTTGTTCATACTTCTTGTATGCAGAGTTTGGGAGAAAAGGTGGGAAACAGGCAGGGTCACAGGGAAGGGGGAAAATGAAGCATGGGTTGGTGTGGTGTATGAACGTAGAACAGAGGTCCACTCTGCAGACAGGAGAGATGGCTTGAGGAGGGGCTGGCCGCAGAAACACGATTTCTATGCTGCTTCTGAAGCATACTTAATAAAGGACAGTAAAACCGTGCAGCCTCTGAAATATCATAGCAAAACAGTCTCAGATAGTTGCCCTCTCACAGCTGCACCATCAAAGGAATTACATTTAAATGTTTTGTTTGGACTCTTCCCCCTTCCCCCTCCCTTCCCAAATCCCTGAGCACTCACTCCCACGCACGCGGAATATATAAACCATGCAGCAAGAGCATAAGGGTCCTGTCGCGTGAGCTTTGCCATTGCAAAGAAAGAAGGTAAGAAGCTTTCACTGTCCTCCAAGTCACTTTCGTTGCAATCTGAACAAAACTGTTTACTCACTGACTTAACCAACTTTTTCCGGAAAGTCTCGGGCATCCTGTGAAGCAGCCGTGCTTTGTTTGTAGGGGTCTTTGCTTTACCAGGCTGCCTGCAGCACAGGGAAAATGGGAGCAAAGGGGACCCCTTGTTAGACCCCACTGGCTAAGACTGCAGTCCAGCATATATCCTTATTCTGTTTTTTTGCGGAGCCATTTATTTCCACCTCTTCTGTTTTTTAGCTCCGTTGCAGTTTGTGTTCTCTTAAAGAGGGTATCTTCTGCGGCCTGAGAACGACAATCGGCGATGTGAGAACGCAGAGTGCAGAAGGGGAGAGCACTCTGCAACATTAGGACAGAAATTATGAGACCTACCAGGTATTTCTAGGAAAAGAGAATTATGCGCAATACGTGACAGCTATTTAAGGAGATGATGCTGTTGCTGGAGAGGTCCTTGGGGTAAAAAGTAAATCCAGACTTCTCCTTCGCACAGCTGTATCCCAATTAACACGCTTCCCCTGTATTGCTGCTGGCTTGCATGTGGTATTATGTGGCACGTCTGCTAGGTTAGTATATTGCCTGGCAGGGCATCGCATGCCTTTGTTGATGTCAAATTCCTCACATTTTGAGAGGTGATCATTTTTTGATCACCATGGATATGTAGGACTGTGGTTAACTGTAGACTTAGCTCAAACTGTAGGTATTGTCACGGATTTGAATGCATTCACGTATAAAACCCGTGGAGTAAGGTGGTGGCTTATATGTGAGTCAGCTGGGCCATTATCGGGGTTGGGCTGTGGGTCAGTGCATCTCATCAGCTGAATGTTTTATATTGATAAACAGCTCAGTGCTATTTTGTATTTTTTTCTCATTTTGCTTGCAGAAGACAAACCAGCTTCAAAAGGCAAAATTCACTGTGCCTAAAGAAAACAACATCTCCGTAGTTCTGTAATACTGATATTGCTTAGATACCCGATCACCCCTCTTCCGTGGGGAAAAGGCAGAATTGTACCGACCGGGGCCAAATAATGAAAACAGGCATGCTTCCCCTCATCATTTACACGTACATGACTGGAATAGCTCCACACAAGGCCAGTCTGGAGTAAAGGTTCTTTCACTCTGTAGACAAAAATAATTGTTCTCAGAATAAGTCACTTATATTCTGGGACAGAGCCTAGATTCTTCTATAAAAAAGGCTTTTTTGCTGTTGCTGCAATAGCAACAGCCGCAAATAGATCTATCCAGAACCAGTTGCACCAGCCAAGCCTTCTTGCCTTGATTAGTGGGCAGAATGTGGGTGAAATGATAAGGAGCGCATGGCAAATTGAAAATAAAAGTGATGCATTGTTCTGTAATTCAGAGGCTTCACTTTCTGCATGTGTGCCCTTCGTGCTGTTGTCTTTTCAGGGGAAAAAATATTCTCATTCTCTTAAAATGCTGGTGGTCACTCAACCATGGTGAATGTACTTGAATCTTAAGATTTATGATCACAATCCTGTTATCTGCAATGTCAGGATGATTATCCCAGCAGTCCTGCGGGATCAACCTAAAAATTGTTGGACAAGAAAATTATTTGTCAGGAATTACAGCAAGAAGATGATTTGTTCTGAATTTGAAACAGACATAGTTATTTGCAGCTGCTCTGGCTGTTCCCCCCGTCTTTCCCATGCTGTCCAAACAAGATGAGATACAGGTTCTTGTTTCTTCTGTCAGCATGTGTAGGCTGACGGGAAGAAACTGTTTATATTCTCACTTATTTTCTTTATTTTACAGCTGTGAGTATGCAATAACTGCACCATATGGTAAATACAATCGAAAAATATTTTATCTTCTGTGTCCAAAGGTTTAATCTCTTGTATTGGGGTGGGTGTATTTAATGGAGCAGACATAAAATACCGAGAGGTCTCTTGTGTGTAGAAATCTGAAGAAAAGTGTCTCTTCACCATCAAAAGCTTACCACTGTCTGAGTTCTAATCTCTTTAACCAAACAAAAGACAAGCCCAGTGACAACTGTGCTACCCATTTCAGTATAATGTTTTAAAGCCTCTGTCAACTTTCTGCAACACTTTCTGGGCAAATAGAAACTGTCCTTCAGACCAATGGAGTATGAAAAATCATGAAGTTTCCCTGGCAGTAGGAGGATCTCTTTGATACTTCTTAAAATAATTTCATTAAGATTCCTTCTCTAAGCACCCTCTCCCCTCAACTATGTCTAGACCTCATACTATAAAATTATTTCAGCACCTCTACAAAGTGACCAGATAGCTCGTTCAATGGACTCTGGGGGCTGAAAGATACTCATATAGCAATGCTTTATAGATAATTTGTCTGATATAAGATCTGCAGTAAATGGAAACCTCCCACTGACTTCAAATGGCTCCCACATTAGGTGTTTGGGAAGGCCACAAACACTGCCAGGGATGGAGAAGTAGTTGTATTGTATCCGGTTTTCTGTCTCCCTCTGATTTCTTACTCTAGGCTACAGCAGTGTGTTAATTGTGGTGGGGCTCTTTTCTTGTGCACTTGCTGAATATGGTTTCTAAACGTAGGGCCTTCACCAGGCACCCAGCTGGCCCGTCTGGGTGGTCAGATTTGAATTCTCGCATCTACAGTTGTATCTGGACTGTCTTTAGCACCTTCCATGAACAGCTAGGGGCAAGATTAGGGTGTCTGTGAGGCATCTCACTGCAATTGTCAAAAGACTTCTGGAAAGCTCTGTGAGATCTTTGGGAACTTGCTCTTCCATCCTTTGCAGCTGTATTGTCAAAGAAATGTAGCAGAGTAGACTCATTTTCTGTTCATGTTGCACAATCACTTAGGACTGTGTTGTGCTGAAGGTCGCAGCCTTTTGAAAACTGTCCACATAAGCCACAACCCAACACAGTTTAAAATCAGTTCGTTGTTCTTGCATTCTTACACTCTACTGATCCTTCTAATCTGGCTATAATTCATAACCACATCTGTTTTGTGGAGTGGGGTGGAAGAGGTGAGTCAAATTCAACAGCTGAAACAAGGTCTAGGAAATGCCCAACATCATTTAAGATTGGAAGAGACCTCAAGACAATGCCCTTGCCCAAGGGAGGATCAGCTTCACCCATAACATTGCCAGAACTCTTCCTAACCCCAGATGCATCACTGAGGTTCTGAAACCTCTCCAGGGAATAATTTCCAGTGTTTCAGTATCTTTACTATGAAGAAAACTCATCCTAAAGATGCTCTTCTTTCTTGTGGTACTTTAATCCAATTACTTCTCCTTCAATCCACCATGGGCATGGAACATTGGAAAACGCTGTAAGTTCCTTACTGTGTGGGAGTTGTACTGAGACCACAAACTCATCTAACAGATGATTTTGCACATTAAGTCTACAAGCTATTTATTAATAACTTATTTCTGGTGCTTTGCCCCTTGGAATGACTGTGCAGTAAATATTATACAAGGAAATGTTTTTCTTCTATTCTTGCCAGAGCCATGGTTTAGGTTCTTGCAAGTGCACCAGTTCAAAAGTATTAAGGTTGGCGATGCTGCTATGATTTAATGTCCATTTGTGATGCACCAGCCCCTCCCTGGTGCATCTCATCACTTTTGTGGGACAGTTTCCCCCATCCTCACCAAATGAGAAAGTGTTAAATGGTACTCAAACCAGCCTTGTGCCTGAAGGAAGTACATGTGGCCTCCTTTCTCCAGCTTGTGTGACAAATTTTCAAGCCTGGAAGATTTGATACTGTTTTGTAGGAAGACTGGTGCTGCTTTGTTAATGGCAAGTGATTTGGGGGCTGTCGTGCTAAGATCCTGGCCCTTGTAAGGGGAAAATACTCCAAAGACCGACAGAGATGAAGTTATGTATGAGCAGTTTAACAACTCGCTGCTGCTGAAAGGGAGGACCTTGTTTTCTTCTACTCTTCCCTCTTTCATCTCCAGCCAACCACATGGTCCTGCTACTTATTTTGTACCATCTCTTGTAGTTGTCAGGCTCCTTTGTAAACCAAATAATTGGTAGATCAGTCAGTTGATTTAGTTCAGTGAAGGCCACAAAAAGAGCCACAGCCAGTACAAAAATCGAGAAGGACCAGGAGGCTCAGAGAGTACGCTGGAGATGCACTGAAGATCTTCAGGTCGGGCGGAGCTGTGCCCGAAGGCAGTTCTGTTACGGCAAAAGCAAATTTAACAGCTTGTCATGGTGAGGGAAAATTTTGCTCTTCTTCCTTCTGCTCCCAGCTGTGCCTTCCCTTCCTCTCCCTCGGGCCAGCTCTGGCACACGTTGAATTGAGTTGTTAAGCAGGCAGAAAACCACACGGGGAGTAAAAAAAGAGTTTGCATCTCGAAAGGATCAGAATCAACACAGCAAAGGGTCAGTGTGAGGGAGGGGCGGGGAGAAAGTGGGAGGTTGTACCCTCAGTCTGGGCGAGTTGAAGGTGCTGTAGTACGGACAAACTGCAAAGGTCAGTCCCGAGGGTTAGTGGATGAGTGAAATTGAGGGTAACCGTCATCACTTTCCTCTGACCAAAGACGTAAGGAGCCAGTTAAGAACATGACAATAGCACGTGGTCAGTATCCCGTCTCTGTTGCGTGCTACAAAAGAAGGTAAGGACAGAAGTGTATTTTGAGATTCCTCTGGTGCGCTCTCCTGGCTCCCAGCTATCCGTGGCTTAAAGGCTTCCTGAGTTAGAGATTGTGCTTTTGTGTTTCAAGGCCCTTGGCATATTTTCCTCCTGCAAATTTATTTAATCGTGTCTTTGAATCCATGAAAACTTTGGCATAATAATTTGAGGTACTTGGATGAAAAGAACCATAGTAATTTAAAAACAGATCTAGCAGAAAACACCAGGATTTCTCCAGTATGCTGAAAATTTTGTGTAAACACCAGTTTCAAGTTTTTTTCCTGAAATATGTATCTGTATATCAAAACCAAGAAAGGTAAACCCATTCAAATATTGGCAAAATCTGTATATCTTTTGCAAAACCATTCCTTCTTTTATCTCTTCTTCCCCTTAAATAATGAGAATGTTGTTATAGTTACACCGCCCCCACCTATGCGTGCTAAGGGGTTTTGCCTGTATCAACAGTGACTGTTTCTCTTCCTGCCCTGAATACTCACAATGATGGAAATTTAGGAGTCATGGCTGCTGCTAGAGGTCTATGCACCATGGTGTGGTGCTGCTCAGAGCATGTCTCACTGGCGTAGCTTTGAAGTGCCAGAACCAGCCAGCAGCCACCGACACCCAGACTCCCCAGTGCCTACCAACGCAAGGGAAAGCCAACTGATATTATCAGCAAACATTTTAGCAACTTCCCTAGCCTCGATGGGGCCCCCGGAGCCAAGACACCTCAGTGTGGCCCGCTCAGCCTGTAGGTAGCTGCTGAGGAGCTTTCACTATAGTCTTCCATTTTCCCACTTGCACGTTGTTGATGGAAAATCTTCTGTGTTACTCCATGGAATTGCACTGCAGTGACTGGCACCGTTTTGCAGACACTTGGCTCTCTTAATTTTCTTT
Organism: Vanellus vanellus; assembly: GCF_965231255.1. Lineage (NCBI taxonomy): Eukaryota > Metazoa > Chordata > Aves > Charadriiformes > Charadriidae > Vanellus > Vanellus vanellus. The sequence goes on along the minus strand of NC_138909.1, from coordinate 51,788,527 downwards.
TTGCCTTCTCTCTTCAGGAAGAGTAAACACCTGGGTAATGGCCAAGTGAATTTACTACCCATGTGATAGCCCCGGTCTTTGGAACATGGGGGAAGCTGGCTTCAGATACGCCATTTCTACCTTATTTTCCTGGAATAAACCAGAATAATTTAGGTCGGCACGGACTTAAGAAAACCATCAGGTCAAAATTCCTCCCCACTCAAAAGACGGATAGCTTCAACATTAGATCAGGTTGCTCAGGGACTCGTCTGGTTCGGTTTAGAGTATCTCCACAGGTGGAGATACCACCATCTCTCTGGCTCTGTGTTTAACCACTCTCATCGTGAAGTATTTTTTTCTTACTGTCCATTGGAATTTCATTGATGCAGCTTGGATCTATTGCCTCTCATCCTCTCACTAGGCACCTATGAGAGCAGTGTGGCTTCATGTTCTCTATAATCCTCATTAGAAATTCACAACAGGTGATTTAGTCCTTTCCAACCACTGAAAAGAGAGCAGAGCTGTATAGCAGAAATGCTCCAGTCCCATCCCTCCCCTCTTTCCTTTTTGGGATTGTTTTCACTGAATAGTGACTTCGCTTGGGACTTTGGGGTGGTGTTCCTTGCACTTCTTTCCTTTTTTTGGCTCCCGTTGACATCACATTTTTCAGGTGATCTATACTCTTCTCGGCTTCTTATTTAGCCCCTGTTACCATGGTATGGAAACACTGTTATGACTTTATTACTCCCTGCGGGGACACTGGCCATGAAGTCAAGACCTGAAACAGAGCCCCTGGGTTGGGTAAGAGGTATGAGACCTCCACAACGCACTCCATTGCAAAAGAGAGGCTTATGGCAGCCGGGTGTATGTTGAAGGCTCCCGGCCATTTTTTTGGTGGTTCCAGATCTCCGTCGAACAGCTGAGCTTGTGGCCAGGATCGAGGGCATGGACAGATCTGGTGAACTTTGCTGGGGTGGCATGAGAAGCTTCTGCTCCCTGCTCATCTGCTTGTTGTGCAGATCACGCCACTTCCATCAAAGACTGTGTGCCAACTTTCCAACCAACCTCCTGCACAACCTCCTGCCTCAGTTCCCACCTTGTCCTTAACAGTTGAAGACTCTGGGCTGTGACCAGAGCAGCTCAGGATGCGTTTCCCAGCTGTGCTGCCTACCAGGAGTGGCTGGAGCGGGCAGCAGGGAGAAGCAGCACTTTTCAGATCTGCTGGAACTCGTCTGCTGAAGCGGGTTTATCCCAATGCCTCAACGAATCCTCTCTAAAGCCTTCAGATGGAGACAGATAGCTCCTCTTCTGCAAGAAAGGAGAGCAAAGTCTTGCACCGGAGACAGCGGGTTGGAGCGGAAGGCATTTGTTTCAAGTCATGACTTGGTCCCTGCAGGTGAATGAACAGCAGAGCTGTGCTGAGTGAGAACTCCCTGCTGTGATTTGCATTGCTCTTTTCCATATGTTCGGTAAAACCAGAGCAAACCTGTCCATGGGCGCTCCTTACTTTGGTTTAGTTTCTCACCAGATTAAAGCAAACTGATAGGAGTCTGGTTTTAATACGACGCAGGAGCGTCCATCCCTCCGCTTGCTCCGGGGTTTGTATTAGTTTAATGAATTGGTTAAATTAACATCTAGTTGAATGGGTGCAACTCTTTCATGTAGATGAGGCCCGAGGCTACTAGATAAACAACAGATGAGGTGAGAGGACCTTTAAATTCTTCACAGCCCAACAGAAACCTATATGAATGAATTGCGATCTATTTTTGTCTTTATTCTGCTACCTTTTAAAAGAAACCATAAAATGGCTGGAATAACTTGTAGCAGAAAGACAGGGCCAGGGAGTGGGTGGAGAAAAACGCCAGGAGGTTACGGGCGCAACTTTTGGAGCTCGTACCTGGGAGTGGCTCATCCCAAAGCCGGGGGAGCTGCCAGCAAAGCTACACATGTGCAGCACATGGACGGGTGAAAAGAGGAAATACAGGGGAAGGCTGCAGGGCTAAATCCCAATCCCATTTAAAGGCGGTGGCAAAGCTCCACTGCCTAAGGTTGGCCCTTGGCCCTGAATTCATTTGTTCCGAGGGTTTGCTTGTGCAATTGTTAATCTGTGCTGATGAGCAATAATTGCTACAGGAAGGGAAAAGCGAAGAGGAGGCAGTGGCGGCAGCAGCAGAGCCGTGGAATCTGTCCTGACCCTGCCCGGACTTGGCATTTCACTGCATGGTTTCCACTCTGTGCGTTGCTGGAGGGGACCATCCTCCTTGTGCCAATGCCACATCAAAGTGCAGTGCGTGGTGCAAGATTTCAGCATCCCAGGGCAGCAGACAGGAACAGCCTGAGCTGCCAGTGAAATGAACTGGGATATGCGACTGCAGCTGGACAACAGTTCACATTCCTTTTGAAGATGTTTGGGGAAACATAAAATCTAATCAGTCATTCGGAGTGATTCAGGAAACTCGTACTGTACGGAGAAAATGCACGTGACAGTCATACATGGGTTTTACATACTGGTGCTTCCCCAAGGTGGTGGTTAACATCAGCCCTAATTGCAGGTGGGGAAGCTGAAGCCCAGAAGAGAAAGGACTCGCCCGATGTCACACAGGAGGTCAGAGGCATGGCAGGGACCGCTGCCCTTGGTGCACTTCGGCCTTTTACTTTATCTGCAAGACAAAAATGACCTTCTGCTTTAGGTAGTAAATATTTAGCTAATACAGATGCTTCTTTTTAATACCACAATATAACTGAAGAAGAATTTTAACTTGCACCACAGACGAAGGTTTTTTTCTCTGCCAGGTGTCAACAACGTGGTTCCAGTGTGACTGGAGCACTGGCTTTTTTTTCCTTGCTGTTCATGTTGCAACGGGGCATTTATAATGACCGTTCCTAATACATCTGTTTTCATGAATCCAATCATCTGGGAAACATTTAAGATAACATTTCTTTTAAAGATAGTTGAAGAATCTGAAGATGAAGCATCAGGTGCCCACAGCCCTGTTAAATAATATCAAGATATATGGGGTTTTTTTAGAGTTCTCTTGAGGTCTAGCCAGTACTGCAAATGAAACTCTTCCTAAGAAAAGGAAATCAAGCAAGGCTTGAACACTCTGGGGAGGTTAATACTGTCTCATTTTGCTGCTCTCAGTGGCTTGTATCCTTAATTTGAAGGAGATATAAATCTCATGTTTGTAAATGAACAAACATCAGTGGTTGGGTTACCCTGATCCTCCTTGGTTTCTCGCCTGTTGATCTGAAGCACCTAATGCTTGCAGCTATTAGGGGACAACCCACGAGACAAATTCAGCGTGGCTCTTCAGTCTGCAAGTCAACATCCATGCCAAGGCATGGGGATGTCTGAGGCAGCTGAACCGACTATCTGGTGGGTCAACAGACAAGAGATGCTATCTCACACGCTTAGCTTCTCCAGCCTTATGAGCCCCTCTCCATTCAGGCAAGACTCATATTAATTATTCCTATCAACAAATAATGCATCATTCAGTATTAAGACAGGGCTTGAAAGACAGATGCCTTGCTCTTCAGTGGGTATTTTCCCAATTTATTGGCAAATAGCAATTTTTTTGTCAGCGGAGTCAAAATATTCAAAGCCTCCCAATTTCTCCATTTTTTGACATAAGACTATCCTTCCTTTCTGGTTACATCTCCTGAGCTCTTAGTCAGGTAGCCTCGGAGGTAGCACAGGACAACAGCAGCTGTTTTCCACTTTCAAACCTCCATCCCATATGTGGAAGAGCTGGCGAGCTCCCATCTTTTATGAATGCCTAGGACTGCATAACTTCTGATCTTGGATATCTGGTGCGTTTTCTTCTGCATATCTTCCCTTCCTCCCTCCAACCAGCCAGACTTAACATCTGGAGTCGGGTTGGGAGGGTTACCAAAGTGCAAAGGCTTAAGATTGCTCTAAACCAGGCAAGTAAGCAGGCTGTCCCTTACTGGTGCTTCCCCTTTTGTCTGAAAAATATCCCATCTAGTGTTTGCTGCAAATAGGAGGTAGTTACTTTTGGTCTCTAATGTGATTCCTCATTTAGCTTTTATTTCCAAACTGGAATGAAAATAACAGCATTGCTTTAACTTGACCAATAATCTTAGAAAGCAGCAAAAAGACTGTTCAAAGTGTGTTTTCAGACTTCTGGTTCTTCAGAGTAAACACCCAGAACAAGTTTTTTTCTCATGTTCTCTCTCCCTCTCATTTCAAGCACTGAAAACATAATTATTATATAACTAATAAAATAAAGAATATAATTAAACACTAACTCCTTATTAAACTTATAACCTTCTGGTTTTCTCAGATCTGCCCACTAAAGCAAATGTACCTTCATAGTATGTATCACACAAATTGGCAATTAATACTAAACAGCTACACAGAAGTGTACCAGTTTAAAAATGTTTTTACCTATGAATTACTCAAAATCTTTACAGTCTGTTATTTACTTTTTTGCTTCTTGCAGGCTTATACACAGAATAAACACCTGCCAGAGCAAGAGATTAACAGGAACATTGGGTGAGGGTTTGACACTTCACCTATGAGTCTCCGGGTTTAAGTCCAGCCCAGATGATTGAAGTCCTAATGGCCACTTTAAAATATCAAATACTCTCCCCTCTCATTATCCACAGCAGGGATCACACGTCACCTCACAGAGCCGGGATCTGTCATTTTTGCCTGCTTCTGATAAAGCTTAGTGATTTCAGTCCGGTTTGTGAGGTGGCAAAAGTGCCAGTTGGAGCCTTAGGGCTGGCTGCCTCGGGAAAGGGCACGAGAAGATGGAAACCCAGTCAGATTCCTACTGCCGTAACATCGTAGGACTGCGTGGGATATCTGCTCTGCTCTGATGTTCTGACGTTGGTTAACTGTCCTACAACACTTCAGACTCCCGGGCTTGGTGCTTCGTAGCTTCCATCAGTGGGGATGCTGCAGTTGGTTTATTTGGCAGTATTATTAAGGATTTAGAGGAGTGGAGAAAAGATCTGTTTCTGGAAAAACAAAAGGGTGGGGCAGCAGGGATATCTGTGTGGGTAGAAAAATAAGACTGAATGGGCTTCCAACAGCCATGAATAGTGGGGCAAAGAGGAAGGTGACACTCATGTGGAAAACTGCCGGCTGGAGAAACAGCGTGGTGCTGGGTGCAGCTGCTGGGTGTCCTTGCGGAGGCTGCCAGCCTTTTAAAAAATGGGCAAATGGTGGCAGTTCCCCTTTTACTAAATGCTTCATCTTCTCTGGAACAAGAATTGTGATTTATAAACATCCAGGAAAAGACCAAGGAGCCCACTCTGTCACTGCTGTCCAGCCTAATGGCTCCAGCAGAGGACAGCCATGCCATCGCATCTGAGCAGCATGCAGTGCCTTCCAAATGTCCCTTCCCTCTGTCACTATCAAACCTGCTACAGCAAAACTCCCACTCCACATCCTCACTGCTCCCCTCACATCCTGGTTCCTGCAGGTCAGCTGTCAGCTTCTGAGGGCAACGTCCCTTTTTTTTCCCCCCTGCATGAATCTAGCAATATTAAGGATGGAGTCAGAGGTGGCTGCAGAGAAATGCTAATTAATGAATGCTTCCATGCAATACTGAAACACTCTTTCCTCATTGTTTCACTGCCTTTCCCTTCCACCTCCTCCTGCTTTTGTGCAGTAGGAACTGTTTTTCAGTGAGGGCACTGACGAAAAATAAGCACTTTTCTCAGACAATTTGTCTTAAAACTTGTCCCAGCACGACTTGGGTTCTTCTTGCTCTAGAGTAGATAACCTAGTAAGGCTGACTCGCTCAGTTATTGAGGTATTCCTTTTATCATATAGAACAGACCAATCCTACAGCAAGTTCAACAATTCTGCAGCAATGTCAACAATTCCTAGTTACAGGCAAAAATAAAAACCAAACAGAGGAAAGCAAAGCAAAGAGAAACCAACCCTAGAGCTCAGGATGCCAAGGTGTGCTTAGCTTCCGTTTGTTCTCCAGTGTGTTGTGTCCTTCTTTGTGCACCTCTTTCAAACCTCATCAAAGGGTTATCCGCCTCTCTCTGCAGTCAAATATTTCAGTGGACAGTGTTGCTTTCAGTCAGATGGTAGCTCATTTTCAAGGTCCACTGCAATAGTCGGAAAATGCAAAGCAAAACGTGAGGACCTGTGGTATGTTGCTTTGCATTGAAGTCGGGGTTTTTTTGCAACTTTTATTCCTTTGCATACTTTATCTTTCCTTACTTAATTACGCTGAGGGGCAAAATCCATGCAATGCCCAACTACGTGCAAAGGAAGCTGCTGGGACTAGGGACAGATAAAGATGATGATTCATCTCTAGATGGATCCATCTCGGGATGGATGAACATCCTCCCTCACATAGTAAGTATGAGATGCATTAGTGTACTAATGGCTGTCACTTAGTACCACTGTTATAAAATAATTTTTCTTTACTTTTCCATTTGTCCCAGACTATTTTTCTGGCATCAGTTATTCCCTGTGGTCTTCTAACCTCCCTGTCCTCACTGCCTAAACAAACAGAAGAGATCAAGTCTTCCATGGTGTTTCTCAGCGTTTCAGAGTCAGGGTTAAACTCATAACAGAGTCTTTGCCCCCTGGTACGTCCAAAGAGGTGGAAATGTTCCTTTCCTTGGTGACATGTACATTGCTAAATAAAACAGGTGCAGGTGTTGTTTTCTGGCCCAAAGAAAAGTGGCACTGTGTGGCTACATAAACACTATAATGTGCTGTTGGTCTTTCCTGGGCCCACGTGGTGACCTTGTAGGCCTAAGACATTATACTTTGAGGTTCAAAGCGTCCAAAGCAACACAACGGCCGTGCTGCATCCCATCAAGATGGTGTCTTCACAGGATGAACATGAGTGTGTGTATGTCTGGTGAGCCCCGGCATGAGCATGAGGGGCCAGACATCCTTGATTATGCAAAGCCTGCTGAGATAATGCTGGAGGACCATGGAGGGAGACAGAGCTGGCTCTGGACTGTCCATACTGCCTTTTAGGAATGGCTGCTGTCCCCCAAAGCCATGCCAGGCATCCCCTTGGAAGGTACTTATGGGCACAGGACACAGCTATATGAAGAAAGGTACTGACAATTTAGCAGGGTGCACAATTAATAGTGAAGAGCCTGAGTCTGATTTAGCTCTGGAATTAAACAGACATGATATATCTTCAGTATATATATGTTTACATCAGACAGGCAGACTTTGTATCCCTCCACATGTTCACGTGGGCTGATGCACTGGTTAGTTTCCATGTTGTGGCTCTGGGTTGTTTTTATTCACATGCAGTATTTTTGTTAATGGCACAGAATGACCCAGAGCACATAGAAAAACTGCTCGTCTCAGGTATTATGACATTTCAGCTTGTGTTGAAAGAAAAGTTTGATGGGGGGGATTTTTTCAGGGTTGCTACATATCCCCAGCTGCTCTAAAAATCGCTGGAATTGTGGAGAATAGCAGTTCTGAGGACTGGGTCTGAAGAAATTATTGTTAAGCATTCTGCTGCACAAGGGAAGAAAAAGGGAGGGGATGGGAAAAGTGAGATAAGGTTTGTCATTTAAACCTAAACACAGAATAGCCTCACCTTATATCTTTAAATCTGCATCAATTATAATGCCTTGTTCACTTGCAAATTTCACTTTAAGATAAAGAATCATGCCTGGTTTGTTTGCCATTCCTACAGCCAAAGACAAGCTTCGCTTACTCGTCTTTTATTTTCAATGACTAAGACTGAAAGAGCTAAATTACATTTCCTCCCCCCTATGGAAACCTGATGAACCAGTGTGAACCTGCACCTGAGAACCCCCAGGAACGCCGAGGATTTGGCCACACAGATCGGACAGTTGGATGCTTAATTGCGTTCCGGGCACAAAGCCTGCTTGAATGTGCGTCTTTTATTAAGTGCGTGGGAGGCCAGCACAAAAATTAGACCCCATTAAGGTGCCAGAAGGAGGAGAGCGATGCAAAGGCTTTGCAGTGCCTCTCTCCACTGCGCTGGAGAGTGTCAAGCTGCCCATGCCAGAAATGCACGCTCAGTGTCAGCCTGGAACTCTTAAGCAACGCAAAGATCTGCTGGGGGTGTTAGTAGAGACCCGAATGAATAGGTATTTAAAGAGCTGATGAATAAGGTCAGCGCACCGGGAGCAAAAGCAGAACCAGAGCTAAGGGAAAGAGAAGCTGAGAGGGCGTGAGGGGATGAGCAGAGCTTGGGCAGAGCAGCAGGAAGAGCCGAGGGGTGCTGGGAGCACGTAAGCCCTGCAAGGGAGATACTCTGATAAAAGGGTTCAGATAGAGATGGGGGGCGAAAACAGGATTTCAGTCAAGACAGGGAAGCGGTGTAATGGGATAAGTCCGGGAAGTGAGAATTTTGTGAGATAAAAGGGTCATGATTTTTCAGTTTGTTAAAAGATTAAATTAGAGGTGTGGCATTCACTGCAGATCTGTGATTGAACTTTCCCAGGCTTTGCAAAGTAGATGATCAGGAGCCTTTTTCTGGATGGGGCCCTCTCTACTATTCTATGCATCTTTGCATGAATTGCTATGGATGATGAAATCACCCTTGTAGAGGGAGTAAGATCTGGGCCTGCCTTGGAAGTAAAGTAGCCACTTATGTTTCCCCCCCTCCTATCATCTTGGTCACCTCGTGAAGATGCATTGTAGTGTTGGCACACAAATGCTCGCAGCTTGCATCAGTCATGAAAAAGCTCAGTGTGTTATAAACAGGAAATTTTAATATTTTGAGTGTCAAGACCTTTTCAGTCATCTCCTCGTTATATTTTGTAGTTGCAACCCAACGGAAGCACAATAAGCTGGTAGAGTTAGCGTCCAATATATCTTATGGTGTTCACTTAGGATTTGTAACTCGGGTCTGTCCTTGGACTCTAAATCAGAACATGAGTGAAATGCATTGAATGATCCCATTAATATAAATAGCACTAAAGTTAAAAGCGAGGCTCTGTGAAAGGACTTTTGATACACTGGCTACTGTCGCCCTCGAGTCAGCAGGTGGCATTATAGAACAATCAGAAATCACCAAACCTTCGCCGCCTCCCGCTCGCAGCCCTAGACCTGAGCCTACAGGGGAATGAGCATGAAACCCGCCTGTTCAAAACACATGAAAACGCACAATGAGCTGTTGCCAATTAGGGCCGGGGCTATTGTCTGCTAAAGGTCAAGTGTTGGCCTTGCTGAAATCTTTCAACACCGGCTCCAGCGAGATTGGAATTTAATATATTTCATCGAGCTGGAAAGTTGCTTGGCCCTACGCAGGGCAGAGCCAGCCTTTCCTCTCCCCTTCCCCCGTATTCCCCAGGCCAGCAATACGTGCTGGGAAACCTCGGGGAGGGAGGAACCTGGCTTTTTAATCTGCTACCACCTCCCTCCCTGTAGGTATTGTGGAAGAATTGAGTTGTTGGCAGGGCTGTAGACAAGGAGGTGGTTTGGCAACACGGGCAAGGGGAGGGTGTTTGGGACTGCGTTTGTTTTACCGTCTCCCAAGAGATTTTCTTTATAATTCTGGTGGTACATGTTTTTACAGCTTACTACTTTTAGTATCTGTCACTTGAAAAGAATAGATGGTCTAGATACAGAGGAAAAAACCATGTGCAAGCAGCAACACGTAACCAACAAAAAGAAAACTTTCCCATGAAATACCCTAGTGGTACAGATGTTGCAGGGTGCTTAATGAATTGCAGGTCAGAGAAAGACTCAAGACTTTCTGGCTAGCTTCTGGATCCAGAGGCTGCAGATGAGAGCCTTTGAGCTTCCTCGGGTCTGATGCCAGACGATCCATCAGTCTAATGACCGTGCCAAGACACTGTACCTTCCAGCAGCTGCAGCTGGCAAGGATGTCTTCCCAGACTCCGAACCAGAAATTAGAAGTCCGTGTTTGTCTATAGCTCCCATGCTGTAATCACTGCTGCGCAGCAGAGTACTGCCCGGTGGGGCGCTGGGTGATGCCAGGGGTTTGACTTGCACAAAGGCAGAGATGAATCCCCTCCCTCAGTTCCCAGTGTACGACGACCTTCTGATGTTGCTCCTTTTGCCCCTCCATTTGGAGGCCAGGGTTTATTAAATCGGTTGGTGACTTTGCTTCCCAGGCCACAGTGATTAGTGACTGCAGCATCCCTAAGGGCTCTGGGCTTCAGTGTCCCCTTGGGAGTGCAAGTTCAACTATTAAACCCTTGCACAAGGGCTGACCTTTGTTTTCAGCAGTGGCAGAATTAGGATGAGCTCATGGTGGTCCTGGAGAGGACGTCAACTTCCCTCTAATTGCTGGTGACAAGAGCCACAGGCTGGCATTGGGCATTGCCCACATACTTGTGTAGTCACCAATGCACAATCTGACCTTGTAAGGATGCTTTCCCATGGCCACTGGCATGGAGCTGGGCCACAGCCCAAGTTTCTGGTTAAACCCATGGTCTTAACATGCTAATCCCCAAGTCTGAACTACCTGTACTCTGCGCGTGTGTGTGTGTGTGTGTGTGTGTGTGTGTGGTCTTGAAAACTTACCAGTCTACTTGCAAAAAAAAAAAAAAAAATTATAATATTTGCCCATTTGTTGCCATGGTGATGAAGGAGTGTGGGACAAAAGAAAGATATCCCGGTTGCCCCGGGCCTGTGAACAAGCAGAATCAAGAGAGAGTTGGTGAGAATGTGCTGTTAATTGCAACCAGAAACGCAGTAGTCTGCCACCATCACTGCAAAGTGTTCTTCAAACCCCCTTTCATGTCCTGCCATTGCAAAATGACATCCTCTAAAGGATGACAAAGAACACCAACAGCTAGACTGCCATTGAACCAGGCTAGACTTGGCCCATAAATTAAGCAAACTGAAAATCTAGCCTTGCTCCATCAAGGTATTCATTTCCCTAACTTTATCGATAACCTGGCATGAGCAGATCTTGAACGAAATGTTATCTTGGCGCTGCCAGGACTTGCAGGGATGCTGGAGGGGGAAGGCAGTGCTGTTGCCTCCCAGAGATAACAGGTGGAATGCAACAGTCGCCGCTTTTGTCTGCGGTAACTTTTAGTTAAAGCTTTCGAATGCTGCCGGACCCGTTGTCGTCCTAGCCTGTAGACCTCCTTGTCAGCCTGGACAAATGCATGCAAAAGAAATCCAAGGCATTTCACAACTTCCAGGTTCTGACAGCATTGAAAAAAATGCATAAAACCCCTATAAAAACCCTTCCTCCATGCATTTGTGGTGATAAGGAGGCACTCTGCTGCTTCCTGGATACAGAGTGTGGGCTCAGAAATTAATTGTAATTGTTGGTTCTCATTCTGTATATGCACCACATTTGGCATGAAAAGCGTCTGCGTCTTCTGTAAATCCCTCTTCAATTATTTGGAAGTGACGGGTTTAATTTAAACCATGGCTGCTCCTAGCTAGCTTAAAAATAAAATAACATAAAAATAGAACCACCCAAATCAGTTATAGTATCTTGGCCCTGTTTATGTTACATACACATTTTTTAATTTGCTGCTATACAGATGGAAATGTGAAGCCCACTGTTAGAGCTACCTAGTCTGTAGGGTTTCAAGAGGCTGTTTGATCCATGTATACATGGCTCTTCTGAAAAATTATTTTCCCTGTCTTTTCTATTTGGAAGAACCCAGAAGATGGTGCAACCTTCAGATCAAGTTTATGATCATGAAAAAGCTAGTACGCTCGGTTCATGGCCGTAAGGATGCCTAAACACAGTATTTTTTGAGGCGGCATTATATAGCCCTTGCGAGGTTAAATGGATTTTTCAAGAAGTGAAAGGGCAGTGGGACGAAAATGCGCCCAAATTAAACACGATCTTATTGATGTAGTTTTAAATACAAAGCTGGTCAATACAAAGATCACACGATCTGGCTTATAGTCATCAGAGATGGAAAAATACTTATCAGATAAAGCTCTGCAAGGGCAGAATATAGTCCCCTCTCATCTTTCATTGCTCTTTCTTCCATTAATTTGATCTTTGATCTCAGTTCCTATTAGAAATAACTGTAAACAATGACGATGTTCTAGGCCATTAACCAGATGTACAATATAGTAAGAACCCTGCCACTAACGGACCATCTGAAAAAAAGACACATACAAGAGTAATGCTTAACAATAATAATAATATTTTTCAGGAAAGAAGACGGCATTTTCATTTCCTGCAGGATCTGTCTGTCATGTCTGAAGCAAATCAGGCTGCTGGAAACGTGGTACACAACAGCCCTTTCAGAATCATCCGGCCCAAGCATCCAAAGCCAAGCTAACGTTTAGTTTAACAAATACAGGTGTTCAGCTCACTGACATTAATAGTTTGGTACCCGTTCCACCAGCAAGTTCTTGACAGAAAAGATAACTGAATAACAGATATTACAGAAATTGACATTATGACAGGGTGTTGTCATGATATTAATTTAGTCTCCACCTACGCAGAGCTTGAATCCTTAAAGCTTCCAGCCCCATAGAGGTGGCACACTGGGTAGCTCCTGGAGCACGGCCGGTGCTGCGGAAGGACTGAATTCGCAGACAGAGCTGCCCTGAAAATTATTCCCAGAAAAGATCGGGCTGAGCCCAGGCTGATGGTGTTCAGATAAAACTGCAAAGTGCATCTTTTAATTCATAAAGCCTTCCGCTGATCTAACCGACAAATCAACCCACATAGGTAGTATTCTTCACTGAGGAAGGAACATCAGAAAAAAGCTAACAGTTTTACTTTAAGCTTTTATAGCCCAGTGATTTTGTACAGCTTGACAGGCAATATGGAAAGGAAAGATGCGTGGAACAATCAGGTTAGAGACTTAAATTGTATGTATTATGTATCCACTATTTATAGGCTTTTCTGAAAGCATTATTTAGTCCCATTCACAATCCTGAGTATTTAAAAGTTGAATGTAAAGCCTATCACTGGAAAAATTATGCAGAGATGGAGATCTGCTTCAAATGTACCCCTAAGTACTGCTAGAGAGCTTTTATGAATAACAGACTGTAGCACTTCCTATTGTTTTATATTTTGTCCTGTTTTAGAGACTTAAGAGTGATGTCATAACAGGGGGAAACTTGTCATGGACACACAGTAAAACCTGAACACAAGGAGAAGACCTTTGATAACAGATTTGGATGGATAGATGGGTAATTCAATAAGGGGAGAAAATGCTGAATTAAAGACATTTTTAGAGTTGCTTATATGCACGTCTCAGAAATTCTACCTCTGTTCAGAGGCACATGCTGAACTGCAATCAAATTACTACGTCCAGCTCTGCAATTTCAATCATTCATCCCATTTATAGGGGTCTTTTTGTCTTGAATTAGGCAAAATGTGAGCCCAACAGGAAATTAAGCAACCAAGCAAAATCAGGAAATTCACTCAAGTGGCTTAGCCAGTGGAATGCCACTGCTATCTTCAAACTAAAACTCCAAAGAGAAGAGGTTGAACTGCAGTCAGATTTCTTTTCAAAGTGGCTAATGTGCTTTTAATTTGTACAAGGTTGGTAACCAGGAAAAAAAAACAGGCAGAGCCTTACATTGCTGTTGTGAAGTTTGCTTTTAATTTTTTTCACATAAGGCCTTAGCATACAGATGTACATATATATAATGTTTAAAAATGCACCACTTGTAAAAAAATCAGAAAAGCTATCTTGATGACAAAATTAGAGCTGCTTGTTATAAATGAAGTACCCACTGGCTTTAGAACATTAAAAATGAACTGAAACAGGAAACATACACTCAAAGATTGCACTTCCTCAAAAAGCATATTTGATGATAGCTCTCGGGGCAGGGGGCAGGGAAATTCTTTTAGCTGTTTACAGTGGCCTCTCTGCATTTGGGATCTGCAGACCTGTATGCGGAATATTTTAACTGATTTTTTGGGGGAGGCAAGCTACAATTTTTGGTTCACAGAAAACACCCCCTGTACCCTGCAACGTTCAAAGCAATTTCTTGCTTACAGATTACCATTATTTGTCTACCCAAAGTACCTAGGAACCATGGTGATGGTCCAGGTCCCTGTCACGCTGAGCACCGCACCAACACAGAGTACGTATACAAGCCCTTGCCTGAAGAATTGCCAAAGGAAGGAGGAGGCAAGAGGAGAGAAGCAGGCAGCCACCAGAGTTGAGGGAAAAGAGTCTGTGCGTGGTGATGAGCCTGCTTAGCAGCATCTTCAGCACACCCCTGGTAGGCTTTGTCAAGCTTCTGCAGATCTCGGAGCAAAGTCAGCTTGCGAGGGGATATGAGAAGAGATAACGATATAACCTGGCAGATACTAAGAGTGAGTTTCTCCAAAACCTGAAGACTGGCCCAGGAGAAAGCCAAGATGTATCCATTGGTGGTTTTTAGAAGAAGACAGAGGTTCTGTGGCTGATCTTTATTATGGATTCTGGTGGCCCTCATTGTGTTAGATACACTGCAGTTTGAAACCACATGCATTTTTTAAATTGTGATTGTAAATACGCATCGCTGCGTACTTTGCAATACACTGCGCTTGCCATTGATTTAAACTAAACTATGAGAAGCTTCATCAGCTTTGAGAAGAAACCATGGAGCCTCTGTGGGTGCTAGGTTTGGGGCTGGAGCATCTCACTGGTTCTTCCTGAACCCAGTACCTGTATCAGTCTTCCTGCTCAGTTCCTTCTTTCTGGGAGCAAGGCTTTGTGCACAGCCTTTGACATACTTGTAACGATCCCTGTTCAGTATTAAAATAATGGCTATAATCAAATCACCTGTCTTTAGCCAATAGTACCAGAGATGAGGGAGAAATTATTGCTCCCCCACTTTCCTTTTCCCAACAGATAGCCACCAGTGCGTGTCATCTGTGCTTGTCCATGCATAGCTGTATACGATGTAATACATTTAAAACCAGTTGGACAACTTCAACTTAGTTTGGTAAAGGTTTAGAGGCCTTTTGGAGGTTGCACACAATTTATGCAAGTAACCAACTGAATAGAAGACACCCTACAAGTGTGTCTGAAGACAAAGCCGCTTAATCAGCTCCTGCAGCCTTAGACAACAGGGAACAGAGAAAAAAAGAAAACAAACTTGTGAGGCTTTCACCTACCCCGACTACAGAAAAATTAATTCAGGACTTGCATCTTAGTCAGTCAGCCTTGAAACACATCCAAAAGACACCAGATTTCATTAAAACAGATTTTTTAAATTTATTAGCTCCAAGATTATCTCTGCCCTTCTTCAGAGACGTCCTAGATGTCTCATAGCTCAAAACACAGAACAGTTTAAGTGGGTGCTGTGACATGGTGAGGCAACCTCTCTTCCTACAGGACTGATGGATGTCTCTTGCTCCCTCCCACAGGGTTGGTTGGGGGTCAGGAAGACATTTCCTTCCCAGTCAGGGGAGCAGGGACATGAAGGTTCATTTGACTTTTTTTATCCCCTTCCTCTACAGCCAACGGTCTGGTTCACCTCCTGAATCATTCGGACCATCGTAAAAGCCTCAGGCCACGGTGATCAGTCTTGTTTTCTGCTTGTGAAACACAGGTTAGTCTCCTGAGAACTAAAATGCTTTAGCTTAATTGAAACCTTTGGGTTTGATATATGAGATCTTTGCTAAATGTAAAGGCCTGAGGTAAGTAGAGGTCACACTAGGTGATCTTATGGTGCAGTTCATAGTGTCTGAGGGGCTCGTGGGGCAGAAGCTTTAGTGAAAGGTGGATAGAGGTGGAATAGGCTACGAAGGGCTTTGAATGGAAAGACAGGGAGAGTGTGGTTAATACAACAAAAATAAAGCCAGTGGAGAGTTAGAAGGAGAAAGCTAGCGTGGCTAAAGGACATGGCTAGATAACCGTTGCAGCAGCAGTTTGAATGGATATGAATGAGATGAGATTGTATTAGTCGAAGAGAAAAGTGAGAGAAAATTAAAAGTTCTATTTGAGTCACAATGGGCTCGATCCGTAAGTTACAGATCTGGGACAGGATTTCTGACAGACAGGCTGCAATTTTAGTTTGAGCAGAGGAGGCAGGTCTGGGAGCATGAGTAGAAACATGGCATTTGAATTGCTTTCTGCGGGGGAAATTATCTAGAAATAGAAGATGTAAAAGAAAACCCTTCAATACATGAATATACCTGATGATTAGTATGCACAAATCTATGTGAAGAAGTCATGTTGAAAATCTTGGGTAGATATCACTCTGCTCGGCTGAAATGCAAATGAAAATTCATCCTTAAATCCCTGTTTTGATTTGATGTTTAAAATAGTTCCTTCTTTATCTAACCACAGTCAATTTAGGAATGAGACCAAGTGAAATACAGATATTACTGGTTTGCAACCACTTTGTTTTCCAGTAAAGTTTCATGTTTGAAAGAACTTTGTTTCCTGGAACCTGGTAAAAAGGCATTAAGGTCTGACACAATGCCACTGCCCACTGTACATCTTCTACCACTTCTCAGATTTTGAGGTAAAATAAAAGAAAATAATATTTATGCAGGGATAAACAATTTTTACACCAAGAAAGTACTTATCCAGTGTGTTTCCATAGGAAAATTAATTTTTTTATTGCTCCCTCAGATTCCTGGATAAGTAATAACAGAAAAGTACAGAACAGTAACTACTATCTCCTTAAAACAAAAAACGAAACCCAAATGAAACAAAACCAACCAAAACCAAACAAACACAAAAACAAACCCCCAACTCATAAAAAATGAGAAGCAGATGAAATGGCTCATACAGAAATTCTGTATTAAGGATGGTGAAACGTAACAGGCATGATATGTTGTGCAGAGCATGCTTTAAGTGCTTATTAAGCAAATTTATTTGTTAGTGATCTGTCTTCCCTATGCCTTGTATTGGAAATCACTAGAGGAATTTGCAAGAGTTCTATAAGCCCTGTCCTGGCAGAAAAAATGGGAACTTGAGAACTCAAGCAGCCCTCCTGGCTGCACCAGGATGCAGGTAACTGATGTGCCTTCGCTGTCCCTGGGGTTTTTCAAGGAGAGACAAGTCGGGAAAAAGTTCTGGGCTGAAAAAAGGCTCACTCAGGAGGCGGATGAGCCATTTTGCAAAGCAGGCAAGTGTAGGGAAGGTCTAGGAAGGAAGTGCTGTATACTGCAAAAAGAACAAGGCACTTGGAAACGTATGTAGGAAGGACTAGAAACTTGAGTAGGCAGAAGATGCTTTGGCTGAACTCTTAGCAATTTAGAGTTCTCATGAGTGGGACTGTTCCTAGGGGACTGCAGTGAAAAGCAGAACAATGCTGTATTGGCTCAGCACTTGGAGCTTGATTTGCCCTTTTTGAAATCCTGTGGCTAATTCATACCCTGAAAAATCAAGTATACCCTGGCCAGATGGCTCAATTTAAGAAGCAGCAGGCAACTGTGTAGCTGGAATAGCAGGTAATGGAGGTGAAAGGCTAGGTGTAGGAAAATTCAGCTGTGTACAGGGGGCATGGGACAGCGTCACCCTCCCATGAAATCCAATAAAACCTGATCTGGTCATGATTAACTCAACATTTTCAAAACCCTTTTAAGAGTTCACAAAGAACATAATGTCTAGCCAACTTGTAGTGGTATATGAGAGACCCCTGACTCTAATATCCCAGGATGTCAGCCCTCTGCTTGTTTCAGATTTTGATGCTGAACACGGCTTTGCTTCTCAATTCCAGCTTATTTATTTAGCATTCTTACTGCTTTACTTTATTTATAACAATCCCTTGAATGTAAGTAAGGAAAAGTACCTTATACAGAAAACTCATCTGTATAAGGTACTCAGAGCAGTCTCAGCAATGTTTACATTAAAACCACCAACTGATACATATAATTAGTGGCATAACTTCCTCTTGTGCCCAGAACCTGTACGCTCAGCTGTGAAACTGCTAAACAGAGAGAATGGAGAAGTGTGAAAAGCATCTTTGATGAAGCTCAGCCATGCTCAAACATCCTCTCAAAACACGCAGGATATCACAGGACGCCTCAATACCTAAGCAGTGTCTCCTGTACCTGCTCTTTGTCGGTCCAGTTTTTCTTCACCTCTTTGCGTGGGGACTCCCTGGGCCTGGAGATGGAATCCACATTGCCCCTTTGCTCCTGAGGGCAAGTGCAAAGTGACCCTGAGGGAAACAGGATCAGTGAAGGATTTTATTGGATCTGGAATCTTTCTGACAGGCCTTCATAAATTTGTCTTTTAAAACAGAGGCCCCTTTCCCATTATATGTATTTTATGGGGAAACAGATGAATGACTAACAGGGATTGCTACAAGAAGAGAAATAGCATAATTTGGGGTAAATTTACCTGACACTTCTTATCAATATCCCAACTCGCTTACTTGTCTTGCTTCTATCACTCACCACAAGAGGACCACAGCATGTAGTAAATACACTAACTTTTGGCTTACTAATGCTGTGCTAAGTACAAAATGATCAGCAAAATACTTTTCAACCAATTTGAAATACTGTTAGAAATGTTCATCCGAACCTTATGAGCAGCCATGCAGATTACAGTGTCTGAACTATTTTTGCACTTCATTTCTTTAACTACACCAAATAGCTGCTGGGCTCCTTATCTACAAACAGTATGAAAATAATAACAAAAAAAGAACTGAGTTGCATAGTCTCCTCTGTTTCCCTTCTTCTTCTTAGGTGGTAATTTGCCTAAATTGGCAACAGCTTAGTAGTAACACATGTAGCGTTAAGGTCTATCTGTTTTTTTTGCGTGAAAGGCAAAGCCAGCATGTCACTCACGCCTATCTACTTTGTTCTGACTTAAGGAGGGGAAAACATTCCCTTTCTTGAATAACTGGATCTAGGAGCTAGGTGTTGGGATGGGATGTAAAAGGAACTGCTACTTCTTTGTGGAAAATAGGTGTCAAGATGGACCAAAGTGAACATACCATCCGTATATGTAGTAAAGACTTCTGTACGCTTACTCCAGTAGTTTAGGTGCATAAAATAATCCCCAGGAGAGTACTTTAGAGCAATCACACCATGCTTCAGTTCCTCTAGGTGAAAACTTTCTCCTGAGGTTCTTTCTGATTGCACCTATTTCAGCCTGTGCTTTATTGTAAAGACAGCTTTGTGTCTCTCTTTAGGGCTCTTTTTTTGGTCTTTTTTTAATTTAGAAACCTGTCTACATTCATGTCTCACTGTTTTGTTGGAAACAGATGGCCCTTCCTGGAGACATACAGTTGAGTGAGCAGACACCAACCACTTTAACATGTGGTAGCATGTTTGCAATTAGATATTTAAAGTGCTAGACAATTACTATCGAACCTTGTCATGAGGGAAATTTAGGTCTGTGTTTACCAAGATCTGAATTATAAACTGGATCCTTGCCAGAGCTTTACTCTTGAGTATAAAATAAAAGAAGTCTACAGTTGAATACCGAATGACATTGATTAAAGCAGCCATGTGCCCTGTTTCAGATATGATCGCTCACTCCTATCTCCCACCCCAGGCCCTTAGTTTTTGTTGACCGTTGTATGTGATTTGCCCATGTGATAAGTTTTGGGATGCAACCAGCTGATCACAGGAGGTACTATCTCCGTAACATCACTAGAGCTCAGTTTTCCACCTGTCTTTGGACTACAGACAGTTGAAGGCATCTCCACCCCAAAAGAAGAGAGTATCAGCTATTGTTGCAATGGAAAAAATGCTGATGGAGCTGGAGAAAAGAATGGATAAAGAAATCAGGGGAGAAATCACAAGGGAGCATTACAGAAGGCAAGAACGAAGATTTGAGTCATCTAATCCATAAGATAATTTAATTACTGTGAAGTTTTTACCCTAGTTAGAAATATCTGGCCTGTGGAAGTTGAGAGCAGAAGCACTGACTGCTGGGGGAGCGTGGCTGTAGCTCCTTTCACATGCCTCTCCCATCGCCATCACCATGGCTGGAAGTAAACAGCTGCCATTGAGAGGCAGTTCAGTTTCAGAAACACAAAGTTCCCTCTGGTTTTACCTTTACTTGCAGCAGAAATAGCACAGAAAGCTGAAGGAAAGTATTGTGCCTGAACTGAGAAGTTAAAGTTTCAAAACTATGAAAACAGTTGAACTTGTAGGTGACAGAAAACCAGTTTTACATCAAAATCTCATGCCTGAGCTGCTAAACTGCAGTGGAACGCTTAGATATAATGGTTGTGAAAAATCAAATTATATTATGACTTCATTTTTTTAAAAACTAAATTGTTAATTCTAAGTTTGCATAAGGATTTAGCAATGAAATGCTTCAGGGATAACTTGTTTTCAATGGGGAATTCTGTGTACAAAACTGATTACAGGATGGAGGCAAGTCCCTGCCAAAGATATGGGTAGGATCATGAAAGCAGATGAAGCACAATTTCCCATGCACTAGAATTCACAATAAGGCCAGGAGCAAAATGAGCACAACCAGAAAGTATTTCAAGAGCCAGGACTGAACTATGGGAGAAAGCTGTGTACTTTTCTGTGTACCTTTAATCGCTTGCAAGATCTTTCTAAAGAGAGGTGGGTGTTGATCTTACAGAGAACTAGTATGCTAATTTAAATATTCATTGTATAATTTGGGAAAGGTACCTTAGAAAACTATTTGAAAAGATTTCAGCCTAAGGTTTATCAAAATAAAATAAACATGCAAACTTTTTCAAGGAACTGGGTACTGCAGGGTGTAAAAGCTGAGAGGACAGTAATGAAGAACAAGCAGTAAAACCTAGTAATGCTGTTTGAAGTAAAATTGGGTTTTATCAGTCTCTTAAGGTTAAAATTTGAAAGCCTGGAAAATAAGCAAGCTGCAGTAAGGATGTCCCAGGAACACAGTTTTGATTTGGACTCTGCGTTCCAACGTTAACTCAGGTATCTATTGCAGCATTTTCTTATAATTCAGAAGAAAAATCTTACAGGATAATAAGGTAAAGTCAGCTGAAAAACTTCTGGGTCAAAGGAACAGTGAGGGAGTGAAATACAACTCCATGTGCAAACACTGAAGAACAGGTTGCAGAAGGTCGAAGTAACAGATACTTGTTAAAGGGACGAGAAGAGCTTGCTAACAGTTACCATTAATAAAAAATACCTGTACCTCAGTAATGTTAGGCCTGTAGGCAACAGTAAATCAGGGTTTGGTTTCTCATGATATTAAGGATTATGCACCCACATAAAGCAGTCTCTGCCCTGACAAGCGTACAATTTAATTGTTGTCCAA
Source organism: Vanellus vanellus (assembly GCF_965231255.1). Lineage (NCBI taxonomy): Eukaryota > Metazoa > Chordata > Aves > Charadriiformes > Charadriidae > Vanellus > Vanellus vanellus. The sequence goes on along the minus strand of NC_138909.1, from coordinate 51,767,467 downwards.
ACACATCCCACTTCCTCACTACAGTTGACTCATAACTGCTTTTGAAAAAATCCCATAGGAACATTTCTTGCAGAGTAAAAAGCAGATCGTTGGTTTGTTGTTTTTTTGTTTTGTTTTGTTTTTTTCCCCAGGCCTCCATTTTGAGAGCCAACAGAAGATGGCACCAGTTCAGGTCCACGCGGGACCGCTGTGGGAGACGACGCAGAGGTATTTCCAGCAGGTTGGTTTGGAAGCTGCCAGCTGAGGGAAGCAGGGAGCAGGCAAGCAGAGGGCAGTGTAACCACACCGTTACACGGCGCAGAGCAGCACTTCTGCTGGAGGAAGCTGGGGAGAACCAGCTGGAGGGAAGGTAACTTCAGCAGCAGGAGCTGGTTAGGGTAAGCCGTGGCTATGGCCTCTGGGGGAAGCCCCGGGTGCCATTCCTGCTCCCTCTGGGACTGCCACGGGCCCGGGTGCCCACACCTCAGCCGCTCCAGGGAGAGGCCCTGCCAACACTGCCAGGCTGGCTGCAACCAGCCGGGCCAGGCCAGACCAGGCCTTGGCGGAGATCGCCCGCAGACTGACAAGGCCCAAACCCAGCAGGGCAGCCTTGAGGGGTGTGCTGGGGCCCCGCTGCGGGCGACGGGCAACCCCAACCCCACCGCCCTGAGGAGAGTCACCCCCTCTTCCCGCCCTCCTGAGGTGCAGAGCCCCCGGCCCCGGCCCCAGCCCCAGCCTCGCCAGTGCGCATGCGCAGCCCGGCCACCCGGGTGCCGCACGCGCACCCGCGTCCTTCTTGCGGCTCCATCCGGGGACGCGATGACGTCATCGCCCGTCCCGGCGAGAAGCGCAACTTGCCCGCCCCCAAGCGGCCCCCTCCGCACCCTCCCTGGGTAGCCAATGAGAGACGGGCGCCCCGCCGCCGCAATGCCTCCTGGGGGCTGTAGTCCGGCGCCGCTTCCCCGCCCCACCCGGCAGCACAGCTGTGCCTCCCTGCCGGGAACCGGCCCGCCCCCCGCCCCTTCTGGGCCGGGCCAACGCTTCCCGCCGTCCTATGGTAGAGCGGGTCAGAGTTCGGCGGGCGGGCGTTCCGGCCAATGGGAGCAGGCGGGTGCCGGGAGGGGGCGGAGCCGGCTGTGTTTTGTTCAATTGCCGTTGAGGAGCCCGGTCCATAGGCGCAGGGAGGCGGCCCGGGCGGGCGCAGGTACCGGTGCCTAGCGCTGCGGTGGGGCGGGAGGCCGCGAGGGCAGCGCCCGCCAGCGGAGGGGCGAGCGTGGCTGGCGGGGGACAGCCGTTGAGGCGGTCGAAGGCAGTGCTAGGCGGCGGGGGTGGGGGCGGCGGCCGGGCCCGCACCCCTTGGCAGAGCCCGGGCGGCTGTAGGGACCGGACAGCGCTCGGCGGGCGGGGGAGAGAGCGCCGCCGCGGGGCGGGGGGGGGTGCTGTGGAGCGGGGATGTCACCCCGGAGCTGCCCTTCCCCGCGGCAGCAGTTTCCTGCTGCAGGCTGCTCATCTCTTTAGTTATATCGATAGAGAGATAAGTAGGTATAGCTATTATATTTATTATTAATATTAGGATAGGTATTCGGACTGGGGGGGCCGCGCTCCTTCACCCCCGCCAGAGGTAGGGATTAGCTCCCCTTCGCCCTGCCGTTAGCTGGAGACTTCGTGTGGAAGCGCAACGGCGGCTGCCCGCAGCCCTGTCAGGCGAGGAGAAATTTCCAATCCCCCCCCCCCCCCCGAAAAACAACTTATTGACACTAATAATTGCTGCTCGGGATGGGAATTGGTTTGTCTGCGCGGCGGTGCTGTGTCTCCCAGCTCCGGGCGAGGGCCCCGGGCCTGGCGGCGGGGGGCCGGGGAGGAGGAGGAGGGGTAGGGGGAAGGTCCTGGGCCGGGCCGGGCCGGGCCCGGCGGTGCCGCCTTTGTGCCGCCGCCGCTCCGCCGGGCACATGTCTGCGGGCACATCCATCCCCCGGGGCTTTGAGGCGATTCTCCCCTCTCTGTTGCTCAAGGGTAGGGTTACGTCAGAGGAGGTGCGTGGTTTTTTCCACGATTGCTGCCTCTCACCGTGGTGCCTGGGTGAGCACGGTGATCCCCCCCCAGCAATAAGAAAGTTGATTTCTCATTTATGGCTGATAAGTGTAACAACCAGTTGGGATAGAAAGTCCGAAATTGACCAGCGAATAGGCTCTTTGTGTTATTCCGGCTTTTCTAAGGGCAGTAACGCGGCTTTGTTCTGATTATTTGGCTTATTAAATGTCTGCTTGCCTGCGCGAAGGCTACGCAGGAATATATTCTTGAAATTTGGGATGCTATTTAAGGAGGTCGCCGTGGGTTGTGTGAGACGGAGAGGATGGCTGTTGCAGATGATCGTCTGGTTTAGTGTCAGTTATCTGAACTCTTCCGGTACAGACCTGAAAGTTAAGGTGTTTTCTCTTTAGGTAAACGATCTGTCCATCACAACCGCTCAGCAAACAGCCGTTACAGAAACGGTGCTTTGTAGTAGCACTGTAACTTTCAGGTTGAGCGTGGCGTGGTGAGTCAGACCAGATAAGACACTGCCTTTAAACGTGCATGCCGAGCTCTAGGCCTCGGGATGAGTTGAGCCAGCTGGTCAAATCTATTTTCTGGTTCACTGTGCTTACATTAAAATTAGCTCCTGAGAACAGTTATTACAAGCTTTACTGTTGCATTGCCTCCCATTCATGTGCCTGACTGCTAGAAAATATTTTCATCAAAGCCATTTTTGGCAAGAACCAGTAAGTTTGTGTATCTTGTGGCAAGCTGAATTGTTTCTGGATGTGTTCTAATTGTGAATAGTCTGTTTGCTTCGAGTCGGGCTTATGAAATCTGGAGTACAATGTTTGCTGAATAGCAGAAACTTTGCTAATGAAGCATGTGACTTGATCTGGTTTTACGGGAGATGCAGTGTACACGATAGAACCCAAAGAGCTTGTGTCTTTGATTGTTGTACTTCTGAAAATGCCTGGAAGAATTGTACTCGGAGGCAGGACATCAGTATGTGTAGGGAGCTAAAACATATATTCCAAGTAGTTCTAGGTAAGCTGGTAGAACTCCTAATTAGAAAATAAGCTTACTACTAATTTATTTTGAATTTCTGGGAAATAATGTTCACATTAATGTGACTTATTTTTAATCATCTGTATATTTTTTTTTTTGTCAGTAACAAGATTCTACTCTTCATCATATGGATGTGCATACTGCCTATTAGACATAAACTTAAAATATTGATCTGCAAGACCATCACCCTAATTATACCCTTTCAGAATGGTCCATGCTGTGGTAATCTGGCTGTCCTCTAGCAGCCTTTACCTGCCAGTGTGTAACCCATAGTTATTGTCTTTTTAACTTGAGGATTAAAGTTGATTAAGTAATTGTGAAGGCATGTTTTGAATTTGGTATAGTTAAAATTCTCTACGTCCTCTTTAAAAGCTGTTTTTCTGCAGGGAATGATGAGGCTGAAAGAAGAAATATTATTTGTATTTGCAACCATTGTGTTGAGCTCTGGAAGTTTAGTATATGGCGTAAAACTATACTTATGAAAATACGGTGAGCAGATAAACTGAAAGCTTAATGTTACTGAAATGACTGCAGTTAATTGTGTGGATTGCTTTATTTTTAAAATGGCATGAAGGATTTATTCTTTCCTATAGGAATTCCTTGAGAATCTGGTAGCCATTACTGTAGCTCCCTTTTTTTAGCTCCTTCTCCTTTTCCCTTGCCTGTTCTTTCTCCCCCTTCCTCTGTTGCCTCCCCCCAATCTACATTCCTTTGTGTTAGCAGTGATGATGGCAGTTCTAGTCACCTCCTGTGGTTTGATAGATTATTCCCTTTAGAAACATAGTGTACTTAAAACTTTCCAAACAGGATTCGTTCCTTGCTCCTACACTTTTTTTTTTTTTTGATGCTGGTCTTGAGTTTTGTTCTAAGAATTTGTCCTTTCTGGTTGTGCTTTGAGTTTTCTTAAATAGTACTAAGAAGTCTTGTTAAACCTTTAGTGGAAAATATCAGTATTTATATTGTGACTTTCATTTCTTTTAGTGTATTTTGAAGGTCATAATATAAACAGAAATATTTCCTTTTGGCAACAGTGAATTTCTTTCTCCGCTGCAAGCCCATAAGTTTTGTGCATCTTTTAGCTTGCTTTATACTGTTAAATTTTTATTTCTATAAAATAAACTGTTGGACTATTTTTAGATTACTATGTTCTTGAGATCTGATATTCATGTAAGAATGATCTTGCAGGTAAATGTTCATAGGACCTTGTCTTTAGTCTTACACATCTACATATAAACTTAAATTTTGAAATATATATTATGGTAGAACATGTAAGACATTCCTGTCCATTGTGGAAGGAGCTGTAACTTTTATTCTAAATATTGTAGGTAACGTAAGCTTGCTGGGGGAGTGAAACTACACACTGAAACCTGTGAAGGGCTTTATGAACACTCCGAAAGGAAGGGTTAATGAGCAGAAAGTAGCCCTGTTCATTAATTCTAGGGAAGAAATTCATGGCTAGAGAAACAGCTACTTGAACTAGGTGTAGTAGTGGCTGATACTTTCTTGGTAGGCAAGTTGTTTTAATCTGTTGACTGTGTATACCTGAGAGGTAACCATTTATGTTGAAAACATGTTTTTTGGTATGTCATGAAGTTTGTGTGCTTAACAAGATATTAGCCGACAGTGAAGTATTGCAATCCAGTGATGAAAGAGTCTGTATAGAAAAAAATCTGCGCTTTGTTAGTGTCTCTCAACTGTAAACACTCTGCTAGGGGGATTGAGACAGTCATATTTTCAGCAAATGGTTTTCTTTAAGGGCTTTCTTTTCCCCTCAAAAGGAGGCCTGTAAAAAAAAAAAAAAAAAAAAAAAAAAAGGCAGCGCATTTTTAACTCCTTTCTAGGCTGTTTTACAAACTTTTCTGTGACCCAACAGGATGTTTCAGTGCTGTTGAGTATAGAAAAACCTGAAGTCAAGGTAACTGTCAGCTCTGTAATATTGCCATTTCTACATTTTGTGCTGTTTTGGCTTCTCTGTTTGGTCAGTTTGGGAAATAATGTCATCAACAAGCTGGCAAGAAACGCCTCAGCTAACTTCTAATGTTGTTTAGTGGGCACAAATAACTTCTGAAGGCCATGTTTCTGCTAGTTTTTAGGTTGAGGTGAGGAAGTAGGCAGGGTTGTTACTAAATACATTATCTGGGTTATGGTGCTCAGTTTACCGACAGCACTTTTTTTTTTTTTAAAGCAAGCAGTTGAATATAATATCATGCTTTAGAAAACACAAAATGTTTAAATTAGGAAACTTACTGAATTATAGAAGCAAAACTAATATAATTGGCTTTCCACTGTTTGAACTTGATTATATTTTAGTGAAATGCAGGCCATCACACTTTGCTTGTTGGTTGTTAACAGTAAGATCAAGGGTTCTGATTACCTAATGTTAGCATCATTGCTCTGAATTTGGTATGGCAACATTGGTTTAAGTTCCTGTGAAAATTAAACTCCAGTAAACGTACAGGGAAGAATACTGTTGTATCAAATTGCAGGCCTAGAGCTTTGGACATGCAGTGCCAGTGATGGCAGTCGCTCTTCAATGTGTGTAAGTCTGTCTGTACAGATAGAGCTAAGAGTGTGAAATCAAACAATATTTTGCCTAGAGCTGTCATTAGAAGCGTCATTTGCAAAACCGACTCAGTGTACCAAGACCTACGAGTCATTGTGGGAAAGGCATTTGAGATGGAAGAAAGCTGTTTCTGCATTTGATGAGCTTTAGAATTGGAACCCAGCTGGTACAGGAAATAGTTGAAGAAATAACTGCAGCAGCACTGTCTCTACCTTTCTTTTTGTGCTTTAGACTGAGATCTGTGGTGCTGGAAGACAGGATCTGAATTCCTTTTTTCTGAAGAATACTTGTTTCTCCTTAACAACCCCCTCATCCAACCAGCCTGGGCAGCTGGCTTGTTGTTTGTTAATGCACTTAAGTTTTCTGGGTTTATGAAAGGTGACATTTATAACTTGATTTCTACACTGAAGTTAAGGTGGGTTAACTTTAAAAATGGAGAAAAACCTTTACTGTCCTAATAAGACCTTGTACAACAAGGCTGTGGCTTCTCTTCTACTGTCGCCTCCCCTTGAGCCATGAATGGGAATAATAGGAACTTCTGTTGGTGTTATATTAACTTTAGGTCGCTAATTTGCATCTCAAATAACATTGTGAACACCATTAATGCCTTTGAGGGATTTAGGGGGTTTTTTAATTTGTAGGGTAAATGTGTTTTTTAACCTAATTGGGCAGTTCAAATTATTATTGCAGCCTGTTTAATTTTTGCTCTGTGCAGTTTGTGTTGGTATCAGTGGTGCTAAATCATTCCTTCAGTGCTGTGCACATGCTTTAGGCTTCACCTTCTGAATTATGGCTTTAGATTTTGTCATAGTAAAGTATTCCTCAGTTTCATACAGTTACTAATGGATACTGTGTGATGTTTGTGTTCTTTATTCTACCCTCCAAAGTTTGTTTACGGGGAAAAATCTTTTTATAAAGGTACTGCTTCCTTTAGCTCCCCCTGCTTTCCCAGTGAAAAATGCACTTTTTTTTTCTTCCTTCAAGGCTTCTGTTGATTTGACCTCTTTTGGTTTTACAGGGATGAAAACTTATCATATTTAAGGAAGCATGCAAGTGACAAAAGCTGTCTATCATTTTGATCTCTCAAACTCTGCTGTTTTATCAACCTCCACAGTCCAAAAGCAGTATGCAGAATATGAAAAAGGTTAAAGTTTGGAGCCTCAGTGTGACATAGATTATGAATCAACAGAAAGTTGTGGAAACATGCTCGAGGCTGGATGGGTCTGGATCCACTGGGTTCTGTCTCTTGCAACTCAGCATTTCTTAGTCAACATGTAGATGGCCACTGAGGTTGCAAGTGGCTTTTGTATTGTGGTATGAACCAGCTTTGTTTTTGTAACGTAGGAGACTTCTGTTCTATGGACTGTTTGAGGATGTGCGTTTTTGTTTTTTTTTTTAAGTGAGGGTCTCTGTTTAGATACCTAGGATCTACTGATATAGTCTATATAGTTGTATAGTTTTTTGATGAACTGACAGTTAGAATTACAATCCTAGTTTAGCAAAAAAGCAACCTTTTTTTCTCAATTATCTCAGTGTAATAGTAGTGGCAAATAATTATTCATTATGTCCTATTTGGAATGGAGTGTAGTGGGTGTAAGCGTGCCTCAAAACTACTGCTGTGCTCCAGAGTGTTATTTGATGTAGTATTTAGTAAGTGAGGAGGAGAGAGGAGTAATGAAAACAGCATTCAATAGCTACTTACTTGAATGGGCTAAAATATGGTATATATTTCTTCTGGTGGGGAAGAAGTGGGCACCTAGGACCTCATCTTTTCGGTTTTTTTTTGAGTGATAATATGGAACAACAAAGTTGAAACTTGATGAATTTGAGAAGTGTGAGTAACTTGGATGCTGAACTGAAGTGCTGTTGCCTGCTGTAAGGGGCGACTGAAGGTTAAGATACAATAGCAGAGTTGCTAGTATAGAAAGAAATACTGCTGGCACTGGAACGTGTGTGAAGCTTAGCCTGTCACTTCTCAGTACGGATGGCAGGCCATTTGAGCTTGGCTACATGTCTGCTTGCTTACCTCATCATCTTCCATTAGTACTCCATCCTGACCAAACCTGTCTGGTTCAATATTTGGATAAGAAATTGCTGAACTCCTGTAGGGTAAGATGGACTGTTGCTGCTCTCTTATTTTCATGTTTCACGAATCAGAAGGATGGCATTTAAACAAAGCAGACAAGTACCCGGATAAATACTTGTACTACTTAAACTATTTCAGAGCATAAAAAAGGATAGCATTTTGTCTTTGTATGCTTCTTAGGTGTCCTATTTGTGCTTGAGCTCTTCAAAAGTTAATTCTTCCCCAGTTTAGTGACTTTAGATTTTGCAGTTTAAATGTGAACATATAACTTATGTCAGGCACAGACTTCCCTTGACTGGCTATAACTAATCCTGTCTGCTTCAGCTCCCCATCTGTAAAATCCTGCATATCTTAGTTTTTGGTTTGGAGTGTTTGGCTTGTGTACAGCATTTTCCATCCTCAGGAAGTCCTAACCAAGCCTAAGGCTATCCCTGTAGTGAAAGGTACGTGCATATGTTTGAGTGATGGTGCTTTGTGACACCGCATCAATGAAAACTATTACATCCCTGTTCTAAGCTAAGTGTGTATGTATTTCTGAAGTAGTTGGCTTCTGGTGTCTGTTGGTCAGAGGAGAAAGATACAACAGGATACTGCACTATTGCTGAAACTTGCATGCTGCCGTGGGAGGTGACTGGAGTTGATTTTTATTTCTGGGTGAAAAAACTGAGGCAGGTATGACTCTTCTTTTGTTGCGTAGTAAAATAACCTGAGTATGCAAACCCTGAAGTTTTAACTTGAAAACTCAGAAAAGTAACTTCTAGCTCATTGAAACTGAGCATACACTGTAGGAGGATAAGCGAAGACATTAGTGGCTTGAAGCTGAGGTAGTAATTTAAAACAACAATAACAAAAAAAACCCAACTGGGCTGAAAAACATGTAGGCTGGTTGTAAGAGTCCCCTGCCCCACACTGGTATTGCACGTCTAATGTGATACATAAAAGAAGGCTGAGCAGCTCTTTCTCCTCAGTCCAGTATTTTGCTGTCCTCAGCATTAAAACCGGTTCTGAATATGGAACTAGACATCTTCCTTACTGCAGGTCAAGCTTAAGGCCTAATTCCCTGGGCATAAGGGACAGCTATTCTTTCCCCTGTAGTAAGTAATCTTTTAAAAATATTTGAACTGTTTTTTGTCGTGTTCCTGTTTCCTTGTGTCTTGCCCTCCACCCTGCAGCCTTGTGATACTTTTGGCCTAAATAAAAATCGTGTGTTCAGTTTTTCCTGAGAGGTCATGTTTTTTCAGCTCTAATCATTCTTCTTCTCTCAAGTTAGTTCGCATTGGTCTTCGAATGTGGTGCTTAAAGCCCAACTTTGTACTTCAGCTGAGGCTTTCCTGTGCTGAGCGGAGTAAAAAGGCTGTTTCATGTGCCCTGGAGCGGATTCCTGTTTATGCATCCCCATACATTTGACTTTTTTACAACAGCTTAACACTTGTTTCAAGGTCAGCATGTTGATCCAACCTAGCCCACAGCTTGCTTCTGAAGAACTCGCCTTCCTGTTTGCTCAGTTAATCCTGCCTGAGCGTACCTTTCAGAACTGAATTGTATCCTATTTCTTGCAGAACAGTTTTCCAATTTGTCAGAGTTATGTGGAATTTTAATGCTGTCTTGCAGTTCTTCGTACCTTTCTCCTACTTGTAACAAGCCTATTCTGCCAGCGACAGATGATGGAAAAGAAATAAATTGGTGAACTGAGCTGGGTTCCTGTTTGGTGTGTTCTGCCATGCTCCACTGACAACTGCTCTCTGGGTATGGTTATCCGCTAACTATTGCATTCACTATACAGCCTTTGCTTACCTTCCAACAGCAGAAGTCTCTAAACTAGGTATATGACCTCAACAGGTTCTCTCCTGTCCCTAAGCCCTGTTACTCTGATGTTAAAGGGAACCTGGTGGGTGCTGCTCACCTCCTTGTTGCCTTTTGGTATTCACAAAAAGTTCCACCCTCCCCTGGGATTCTACTGGAATGTGGGGAACTGGAGATCAGTCACATGAATTTAGACCTTTCTTCTGAAGGCAGGCCTAGCTTCAGAAACCGATGTCCAAAACTTTTTTTTTTTTAAATTGCCTGTTCCAATCTGTACTCAAATATAACACAACAGCCTAAATCTGGTACCTCGCAAATAATTCCAGGTGTTGTAGAATGACTCTGAAGTCATCTGTACTTAGGGTTGTTTTAAGGTCTCAATTCTTGAGATGGAATTTCTCTTGCTTAATAAGCTAGGCATTGAGGAATAAGGCCCACTACTTGTGGATAGCTTTTCTTTAGGGTACTCTTGGATTTGTGTTTGGAAGTATTTGTTGATATCTGTGTGGGTGTAACTTTCTCTTTGAAGTCTTAGTTCTCATGATACCTCCCCTGCTGAACTTGATTCACATAATGAATCTTCCGCTTTATAGAAAGGGGTTTCTCTGCCTCCTGTCTGTGTTGGGATTGTTCGGCGTAGTTCTGTAAATACTCTCCACTGTTGCTTCTCCAGCATCTCTCCTTGTAAACTTCCAAGCTACTTTGCATTTCCACCTTCCAGTAATTTCCTTAGTCTTGCTCTAATCATTGCCCTGTTTACAGTCCCTGTATGTGTGGCAGTCTATTCTCATCATCCAGATACATTGGAGTGTGGTTAAAGTTTTGATGCAGTTGCCTGCAAGCTGGAATAATTTGTACTCTAACCATTCTTTAGAGTGACATCTATCCTTTGAAATTGTGGTGCAATCTTAAATTGAGCAGAGATTTAGAAAGTCTGATAATCCTTCTCTAAGGATTTTGAATGTTTGTTAGCTGAGGTTACTTCAGTGATCACTCTTAACCCACAATATGTTGCCAGAAAATCAAGGCAGCGTCTCCTGGTGTTGAGAAGTTAAAGGCAATGTGGATGGTGAAATGTGTATTGAGTGTACCTCAGAATGCTAATATGTTTGTATTTTGATACACAAGATGAAGTATAGTTGCTGATTTTTAATGTTCTGAGAAGGTAAAAGGGCTTTTCAACTTAGATTTGCATAACGCCAGAAAATGACTATATTTCTTCTTCAAACTGTTAAGATATAAGTAGCTTCATGCTATTACCCCAAAACTTCAATTTTAGCTGTGGAATAATGGGACTGAGAAATGTCATCCATATTATCCTTGAAGAAGTGGTAGCTGGCATGGATTAGGGGTGCGGGTAAAGTGGGGAATAGTGCTGTACTGCTTGTGTGCAGCATTTGCGCAGCAAGGCATATCCCAGTTCCTGCCCTCAGGTTAGGTATTCAGGGCGGGATTTATTTACTTGCTTAGCTTCTAACGCCTTCAGCTGAATTAAGTGTTCCAAGCTTCTTAATAGTCAACTGAAATAGGGATTTGGTTGTTAGGATGCTTTTTTCAGGCTTGTTTAGTTAGATGCATCCTGCTGTTAGTGCTGCTGCTAGGCAAGCTTGGCTGTGGAAACTGCAGCTGAGGGTGGTACCGAGGGAACTGTGTTCAGAAAGGCTCTTTCAAGGTGGGTTAATACTTGGTTGTGAGAAGTTTTTCTGTATTAAGTGTGGTGCTCAAATTTTTGGAAAATAATCAGTTGCAAAATACTGTGTATCCTTGCGACTAAACTTTATAGTCCCGTTAAATATACAGTCTTAAACTTTGGCACTGGTTCAAGGGGACCTTCCTTTCCCCTCACCCTCTTCTCAGTTGAGCACAAGATCTGAGAGGATCAAATAAAAGCAAACCTATTTCTAAATTCTGAACTAGTTATTGAACTAACTGTTAAACTGAAATGAAGTAAATGCCTCTTGCACCTGCGGAAAAGGCTGCAGCTGTCAAAAGCTTGTTCATCACTTCAGTACTTCTTGGGTCCAGGTGCTCAGCCAGTGACTACCCCTAACACAGTGGTTTGATGTTTCAGATCTTTGGCAGAAAAGATGTTACTGGTTTATGCAGACTATAGTATGCTTAACCTTTGCCTGAGTGAAGATGCCAGAAACCCAGATGTAATTTCAGAGGCTTATTTTAGAGTGTGTTTGGATAAAGCACACTTTTTGTTAGTATTGAAAGATCATTTGAAAGATTGAGAGTTTTTGGGTAAAGAGCTGAAAGGACACACTTGCATCTCTTTGATTTTATCTGTTAAATCTTTACTGTTTTGTCCTTCAACCTGGTTACCAGAAGCTGATCTTGTCAAAGGCAGTCATCTGTAAGCATAATTGCCCAAGTGGAGAACACAGATTTTCCTTCTAAACACTCATGGTCCTGTCCTCTCTTGCACTGTTGTCTGCAGATGTTATATGCTTGACTTACCCTCCTATACCTCTCCTATGAGGAAAGGCTGAGAGAGCTGAGGTTGTTCAGCCTGGAGAAGAGAAGGCTCTGGGGAGATCTTATTGCAGCCTTCCAGTATCTAAAGGGGGGCCTACAGGAGAGCTGGGGAAGGACTTTTTACTAGGGCATGTAGTGATAGGACAAGGGGGAATGGCTTTAAACTGGAAGAGGGCAGGTTTAGATTAAATATTAGGATGAAATTTTTCACTTTGAGGGTGGTGAGGCACTGGAACATGTTGCCCAGAGAGGTTGTTGAGGCTCCATCTCTGGAGGTGTTGAAGGCCAGGCTGGATGTGGCCTTGGGCAACCTGGTCTAGTGGGAGGTGTCCCTGCCTGTAGCAGGGGGGTTGGAACTCGATGATCTTCAAGGTCCTTTCTAACCTAAACCATTCTATGATTTTCATCCTGATAGGCAATGCAAGCTTCTGGACTTTAACCATTCTATGATTCTGTGACTCGCTAGTCAAGCGACCTACTTGCCACCATTTAAAGCTGCTAAATTTATGTCCTGATCAGTGAAGATTAGAAGTAAAGGCTCTTCCCCTTCCTCAACTTTCACATTTTACCTGGCATTTGTTGGCTCAAATAAAATTGAATTATTCTGCCTTATACTAATACAGGAACATGGTTTTGCATTAAGGCTTCATAGCCTGTACTGTGTGAGTAAACTTCATGATTTGGAGTCCTAGTGACTTCTGTGAATCCACTTCGGCAAATGAATCCCTCCATAGAACTTGCTTGTAGAATTAATGACTCAATCATTGAACATCTGATAGTGTTGAGGTAGTACACAGTGAGAATACTGAGCTCTTCCATCAAGCAGGTGGTCGTCTTTCAGTATCTAAAGAAAAAAAAAAAATCACATTGATGTAGGTAAAATCGTTCACTTTTTTTTCTGACTTAACATAGTCATCTTCTCTTACATGGTGTAGCTCTGTTTGTCTCATGAGATTTCTTCTAGTTCATGTAATTGTTACAAATGCTTTTTCTGAATACCTACTGCAATTGTGTACCTTTTGGTTGGTGTCTTGACCTCTAGCACAGCATTTCCTGAATCCAGCTGTTCAGTCTGCTGTTGAAGGCTGAATGCATAGACAAAGAAAGTAGTTACCTTACTTTTGAAATGGTCTAGTGAACTGGGACAACTTAAGCTGCGTAGCTCAACTGAACTAATTTTTATTGAAGTAACTTAAGTCTGGTGAGAGGGATGTCCCTGGTGACACTTGAACTAATATCTGAATCGAATGCTGAAAGCACACACAATATTGACATATGTACTGCTTTTTGTATTTCATTCCATTATTTTAATGGACTTTAATTTGTGCTCTGCTCATACTTGGAGCATTTGTAGATTGTTCCTGAGGGTTCACAGGTAGTAGAGCAGTATATATGTATTGCAGATCTTTTTAGAGACTTTACTGTTTGAAAACTCATGGGATGTGCAACACAGAAGTTGAGGACCAACAAGGAATTAAATTGATATGAAATGTAGTTTAGCAAAGTAAGGAGCAACAACAACAAATTCTTCAAGCTAGCATTCAGTTTTGGTATTTATAGTGTAATATCTGTGACCCTTTTATGTTAAAGACAATTCTTGCCACTTGAAAGCTGTGTGGTGTTTAGGCTTTTTCCTGAATTCTAATGGATCATGTACCTAGATGGGTGTTACACAACTTGAGGTCTTTCAGTGTGCCGCCTCTTGAGGTGGTGTCTCCTGCCAGATGAATTCAAGTCTCTTGAGTAACAAGTTACAGATGGTCAGCCATGATTGAGAACAAGTCTGGGCCACGAGAGGGAACTTGGTTGTCTGTTATACACCATATCTCGTATCTGTCCAATGCATTTCATGCTCTTTCAAGATAGATAATATAGCAGAAAGCTTTAACTACTGTATGCAAGCCTGCATAGAACTCTACTCTTGCATAGCACTTCCTGTAATTTGCTTTCTGTTTTAGACTTGTGTTTTATATGAAAATATGTAAACTCTATTTGTCATAAACTGCTAAAATAAGGATATGCACATACATGTGCTCATTCAGTACAGTTATACAATGAACTTCTGGAGAGTTATAATTTTGAGACGAAGACTGAAGCTTTTTTTACCCCACTAAATTGGGCATAGTATTTTGTCATGAGTGGGAAATATTACTCGTAGTATGAAGAATTAGGACCGTAAGGCTCAGGGAGAAGTGTATTTCATGTTACTGTTAGCACTGAGATGTATGGATATTTACAGAACACTGCTAAGCATTTGAGTTCTAAATTTAGCAGTATGTGCAGTTCACCAGCTGTACTATTTACTGAAAAATATTTGGACTACCATAGGTTCCTTGTTTTTAATTTCCATAGTTGTATGCAAGCTAATGTTAGGGAAACTTCCCAGTGTGCAGATTATATAGCTCATTAAATCCCTGAAATGCCACAAAGTAGCATCTTAACACAAGTGTGTTTCACCTGGCCTGAGGCCTCCAGCAAGAACGTTTCACACTCAGGATCATAAAAACAAATGTGCCAGTTGGGCTTTTTATTTGAAACAAGCCAACCAGATGTCTGAGAGTCTTCAGAATGAACCTGAAGGCAAATAGGAGGAAGTTTATTAGCTGTGTGTGTTTTGGGAGCAGGATGTATGGAAGAGATTTGTATAATCCCTCAGCTCCAAGCCCGTAGGGTTTGGTAAAAGAACAGTGCTTCAGTACTGATATTATTTCAGTGTATCACAGGGCAGCAGGATGTGCGTGGAGTAATCATCGTTGTCGCTTGCCATACAAGTTAAGGGTCAGTGCTACATGTTTTTCAGGTCCGAGTATTTTTAAAAGATGTATATGTGCCTGTTTGACTCTTCTCCTTTTAAGGGCAAACACTAAGAGAAAGTAGGTAATACTACTGCTTATCTTTATTTTTTCCCCTGTCTTTTCTTCCCTGATGGAGTGAAGCAAAACTTAGTAGTAGGGCCAGTTAATCTTCACCTGTGTTGGTTGGTTGTTTGTTTTTTCACAAACCTTAGAGTAAAATAAAGTCTTGTGTAATCTGAATCACTTGCTTTAGTGGGAGTGTGATAGCTTTAGGCTGTTGGTATGTATATTTCTTCAAACACTAATATTTTCTGTATAAACTATTATTTATGAGTCTGAATTTTGTATCTACTGGAGGCTTTGTATACTAAATAAATACTTCCATTGGTTTTAAATAGAATATTTATAAAAACAGTATGTGGAGGTGGAAGTAACTTGTGTAGGACCTCAGCCCCAAGCTTTCAGTAATATCATAGACTGAAAGTTACTGTAATACTCAAGTGGTGACTGCCCACTAGGTTTTGTTCTGAACTACCGAACCAAGCAGTAATTCTTCGTTTGAGCTAGTGTATTCCTGAAATAATGACTGTTAGCCCATTTAGTTCATAATTATGGCAAAAGCAAAGGGCTTGATGTTCATGTAGAAAAGCCTTGGTAGACCAGGCTTCCTGTTCCTCAGCGGTGTGCAATGTAGTCTTGTGCTTTCTGCAGTAATGCTTAGAAGAGGGAGGAAAAAGAGTCCAAATCACATGTTGCAAGGAGATGACTGACCATGGGCCAATGCCGATGGCTAATTCAAATGGAACTCCAAACAATAGATGTAAATATCTTTCAGCAAAATTAATGAAATCCTTGCCTGTCATTTGAATAGTGGTAGATTATTTTAGGAAAGAGAATGTAAGTAACAAAAGCGTCTTGGAAAAGCATCTTTATAGAGGAGGCACAGCTCATCTGTTGTCCTGTCTGACAAAGATAATTTAAAAGATGCAGAATGACTTGTCTCTGTGAATGTTATGTTTTCCTCAAGTCTGGAAGACAGGTTTAAACATGAGAGACTGAGACTTCTTACTGATACGAGTTGGCAATAATAAATGCTTTAACCTATGGATGAGTTGAGTTCTTAGCCTTAGTTTTCTGTGGTGGCATGTTCCCTGCTTTAATTAGGTACGACCTGGAAAAAGTCTCTTCAGCTTCCTTCTTCGCCTCTTTTGCTGCTTTGAGAAATATACTTTATAAACTGTGACAAAGGCTTAACATCCCTTATCTCCACACTTCATTCACCTTTCTGGAAGGGGATTTTCCTCTTGGTTTAAAAACAAACCCAAACCACCTGACAGTAACTTGAGAAATGTGGGCTAGTCTATTTATGAACAGCAGTTCATTGTGTAACAGGGTAAAATCTTCCGTTTCTAATTCAAATTTTATTAAACAATTTTAGGTCTTTATTTTGTATGTATTTCTCAGCCAAGCTGGATGAATTCTGCATCTGAAGAATGAGAAATCTGTATACCAAAGTATTACCTTAAATCTCTTTCCAGCACATCATCTGGCTGTGAATTTTGCAAACTGGAAACCACCATCTTAAGCCAGGATCTTTGGTTTACTTCTGGTGCTTCTGCTTTGTAGGTTTTCTCCATCTCATGTGGGAGGCTTTGAACAAGGTCTGTTTTTTCAATCAGAAAACTCTGAGTACTACTTGTTCCCTTTGAGTTCAAGGGATTTGCCAAAACATGTTGCATTTTAAGCAAAAAGGAGTTCAAAGGTGTGTGAAGGTTGAGGCTTCGCTCGCTTCTCATAGGAGCTCTTGCATGTCAAGTGTGGGAGGTGGAGTAGAAATGAGTGTGTAGGGTGCAGCCTTATTTTAGTAATGGTTTGTATTTTGTCACAGCTGTCTCAGTGACCAGTTAATGTTAGAATGATGATGCTTGAGGGTCAAAACAGTGAAGTACTGGGCTCCACGTGATTCTCTGCATTTGAGGGAAGGGGACCTAATATTTTTTCTCATCTATCTCTGAAGGCAGTAACAACCCAAATCCTAGTTTTTCAACCTTAGAATGATGAAGTATAGTCCTGTCTTGCACATTAAGTGAGGTACATTCTTCAGCAGACAGTTTTGAGCTCTTGGTATTGCTTGTGCTTCTGGAGCCTCTGGAATATCTGAGAAACTTGACTCCAGTGGCCATCAGTTAATATAAAGGATGCTTTCTAGGGTGTTTTTCTTGTTCCTTTTTGCAGTTTTCTGTTGACGTTGTGGCAACCTTAATCCGGGCTTGAACACCTCGTAATATTGAGGCTTCCTTCTAATAAAAAATGGCTTATGAAAGCACAGCATGGAGAAAGCTAAGAGATTTTGTAGCTCAGGAAATCTCTCTTTAGTCTGTAAAAGAAACTCTGAATTGCAAATATTGGAACTATCTTCTTTGGCTTTGTTGAGAGTTCTAGCATGTGTAGAGAGTGTTGTTGAGCCTTACCTTATTTTGTCCCAGCTGAACTCCTCAGGGAGAGGAACTACTATTTAAACAGGATTTGCTAGATGGCTGTGAAACAATTCCTATAGAATACGAACTAGTGTTGTAAACTGTACTCTTTGTCTGTTTTAGCCAGAAACTGTTGTTCTAATGCACTTTTTGTGAAGAACCTCAGAAAATAAAGGGCTGCTAGTTAATTGTATATTAAGAGAGGAACCCTAAAGTATAACATGCTGGAGGTGTTCCCCTCCAGTACCTACCCCCAAAACACGGGTGGATAATTCTATAGCTGCAGGAAACTTTCTAATTAAAACTCTGATTTATTTTTAGACTTGATGTGGAATTTTGGAAGGTTGCAGAATAAACACTCTGCAGATTTGTGCTGAAAAGGATAGAGTCCAAATCTCTCTAAATGCCTGCTATCAAGAACCTTTCTGGGCTAAAAGTTATTAATAATAGACTTAGGTTACAAGGAATGCTTAGCCTCCCTGTGAACTTCTTAGCATTGTGCTAAATAATGTGTAGTTTTAGGAGTAGAAGGTTCTCTTTTCATTTGGAAACTGGAATTTTGCATTGCAAGAAACTAGACGTAGATTTTTTTTCAGATGGCATGAAATATTAGTTTAGCAGATTCTAAAAAAACTGGTCGTCCAACTTAATCTTGCTTGAAGCGTAACTAGGATAGGATGGACAATGCTCTGTTAAAACTTGATCAGTTTTGTGTGATGTTTAAATCTTGAACTACCGCTTGGATGCTGCAGAAAGTGCCAGGAGGCAGAAAATCAACATCTTTCATGTAGAGTTTAGTAGCAAAATCATCTAGATCTGGAGTTAGCACTGCTGGGGTGATTAGCTACTTTGGCTTGCTGAAGCAGAGATAATATTTTAAAGGACCTACTTATCCGAATTGGAATTTTGACTCTAGCTAATCCTTTTCTTCTGCTGGGAGCTGGCTAAGTATGTCTTTATGGGATTGCTGGTAATAAGGGTTCCATGTCGCTCTCTGAGCAAAGAGTAGGAAATAATGTGAAGGAACTGAAAAGAGGGGCGAAGCTTCTGTGTTCTCACTGGGTAATTTTAGTCCCATAAGCAGAAAAAACAGAATGACTATCATCGAGAAACACCTACATTTGTGTTATGGGGAAATCATCTAAAATCTTGTGATCTTTTCTTCTTTATCCAAGATGGAACTTCCAGAGACAGAGGAGAAATTGTTAAACTGTTTCAAACAAATGTAAATTTTCCCAGTGAGATGAGCTGTTGCTGGAACATTTTGTCCTGCAGGATGCAGAGGAGGAGGAGTGGGTTGGAAATGAGTCTGGCTGCCTTACTTTCTTAGAGCCAAAAAGAGATTTTTGAATTGGCTTTATGTTCTTCATCAGGACTCTTCATCTCCTTGAAAGTAGGTTGTCAAATTGGATGAGCCTCTGACATCCTTTAATTGACTGGGGGGTTGGGTAATCCATATTTTTAGTAGTCTTCCCAAAAAAGACCCCAGTGACGTCACTGAGAAGATAGGGAAAAAAAAAAAAAAAAGAAACCTACTGCTCGTGTCACAAATTCTCTATCTCCACCCTTAATTTTGGCAGAGATTTTTACATGTCACTACTGCTTGTGGCTAAATTTTTAAGGAAAGAAAACCTCCCCTCTTTAGTAGTAGTATAGAGATAGAATAATAAATCTTTACTTTTCTCAGGCTTCATAATGTGTCATAGAACAGAACTTTAAACCTGAGATAATGGTGATACTGATTCCATCACAGCTCATTCTCCAACTGTGAGGAATGTTAGCTTTGGCTTGTGTTTGGGGTTTGATTTTTTTTTTTTTTTTATACTCTGTTTATTTTATTCCTCTTCATTAGTCTACCTTTCAGCAATAAAAATAGCTTCTCTTCCCCTCACCTCTATCCCAAGCTTAAGGAGATCCTAGTAAGATTAAGTCTTTCCCAGGACAGAGGCTGACTAACGTCTTTTTGTTGTGCATATTTATCTTGGATTGCTCAGCTTTCTCACTCTTCTGTCTAATCAGGGTCCGTAAAGGACAGTGTGCTAAGGGAAAGATGGCCATGATCTTGTAGGGCTTCATCCAACTTGGAGCTCCAAGGCTTGGAGGATGTTAATGTTTAAACTTGCATGCCTGGCTCAGCTGCTACCTGTAGAGGCCTGGTGACAGCAGGGGTGTGTATCTTTGGGGTACGCTTATAGGTTGTGTAGAGAGCAGGGCATGTTCTTGCAATGGTAGGCAGAACTTGATTGTGCCAAGATGGAGGCTGTGGGGCAGCTGAAGAAACGCAAATTCAGCAGGACCCATGTTACCATAACAAATGGTTCCTACTACTGAAAAACCAATTAGTTTGAAGTGCAGAGCAGTTTGAGAGGGATTCAGCTTGAGAAGCATAAAGGGCATGATAAGGAGAGACTGAAAAACGAAGTTAGCTGTCTCTAACCAGCTCTTGACAGAGAGCATGGTGGAAAAAGTGCATAAAATAAGTAGCTTGCTATCTGTGTGGGTACACTAAATACATAAATACATACCACAGCAGAGGATCTTGAAACAAACAAACAAAAAAAAATCCCCAAAATATGAAAATACCATGAGGAGTTTTCTGTAGTGTAAGCAACTTCCTTCTAGGAGGTATTGAGGGTCCAAAGTTTGTAAGGCTTGAAAATAGATATTGATGAAGTTTTAAAGTGGCAACAGCATAGTGAAGTTAGTGACTAAATTTCTTGTCTTCTAACAGCCAATATTAATTGGAAAAGATGAGGGAAGCAATTCCTTGTAGAGCATAAGTAACTCAACTAGAGTGAACCAGGACTTTGGTCACTTTGAGTTAAGGTGCTGAGGCTGCAGGGGTGATTTCAGATCACTTGGAGATGGTTAGTTTGACTACTCGAAGGAGTATGAATTGGAAGATAAGAGCAAAACATGTTCAAGCCATGCTTTGGAAGGGGACATCTAATTCCTAAATGAGAGGAGAATCTGCCTGGCTCAGTGTGGGAAATCCTAATGTCAACTGGCTCTCTTGTGTGGCTTTTTTCTTTTTCTTTTCCTTTTTTTTTTTTTTTTTTTTTTTTTTTTGTCTGATGCTGTAGTTGAACAGGTACCTTGATAAGCAGTGTCAGTATCCCATAGTGTGCCCACACAAGCATTTGCATCCAATTCCAGACTGGGGAACTGATCCAGTTGGAAACCAAACTTTCCCAGAAACAACAGGAAGTGTTTTGTTTTTATCCAACTATAAAAGTTGCTTGATTTAATTCTCTCTGTAGTAGCAAAACCACTTGTGCTGGCATACTGCTGTGGGCAACAAATAGCCAGAGAAGATGTGTTGACAGTTGTGATGGCAGCTGAGGTATACCAAACGGTAACCTGGAATGGCTTTCATTGGTAGGAGTGTGATGATGGTAACATTTTTTCCACTTAAACATTCATTATGTCATCATTAGGAAGGACTGCCTAGTATGAACAAATTTGTAGTGTAAAACAGTTGGTACTGATGTCCACAGCGTATGCCTAGCATGGTGGCTTGTTTTGGACCATCATTAGCCTAGTGCAGTGTGCTGAACACCTAAAGGTAGGTATAGTGCACCTTCTGGCTTTGTTTCAGAGTGGGTTACTTCTGGGTGAGACTGGTCCATAATGTGAGATAAAGCACTTTAAAGGAGGATGAGGAGGGAATTCACTTCCAAAGCATGCTTCTTATCTGAACTGAAACTCCTATTCTTAGGGTTTGTGCTGTGCTTGGTATTGAGAAATGGAATTTCCTGATGGAAGGGAGCAGTAGAAACTGGGAGCTGATAGATGAAGGCTTGTCTGGCTAACACCACTCTTTCACCCCGTCCTGTCTTTCACCCTGTCCTATGTAGCCTTTAAATACATACTTCAAAAAAATCTTTCTCAATGGAGCATGTCTCACTTAAAAAAGTATTGTTGGTAAGTGTGAGTTGCTAAAATGAGAAACTATATATTTTTTTTTAATTTGGGGTTGGAACTAGATGATCTTTAAGGTCCCTTCCAGTCTAAAACATTCTATTATAACTTCTGTTTGACTTGTGTTTCAGAACTGATTGGGTTGCAAGCTGTCGAAAGGGCCTGAACGGTTGCAGCTCTCAAGTATTACTTTCAGTATCTGGTAGGATTTAAGAATGTGGATAACTGTACAATTCAGCTTAATTCTGACAGTGACATGCTTCTGTGATTTCGTTTGCCTCCCCTTTATCCTTCCGTGCAACTGAATGTATTGGTTCATTAAATAAAGACTAATATCCTTCTGTCTATTATCTCCTTATTCTAGATTGTATTATGCTGACTTAAAATTTCAGCGAAACATTTGGAGATTAGAAGAACTAAGTGAAATATAACTGTTATAGTTAACTGATTAAGGATCAAACCCTTGTTCCTCCCCTGTCTTTGGTAGTTTTATTGGATTTGCTTTTTTCCTTGAGGAAGAAACCACACAAATGCCTATATAGCCTTTCCAAACAGAAAAGTAATTAAACACCTGCTGAACTTCTCAGCTGGTTCTTAGTAGTAGCCTCTTAGTTGTGGAAATCTTAATCCTTAAAATGAATCTGAAAGTCTTTGTGCCAGTTACTAAGGTCCTCAGCTTCAGTATGTTTTCAGTCTGTATATGAACAATTTCTGACCCCAGTCAGCCTTTCTTTTGACTCCTACTCTGAATTTCTAGATCTAGTTTAAACTTTACCAGGTTTAAAAGGGACATTGCAATGTCTGATCACGTTATTCCGAATACTGCTCTGTTCACACTTGCCCTTAAACCTTCATAACGTTTTATGAACCACGCTTTGCTTTGGCAGAGGCTTACATTGAAAAGGGTATATGCAACTTTTGCCAGTGAGAATATGGACTTGGGTGCTTTTGATATTTGACTTGGTGTAATTTCAGAACAAGATGTGGTAAATATTTCAAGTTGTTGGGTGCTTTCCTGAAAGATAGGACACATTCAGTAAAAACGGACCAGTGGAATCTCCAGATATCTGGGTGGCATTACTTGTGGTTGAGGAGCACTTGTAAGCATCCTACCTTATAGCAAATAAACGTGCATATGACAATAAGACCAAAAGAGGGGCAGAAATTATGATTGTGGGATAGCTCTCAGGCCTAAGCAGATGTAGCAGATGTTAACTGCTGATGTAGCAGATTTCTATGAAGGTGAAATAGTGTATGGTTAGCATATGAAAATCATATTTAAGGATGTACTCAAAGGCAGCAGGTTTAAAAGATAATCTAACATTATCATTAATGCTATTAATATCTTAGTTTTAAATGGGTTTAACTTGGGTCATGGACTCAAGTGGCTTTTTTCTTTCTACTACTGGTTATTTAAAGAGCTGATAAGTGGCAGTGTGGAAAAGAGGCAATATTTTGTGGAAGCATTGATTTAAAATAATAATTTTCTGCTATTCTCTTTTACTGTAGACTTTAAAACCTAGTGAATGGAAGTAAACTTCTGGTCCTAGCAGCATCAGTGTTCCTTCCCCAAGGCTCATGTTGCTTTGTTTAAATTTGGAAATACCTGTGTGTGGATGTCTTCCCTTTTTTATTCTATAAACAGTCACTGGATACTCTTGACCAACTTAAATCATGAGCAGGAATGGTTAATGCATGTCACTAATGGATCATAAGCATGAGTTGAGGAAAGGTGTTTTTGTTAACACAGTAAGGCAAAGTTATAGGGAGTTTGTTGAAGGTAATGTGAAGTAATTACAATTAATACTAATGTAGACTTGGTTTTGAAAACTGGAAGTGAATTTAAGAACTGTGGTGAGCTTTAAAGACTTGATGATAGAAGAAGGAAAATGAAGAAGCTGAAGTCCTGTGGTTTTGTTCTGGTTCTTCTTGGGAACTGGAAGAATGAGGTGGAGTTGAGAAAAGTGTGGAGGTCCATTTGCTATGGTAAAAATAACCAGCTAATGAAGACTTCTGGAAGACAGTGAGGAATGATATTGCAGCAGTTAAGGATTACTGATGCTGAGGGAAGAAGAGAGAAGGGGGAAGAAATTGTGTAGAGGATGTTTAGGATAGAAAGAGGCAGCCAGTGAACCTGTTGCTTTTGATTTACATGACTGCTCACAGAATAAGGATATATAAGCTTTTGTCAGCAATGCTTTTACGTGTATGGTAATCTGTCCTGCTTACAAGTTTAAGATCTGGTGCTTGCTGACAGGTAGCAATTACATAACCTTTAAAAAAGGAAAAACACAGGGAATATATTAAAAATAGCTGGGGGTTTGGAAAGTGGATATAGCATTTGAGCTACCCACTGCTCCATTCTTCTTTTAAGAAGGATTTAGGAATGAAACTATATGGTAGGATGTCTTAAAATGGCAAATAGTGTTCGACATACAGGACACTACAGTAAGTATCTGCATGTTTCATATGCTGTTCTAGTATGCCTGGCTAAGACTTCAGTAGTAGTTTAAATGAGGGAAAACTTAGGTCTTTCTGCCTTAGATAAAAATCCTAGGTAGAATCAGTTTAGTAGTAGAAAATGGCCAAATAATATCCTGGTCTTTACTATGTATGAGTCTTATCTCCCTTCCTTCTGAAGTTGTAATCAACAAAAATCTCAATAGGAGTATTCTCTCATGATTAGGGACTTTTAATCTGAAAAGGCAGGTAGTAGCGCTGGTCACAGAGCAGTATACTTGCATAAATGAAAGGTCCAAACATGAGTCCTGTTACTACAACACTAATTATGATGTATGCAATTGTTCTGACTTCTTCCTTTTTCTGCCCCAATTTTACAGAAAATTAGACATGGTACACTGACAGCATTTGGAAATAAACTTTGGCAATAAGATGGAAGCATAAATCTCAAGACTTTAAACTAAAACAGAAATGGCTCATGAGTGTTGAAACAAGAGACCGAAGAGCCTCCGACACTTCTGTGTGAGCAGTGGAAAAGGAACAACTACCATGGTAACACTAATAACAGAAAAGCTGCAGAACCAGAGCTTGGATGATCTGACGTGTAAAACATACAATATTAATCTGGTAAGTATCTACCAAAATAACATGTAAATGTGAAATGCAAAGTATATTAAAAGTAACTTAAAGCTACGTAACAAATTCAAGAATGTAGATCAGCCAGAACTCAGCCATTTAAGTTAAAACTGGTTTGCAAGGTGGATGAGAGTTAAGGGGGGGGGAAAGTGAAACTTCAGTGATGGTGCTTCTTGAAGTGATGCTTTCCTCTTTTAATGATCTTTTTAACACTACAGCTTCCCTTTAAATAACTAGCGAAAAGCCTGTTCTCTTCACATAAAGTGTTCTAGTGACTGAAAAGAACTATCACACTTCTTAGGATTCCTTTTTGCCCTAACAAAAACCAGAAGTACTGTTATGTGTTGAAGTTTTCTTCACTTCATAGAGCCACGTGCCCGATACCTGACAACAGTATTTAGTTACAAAAATCAATGACCACCATGTAGGTAACTATCAGCTCTGGGCAGAAGGAGAACAGGTCATCAGGTAAACATAGTTGAAAGTCAGGTTACTGACTACCAGACTGTTGCTGACACTAGTAGCTCCTTGCTCTATCAGTGTGACAGACGCCTGGTGCTCTGAAAAGCTTTGGAATATTTACTGGGTTATTTTCCACTGGTTTAATCTGTGAGTCTGTGGTGCAGTTCAAGCATGCTATTCAGACACTTCTGAATCTCACTTATGAATTGAACTATTACCTCTACACCAGAGTGAATAATGCAAAGTAGTCTCCAGCCAATTTTGGGTGCCCAACTGAGAAGCCCAAGACCATATTCTTCATGTAATGCATTAGCCTTGTTTCACTGACCTTAATTGCAATGGCGCCCTTCTGTAGATGAAACTTTAGGATACTGACGGGACATCCAGAAAAACTAGTTTGACTAAATGTCAAAGTATTGTTCAACTCTAGTTCTGTTATTTTTTTAAATAGTAAATAACGCAAGCATTGAACCTGAAGTATGTTCAGTTACTTTAACACTAAGATTCTGCCTCTGTTGTAACTTGTACTTAAGTAGCTGAACTGCTTCCTTATTTACTCCAAAAGCCCAAACCGGGTGAAGCGTATCCTGAATGCGGCAGACTTTGTGCGCAAGCACCTGCAATTCTTATATGTGAAGTGCATGACCCTTTGTCCAATACTCTGTCCAGTAAGGATGTCTAATAGTAGACATTAATCGGGTGGTTTTATTTTTAAAACTAACAATTCCATTCAGAGTTCTGATAACTTACTTGGTTTTACTATCTTCACCTTAAATATGTGCTGTTCTTGAAAGGCATATATATAAGGTCTTGGAATGCTGTTAACTCTTAAAATAGAAGTGCTTACTCAGCTTGTGTTTCTTTCAGCTAGCTTGGTAAAGCACTTGGGATATACAGTTTGTAGGGGAATCTACTGTATTCTTGAACTATCAAACTCATCACTTGTAACTAAACTCTGGGCCTAGATGTGAGCCAATGATAACCTGTGACCTGTAGCGGTGCTTGCATTTAAACTTGTAACGGCAGCTTGTAATTTCTAGTTTTTGAGGCACTAAAGTTTGCATACATTTGGAAATTGAGCTACCTTTTTACTGGTAGTCCCTCTAGGTTTTGGACCGGAGACTTGTAAGAGCAGAGAAGGATTTATTCCTGCTTTTACATTGTGTGGAGTCTATACAGGCATGTGTTGGCATGCTGTAATGTATTAAAGTTGGTTGTTTTTTATTCCTGTCCTTATCTGTACTTACAAGAAAACATGAAAAAGAATGAGTGGAGTAGAAAATGGCAGATGATGTCTCATCAGTGGCTTTGTCCTCACCCTTCTGTTCCTCTCATCCGTTAATCTTTCAAGTAATTGGTTTTGTAAATGTTTTAATTCTTGCAAAAAATAAAAGGTTCTGAGGACAGGGACAGGTTCTGTTTGTACACAATGGCAGCTTGAAAAGATGTGGAAATCATGAAGTGAGGTATGGAAATGCAGAAGCAAGTGTGGATAAAAGTGTGCAATTAGGTTATTCCCTACTCAAAAGGATTAATGGGAGCAAAAGATGGCTTCTTGACTAAAACGTGATACCTAAGATGATGAAAAGTATACTTTTTCCCCAAGTGAGGATAACGGCTTAATTTTAATAAAGGAAGATGACTGCTAGTGAGGGTCTTGAATCAGCTCTAAAACACTTAGACTTTCTGGCAAGAATTTCAGGTTAATGCTGTAGTTTCTTCTAATAGCAACAGCAATTTAGACCATTTCTGAAATGGTCTTGCCTGCACCTTTCATTACTTGTACTGGCACGACGTTCTGTGGGACCATGTGATAAATAATCTTGTGAGCTGATCAAGGATTAAGACTAACCTGTCTTGCCCGGGTTAATGTTAACCCTTATCAGTTTCAGGATCCCTTTCACAGTGCATGTGCACAAGTGCTTGTCTTGGCACAAGTAGATAAAATAGCTGGGGAAAAGCTGTTTTGTAATACAGCTCATAAATAAGGGTTATAAGAGAAAGAAAGAGTAGCTCTTTCAAAGCTATTTACTTTCCAGCTAGCCAAGCTGAGCATTAAGGCAACATGTATAGGACGTAGTACGCTTTTTTGTTTGTGTAAGCTGTATAATGACCAAGTACCTTTCTTTATCTGCTGCCTGAGTATGTTGTAAAATAAGGGCTGTAGCTTCTCTTACTGCTCCATTAAACGACACACTGATTGTCTAAGCTAACGACACGCTGATTTTCTCAGCTAATGTAGTTCTTTTGGCTAGTGCTGCACCTGCCTTCAGGAAAAAAAAAAAAAACCACAAATGATTTGATTTCCTGCTGTAGAAGCAGAAAGGTTGTCCCAAGCTTTTATCTCAAGTGGGCACTGTAGCTCACAAGGTAGAATGGTATCCCTGGTTGGTTGACTTTACCTCACAACAGTGAGATGTTCTGTGAGCATATTTTGGCTTTCATGAGTTGTCAGCATCATTAAATCAAATAATTGGTCTCTATTTCCTTCAACATAGATCTCTTGAATCTTAAGAGTCTTGAGGGTTTTTCTGTATGTTGTGGCTAAGCTTGTACTTTTTTGGTGTTTATGTAGAAGCTACTATTGGCTTGGGAAGTAACAGTGCAAGAGATGCAAGACTTCAAGGTGTGGTATTAAGAAGGGAATGTGAGCATCTCCGAACAAGCATTTATGGAAGGAAGCTCTACTATAAGCCCCTTCTGTGCTTGCGGGTTTTCATTATTTTTAATTTTTATGAAGCATGCTAGTGTTAAAAGACTTAAAATTAGGGTGACTTTCTTGGATGGAAAGCCACTAGCCAAAAGACTTCAGGGCCAAGATGTGACTTGACTTAATCGCTCTTTTCAAATTCTGAGAAAAGGTCAAATGCTTCTCTGCTACTTCCTACCTAGTCATATTTGGAGGGTATTTGGTAGAGAGATGGAGGTCTGGCATGGCCTATTCAAACAATGGAAGCCATGTCTGTATGGTGGTGGTTAAATTAGTACTTGAATAGTAAACTCTAGCTTTCCCATGGCTTGGGAAGAATGCTGATAAATTGGAAGAGTTTCAAATATATTTGGAAACTGGAGAAAATACCTTGAAATGACAGAAATTAATTTTAAAATTATAAAGATCAAGAAGTCATTCTGAAAATAATGAGGATAGCACAGGCTGTGAAGTTTTTAATGTAGTAGTTTGGAATGCATGTGGAGAAATAGCCAGACCTATTTTTGTTACAGCTGGTTTCTGCTAGCAAAGAACACTTTCTAAATTAGTGATGTAAATTATAATTCATTGTGCGTCTCAATTTTGTGCCCTTTCATTTGCTTAGTTTGAGACTAGGTGTCTTTTAAAGTGACTATTTTAATAAAAGAACAGCTGCTAAGGCTCAGTAGACCAAGTACAGCACAGCACTGTCCTAAATGTCATACCATGCAATGCTACCCCTTTGAGCATAGTATCTCCAAAGGCACAAAAGAGGTTCTACTTTTTAACAAGTATTTCAAAATAGACTTACATTCTTACATAAAGCAAACAATTCCAACCTGGAGTGAAACTTATGGTTTTGTTGTTTTGTGTTTCTCTTAACTATCTTAAAACACAGGGTTGTTTTTTCTGGAAAGTTTTCAAGAGGCATCAGATCTTGGTATTTTTTAACATCCGTTCAAAAAGCAGTAGTTGGAAGATGGATAGACATGCATGACATCTTGAGTCTCCTCTTTAGCAAAATCACCTGGTTGAGTAACTTGGCCTTATTCTAAGGAAGATTTCCTTCACACAGAGGGTAGGGTACTTTCCTGTCAAGGTTCTTAGCAGTTGCAATCTCTTCTTGAGTATAGTCACAAAAAAAGCGCTTTTCATTCAGGAAGCTTCAAGTAGATCATAGTACAAATGGAATGAATGGGGGAGGGTAGAGCGTAGCCAACCCAGGAGAGCTGATAAACTGGTTCAGTGCTCTTTTACAGTAATATCTAGTGGGACTTCTGCCATGTGCTGTATAGCTAAAGATCCTCCCTCCTATAAACAATTTACAGCCTCAGAGAGTCTACTCAAGTTTGGACTTTCAGACATCATTAAAATACTTGGAAAGACCATCTGGTAGTGTATCTTTAGTTTCAGTTATAGAATGCCAAGTATATATATCATAAGGGAGACTTTTTACTTATTTTCCCCTTATTCGCCCCTTATTTCAGTACCTTGAACTCTTACGGGAAATGGTGCAGCTTACTGTCCCTTGTCTGCATGTGATGTCAGGTGTGACATTCTTAGTGAGGATTTTTGGTCTCGATCTCCAAAGAAATACCACTTTTTTTTTGTAACTTACCAGGATTCTGAATGAACAATCATTTAAGAAGTTGTAGTTGTAATATAGAATCATAGAATCATAGAATCAGTGAGGTTGGAAGGGACCTTTAAGATCATCAAGTCCAACCATTAACCTACCCTGATAAAAACACCACCACTCCTAAACCATGTCCCTAAGCACCTCATCTACCCTTTTCTTAAACACCTCCAGGGATGGTGAATCCACCGCCTCTCTGGGCAGCTTATTCCAATGTTTAATAACCCTTTCAGTGAAAAAATGCTTCCTAACATCTAATCTAAACCTGCCCTGACATAACTTGAACCCATTTCCTCTTGTCCTATCACTTGTCGCCAGGGAGAAGAGGTCAGCTCCCATCTCTCTAAAACCTCCTTTCAGGTAGTTGTAGAGGGTGATAAGGTCTCCCCTCAGCCTCCTCTTCTCCAGGCTAAACAACCCCAGATCCCTCAGTCGTTCCTCAAGATCCCTCAGTCGTTCCATGTCTACTTTCTCGTAGAACTGAGCACTGACTTAGCTAGAAGCTGATCAGAAATAGCTGTAAGGGACAGGGTTGGTGTCTGTGTTAAAGAACCAAATTGCAGTCATTCTCTGGAGTACAGATAGTCTATGTGTATGCGATCCCAGTTTTTCCATGCCCCCTTTGAAAAATGCTTTCAGCACTTTGCAGCTGTCAAAGATGTAGTGGTTCAGTCTCTACCTGATGGACAAGGCTTTTCAAGGTGGTTAAAATGCAAGTAATTAATTAACTTAGGCAATCACGAGGAGGACCTTGTTAAAGATGCATTTGACTGAAAACTATTTGTAAAAACTAAACATTGGTCTAATAATTGCTGCATGGGATTGTCGTTGGCATCCAAGATCTCAGCCTATGTGAAGAGTCTTTTAAACATCCCTAATTATTATGTTATGATTAAGTCATTCTTACTGCCCATTTTCAAGTGGTTCAAGATATGTTAGCTGCAAGGCTTTTTGACATGGAATTCTGTTCCAAAAATGAATTTTGCTTAGCTGCTATCTGATAGCTGAATAGATTGGTATTGCCTTTCATCTGGGGAAAACTGGAGAGGGAGGGATTTGCTGAAAAACCTTATCTTTAAGTCTCTTTATTTTGTTTGTTTCTCCTTCAGGGACAGCTGAAATGTAACTATTAGTGTTATTTTAATGTGCTCTTGTGTTCTATATGATACCTTAGTAGTTGTTTTATTATAAACTATTGATACTAACTTTTAAGTGTATACTATAGAACTGGCAGCTGCAGTTATGAAAAGCAGACTAGTAAAAGTGGCTGCTGCTCCTGCTGTCAAGTTGCAGACTTCAGATGGCTTGAATGGGGCTAATTAACTGTAAATCCAATGGAGATTCAAACTTGGGGTTCTGCTGTTTACTTAACTTCCTTTTAAAGAAGGCTACCTTATAAACGCATCTACAGATGCAAATGTAGATTAAAAATCAAATGGCTTGTCCCGCATGCAGATGTTGGTTTAAAAAAAAAAAAGACTAAAAATCTAATTGCTGTCCTGTCCTTTCATCAGTTCCATTTTTTCCTCCCTCTAAAACAATAGCACCAAGAGAATATTACCAGAGCTTAGGATTTGTATCTGGTACATGGGGCTCAAGGATATAAAATTGTCACTAGCACTCCATGTGTTGCTATACAGCAAGAAAGAAAAGCTTTGTAGCCCGAGGATGTTTGTTTTAAAAATTGACTTGGTATCTGGAAAGGAAGCGTATGTACAATGCTATCTTCTCTGGCTATACACAAAAAACAATGTTCACATAAAGTGTGTTGCTCTCTTTTTAAAGCAATCTTCCTCTCCATCCTGAGGTGGTGATGGGGGAATAAATAATGACTCCTGGGCTCTGATGGAGCCTTAAGCCATTTATTTATAACTCTTATAGGAGGGTGGATAGCTAGCTCTATTCTTTGTCTGAGAAATCCATGCCCTTTAAGAGTGCCTTTGTAGTGATATTTTCTAGGTAAAATTAGTTAAGAAAATAAAAACCATTCTCTGTACTAAGTTGTCTTACTGTGCAGTTGCTACTGACGAAGTTTAATCATAATCTGAAGCCCTTTAGGCACAAATCTTGTTTTAAGCATGGCTTTTGCATTGTCTCTGAGTAGTGAACACTCACCAATAAATGATTGCAATAACTGCTAGTCTGCAAAAGGTGTTTTGTACTTCAGTAAATAAGAAAACATTCCACTACACTGATTCTAAGTAGTAAACTCTGATTTGGGCAGTAGTCATTCTGGACACCTTTAAGAGTTTGTATATTTAATTTAGATAAAGCTATTCCTGCTATTCTGTCTCTTAGTTTAAGATGAAGTGATCTGCTTTTTACCCTTAAGATTGAAAATGGAAACTCAATTGTCCGACTGTAATTTTCCCTCCACTGAAATGAGAATTGTATCAAAGCTCTTTCATTAAGGATGAATTATCACTCTTAATTTTGCAGTTTATTTACATGGGATACTGTTGCAACTGTTGAAACAGTTTGATACTTCGCAGTATATCAGAAAACATAACAAATAGATGCCAGAGGTTTTATTTAGAATGATCAGCTGTTCAGGAATTTCTTCAAGATACCCAGCAAAACCCCATCTTTTTAAAGACGTTGTTAAATGGGCATATAGGGAAACTGAAAACTGCATGCCGTTTCCTTGGGGTGTATGTTCTTTCACACGGTTAAAACTTTTTTTTCTGATTAATTTCAGTACTCATCTGAGAAGCTGAACAAAAGTGGCAGCTTGTTCCCTTTCGAAATCCACGGTAAGTTCTTCAGAAACCTTAGCTGTGGTTTACTGAGGTAATTGGTATAGCAAGCACCCTTTCTTTTGTAAATAAGGTGAGGGGGATGGAGCATGCTGTTGTAGAGCCTGCTGGTTTAAGCTGGTCTCTGAACAATACTGGGAATAGCTGGTTGTTAGTTTTGTACTTGTGATCTGCTTTGCATAGTAAAAGCCCTTGTAACACTTTTTTTTTTTTTTGGTTCAATATCTGCTGTGGTGTACAGAAGCACAGCAATGCTGTTTTTCATGCTAAACATCTCTTCAGGTTCCTCAGCTAGCAGAAAGCTCTCGCATCTTTACACACCTTCTTCCATGCTTTGCCACACAGAATATCTAGCTTGATGTAAACCATAAGGCGACGTCCAGTGCCTTCATACAAGTGTTATTTGCTTTTCCCCCTTGGCCCTATTAGAATAAGGGTAAGTTGTATCTAGCAGAAAATAAAAATGCCAGTTATTGATATGTAAACAATGTACTGCTTTGTTAAGGGATGGACTCAGAAATTTTGCATGTTCTGTTGTGTCTTTAAGCGTGGAAGATTTTTATTTGCTCAGTGGGATTCCCCGTAAAATGTGAATCTTGGTTTGTGTGAGGTTTCAAAGGGAAATGGTATTTTTATTTTAAATACCGTTACCACGTAAGCAATTGAAACACATGCGCAGCTCTTGGTGTGTTTTTTTTTTTTGTTGTTTTTGTTTGTTTTTTTACAGTGAAGTTTAAACCAACCTCGCAGCCTGGGAGAAAGCTTCCTAAGGTTTTTTTTTAAAATCAGCCCAGTCCAAGCTAGCAAATTGTCCTACAGTAGATGCTAGGAGTTTCAAACATTATCTGGATCCCATTGTGTTGGCTATTTTACTTGCATTGAATTATGGATGGTCCCTGCCTTGAAGAGCTTACATGCTTAAGGCAAAGCACAGTATGTGGTTGTACCCATCTGAAAGAATGGAGGAGGAAGGACAGAGGAATTCTAATAAAACATGTTGTTTGAATAGGCCAGCTGTCTGCACAGTTAAATGATTTTGAGACAATAGGGTGTTCTTTAAATAAGATCCAAATAAACAGGATAATCCATGACATACTTTAGGCATGGAACATGTACAACTATGTGGGATTGCAACTTTTAAAGCTACTCAGCAAATCTCTTATCTGTTGATTACGCTAAAACTTAGTTTAGACAGTCGACTATAAGAATACATAAGTATTTAATGTTTAGGCTATATCTAGGTTCTTAAAATAGGCGTAGGAGAGAAACTTGATATTTTAAATATTTTTTTTTTTTTTTTCTTCAAAGCCTGGATAAGTGAAACTTACTTGGCTAATTGGTTTAAATTAGCAAATTTTCTAACCAAGCATGAAGCACTGTTAACTGGCCAACAGTTTTGCTGCTTTTCAATTTGCAAATGCAAAGTCTGCTGCAGTTCTTCTTACACTTCATTGTATAATGTGGAGGAACAGCTGTAAAATGTGCAGAATGTTCTCAAAGAAATGCTTTACAAAAGAGTGAGAGGCTTTGCTGGCAGACCGCTTTTAACACAGCATTGCCACTTCAGATGAGAAGTTGTGCACTACGGGTTATGTCTGTATTCACAGTAAAACTTGCAGGAGGTTCTTAAGGGATAGTCACTTAATTTTATGCATTGAATTAAGGTAATTTTTTTCCTACACTTTGAATATAAGCAAAAAAGGAAGCAATCTGCAGTCTGATTTAACTTTATACTGTTTCTAATTTAAAGTAAAGCTTTTCACACCACAGAATGTGAACGCCCATCTCTGAGACACTTCTTTAGTAGCGTATTCTTAATAAAAGAGCATAACAGCCAAATGAAGGAGAGCAGTCTATGAAGAGATTATCCTGCTCTTCTAATTGAAAAAAAAAAAAAAAATTCCCTGGTGGGTTCTTGCATTACTTGTTAATCCATTTTGGTTGTACCTTAGGCTGTTCAAAGTTACGGATTTTAATTGTAGTATATGCTATGCACTAGGAAGCAGGTAAGGAAGCTGCCCCTGTTGCTCACTAAGAAACACAGTGCTGTAGTTTTTCAGTGTACAGGAAGAAGCATTAACAAAGTACATATGTACTGTAATGCCGATTGGCTCCTGAAATACTTTGGTCATCTTGGTTTTGGAATTTACTGCCTTTTTAAAAATGAATATGTAACTACAGTGTGAAATTTTGATTAAGAGCTGGGTATTTGTCACTCATCTTTCTAAACTTAAATTTGATTCCTGATTTTTACATTAAACTAGGTTTAAAACAAATTGTCTTTTTCCTTTGCATCTTTAACCTGTATCTCTTTTCTTTTCAGAAGAGAGTCCTTGGAAAGCTTTAAATGGGGGTTGCCCAATCCAGACTGACACAACAAGGAATTCGGCATACTCTTTCCCAGTGTGCCCATTCAGCACCGGCACTGCCAGTAATGGTAGTCTGCAGTGGCAGCAGGAATCTTCCAGTACGTCTATGGTGTCAGGATGGATAAGTGAATTAAACCTTAATGAAAACTCGGGTCAACCCTTGGCCCCACCAACGAAACGCCATTGTAGGTCCCTCTCTGAGCCAGATGAGCTGGCTCGCTGTCGGTCACCATGGAAGCCCGGTAATTCAAAGGTTTGGACTCCTGTGTCAAAGAGACGGTGTAATAGTGGCGGTAGCGCTACCTTGCAACGCTGCAACAGTCATGGAAGTGCAACCTTACAGAGAAGCACAAGTATCAGTCTGCCACAAAACATACTGTCGCTAAATAACGTCTTCACTATCACCAGCTTCAACACATCACCAGTACCCAGACCTTCCTCTGCCAGCAGCGGGTTTGTGGACAGCAGCGAGGGAAGCACAAGCTCGAGTACCCGCTGGAATTCCGGAGGCCCTTGTGACTTTAACCCAAGGCGTCGCCTCTCCCTCTCCCAGGAGCACATCACCGAGACAGGAAATCTCTTGCCTTCAGCCAACAGCACTCCCACCTCCACACCTGAGCTCAGCCGGCGTCAGGGCTTGTTGAGATGCCGCTCCCAGCCTTGTGTTCTGAATGAAAAGAAAAGCCGGCTAAAGCGCAGACGGGAGGAGGACGTACGATGGAACAGACCATCGTTAGACTTTTTTAAAATGACACGGGTGAGATTTTACTTTCCTCAGTGTGTGAAGGGAACTATTGCAGAAAGGCTATTTCTAGATAAACTGAACTAATTTGTAGTTGTTGGAGATTTGCTTATGCCTTTATTAACTTCAGCAGTGCAGCAGGTTTCTTACACTTGCCAGAGCTGTACCCTGCAGCAACTTACTCTTTGCTTCCAGCCCAGTTCCTGAAGCCCAGTCTACTTTATATCAAGTATGAAGAGCTATGAAAAGATGCTTGAAGCAGAGGTCAAAGACAAATGGCTTGCTTTTAAAATGTAAGGAAGCCATGGGGAAGGGGCTAGACAGGGTAGCAAAAAAGTTAGGCTGCTGTCTTCCCTGAGAACAGCGTGCAATGATTTCTAAGTCATCTTGGTGCACATCTGTTGGGTCAATCCTCCCCTTACATTTGAGTAATTCCATAAAGCAAAGTAAGAGCAAGCAAACCCCTATATAAGTGAATTAACTCAAGAAACTGCTAATAAGCAGTCAGAAATAGAAATAGTGTTCTAATACGGCAACTGCAGATTCTTCAGTTCAATGGAAAGGTGTTCTACTCTAGTTATTCAGAATTCTTCTTCCTTCCTCACATGAGAG
Source organism: Vanellus vanellus (assembly GCF_965231255.1). Classification (NCBI taxonomy): domain Eukaryota; kingdom Metazoa; phylum Chordata; class Aves; order Charadriiformes; family Charadriidae; genus Vanellus; species Vanellus vanellus. The sequence continues at coordinate 51,731,919 of NC_138909.1, read as the reverse complement.
TAAAGGTGCCGATTTAAAAACAATAAACTTCAGTTCTTGCCTATGCTTTGCACGTAATACAAATGCATGCACACAGCTCACTCTTTCAAAGCTTCTGTGTCCACAGAGGCAACTGCTACAGTTTAAAACTGAAGATGCTCATTTAGTTTCTGTAGATATAAAATTGAGTCTTACATTATGGTCAGAGAACATTTCATGCTTGTGAGAATATAACCCTACTGCCTTCAGTAGATACCAGACTCGGGAGGTTTGAGTAGATCTATTAAGAGTGGTGGGGAGGAGGCAGTTTGCATAAGTAGCAATAAAAATGTAAGGAAAGGACATAGTTCTGCACCAGTGCCCCTGCATTTGATGTAGTGTGCAGAAGAAAAGCTGAATTTGGACATCTTAGCCAGGATCGCATCCTGTCTGTGGTACCTGGGTATTAGTAGGCTTTACATAGAAATGTGTGTGGAAAAATATTAGTTAAGATAATGGAACTGAACTGTCTACTGTAGGATATCCGCTGAGTTAACTAGTTTGTCTACTTAGGTAACCTAAGTCTGTATGACGGCGTCTGTCCTTCTCTTACACCTTTGTAAGGCAACTTACTTATAGCTTAAAGGATTTTCTTCTTTAAAAATATGGCTTTTTAGATCAAGTTGTGGGGTAGATAATCGGGTGGCAAGTCATACAGAGTGACTTGCTTGCTTCCTAACAAGGCTGGTAACCAGTTCTAGATAGGACTAGACACTGTTCTGAGTTTTGGTTAAGATGCAAGTTTGCTAGTTAGCTAATCAGATCTTGCCTGTTTCTTTGTTAATCACTGCTGAGATTAGTTTGCTAATCTACTCCAGAATTATTAGTGGATTTGCCTTTCAACTGCCTGTGTGGTCTAATGCAGGCTTCTTTGTTTAAACAGAATTTAAAATTTGAAACCTGCTCCTTTCTTGGCTAGACTTGCTGCCAGCATTCTTCAAGGTCTAGAGGTGTGATGCAGTACTTTGGACTGGCAGAATTACTTCTGTTGATCAGATGTTTTACCTTCTAAATAATCCGCATTGTGTGTATGGAGTAGACCTGATAATAGCCCATGTGTACAGGTTTTTTAGCAATTTAGACTTGCTGCTGAATTGAAGAATATGTGAGACTAATTCAGCCGGGCTTGATCACTTTTTCCTGTTAGACCTATTTTGAAATGTTGTTTTCTCAATAAGCTAAGTAGCTTATGCAACAAAGTTCATTCTACAGTGTCAAGGCCTGATGGTTTTGTTTTTCAGCTTTCAGTAGAATCTTCCTATAAAGATACTACTGTGTATTTAATCAAAGGCACAAAGTATAGTTTGGAAATACATCAGCTTTCAAATGTGCTAAACTTTAATGAAAACATCCATTTAAAAACTAGGCAAGTACTAAAAACATTTGAAGTAAAAATTGAATTAAGTTTTCAAGAAATGTGGGGATTTTTAGAATGGCAGCTTGCTTACCCATTACATTGTTGGAAGTCTTCTATTTCTTTGTAGCCTACCACTTCCCTGTGCCCCAAAGCCTGGCAGATGGAAATTCTTTGAAACTTATATTGCGGTCCTAAACGTTTCTCTCTAGACTTAAACAAAATTACTGCTGTGCAAAATATTATAAGCTAATACTGCAGAAGACTTGTTTTGAAGTGTCATACAGGAAATGTGGATGTGTCCTATATCTGCGTATAGCTCAGTGAAGATCAGGACTACGATAAGGGGAGGTTCAGTAAGACCTCTCTTTCATGTATTTTGATGGCTCCTTATTGTTTCTAAAAATGCTTTTTCTGTGATTTCAAATTCACTTCTAAGTCAGTTTATGAAAGGCCTGCATTGAAAACAAGTGCTTTTAAGGATTTTTATTCTAAGCTTTATTACAAGTGTTTTGATGTGCTCGGATCTTCCTTAAAAGCTGAATTTATCAAATAGTTGCTCAAAACCTGGTCAGTAATTAGATAATTAGTATTGCTTGTGGAGAACTTTAGTTGATCCATGTTATGATAGATCTGAAGGTGTGCTGGGGAGGGAGAGTTTGTTCTTTTTACATTGCAGTGATAACTGGAGCCACAACTGCAGCCCTTTCTGCCAGTGCTCTGGAGTCCTGAGAAGCTGGCATTGAAACGCATGCCAGAGTTGCTCAAGATTTCTCGGCTAGGAATTCTCTCAAATCAATATTTATTGAAACTAAATGATTTATTTACTTTAACCTGAAGCGAGTGCTGTTGTATGTGAGTAAAGATCTTGAATAGCTGTGGTTGGCTGAAGCTTTAGAAGGAGCAGGGGGTGAAAGGTGGCTTTGGTTTGGGGTGGTTTTTGTGTTGCAGTGTTTTGTTGTTGTTTTTTTTTTTTTTTTCTTCTGCATTAGTGGAACTAGTTTTTGCTGGCTGAGTTCTGGAACGCGTACTTGGTGGTTCCTGCTTCAGTCACTACTAACTTGCTAAATATAAGCACTAGAAAATCAAAAGTCTGATTCTGAAAGCAAAGTTTCCATTGTCATTGCTTTTTAATCTTGGAGGTCATAGGTGAGTAAATTAAGATTATTAATCTGGCCTTGTAGTCTGTCCTTGTTCATGGCTTGCTCCTTCCACTGTTGCCTTTTAATATTCTAATTTATGCCTCTAATTAAAAGAAGGAAAGCGGGCAGCTCTTAACACCATAAAACTATTTCTTTCTATGTAGCTTAATTTTTATTTCCTTCTTCCACACAGCTTCACACTTGACTGTATTCCCCCTCTGTTTTAGAATTTATGCCATCTTGGAAAATAATATGCTATCTCTTTAATTTGCAGTAAAATGAGTAATGCGCGTATGCAGAAATAGATTGAAATGATCAGGCAGACTGCTGTACACCACTGTTAAGCTCTCACATAGTGCTAAATTCTGGAGGGATCTTTTTCTGGACTTGAAGCTGAAAATACAAACTTGTGAAACTTCAGACCTTCTAGAACATGAAGACAGCTGTAAAAACAAGTGGAAAAGACTGTAGGAAATGATAACAAAATATGATAGTGTTTTTCAGCCCCGAAGGACTCAAAATGACTTTTTCTGTTCAGTTATGTATGCAAGAATAGCTGTATGGGTTGTAGAACAGCAGAACACAGTTTCTATACCAACTTAATATCTGTTCATAAACACCCAAATAAGAAGCTGGCTCCAGTGAGGAGTGTTGATCTCCTTTCATTGCAGGAGGCATCTGACCACCCTGGTATTTCAGGATGACTGTGCATGGCAAAGAGCCTCTTTGGACTTGCGGTCTTCTGCAGCTAATAAGCTCTATCACAGAGGCAGCCACAGAGTAAGTAATGGTGGCATTTAGAATGGTAACTGCAGTAGGAGGTTAGAAATGTTTCTTTACTGAAGAGTTCTTCCACCCCAGGAAACTGCTGAGCTTTTTCAAATGTTCGGCTTCATGAATTACGTCAGCTGATCCTGAGGTGTGACAAGTAAATAACAGCCAAGAGGTTGCACATGTTTTTCAGTGTGTATGCAAGTTTTACTGTGACAGTAAGATTTAATTTTGTTTCAGATCAAACAACCCACTGTAGTTTGAAGTCTTCCTGGTGTTTAATGTTCTTGTGCTACTCCTCCCCCAATACTGTGGCATGGAGTTGCCAAAAAAATAAAAATATCTTGGTATCATGCTTAAAAAACAAACAAACAAACAAAACAACAAACAAAAAAACCCAACCCCCCTGAACTTCTCCAGCATGTTCTCTGAAGTGGTCTTTGGTCTGTTTAAATAGTTAATACAAAATAGCTGGCTTTATCCAAGTAAAGAGTAGTTTCAACTATTCAGTGTTACGGCATCTCGTGCATTAACTTCGGACTGTATAAAACAACACAATGAAAAGTTTTAAGGGTCTCTAAACAGTGAAGTAGCTCAGGGAGTGAAGTCATGTTTTCCTAGCACAGGGTGCTTTGGCCTTCTTAGAAAGGCTTTGAAGTCGTCTGGATTTTACACGAGCGGATTTCCTTGGTGCTGAGAGAGATGCGAAGTGCCATACCAGCTCAGGCCAAACTCCGCGTAGCCTGGCACTCTGCCTGCCCCAACAGCCGCTTGGAGGCATGTGGGAACAATGAACCTGCAACCGGATACTTCCTCCAGCACGATGGCCTGGCTTCTGCCAGTGCACGTCTTGAGGGCTTCAAAGTGTGCACCAGTGATTCCAACTCTGGTAACTACTGATAGATCTATTTTCTGTCGATAATCTGGTTTTTAACCTTTTATCTTGGACCTTCACAATATTCCACAACAGTTTAATTTTTGTAAATTCTGTTCATCATCAACTTCTCCAAACACCTGAATGCTTGATTTATTTTTCTTGGAGTTTAAGGTCTTGAATCAGAAAAGCATTGGATAACAGTGATCTTTAAAGTAAATTGAGCTTAAATTGGCTCTTCTTTATGATTATTGACTTCATGCTAAAGCTTACAGTGATGTAGTGGCTTAGTGGCTCTATATAGCACAGAGAGCTTCTCACAGAAGATACCATCTGAGTCATAAAGACTTGTCAACTCTGGCCAAAACAGCAAGACTAGTATCATTTGATATGAGGGTAAGCAGAGGGACTAGTTGATAGTGACTTTCCACAGCAGTTTAAAAATGCGAGCAAAGTGGGAATGATTGGTGGGGGTGGATATGTTTCCCTGAAAGGTGTGATGAGGAGGTAGTATTTTATGAAAGGCAGACTATATCAGGAGTGCTGCAACTAAACTTAGATCAGATAACCGCTACTTTTCCTGCAGAGACTCTTAGTAACTCCTGATCTCTCCTGTGGAATCTCTGCATCTGCTTACTTTAATTTTACTTTGTGTGGGCCAGTTTGCAGAAGCCAGTGTGAATAGATAAAAGGGTAAGTGTCAGATGTGATACTAATTGTTTTATTTAAGTACCTAAACCAAGGTAACAAAACATGTAGTTGCTATTTGAGAACTATAAGGCATTCATTTTGTTTTGTTGCTGTTTGAGGTCACTATAACGGTCAGTATACAGACAGGTAAATGAATGAGCCATACTGTGCCCTCACTAAATTTAAGCAAAATAAGCTCTGAAGCATTCTGCTTGATTCTTTGAACTCTTGCTGTCTAGAAAATTTCCAAGTATGCCCTGTTAGATGTCGTCACAGTAGATTTGTTCACTTTGATTATGCTACAACAAAGTGGATTAATCTTCCCAAGCTGCACAAGCAGTGTCACTGCTATATGTAGAACTCAAGCACGGACATAGAAAAGACAGCATCATGCACAAGTGGTGTAGTGAAGTAGCTGCTCGCTTGCGTTAGGCTTTCTCCCAGGCTGCTGTTCTAGCATGTGCAAGATAGAGATGATATCAAGAATCCCTTACAATGCTAGCAGGGTAACCTGTGAGTCAAGCCTGCATTGGCTAAAGTAGGTTAAGTACTGGCTCATTAAGTTCATTCAGATTGTGTTCTCTGAATAGTAAGGATGTTGCTTTAAATAGTTTGAGATGCGTATGTAAAGCTTGTCTCTTATAGCCTCCTGTCAAAATGGGAACGGACAGGTTATTTGAGGAAGATGTATTTTCTGCTTATGGATAAAGTTAAGTCACCAAAGGCTGTTTCTGCCTAGCACACTACACTTGTGTAGTATGATTTGGAATACAGTTGCAAGTCTTAGTCACTTAAGCTCTTGTGGTACTCTTGCAAGAAAATGTAGTACAGCGGCTCGTGGACAGAATATAGGTTTGACTTATTTTTTTTCTACCTGTGGATGACACTTTGCAATTCAGTGATGCATCGATGTGCACCACTGCTTCTCAAATAAAATAGATGGTAGATGTCCTTGCACTGTATGGGGGTATCTTCTGCTTCAGGGCACCCTTGATGGCCTTGGCTTTTGGAATATCGTTTGTGGAAAATACAATACAGATGAGCTATATGTAGTGAAGGACTGGACTGGGGTTGATTGGGATCAATAAAATGGTCACAAATGTAAATATGCAACACAGCTAATTTACTAATAGTTTCCCTTTGTATAACATTAAGAACCAAAAAGAACAGCTGTGAATGAAGCAATTGAGCCAGGGACAGAATTTTTGGTTCTTGTTTGAAAAATTAATACCTATTCGTAGGGGAGCCTTTAACTTCGCATTTGAAAAACTGATCTACCTTTTTTTTGAAAAACAGTTCTGGGGGCTTTTTTTTTTCCTCCCACAGTAGTGGTTTCTGTAAGTGATCATAAACCAAGAAACCAAAAGATAAGATGATTTGTATGTCAGAAGGCATGAAGTAATTTAAGCTCAGTCATCTTGTTCAGAGGAAAGGAGCTGGGTATCAAAATTGTCCAGCTAAGTAGAACAGTGGTTTAAATCCACTTTGTGCAATTCTAGGTATAAGCTTAATTTATAGCTGAAAAGAAATAGTCAGCAGTGGATCTCAAGGAAAGCATTTCTACTCATTGCTTATACACTGTACCCCTATGTGCAAGAGGCCAAAACCTGCAGCATTTCCGAAGTCTAAGTGTTTTTTCATTAAGGGCAACCTTATGACTTGGAGGACAAATATCTGAATGGAAATGGATTCAATAAGATACTTGTAGGTTTTCTAAGCTCTGGCAGAGTGAAAATAAAGTACTGCTATGCCTGCAGGATTTTCAATAACGAAAGGAAAGTCAACTTCCATCTCTTAGAGGTTGGTCTAGCTACTATATTTATTAATTGCAAATGAGTTTAGAAGCTAGAGAATTGCCAAGATTGGGAAGACCCTCTCTTTGGAGAGGAACAGGGATGTGGAAGGTTGAAACAGTTTCCTCAAGTGCCTGCTCTCCTGTGGCACTTATAAAAGGGAGAGACTTTTTGAGCAAACTTCAGTGATGGCCAGTGATAGTTCCAGCACCGCTGTCATGGGTGAAACTGTACAGATATTCTTGAACTCTTTGCACCTGCCTCTGGATAACAGATGTCTGGTAAACTTCCAAGTACTTTGACTTGGATTGTAGGTTAAATTGACTTCTTCGAAGTTGAGCAATATGCATCTACTGTGTAGTGATTATGCTTCCCATATCTTCAAATTAAATGAAAAATAATGTACAGTAGCTTGAGTTGAAACTTGTGTGGGTGACTATTTACATTTGGCTTACTATCAATCTGTAAAAACCAATTGTGGAAATTATGGGTGAGGAAAGATGTTTTAAATCATACTGTCTAATTCTCTGTTGATGCATGATTACTTCCCACAGTATATATTTTTCTAGTATTCGATCCACTGTAGCCTTTCAAATGCCTCCAGGGATGTGGTTTCCTTAGCAGATAAAGAGCCTTTTGTGGGAAGCAAAGGAAGTTTCGCTTAAGCTATAAAACTTATTCAAACTCACTTAAGACAGTGGCATGTATTTTTGCATGTCTTTCCTACTGTCATGATAACAGATAGTATTGTGTGAAAGTAACACTTTAAGCTTCCTGGTCCTCTGGTTAATGAAAACGTGAACTTTCTTAGTCTTTATTGGAAAGCAACTTCTGCAGGAGCGGGAGGAGGGACTGCAGATCCTTAGTGCAGTGTCTAGAGGCTAGGAGTCTGTGTCCAGTTACTGTTTCTGTTTTGTGAAAATGTTAGGAATGATTGTGCTTTTAAGTGAAATATTTTTTTATGGGAGTTAGAGGAATTGCACATGAACAGTAGTTTTTCCTGTACGAAATAATAGTGAAGGACATATCTTGCAGAGCTTTCTGAGGACTTGAGTAGGACCAGCTGAAGTGTTCAGCTAGATCTGTTTCCAGTCAAACATTTAGATTATTCCTTTCACTAATAGTTATGTTTCTTAATAATTTAAAGCTCTTCAAAGTATGCCAGTAAAATAGGTTAATCAAAATGAATAACTTGTAGAAAGTGATGAACCTTTTCAGTCATCTTAAGTTTTATTTACTCTTTGTGAAGTGTTACACAGATACTGCATCCTATGTTGAAGTTTTTATTTAAAAAAAAAAAAGGCAACTGCTGTTTTCAAAACTTCAAAAAGCAGAAAAAAATATTATTCCTTAAACATTGCATCAGAACAAAAAGCCTGTAGTCCTGTGATCTGCAGTGAAAACATGCTTAACTAGTAAGTGGACTTAAACTCCAAACATATTATAAAAAAAAAAAAAAACAACCAAAAAAACCCCACCAAACAAACAAACAAAAACTAAAACCAAAACAAAACCAACAACCAAACCCAACCCTCAAACCAACACAATTTTATTCTATGCTGTATAAAAAGGGGGGAGGTTATACAGGGAGGTGTCTAGTTCAAATAGTGGTTTCCTTCACAAACAAGATTCCCCAGGGGGAATGAGCAGTAACTTGATACAGAAAAGCCAATGCTGATTGCTGACTTGAGGCAAGCAAGCCATTGCCTCTTCTAGTTCTGTGCTTCCACTTGGGGTGTGATATGTTGGGTCTGTTGAACTAGGAATTTGTTCTTGGCATTCTTCTAAACTTCTTAATCATGTCCATTACTTGTCTCTCACTGTGTCCATTGCTTCAGCAGGAATTTGCTTAAATAGCAATAATATTTTCAGGGAGGTATTAAACTATTTTTATAGAGTACGCATTTGTATCATAAGTAGTTTACTTAAGTTTAAAGACAGCTTTTCAGCCTTGTTAGAAATCTGTGTTTTCTACTGGGCTTTATATTACTATCTGACAATCAGTTATGAGTTTGGATTTTGTCATTTCGGGCATAGTTGTATGGCTCTTTCATCCTTCTAAACCTAATTTGATGAACTGCACATCTGTTGTGTGAAAGTGACATAGGAAGTCTCTAAAATTTTCTATTTTGGGAGTGACTTTGTTAACATCAGTTAAAAGGCTTATCTATAATTACATAGTCCTTATTAACACTGTGGTCTTTGAAAACTGTTGTTCGCTTTCTATAAGCAAGGTTACCTCTGTCCTTTCCCAGATGGTTTTTAATGAGTAGTGCTTGAAAATCTTGAATGAGCTATTGAGCATAATACCCAGATTTTAAAAAAAAAAAACAAACAAACAAAAAAAACCAACCCCAAACCAAACACAAACAAACAAAGCAATGTAACAACACTAAGTTTTACCTTCTTATAATAAATTCAGACACTGTACCAGGTGAAATCAGACTTGCTCTTGTATAAAGAGTAGATTCTTTCACCAAAATGTGTGTAGAAACCTAAAGGCAACCTTCGTGCCAGGACTATCTTTAAAGGCCAGGTTGGGGAGCAAACATTAGGAGCTTTTTACTGTTCCTTGGGGGGTGAAGAGACTTAAGTGTGGTTTTTAGGTCTTTAGTGTGCTGTTGATGAATTCTTGTGGAAATGAGAAGAGTCTACGTTCCTAAAATGAAGTAAGGTATTAGATTATACCATTCTTTCAGGGGGAGGTAAACATTGAATAAACTTTTCCAAAATTTGGCTATAAAGTAGACAGGTCAGGTTATAACTTAATTTAACAATGAATCTCGTAAGGCTTAGGATACCAGATGGTACTATGCTGTGTAGCTACTGAACTGACTTCTCTGAGCTTTTCATATAAAACTTACAGGATTTATCTCGGTGCATATAAGTAACATGTAACTCAGCTCAAAATGGGGGAAAAATGCTGTGGATTTAATTGTTAGGCACTGCCCTGTGGAATTAACTTTCCTTTTGAACAGTCTTATGTGAACCTTTATGCTTGCAATACACGCAGCTGATTGTCTAAACTGTAAGAGTTTCCTGGCAGAACAATGCTAACTTAAGACTGCAATTATTACAAAAGCAAGATGTAGGAGACTGCTTAGTGGCAGACTGGGCTGATGAGTTTGGATCCTCTTTGTTTGATGATACATATTGAGTCCAATAAATTAAACTGGGAGTGATGCCTGGTTTTCGAGGCTTTCAGTATTTCTTTTCCTTTAAAAAAAAAAACCCAACTGATTTTGTATAAAGTAGAAGCATCTCTTTATAGCAATTGATGTTTGCTGGATCAATTTTGTGAACTTTACGGTTCAGATAGTTATACAGTTGAATACAACTGGAAAAAAAGCCATCCTTAACAAATACAAAAAGAGATGTTGAAACTACTTCTTGTCAACTTTCTGCAAATTCTTTTTGAATCTGGGATATAATTGAGATTGAGATCACCCCACCCCATTCAACAAAGTGCTTATTGGGAACGTCAGTTTTTCCAAAAAGTTTCACTTCACACCCCCCCCCAAACTATCCTTGTTCTGAGTTACAAGTCCTCCTTCATCACTCGCTTTAGTTTTATTCTGTTTATTTTGTTACATAGATGAAGATGTGGTAACTGTAAAACACTTCATTCTTTTCACGTCCACTCTTGTGATTTTAAGTTTGGGTTCTCCAAGTACTTGAGTTCTTATGTTGGTATTGTAATGATGTTCTTAAGCCAATGCCAGTGTGCACGGCATTGGTGATAATGCATGATCTTCTCTGAAGCTGTGCTTTCCTGTGATCATCCTGTAGCATATTAGCGTTGTGCAGTCATTTAGTCTGCTTTGAAACTATGGAGGCTTTGGTTATAGAAACCACTTTAGTATTTGTTTTTCCCCTTCCTCACTCCCCTCCCCTTACCACCACTGTGGTTTGAGTTTTGTATGAGGAGGACTCAGAGGAAGAGAAGCTGAATTCCTTTTCCTGGTTTTCCTCTTTCAAATACAATGGTGATTACAATGTCTGTACGAAACAGGCATTATATTTTGGTAATAATGTTTTGTCTCAAAGCAGGTGAGTCATCTTCTGACTGCTGAGCTTCAGAATATGACAGTCCTTAAAAACTTTCCATACGAAGAAGCAATAAGAGATTTGTGGGATGGCTAATGAGTAATAGATAATTAGTGTCCTGTTCCTGCTAAGCTTTAGTATCTGACAGGTATTTTGCCTTTTAGTGGGATGGTTTAGAGAAACATTTTCTACCTGGTTTATAATTTTATCTAATACACAAATCCTTTAAATGTCAATTTCTTATATCATGGTACAAAAGCAATGTGAATTGCTCTCACAGGTTTACCTGTTGGGATTTTTTGTTTACTTAGTTCTTGTGAGTTTATTCTAGGGCAGCAGAGATTAAACTTTAATCTATTAAAAAATAATCTTTGTTTGGGAGACAAGTGATATATTTTGCCTGTATTGGTGTGTGTGTAACGCTAGCTTCATATTTGATTTAGATGAGCAGGAGAAGTATCCTTGATATTTTAAAGATTATTTTAAAATTGAAGTAAAGATATGGTCACCTAATTATTTTTGAGATAACTAACTTTATGTAGCTTTAGCTTACTTTAAAAGTATTACAGATAATTACTTCAAGCTACAAGTTTCCAGTTGGCAATAATGGGCTGCTTTTGAGTAGCCTGGAGTGCTTAATAACCAGAGCTCACGCTTTCTATTAAATGTGAGAGTCTTGCCTGTAGCACTTAATGGCTCTACTCAACATGAGTGGTCTTCTGAGCCCATGCTACTTCAGTGCGTCTGATGTTGTTCATGTATAGCTCTGCGATTGGTATAAAACTGGTAAAATTCCTTGATAGTCTTCTGTTATTGAGTAAGATGTTTTGACACAAAATCTGTTAATTTGGGTAACTAAGGAACGGCCATTTTGAGAAGGAAGGTCTTTGAAAACGGGTATCTGGGTGTAGGAGAGCAGCAAAGCTTTTCCTAAGAGCTCTAGGGCGTATCTGAGGCTTGTGGTGTAGTCTCAGACTTACGGGAGCAAGTGTTGGTATCAGTGACAGATCCTTTAGGCAGGACCAGCAGGTGCTGTCCCAATACCTTCAGCCCCTACCAGGCTTGAATTTGAACTTGCTCTTAATTTTTCTAATCCTGTTTTAATAAACAGGCCTAGTTAACTGAGATTTGCTTTACTGTTGTGTCAGTACAAATACCTGAGGATGAATCTGCAGTTTGCCAAGCTGTTGGAGATAATGCAAGTCTTACATTTGCTGCTTTTACCTCTTCCTGCCATAAACAAGATTAATTACTTAGCTAGCTTAAAAAAAAAAAAAAGGGGGATGGGGTGGGTGAGGAACTGCTGTCTGTCCAGGGCTCCATTTCAGATGCAGTAGAGCTTGAATAACACAGTTCTTGTGTAATTCCCCTCTTCATTATAAGGACAAAAGCTTCTTTACTTATAGCTGTAATTGCTAATTAATGAAGTCCTTAATTTGTTAGAAATAGCTTTTTAGGTTGAGCAATACTAGAGGGGAACATTTTTTCCAATCTTGTATGTTAAATGATCTTGCTCTCAAGAACAGATTTAAGTTTTCAGTACTGAAACATAACTGATAACTGCATTCCAAACCAGAGTTGTACAGGTCATGAAGTTTGTTAAGAAGTGGCCTTGTGGGTTTTTTTCAAACCATGGCAGAGCATTTCCTTGACCTAGTTATTTTTCAAAGGCAAATTACTGTTTTTCTTACCTTGAACATTGTTGCCTGAAGGGGTTAGTCAGATGGTTTGACACGTGGTTTGGAGATCCTCTAGTCTTTGCCTCTCTAACTGTTGAATTTGGATGTTATTCTGCCCAGCTGTGTTTTTTTTTTTAAAAAAAGTATAGGTACTTGAACTTGAAAAGCTCCTTCAGTAACAGGCCTATAAGCATGTAAGGCTTTTTCTTCTAGGATGAATCTTAAATGGTACAAACCTAAAATATGGAACTGTTCTACTGGGAATCAATATTTTTGTGAAGTGGCAGTTAAGCATCCTTGCAAAATGCATGTCTGTGTTTACTGGAAATTGGAAAGCCAGCATGATGTCTCCTGACTAATTCCACATGGTCTAAACTTTTTTCCTCCGAATTGTTGCCAGCTTCTTTCGCCATTACTGGATCTGTGTGTGTGCCTGCCTGTGCTTATGTTTTATAAGGAAGTTATGGACTATTATTTGCTGCTCTAAGTTCTCTTTCCTTTGGAGGGAGGACAAGAGAAGTAAGTGTTGGAAGCAGGAGTAATTCTTACATTGCTGTGTGAGACCAGGGCATGTGCTGAATTAAGTAGTTTATGCAGCTTGCCACTCTTCAGGTTCTGCTTCTTGTATATTACTGTTCTGCAAGTCCCTTTTGGCTTTGCTCTGAGTTATCTTTGCTGCTCTGCCTTGCTTTGCTGCTTTCTGTTTAGGGATTTTTTGAGTTCTTTGGTCTGGTGTCAAAATCCTGTTTAGATTCCCTTGTAGAGAATAGCTGTCCAGAAAACCAGCTGTGCCTCCTGGTGTTAAGCATAGCTAAATCCTGCTCCATTTTCATCATGGCAGTAAGAAATATCCTGTACCTTTGACCAGGAAAACCCAGTGGAATTGAGTTTTCTTTGTCTTCTGTGTGGTGGCATGACCAACACATGGTAGTATCCGCAGTTCCTACTTAAATACGCAGAGCTGATTTTGTGCCACTGTAGAAGCTGCCTTATGCAAGTTATGAAATGTTCCCTGACTAGCTAGGCTAGGGTTCTAGTGACCCTGATGTTTGCCGGGTGGCTCAAGTGTGGCCATAGCATGTTTGAGGGCTAGGAGTGAGAATATCGAGCATCTGTGAAGCCATGTGAACTCCTTCAACATCCCCACCCATGATATTTTTTTATTTTTGTTTCTTTAAACTTGATTTAAATTCCTCCTTCCCGGACACTACTGTTGTATCAAAAGGGTCATCCTTCCAGTATCCAAATTGTCTCAAATGTGATCATCTTTTATTGAAACAGCACTCGTTACGGCTTGTACTTGTATTTTTCAGTAAACTGATTTTCACAATAACTCTGGTTCTGAATCTTTAACATATCAAACTGTAATCCCCTTGGTGTGGTTCTGGCTTTTTCTGTATTAGTGCATATCCAAAAAATATGAAGACCTCTGGGGAGCCATAATAGAAGTCTCATAAGTAGGGTATATGGCACAGTCAGCAACCAGATCATGGTGGCAAAAGGGTAAGAGAATGTCCCAGGGGTTCTGTTCCCAAACAGAATTTGGGGATTTTTTTTTTTTTTTTTTTTTACTTTACCACTGTCAGCAGTTTGACAGGTAATACCTTAAAGTTATGGGTTAAAAAAAGCATACTTTTGTACTTCAGGAGGGGTTGCTGGCTTTTCAGGGGCGGAGGAAGAAATCTGTCCTCTGCAGCCTTTTTAGTTCATACTCTTAAGTCTCTGAATAGCTCTCAATGCCTGTCTCTTCCAATTATTACTTCCCCAAGCAGCACTATTTGTAAAACTGATGTTCTTGAGATGGCCTTTGGTTTCATATGTTTCTTTAAGCATAAACAGTATTTCTTCTTCAAATACGAGTCTACTGATACATGCTGGATCTTCTACCTTGAGAGTTCTTCATGCACCTGTGAAATAACTTCAGTTCAGACTCTTGTTCTTCTGAGTAGTGACAAAAGCACTTGCCAGTCATACAAAGCAAAAAATCAATGAACTGACACATTCACTCCAACTAATAGTGGCATTTTCACAGAATCACAGAATTTTCAGAGTTGGAAGGGACCTCTAGAGATCATCTAGTCCAACTCCCCTGCTAAAGCAGGATTGCCCAGAGCACATTACTCAGCACTGCATCCAGGCGGGTCTTGAAAATCTCCAGAGAAGGGGACTCCACAACCTCCCTGGGCAGCCTGTTCCAATTTTGAGGTGTTTCTCTGTCCCAGTCAGAGCACCACTTGTGGGAGTAGCAGGAACTGTGACCTAAATAGGAAAGAGATTCTAACTAGTGCTACAGTATATTGTCTGCAGAGCATAACAAGTGACAGGTTTGGGACGCTTAGAATTTCTCCTTTTTTTTTTTTTTTTCCCCCCTCAAAGAGGACCTTTTTTGCTTTGATATCTTACAGGAAATATTGCAAACAGTACTGCTTGGCTGCTTTAGCTGCTGTGTACTCGGTATTTTTTTTTTCCCTCTGTTGTGGTAAAGTCCTTCCCTTATTATGAAACAGACTTCATATTGTACCTTCCATGGGGGATCATTTGATCTATATCCCTTCAGAATAGTGGTTAAGTCCAGTTTTGTGATAATATAATTTGTAATGCATATTAGTAGTTTTACCTTTAGGTTACAGCAGAAATAACTTCATCCTTGAAGTTCATGCTGGGAAACCTGTAAAACCAAGGATTACAGAGAAGGAAATAAAGAGGAATGGCAGGATGTTGAAATTCATTTTTAGTGAGCAGTCATATTTGTAATAACCTCTAATCTGTAAGAACAAACCTCAATGGAGCTGTTAGCAAACTATGAATGCTGCTGTTAATTCCCTCTGAATTAAAGCTCCTTCCCCTTCTACGCATCAATTCTAGATCAGTCATATTTAAATTCTTTAATGTGATTCATACCTGCTTTGATTTATTTCCCCCCCCCCCCCCCCCCCATCTGAAAAGGCTTTGTGTAGATAAAGCGTAAGATGATACTCCTTTCCCTAACAAGTAAGGTAAGGGATTTGAGTATCACTAATTCATTTAAAAGTGTTGAGATTTTTTTTAAAAAAATATTGTAGTGTCTGAGTTTTTTTACTTCTCCAATTTAAATTTTAGGTATTTGAAGCCTGAAAACCAATAAGCAATATATTCAGGACTTTCCCCAGAGTTGAATATGCATGAATGACTATTAGTGATGCCTTTTCTTCCCTTGTATTTTCTGGTTTTAATATGCATTTTTGTTTCCTTCAGGAAGCTTGTTGATCAACTAAACAATAGTTCTAGTTATTTAATTTATTAGTTTTCTCCTCTTGCTGTACTCAATACAGTTGAAGAGAACCTGGGACATGTTCCTCTTATAAATGTTTCCATTCTCTTTCTTTTTTTTTTTTCTCAAAAAAAAATAATCTTGCCTAGGAGTGCTAGTCTGTCATGAAGGCTATTTAAATGTTGGTTCCTTGTTATTTTACTGTATTTAAGATACAACTCTCAGAATATTTGATTTTGTACTAGACTGCTTTCACCCTTCACTAACCAACTTGTGATCGAAATATGTTTTTGTGATCTATTTAAATATATTCTGAGATTTATAATAAGCTTGTTCTTGTGTAACATTCCCCACCCCACTAGTTTCTCTTCCGCAGGCTTCTTGGTTAGGCTTAAATACTGTAGAAACATCAAAATCTCCAAAAAGTAAGAGCTGTCAGATGTGTAGCCAAGCTTCAGTGTGTTGTTGAAAGAGATTACAGAGGTTTCTAAACTTTAACTTACTGCAGAAGGCAAGTGAACAAAGCAGAAGTTGATGTGTTGTTGTTCTTCAAGGTTAGCATGTGAGCACCAGCTAACATGGGTTTTAACTGAAACTGGATTGTGTTGTTCATTCCCAACATGGTTGGCTTCTATTAGAATACTGGCATGAAGAATAAGGTTGTGAGAGTGATCCCTTAAACTTATGGCTGGTTTTATCACTTGTCCTTACATGAATGTGTTCTCTGGAGCTGGTTCTTTAGCTCTTCCTTTCCAATTGATCCCTCTATAGTACGTATGTTTAGAGAGCGGTTATTGCTGATTGTCCTTTTCCCCATGCTAAGTAAACCAGGCTTTTCTGAAGTAGCCTTTCTGTGAACCTTTCCTACCTCCGACTCCTTTCTTGAAACACTGCAATTTTTTTCTGCTTTGGGTCTGCTTTTGCTTTATTCTGTCTCCTTTTACGGCTGGATTGTGTTGGTGACTGTAGTCACTTGTTTTTCTTGTCCTGCTCTGACCCTTCCAACTGATGAATTCCTCATGATGCAGTTTGATAGTGTGACCTTATGCTTTTCTATAAATGCGCTCATGATATCATTTCAATAAAGTTCTTGAATATTCCAGCCTTCCCTTATGTGGCTGATGCCACTCAACTTTAACTAGTGAGGTGCTTTAGTATAAAAGTACTCTTTTGGGCATTTTTCCCTTTAACTAGCCTTCAGGTGCATTGTCTATGGATGGCCACCTCCATTTTGTGCAGTGGTTTTGTACGTTGATTAGGTCTCACTTCTGCATGAGATTCTTGGTATTGCTGTACTATGTCTGGCAAAACCAATGTGTGATGTTTTAGCTGGTCATTGAGGTAGATAGCAAAAGAGTCGAGAGCAGGTTTGTATGCCATACTTGAGTTAAATATGCCAGCACTCTTAAGTACATAAAACTGGAAGACCTATAGTTCTTGTAAATCTGTCTGATCATTATGACCACTGAATGGATGTTGAAGAGAATATTAAAAAAAACAAACAAACAAAAAAAAAAAAAAAACAAAAAAAACAACAAACCAACAAACAGTTACTCTCCTCTAAACTTTCTTTTCTACATGCTTCTGTAGAGTAAGCAATTCAGGCTTAATGTTTAGTTTACTCAAGTTTGTTGCTATTAGGGTTTTTAATACAGACTATATCTTGACTGTTTATGCCAAGCGCTATGTCATAGTGTGGTTTTGAAGAACTAACCCTTTCCCTTTTGGGATAAGGCGTGACTTCAAGACTAGTTGTGTCATGCTGTTGTTATGGGCCCCCTTGGATTACAGTCTGGTCATTTAGGTGCTTTGCCTCTCTTGCTTATGGAAAAGTGTTTTAACATATTCTACTTACCCTTGTTGACATAATTGAAGCAGATTAAGAGCTACAATGAATTGCTGTGCTGAGCGGGGCGTGTGATCTTTTCAGCTCTAAGGGGCTGAAGATGTGCCAGGGCTGAGGTTTTTCCCTGGAACAGTCGTCTTGTTTAGGTCTGTTTCATTGGACAGCAGAAATGGGCATGTGCAAGAGAACTGAACTAGTACAAGTAATTCAGATACAGTTCAGCGGCTTTTTAAAACATTTTCAAGTCTCCACCCAAGAAACTTCCTGTGAGATCAGTACACACAAAAAGACAAGGTCCTAGATTTTAGCTGGATTAGTGCAGAAAACTCATCTTTTTGCAGAGTTTTTGATGTTCAGAAAGACTTCTTGAATTCGGTGTGGTATATAAACATTAGAGAAAATAACTTGCTTCAAACTTGCATTTGTAAGACTACTTGAGTCTAAATGACTGCTGTGGATTTTTGGTGAAAGATAAAACTAGCTTACAACAAATGTAGCTGCAGACCTGATATAAAATGAGTTTTTGTTGCCAGAGTTACAATGATGAAGACT
Organism: Vanellus vanellus; assembly: GCF_965231255.1. Taxonomy (NCBI): domain Eukaryota; kingdom Metazoa; phylum Chordata; class Aves; order Charadriiformes; family Charadriidae; genus Vanellus; species Vanellus vanellus. The sequence goes on along the minus strand of NC_138909.1, from coordinate 51,713,903 downwards.
CGTGTGTATATGTGTGGTGGGGAATTTCCATTTTTAAATAAGAATTATTTAAGCTTGCAAAAAGCAAGGGGGATCTCTTCAGTATTTTGGAAGAATTATCTGGGAGTAGATAGTATCAAGAAGGCCTCTAAAGTTTGGGGGCTTTTTTGGTGTGATGGAAGGGAGAGAGCGTCAGGAAGTATACCCAATGCTAGTGTGCAGTCCATTGGTTAGGTTTTTGAGTGTTTCTGGAATCCATGTAGGGATTACCGAGGAGTCAAGTGGTCAGATGATTGATGTGCTTACTGTGCATTCTGAAGCAAAGAATTAAGTAACTTTTGTTAAATTGAAAAAGTTCTTTATGCCAGAAATCAATATAGTCACTTCCAAGCAAGTCTATAGAAAAGAAAATGAAAAGGAGTAAATGAGACTAAAGCTTGTTCAAATCTTGATAGTTGCTTTCTCTCTAGATGTTGGTCACTGTCCGCCTTTCTGTGCAAGCAGAGACCAAAAAATGAGTTAGTCTAACAAGCCTTTCTTTCTGGAGCCTTTGGTTTTCTTAGTTGTTGAATAATTCTCTAATCTGATTCCTTTTTATGTATGCGTAGCAGGAGTTGGTTTCAAATTTGCTCTTCAGAGATCAAGATAAGGGTATCGGTTTGGGGTAAAAAATACTGCTTGTATTTAGGCGACCAAGGATGAAGTTAGGACTCGTGTTGTTTGGTACCAGGAGGTGTTGCAGCTTTTTTTCTAGGTGACTAGCTGTTGTCATGGTTATAGTTTCTCTGCACTGTTCCCAGTATTGAAGATCACACCATAGATTTTGAGGTTGCTTTGCCACGTGAATGCATCTGCTATGTTTTGTATGTGACTTTCAGGAAAATACTTTGATCAGGCATCACCTGTCTAGTTTAAATATGCAATTAAATAGTTCAAGTAAATATTTGCATTAACTAGCAAATAGGATGGTACCTTGGAGATTAGGTCTGTTTTAATAATGAAGTGATGGAGAACAAAATACAGCTCCTGAAGAGGAGTTCTTAACTCGGAAATGCAGTAGGAGGTAGTCTGAGATGAAATACAATTTTTCGTACAAGTCATCAACAGGATAAGTAGTAGATACGTCTCTCTGTATTAAGCTTAATTTTGCTAGGTCAAAAGATGTATCTTGCTGACAGTGTTTATTATAAACTTGTAATGACTAAACTAGTACTTTGATTTTTAACAGTAAAACTGCAAAAATGTGAAGAGCTTGTCTTAGCCCAAGCTTTTCAGAGTCTCAACTGCAGCACCTTGTGTGAAACATAACCGGGTAACTTTCCATTAGTTTGTTTTTCTGTTTGTTTGTTTGTTTGTTTTTTAAATTGCAATACTGGTATGACCTACTTCATCCACCTAACAGTGACTATTTTGTTAAGTGTAACTAAAACATTTCGGAGCTAATCTTATTGCCAGTTCATTTTTTCTTCTGGGCATTACGAAGAGGGGTCATAAGGGAAGCAAAACTGCAGAAACTGGGGGAGAAGATCAATTTGTTTCACTTTTTGCAGCTTCTTAAACAAACTTGTCTTCCTCTGACCTAGGACAATTGCTTCCAGCTGCATGAAAGCCAACAAACTCATCTGAACTTGTGTTTAATTGAATTGTGCTTAATTAATGCAAGGTATACAGCACAATTTGACAAAGGATATCTTAGACTGTCAAACACCTTTCTTTTGTAGTAGGGAAACAACCTCTGGTTTTAATTTGAAAACAGCACTAATATTCTCTTACATGAATGATTTTGCAGTATCACCAGAGGAAACTTGGTCTTTAAAAATGGTTTTTCCCCTAATCATGCCATCAGTTTGGCAACCCATTATTTTAAGTGGACAAGTTTTAGCGAGGCCCCACATATATACGAATGAGTTGAGGCCTGCCTATGTAGCACAGTTACCAAGTGAGGGAGGGCGTGAGTTTTGAAGGACAATGCCTATTGTAGAATAGCTCAATGTAGACACTGTTATCTTTGTGCCTTTTTCCAGTTTGACTGTCTTGATCAGTTCTTCCTCAGTACGTGCAAAACCTTAATAATATCCATTTCCTCTAAAAATGGAGAAGGAACATGGGGGGAGCAAAAAAGGGCCTTTTGCTCACATCAGTAGAATGTTTGAAAGTGAAGTATCTCTAGCACAAAGATGGGTCTCCTTGTTTTCATGATGCAGGGGGATAAAATGTTGAGTTATATTTTGGAGGCCTTTTGAAAACTTTTAACTTCTTTCAGTATTTGTAATATCTCAGCAGTCCAGGTATCATTACATTGTTTGCCTTGAGACATATTAAAGTGTTGAAATTTTACATGTGGAAGTTTTTGTGTGTACTTGCCTTTTTTTGTAACTGCCTTCATTAGTAAAAAGTATTAGCTTTTATTATATTTCCAGAAGGACATGATGCTTCTTGCACAGGATTCGGTGCAAGTAGGAAAGAGTATACCGTATATGTCAATGTAAGAGGAAGGAGGAATGGTAGATCTCGCACTTTGGTAGATACTCAGGTTTGCATCAGTACTGGGACCTGGCACAGCGTGTCCCCTCTTCTGGATGCTCCAGCGCTTCACTGAAGTCACTGGTGTCTACTGTGGGTCTGAGTCTCTCCTCTTTCTGCCTTGTCTTTACCCAGGAAGGATATATATAGCAGCAGGCTGCAATACCACAGTCATTAAGGCTTGTTTCTAGCTTCTGACCTGCTAAAGAAACTGCCTTGCCTCAGCCTAGCCTGAACAGTAAAACTAGAAGGCGTGTAGCCTCTGCAGACTCATTTCTCATGCTAGAGGTAGACTAATTTGTCACAACTCAAACTCCATATGCGATTGCTTGAGCCACCAAGTACACTTTCATATTTCATGAACACAGAATTTAATAAAGAGCCTTTAAGACTGGCGTTGAACAAGTTTAAGCCCTGCAAAGGTACTGTCCTTCTGGGAAAGGGTTTTGCAGATTCCAGGTATTCTTCAGGCTAGGTTGTTGATATTGTATGAAGCTGCCCTTTTTTCTTTTCTTTGTCTAGTTATATTTTATCTATATCAGCTTTCAGTTCAGTTTTAATCTGATCAGTATGCACTTTGGCTGTATTCTAGACTAATGCATGTTAACGGTAAGAAGCAGAACTGCATGATCTTGCAGTATTCAAACAAAAATACTGTAGCGTAAATTGTTTAGCACGACTAAAATTTTTATGAACTTCTGCTGATACTGGGAAACTCCACTGCAGCTGGTATGTTAGAACTTGTCCTTTTAAAAAGATGCCCATTTTAAAGGTATGTAGATTGAAATAGTAGGTTAAAAATCATTTATGTGAAGTAGTGTTACAATGCACAAGTAGTATGAAAGATCTTAAATAAGATCATATAACGCATATGACAGGTGCCTTGTGGCTTAACTGCCATGTCCTATTTTGTAGTGTTTCAAGGTTACTTGTAACTGCTATAGTGTGTGTGTACAGTGGCAGAAATTGGATGTGCTTGAACTATGGTCAACACAGAGCTTCACTAGAAATTCTTCATTAGCGTGCACTAATAAAATTAATACAGAGGCTGAGACTCCTGATGTGCTTTAAATCTTTAAAATGCAAACATAGTGTGTGGGGTTTTTTCTTCCCTTCTTTCAGCTTTTAGTGAGTTTATTTTCGCATAATAAGCAGGTCTCTTTGAGAGTGTTATTCACTATACTTGTTTCAAGGATACTCAAGATGAATCAAAATAAGGACTTCAAGATTTCAAAGTAATAGTATACTGCTGTAAGTGCTCAATTCATAGTGTTCATTCTATTAAGCATTTAAAAATATTATTTGGACAGGGTAGCCTTTGTAACTTGGGCATGTGTTACTATAGAACCAGAAATCATTTTAAGTTGAGTTTCCAAGTCTTGTTAAAATTGCGTGACCCAGAGACGAAAATATTGATTTTTTTAAATTTTTTTTTCTTTTGATCTTGTAAAGCTCATGTAGATGGCACAGGAAAGTGTGTTTTCAGGGCATGCAAGTGTGCATTTGGCTTGGTAAATGGCTCTTAAGCTTAAGAGCTCCACTCTTAAGTGGAGTTTGTTTAACTTCTAGACTCACCATAAATTTACAACTAAAGAATGTATACATTCTATGTTGAAAAATACTATCTTCTGCTATTCATATTCTAAAATAACTGAATTCCTTCTGCTGTACCCTGTCCTAGGAAAAGGGGACACCTCCTGGAGTGTTCAAATAACCCTGTGAAGAAGTAAGAAATTTCTGTCTTCTCTGTGACTGAGCCCAGGCTACTTTAGGGCAGAAAGCATAGGCCTTAGGTAGTTAAATAGTGATTAATGCTTCTAAGTGGCTTGAGCATATGGCAAAGAACTTAATTGATCCCCATCTTCTGAGGAGCCATTAAATTCTTCATTGAGATCCAAACTCTTTGGTTGCTACCTTATCCCTGGAAAAAAAAATTGTTCCAAATTCAGGTTAGTTTACTAGGTTAGTTACTTTACTGTGGTGTTTGAGCTCTGCAGGAGGTGTCCTCTCTCTGGAAGAGCGGACAGCAGAAAGAATTCAGTTGTTCTAAGATAAATGAACTCCTCAAGCTGACAGGGTACCTGGGTGTCAAGTGTAATGTTTTTGTTGCATCTTGTAGAGATGCAGTCTGATTCAAAAACAATTTTGTTAAACTTTAAGGTACGTTTAGATCTAGTAAGAATGTCATACTCTTGACTGGCGAAGGGGGGGGTAGGAGGAATCCTGATTTAAATACATACTCGCAATACCTGAAGTATACATCCACTTCTTAACAACTGAAGACTTTGAACCCAGCCTTTAGCTTAAGTATAATACAAATGCATTCAAATGACCTCCAAACATTTGTAGTTGATATAAGCCAACATGTTCTTGTGAAAATACAGTAGTTGTAGGAAATTGTGAACTATTGAAAATGGTCAAGGAAGTGTAAGTGTCATGCTGCTGGCAGAAGCATTTTATCAAGGGTGATACCCCTCCAAATTAGGAGTTAACACTGAACAAGCTAATCTGAGTGACCTCGTAGGCTAGTATTGATATGTTTATTCTAACTAGCTTCAGGAGGGAGTTGTTTGTGGCTGTTTAAAGAATGCACACAGATATATATACACTTATTTTTGTATATAAATATAAAAAGGCTTTTCTGAACCTTTCCCTTGTGCTCTGCTTTTGGAGGCCTTGACATGGAAGCACGTTGCTGAATGGTGATCTTCATGAGGACTGAAGTAATATTATTGAAACTGCTGAGTAATGGTATCAAGCTTATTGAGGTTAAACTGCTTCTATTGTATGACCCTTAGTTAAAACTACCTTGATGCTCTTGGAGTATTATTTTTAAAATCAGGAGTTGAAGACAAACTCAGACTTCACTTGCAGAGTATTACTATCGTCATCACCATCCTATCCTTAACTAGGATACATTGAAAATCTTCTAATAGCTTCTGATTTTTTGCCAATATGTGATTTGATACAGCTATAAGCAGATGTAGAACACTTTAACATAGGTGTGTTATGTAAGCATATTGGCTGAAAAAGGGTTTCAGCCTTGGAGTTGTGGATCACAATTGCTTAGACCCATTCCAGGCACTGGGGTGGAGGGGAGAGATCACTGTATGGATTAGGATATAAATGGATTTTGTGCAGACTCTTCTGACTTTCCACAGTTCCCTTCACTGGCATCCAGCCATCTCTCAAATGGGTATGGGCTTGAGAGTTAATCACAAAGTCCTTTCTTTGTGATCACTGATTTTTAAGGACAGATAACCGTCATCTTTCCATTGCCATCTGGTGTGTAAGGGAAGGGTGGATGGGCAGATCCTAGCAAGCCTTCTCCTGGCTCTTTTTGTGATATTCTCCAGTTGCTTTCTGAGACTGTAATTCATGTGTCCCTATAGTCCTGTCTCAATGCAGAATCATACTTAATAAGCTTATGTGCTAGCTAGTAAGGCGTAAACTTTGTAAAAGGAGTAAGGTAGGCTACACCTTCCAGATCTGTGCAAAAGTGCATGGTTATATATCAGACTGATACTGAGCGCAAACAAGTGAGCATCCTTGCCCACATGAACGTTAGATGCTTTGGTACAATGCTTGCAATAAGCTGCGATTTGAAGAATTCCAGATCCTCCAGTTACATTCCTGGTTAATCACTGGTATTAATTTGTTCTCATGCTGTAATGTATTTGCAGGTTATGCAACAGCCTTAGGGAACTGAACTGCAAGTTGCAAGCTTAGTTTTTACTCTTAAACATACTTGGCAATAGCTCTTAAATTTACTGTGACAGTTACTGTATATGTTGGCTTTTGTCCATGTGCTGAAAGTACTGCAGACTTTGATTCTCTCCTTTGAACGTTTTTTTATTGAACTCCTCTCAATTGAGGCAGACTGTCCTTTGAAATGCGTCCTGTCAAAGTCGCAGAGATTTGGAGCTTTTTTCCCCCTTGAGAGGGACAGACCACTCGGCACATCAGTTGGTAGCAGCCACTGAGCTTTGTCTGGCAGATGGGGCGCAGCGGTTGCTGCTGGGGCGTATGGAGATAGTTCTCACCAGGAGCAGACTTCAGCCTCCTGGCTCTGGTCCTGGGAATGGCCTGACTCTGTGTCACACAAGCAAGCAGCCCTCCCGTCTACCTGGCAGTTTGCTGTACTTGCTGTTAGAAGTGCTGTGCCCTGTTTTTTCCACTGAAAAAAGTGGTAGAGTGGGAGGAAGCATCCCAAAGACTGCTAGTTCCTTCACGCTCTAAAATTGTCACATAAAGCCAGTCCCAAACTAATGTTACGTTAATCAGTAATATCGATTGCTTGAAAATTTCACAGTCCTCAGGACTCTTTGGAACCCATTATAACGGCTGTATGTTTGTCTGTTAGGCATTTGTAGAAATTTAATTTTGACCTATGTCTATATGCTGGGATTTATGCCCATTTTTTTGCTGTGTGTCTTCTGCTTCCCAGGAATGTTCAACTTGTGCTGCAAGTCTTAGAAAAGCAACCCTTGCTTGCAACCCTTACTGCTACTGCCCTTTGCAAAGGGTATGAACTCTATGAGCTCGTACTTTAGATGAGTTTTCTTCCTTGCTCCAAAGTAAAATTTCTTAATCTGACAGAATTAACAGTACAGCTTTCAAATATTTGTGCTGCTATTTTGGGTAAAAAGGAAACTTTTGTGAGTCAGGAGGAGAAGATGACTATCTTGCTGCTGTCAAGTGTGTTTCTGAGAACTTAATCAGTGTGCAGGTACCCAAAGCCTTGATTCACTTGGAATTCAAGGAACTGGCAACCGCTTCTCTCTGTCCCTCTTGTCACGCTGTGGAGGCCACCAGTGTCATGTCCTGTACTAAAAGCAGAATATAAATGTAAGCTTGAAGAGGTAATTTGAGGTTTGGGGGGGGCTTTTGACTGGGTGGCAGCTGCAGCTTGAAACACCTCATCTCATAGAGGCAAGGTGCCTGCAGCAGCTGCTTATGCTTCACATCTCCCTCTCTTAACAGCAGCCTGGCCTGGCAGAATGTACTTGTGACAAAATATCTATGGGTTTAATGAGGGTGAAACTTGGCAACTATTGCCCAGAAAAGCACTGCCAGGAGTGTGAACACTTTTCAGATGGCTTAATGCAGTTAATGATCGGTTGTTTCTTCTCAGATAGTAACCTTTGTGTGAAACACATTGCCCCTTGCATTAAAAAAATCTGCTCGGTTCTGTAACTGCAGACAACGTATACAGTTGCATCAGCCCAAGACTGTCCTTAGTCAGCAATTTTGATTTCCAAAACATGATCAGGAGGATTGCTGCACAAGAAATATTCAACATGATCCTTACTTGTGCTTTGGTTTAGGCTCTATGGATTCTTTTAAATGGGCAAAGAGGAGGGAACTGGGTAAAAGTATGCTCTTGCCTAAGCAAGGGAACAAACTAGAAAAACAGATGGTGCTAAAAATAGTTTATTACCGAGGTCTAAATATGGCTCTGATTTTTTTTTTTTTTTTTGCTTATAAATAATGCAGCTATAAATCATGCTAGATATCAATAAGTATTGAATCAACTCCAAACTGCTGAGTGTTACAGAACCTTTTGGCTGCTTTCCAAGCTTGGTGTTATCCTCCATTCATAGGATCAATGTTTAATTCCTTAACGGGGGAAACCTGAAGAATTCATCCTCTTTGAATGGAAACGTAGACGCAGGGAGCTTGAATGAGTAGCCACAGGCTAAGGCATCCCATTGCAATGGAAGGGGAGCCGTGCTTGATGAGTTCCTGCTAGGTCGCAGCCAGGATGAATCTCTCCCTTTCTTTTCCGAAACGCATGAACAATCAAAGGCTCCTTTTTTATCTATTGTTGCCATGGAGGGCGTCCATTTAAAGTTCAAATTCCAGCAGGCTTGGGAAGAAGGAAAGGAGATAGGAGTAGGCTGGGCTGGGAGATGATAGGCAAGCATCAAAAGTGAGCTGAAGACAAGCCAGCACTTTGTCCTGTGACAGGACAGGCTGGGCGTACTTGGTTTTGAATGGATGCCTGGAAGTTTTTTGGAGTAGTGAATGAAACGCTACTGAGGTAGCAGGCGCAGAGAGCATCTGGTGTTTTGCTTTCTTTGCATCAGCAGAGTGGGTCACAATGTGAAATTAGGTCCGAAATGGCATGTAATGAAGTGAGCCCTTGTGCTGGAGGCTCCCTGTGCTCTGACAGCGAGGGAGCGTAAGACTTGATGATAGTGAAGGAAAGGAAATCTCATTAAGGATAGAGGTTTTCCCCACTCTTTTGTAAATGGTGTTCTGTAAGAAACATCTTGCGAGTAGCTGGAACTTCTCAGGGCTGGTCAGTGCTGTGTTGCTTTATCAGACCTGAAACTAGCTTTGTATGTTTATGGTACTTTTCTGTAAGCAATGTGCTAATAAGAGGAGGAGGCACCTTAGTATCTGCTTGCGGATTTGCTTTTCCTTTCTGGCAAGTTCCTGTATGTACAAGTAAGTATTTGTTGTTGAAAGAGCTAATGAGTACCAGACCAGCTGCATTTGACATCATGAGAAAAGGGGCCACCTATTAACTCACAAGCCAGGTTTCAGCCAGCTGTGGATAAATTCTTTTTTAATTATTACTTAGCCTGTCATAAAATTGGATTACACTAAAATTATTGGTGATGTTGTTTGGAATACAATACAATATTGAGTTAAGAGCTATGGTTCAGTGTTATATATAGGGTACTTACAGTTCATGTGCCTAAGCTGCACTAGAGGGTTTAAAGAGAGGTGAGAGCACTTCTCCCAGGTTTTACCCATCTGCGTTTTGGCAGGTGGCAGGGGATTAGTTTTTTTTCCTTGCTCTAAATTGAAAGAGATGGTGGCTAGCAGAAGGGTTGAGTAGTGTTTTATCATTGATATGGAAACTTTTTTCCAGATCTCTTGGCAAAAAATGAAATCCCAATTTAATATTTTAACATTTATTAGAAAATCAGTTATACTTCTTTAACTTAGGGTAATTTTGGGAGAGGGGCTTCCCTTTATACTCACTATTCTTGTAATAACATGGTAATCAAATTAATAGATTAGTGCATCTTTATAGTACCAGATTGGAAGAACTCGCTTCGTGCTGAAACTAGGCTTTGGTCTTCCATACTCTGAATATTACCTGTTGTGAAATTTTCCTTGCTTTTTGACAGTCACTTTCTGACTTGATGCATTGTCTTCTGAAAGAGACCTAAGACAAATTGATTTACTTGAGGTTTTTCTCTACAGGGAGGTTTATTAAAACCACTTTGGAAAGACTTAAGTTTAACTGTCACTTTGTCTTTTGTTAAGTCTTGCATTGCATAGATCAATTCCTGCTGCACATATATGCTGCTACATAGGTGTGATAAAAGCAAAACAGATGTCCCAAGCACGTGAAAAGGAACTGATTTGAATTTATCTACATCAATTAATAGTATCAATTTGTTCTTCCATTAGGATGGCAAATACTGACTTGTTTTCGTGCTCTTTCAAGTATATAGAAACTGAAGAGACTGTTGGGTTTTTTTGTTGCTGTTAGACACAACTTTTAATGGAGTACAGTTATAAAAGCAGATGTTTTCTGCATAAGTGATCTGGGAGGTGATGCTTTGGTGTTGAGGTTAGCCTGCAGATAATCAAATAGCTGATCTGTTCATATACTTGAAAGTACTCTGTTCTTTATGTGCTGACGATGACACATGCTTCTGCAATAAAACTGAAGTATTACCAGAAATTGAATTTTAAATAAATGAGACTTCTGATGAGTTTCCTGATTGCAGTTTCCATTATAGTACTAACCATGTGACTAAAACTTGAAAGGTGTTTATGGTATGCTAGGAAGCTTGCAACTTGTGGTAGTATAAACAAATTTGAGTCTTTAAAACAAGGGGTGTGTAATACTTGAATATATACCTTTTTGAATGTTACAGCTTTTTTCATGCAAACTCTGATTTCATTACCAAATAGAGGAAAACTGACATTGGCCATACAGTGAGAAGTTGAGTTCAGTTTTAATGTTACCACAGTGTTTTAGGATTTTGAATGCCGACTATCTTATGCAGAACTTGCTTACAGTTTGCTTCTCTTCTGACTTGGTCTGCTGTATTTTGAAACATGTATTGCTGTTTTTCCGTGTAGGTGAAGGATAAAGGACCGTATATGTGGTTTTCCTGACTTAACCTTTTTTAGAAAAAAACACATTGAGTATCAACTGCTGAAGTGTTGTCAGCTTTGGTATTTTAACCAATAAACAAATTTGCCTAAATCATATCTAGCAAACATAAGGTTTTTTTAGCACAAGTTGACTCGGTATTAAAAGTAATGTATAGCAAGCTTGCCACTTGATGTCGAGAGCACTTCCTGAGCCACGTAGTTTCAGAAATGTTCAAAATGGTCCAAAATCAGATAGTAAGCTAGAAAAAGGGAGTACATGTATAAGAGATTGAAGGTGAACAGTGCTAATTCTGTTCTTTCTAAACAAACGTGTTGTGTTGAACTTGTCTCTGGAAATAATTAGTGGCAAGAGTCCACCTACAGTTTGAATTAATGCTCCTACAAGAATTTATTGGTAAATTGTGGCTTTTGCATCAAGTTGAGCAAAAGATTTGTAACAGCACTTGTACTTTGTCTGCGTATGCATGTACCCATGTGTGCCTGTGTGCGCTTGTATAACAAGATCTTAAGGCTTTGTTTTGGATAAGTATTCCTGTAGTGGAGAACTGGTCCAAAGAAGGGGGAACTGCTCCCAAGCTGAGGTCGTGTTTCCGTTTCTCTCCCATCCCCCCTCTCTGGCAGAAGTGAACTTTATGGCCCAATTATAGTATCCCTTAAAATGCTAGTTATGATGGAGTGCCAGCATAACCCAATAATATAGGTGAGGCTGACATCTGTCAGTAACTAATGAGGGCAGCCTTAGAATCAGGATTTGGAGTTTACTTCTCTAATTTCTTATAAATTTGACCCATTGTATCAACTTAATATTTGACCTGAGGATACAAAAAAAAAAAACAAAGAACATGCTAGAATTTTAAGAGAAGTTGGTACATGGGAGTCCTCCGCAAAAATCAGTGCATATGTGATTCAGTTGTGAAAGTAATTGTTTACAGCTCACAGCAAAGTCATGAAGGAATAAGACCTTGGCTAAACTGCTCAGGGATAGAAGTTCTTTAAAAAAAGATGACACATAAATGGCAGGAAATGAAGCCAATATGGTCATGTTTTGAAACCACAAGGGTCAAATCCTGTCCTGTGTTACACTGGTGCGTAATCAGTCTGCTTAAACTCTGTTACTTGAGAACAGTTTGGCATGGTAAAGTGAACTTCAAAATGTGACTATTAGGAGTTTTGTGGAATCACAGCTACAGCTTTTTCTCTTATTGTTTGAATGCATCTAGTTAGAAATCTGGTTTGGAGGTAACTTTTTTGTTTATGTTTCAGAGCTGATGGTAGTATGCAAGTCTGTTAATTCATCTGTCGGAGGAATAATGCATTAGAAAGCTTCAGCTACCCAGGGTGGTCTTTGTTTTTGAATTCTGAATCCCCAGATATTGAGAGATGATACTGCAAACAACCATAATCTTGTTAAGCAGGTTTTTTTGTACTGCTCAGGGATATCAACATTTCGATCAACTGTGGAGTGGTTAATATATATCTCTGTGTGAAGGGATTTCTGTGTAGCTCACGTTAATCATGTGAGCGTGCTTTCTTATTTCCCGTCTTAAAATGCAGAAAACTAGATGCATATTTCTAAAATCTGTGTGAATTGGACATTATTTAAACTAAGTGTCTATAAAATAACTTTTTCATATTATTAAGCAAGCTGGTAATACGCACTTTAAGTTGTTTCTTGTTTCCAGAGCCTGTGTTTCTTCTCTAAAAGGAAAGGTAAAAGTTCTTGAATTGGAAAAGATGGAACAACTCTGGCAAAACATGAATCATTTCTGTTGGGAGAGAGCATGTGCTTACATTGTTTCCCTTGTGCCCTTCTACTGCAAAACCAGATGTGTTCATCATCCCTGCATGAACACAAATGGGGCAGCTGTTTGTTCATCACACCATCGCTCGCTAATGCAGTTGGGTGATGTGGATTTGACAGATTGGAGCCTCTCGAGCTTGTGCAGCTCAAGTACAGTAGAAGCCCAATTCCACATTGTCCAGCTCTTCAGTTTATCCATAAGGGGGATAAATCCACTGTCTGTATTAGAGATGTGGTTAGGATCAAGCAGGGAGTAGAAAAATAACTAGATAGTGTGCAAAGACAGTTGTTTCCTTTAAGGCAGAGCAATTGCTTTGCTCCTGCAAGAGACCCCAAGCTGCAGCTCCTGCCTAAGCAAGAATAAGAGCTAGAACTGGTCTTCCCAGCCACCATTCCTGCTATTTCAATGCCTTTTTGAGTCTTTTCGCTATGGTACCGCTTTCCCTTTGAGGAAACCTCTGTTCTAATGCATCGGTGCATTTCAGACGAACGCTGCTGCCATATCTAGTAATTGTCTTGTTTGGTTTAATCTTCTTTCTCCCTGGCCAAAGTCTCATACTGTATTATTCAGCTGAACAAAGCAAATGTCATTGTGTTCCACTCTGTTTGACGCTATATTGATTATCGGCCAGTTCAGAACAGTTAAATCTACTGTGTGAGCCTCTTCTGCTTTAGTTAATGGAATAATTCACAGCATCTGTAGGTATTTATGCTTGCTGGACTGGTACTAAGAATAGCTGAAAATTTTTGCTTAATTACATGCAGGTGAAATAGGTAGGCCTGACGGTTGTTGAATGTAATTCCACATTCTCATAATAAAAGGTTGCATGATTTATACTTACTGAAACAGGAAAGGTAAAAGGTTGCAGTTCACAAATTCACCAAATTGGAAAATGTAAGATGCCAAATTCTTAATTAAAATTCCATCCTATAAACTATTTAAAATGCAGTTTAATGTTAGCCTGGGTTTTATATAAGGGGAAAATTGCCATATATGTTCACCCTCTTCATGTTAGTATTGCTGTTGAATCATGTTCTTGACTGTATTACAGAAAGTACTGCATTAACTCACGTAGCTTCCAATTTGTCTTTTAAAAACAAACAAACAAGTTGAGCCCTGTGATGAATGGCCCTGGGCTTGTAGAAACTGCTAAACCCCAGCACCTGAGTTTCCTGCACTAAACTGCCCCTGTCCACCCAAAATTTAATTTAGAAAGGAATGATTTAAAAAATGGTGGTTGTGTTTTGTCTTTTAGAGAGAAACACCTTTAGACTGACCAGCTATTCTGTAATCTGCTTAAATACCTTATTTTATGTCACTTGATGTTGAACTTAATTGAGCACATGTGCACACTAAGCACATGGTGGGGGTGAGCTAATAGTTCTAAGGGGGGCCTGTGGAATTTTTTTGTTGTTTAGATGATCTTTGCAAACCACTACAAGGAAAAGATGTGGAGAGGATATTTAGTTTGAATGTAAACTTTGATTTCATACATGGAGAGCCCATCATGAATAATTATTGTCTGACTTTGGGGCAAGGGGGAAGGAGGTATTCAAGTTGAACTTCATCTGTTGTAGCTGTAATCCCTACTGTATTTGGGATCTGCCATGCCTGTGTCTTCACTGCTATCACACCAAATTCCAAATAGCAACGTGTGATTTTAATTGGGTCTTACAAAGTTTCCTAGCTAAGCAGAAAGGCTGCTGTACAGGTCTGAAGACTGCAGTGCATGAGTTTGTTCCCAAAATCAATCCAATGTGTGTGGACTGCAGTGGTGCTCGGGCAGACAACTGGATCCCCAATCCTCCCCAGTCTTTTTGCATTTTGTTTTTCTCATTTGTAGACTTTTAACTATTCCAGTGGTTTCTGTCAGTTGTCTCGCCTGATGAACACCCTTGTATTCTTGCATATGTGAGTATAATTAGACAAATTTAGCATTTCACTTAAATATTTTTATTTCGTTAAGCCGTAGTATTTTTTCAACTAATAGCACTAAATAAAAAGCAAAATTAAATCACAAATTCTTACAGCTCAAACAAAACTTAAAGATACCGTGGCACAATTTAAAATATACGCATAAAAATCTAGGCCAATAAATAGATCAACTTTCATGGTAGACTACGCCAGAAGCTGCATGCTTAAATCTAGAACAGTCTGGATAGTGGAAGATGAAAGCCTGTTACTTCATGATGCTGTTTAGCATCTGATGTGAAATGAGTTGATGTCAGTTTACTTCTCTTCCTGGGCACCTACATCTAAAAAATTAAAATAACCTTTGAAGATACAGCAGAGACAAAGTACTGAACAACTTTCATTTCAAGTCACAGCCATATTGCTGCATGTCAGCTTGTATTGATTTTTAACTAGGTCTTTGGCTTTGCAAATAGGATTTACCTTATTTGACTACAAGAACTGCAGCAGTAATTTCATCTCTGATGCAAGGAATGGTTATTATAGTAAAGTGGCCTATTACATGGCAAAATGGTAGAGGTTGTTTGCTCTTTCTCATCCATATCCAGTATTCCATGCTTTTTTTGCTTCCTAGCTATAGGTGATAAAATAAGCATTGCATCTTTTAATATAAAAATACATGCCAAATTTCCAGGAAAGTGAGGGGTGACTACAGAGCTACATAAAGTGAACAGCATGTTTGGTTCCCAAAATGGATTTGATTAGAGATTAGATTTTGCCCTTGAAGGTGTCAGGAATTTTTTAGGCATTTGATTCTGTTTCCGTGAAATACATAAATAGAAATGTTGTTAAGTACTTGGTTTGTAGGTCAATGCAAGAAAAAAAAAAAGGCTTCGCTTTTGGTTTGTTTCAAATGCATAGTTTAAAAATCTGCAATGGTTTTTGACCTGAAGTATTTTTTTAGTCACTTGAATTTAAAAACTTAATGTGTTTCTACAGCTTTGATTTCTCATTTGAGCAGGGAGAAATTCTTTCCCAATTAACTTTGTTTTTTAGCTTTTAGAATGTATTAGCGAGCTTCAAGCATGTAACATCATGAAGAATACTATATTGTTTTCTTCCTGTCAGCACTACTTCATACCCAGGAAGCAGTATTTCTTCTCAACTGCAAGCTTAAAGCTAAGGTTATCTGTGAACACTGAAGTGTTCACAAAATGCTCAGTGCTATTCAAGACAGAAAAGTCAGAGTCAAATGTCAAGAGCTTTACTCCACAGAAAGGTTAATAGTTTGTTACATAAGCACAGCATTTTTCTTACTATTTTTTTACTTTATGCATTGTAAAAATGCAGGGACTAGGACTGTGGTGGGATATTTTTTTTTTTTTAACGTGTACAACCAGCTGAGATTCCTAATGACTTACAGTAAGCACTGTACGTGTCTCCAACTTGAATTGTTGCAGGTAATATTAATACAAGTAATTAGATGCATGAACTGAAAACTCAGTTTCCAGGGAGGGACACTGTTCACATCTACTTGTGGTTGGATGTGATGTCAGTCAGTTGATGGTATGTTCAGAAAGCAGTTTTTCAACATGATTCAATGAGCTGCTTGGGACCAGTCTCTTGTGACAGTTTGTTCTTATAATTTAAAGCCCTTCCTTAAGTCTCCCTCTTCACTTCATTAAATGAAGTCTCTTCAGTGCAATGAATTTGTACCATGGTTGGACTTCATTATTGCGAGTCTAAAGTGTAACCTCTTAGGGGGGGTAGATTAGTGTCTGAGTTGTGAACACATCGTGGTGTATGTGGTGCTTCTGATCTAAAACTTAACCATGGCATGAGTTACCAACAGTAAAGGCATTTGGTTTTGAGCCAGCTTGACTTATCTATAAGAAACATAAGTCCAGGGAGTGAATTAAGGACCTTTGAAGCCCTCAAAGCGAAATGCAGCCCATCTAATTTGCTCCTTCCCCGTCTCCATTGACTGGCTAGGTTCTGGGAAGCAACGGAAAAAGCCGCACGTTGCTCCATGCTCGGGCTTCCTCTTCAGTGTTTTACAGTTGGATTGGTTGCTGCTATTCCGGGTTCTCCTCATCATGAGGATCACTGCATCACCCACATCTTTCATATCCCTGGTAGAGACCTTAGCAGTTGAGAAACCCTATGTGCCGGTGTCTCTTAAAGCAGCATCTCTTGTGTTGTGCAGTTGTAGGCAACAGTCTCAGGATGGGACAGAAAGCAAGCCAGATAGACTAGTCTAATTAGTCTGACGAATTCCTTCTTTTCCTGAGCTGATGGCTTCAGGGAGCAGCTCATCCTGTCACGATGACTAGTGCTGAGAAGCAGTAGGATGGGCTGAGGGCTTCTGGTGGTTTCAGGCTTCCTCTGCTCCTTGCTTTGTGCCAGCTGCTGCAGCTGCACCTCTTCAGAGCAGCTGTATCTTCCACCCCTATTCATAACTGGGGGCGGGGGGGAAATGGGTGGACTCAGTGGATGATGGGGGCACGGGGAAGAAGCATGAGAACTGCTGCTCCCATTATACACTAGGTTTTCGTGCACATAAGTGACTTATTTTTTCCCTTGACTACTGTAGCAAATGCTCTAGTTTTGTTAGTAAAACAAAAACAACCTTTTTATTGCTTTTGATATTTGGAAAGTGATGTATTATGGGTTTCTGAACTAGAGGTTTAGTAAAGAGCACAGACATTAGTTTCCTTTCAAGCTACTCAGGGCCTTTCTTGTTTGCTTTGTATGGCAAGGGTCTAGAGAGATTTCTTTTATTTCCTTCCCCGCCATTGTTTTCAGTACAAAGTGTTTTTTTCTTAATATTCAGACATTTTATCGCCTCACTTCTTTTAAAACTCTGAGTTTCTTTTTTCTTTTTTTTTTTCCATCACACAAAAGAATACTTTTAGCTGATTGAGTTCTGTCCATTGCCAACTGTGGACTCTTTTGTCTTGCTAGTCCAGCATCCTTTATAAAATGAGGACCATTGAGCAAGTACTCGCAGGCTCCCCACTGAGCACAATTGTGCTTGAAAGGTGTGGTACTGTACCAGTGTAACATGTAAAGCTGCAGTTTAGAGGGCTTGAATGCATTGCAATTTCTACCTTTTGCTTTGTGAAAGAAGTGGGATTGTGCTGTGAGATAATAAATCCACCTATTTTTAGTTTGGTGCAGTTGTGACAAGTGGGTGAACAAAGAACCAGTTGAATGCACTTGCTGTTGTGTTGAAACGGGCTAAAAGTTCCCATTCAAGTGGTTTCAGCGCAGTACAGCTAACAGGCAATTTTCCATTTATGTACACAAACCTTCTAGAAAGACAGCTGTGTGGTTGGATTAATTTCTAGCAGTAAATTGAATAAAAGATATTTTGAAGGAGGACTTGGGAATTCCTTTCTAAAACATTGAAAGCAGAACTTTCAAAGCTTTCCTTTATTTGATCCCTTTCCTTCCCAGCACCTACTATAACATTTAAAGAACTGAAAATATTGTCCCCTATATGGAGATACACAACAGGAAATGTGCTTTTTCAAAGCAATGAGATAGAATTAGGATTAAAATATCCTTTGGCACTTACTACTTCAAAAAATATACTGGTTTACTTTTAAGTAAATATGAGAGAAATTCACACCTCTTAGTCATAAAAAGGAGCTCAAATGTTTGTACTTGAATAAGCTGTAAGTGAGCTATATAGAAATGTTATGAAAACAGGAATGTACCAAACTGTTTTCATAGGGGAGTGAAATTTGGAAATAGAAACATTTTGATCATGCAAGGTTATCAATTTTGTTGATGCTAGTCACATGCAAAATTGGATGTGGGTTTTAACTGTGAGTAACGGACTTTGGATTACTCCTGACAGAACTATGGTCAATGGTCGTCTTTTTTTTTTTTTTTTTTTTTTCCCCTGAAAGTTGATCTTTGGATGCAGGTCTTGGAGTTGCATAAATCAGCTTCTAAATGAAGTCTCGTTTGTATCTGTCCAAGCAAACTAGGTTATCCCTTACATATCCTTCTGGCCTGAAACCTACAACTTGGTATGATCTAATGTGTATTATATCAAAGTTTGAGCAAGAGAAGAGCTGTGTGCAAGACAGGCATAACAAACCTCCAATCAATGGTGAAGAGCATCCCACTGAAGTGGCTTCATGTGGTGCAGGCTTGAGGAATACTGCTGCAGTGTCTTACTTATGAAGAGATACCAGCGATGGTGAACCAACATCCCGTACCAATATTGCTGTGCCCTCCTCAGCCTAGTTGTGCTGTGATTGAACTCCAAAACTCAAGTGTGTTGCTTTTTGCTTTTACCCAAGCTTTCCCTCAAATAAACTTTCTATGTAGATTTAATGTAGGGATGTCCAAGGAACTGTATGATCTTGCAGAGTGACCATGGGCTTGTCTGCAAGGTGTTCCACATGTAACGTCTACCCTAAGGGATCAGGCAAATCGATTCATCTCAGTGAGTTTTCCTCACTCTCATCTCCTTCATCCAGTTCTATACAGGCAAGGCTGACTAATTAGTATTTCTCCTGAATTTGTAAAATTTTGTTGAAAAACCTCCCGAAGATATTAGTAAGCTGCTTGTGTGGCTGCTGATGTGCAGTGATGAAGTCGAAAGACTATCCAGTGCTCTGGAAAAGCATCTGGAATATAGAATACTGGGAATGTTGCAATGTCCCTATTTCATTTGAATATATCAATAAAACTAAACTATTTAACCAATGACAAGATGGGGTAAGAAGCTGAAAATGGGTGTGGAAGTTGGTCTTGTTCCCTGTGGATCTACTTGTAATAAAACAATTGCTGTGTGTATGTGAGGCTGAGTCACTTAACTAGTAAGGTATAGAAAGCCACAACTTTGTTCTCCTGGCTCTTACCAGCCCTGAGAGGAGCCCTGACTATTTCACCCTCCTCTCACTGCATGCTTGTATGAGGCAGAATTTAGAAGTTTCTCACTTATTAAAATCTGAGTTCTGCTGTCTGTAGCTCTGGGGTTTTTTTTCTTAAATGTTGCTTTTGGATTCAGTCAAGGATCTCTTACAGTTACATGAGGAGCTTAGGCATCTTATTCCTTCATCTGAGGGACAGGTAGCACACTTACTGAGGTTTTCTTTTTCTTTTTCCTTTGTTCTGAATAAAGGTGAGTGCCCCTCTGTTTTTAATATACTCTTCATTCAAACAGAATTGCTCAGATTCCTGAGTTCTTGTTCAAATGGTACCCAAATGTAAGATACACTAAGCTGACTCTGGAGCAAGACGTTTCCAGTTGAAGCTTGGTTTTCTCCTGTTCCGAGGTTATCCAAATGTGCCAGTTGCCTTTGCAGACTCTCGTTGTCTCTGAGGCGAAGCCTGAGGGCTCATTGTCTGCATGCTTGGGAACTTTAAGAAATTAATTGTTGACTAGGCTGCAGTGCAGTTGTCTGACCTAAATGCTGGTGTTACCAAATGCTGTGCTCTGCATTTGCCAGAAAGCTAATACATCAAACTCTGGGTGCCTGTAATTCCCCATTTAGTTGACTAAAGCTAGTTTTTTTTCAATTTTTTTTCGACATAAAAAAGGGGCCTGGTAGGTTTGTTGGTTTTTTTTATTCTCTAATGGGAATCTACATAGGCAAAACATCTGTGCAAAGCCAGATTACCTAGTAAGTAAAGACCGATCTTCCTTTTTCTTCGTGCTCCTCGTTGGTTCCAGGATTACTTTAAACATATGTGGCACTCAGATTTTGAATACTTACTCTCAATCCATTCAAGAATTTAAGGAATTTATTCTGCTTCTCCTGTACTGTCATGGTTAATACATTAATGTATTTTTTTTTTAATTCCAGACTTTAAAAAATTCCAAAAGTCTTTGCTCCCTGGACTATGAAGATGATGATGATGACACACAAATGAAGACAATTGTTTCATCCCCATGTGACTCAAATGATCTTATGAACATCATCACCCCTGGTTCCAGTCCGATGAAAGAACAGCTGGATGAAGTAAGGCATCATGGGTCATGCCAAGGTAGCTTCAAAACAAGGGATTACAAGAAAGCAGCTGCAGTGTGTGAAAGCGATGAGGACACAAGTGATTGTGAGAGCACCGAAGAAGGCATCTTTCCTCTAGACTGTGGGGACTTGGACCTAGAGCAGATTGAAAACAACTGAGAGTCAAAGTTGTATGCTAGAATCAGAGTTGTTCTAAATTAAAATGATAGAGGATTACCTTTGCCATGCATAATCCATGTCCCTGAATCTCTGTATTGCCTCTCTTGGGCCTGTGTTAGAAGAAATGTTTCAGGTGGGGGAAAAACGTGAACCATTGTTACCTGTTTAGTCTATTGATCAATATGTGGATGACTACAAAAAAGTAGGAGGTTAAATGTTATTTTGAACATTAAGGAATAATTTTGATTAAAAATTTCCTAACAGATATTTTGCATTTTTATGGCTTTTACAGTTCTGGAGAAAAAGCATCTCTATTTTGAAATGAATTTTCAGAAGGGCATTCTATAAAACTAAATCTGTCTACAGTGATTCTGGTGCGGGTATATGTTGCTTTTGTTAAAGAGCTTAATGTGAAAAGTGAATTGCATAACGAAATTGGTAATAAACCTTCAGATAGAACTCTTAAAACACCTGGTTGACAACTGGTCCAAAATACTTAACTGCCATCTTCGACAGTGTCTGGTTAAAAAAACTTCATAACATGTACAAATGTTCTTTTCATACATTCAGGACTTTTTGATCAAAATATGGTAGTTACCTTAAAGGTTAACATTTTCCATGATTTTACTACTTGAATTGTTTTCTAGCCTGAAGCAATGCTAATTTAGGTGGGATAAAACTGCAAGTAGCTGCCCACCTACTTGGTCATTATCTTTTCTGTGGTTCAAAAGAATGTACAACAAGAGCACTTGAACTTTTAGACAGGGACTTTGTAATGATCAATTCCCCAGGAGGTGATCCCTTCAGCAATACTAGAAGGAAAATAGTCCTTGACTTAAATAAAATGACATTTTGCTTTGCACTTGTGTCTGCTTATGATTTTTACTAGTGGAAAATGTGTAGTCTGTGGTAGATTCTGTAATATGGTAGTTATGTGCAGAATTGGGTGGAGGGCAAGGGCAGATTTCTGGTCATCTGAAAAGAAAGTGACCTCAAATTTGTCTGGGGAGCTGCAGAATAACTCATGCTGGATCCCAAGTGTGTCTCAGTGATTACATACACTGTAATAATCTCAGATATAATACTGTATTCGTTGCAGACTATTGCAACACATACTTGTTTTGTTGGTTCAGCCACAATAAGGATTTTCCTGAACAAGAGGGAAACTAATCTCGAAATGGCTCTAAATTGCATAGAAATTGGGAGGCTTAGATGATGACATTTCTGTGCATCATGTTAGTTTGCTGAAATGAGCCGGCTCCTGCTGTAACTTGTGGCATAAAACCAAAATCCAGCAACATTTTAAGTTGGCTAATGGAATGTGATTAAAATAAGAAATAAATATCTTGAGGCGTATGTCAAAGGCTGTGGTAATGTATGACACAGGCTCCATCCAGCCTTGTGATAAGGGTCAGCCTTTGATCATAAAGAGAACTGAACTTTAATTGTAGAACCAGCTTCCATAACTCGGCATCTGTACAAAACTTTAAAAGTTTGGGTAGCCAGTAAGAAGCTCTAAACTTTTTTTTTGCTTGCTTTTATGACTCCTACTGCACGTACGACTACAAGCGGCAATGATCTGTGATACTGATAGTGGTATCCATGCATAGTAAGGTGCGAGAGCACTGCAAAGACTTGTTGGGTTCTTGGTATGTTAGTATATATTGTGTGGGAGACAGTGAAGCTGCTTACTGTCGACAAAAATCATTCTCCTTTTTCTAGATGAGTAAATAAAGGAGTTGCTGTTGGAGCAAAGACTTTAGTTCCTTCAGAAGCTCCTGTTAACCATGTGTGTCCTACCCCACAGATATTTTCTCTGGTGTAGCACGGGGCATACGGATGGTGGCATACATGTGCGCAAAGCTATTTCAAACAATCTTATGCAACTGAGGATCACTATTCTTGCGACTTCTTCAAGAAATAGCTACTTCAAGTAGTACAAAGTGAGGTACAGCCAGTTTCTTCGTGGGTAGATGAGAAAAGTGCTATAGTGCGGTGATCGGTCATCGTGGGTAATGGAACAACACGGCTCCCTCCCGGACTGCAATTACTAGTTGCAGAACTACATTTCTCTTTGTGTATTCTTCTTAATCGAGCAACAGAGGTAAGTAAAATTGAATCAGCTTTAATGCAGAGTTGTAGCAAAGGCCAATAGTACAACTGGGATCACTTAGAAGCTAATTTATCTGTTTGAAAGCACTCTAGTTAAAAGTGTAATGGCATGGAATGAGAAAGCTAATGTGGCAATCCATTTGGCTCTTCCTCCCCCAAGGAAGATGAACTCCTGGAAGAAGTAAAAGAGGATAATACCTCAGAGAGCATGAATAAAAGGAGGTAAGATGTGCTTTGCCAAGAAAAAAACAAGAACTGAAGCCATTAATACGATGGTGATAGAGCAAAGGCAAAAGATAATATTTATTCTAGCTCTGAAATACGGTCTGGCTGTGATCTCAAGGAACTGACTTTTCTGGCCTGAAAGGCAACGTTCTCCACTCACCTTCTGTAGGTGTGCTGTTTTCAGTCAACAGAAAGCCGCGTTCCTACCCACATGCTGAGGGGTAGGGAGGGGTTTCCCAAGTGAAAGGACAGATATATTTGCTTATGGTAACACAGGACCCGGTCTTCTGGTAAGCCAGTGGTTAAAACTCTAAATAGGTCTTTTGTGGCAACAAACAGAAAGGAGTGGTTTTAGATACTGAAGAACAAGTTTCATGGAAGTAAGAAGTAGTAATTATCTAGTTTAGGCTCTTATTAGTGGGTGACAGGAAAATAAGTAGTTGAACAGCTGTGCAGTAACACTGGTAAATGAAGAAGTCTGATGAAAGGAATCTGTGTACTTTGTCTACAGATGCTAATGTAATCCCCCCCTGCGAACCAAGAGTGAAAGGAATTATTGGTTAAAACTTACTTCAGATGGGGCAGGCTTTGGCTTTGCATCCCCCACAAGATCTGAGGTCCCACTCCAAAAGAAATTCACAGATGATGAATTTGGCACCTTTGTTGCGCTCGATGATAGGATAAAATCTGTAGTGGCTGTTAGGCAAATACAGAAGGTGGTTTGCAAAAAGGGAAAGCGTGGTTTCAGAGATTGAATTGTATTTTGGAAGTGGGCTGAGCAAGGCTGTAAGCAGCTCTGCTCTGGGAGTGGTTTCCTTCCGTCTTGCACCCAGCATCAGAACGGAAGACCATATTGCGTGGGGTTGTGGGAGTTGCTCTAGGTCACTTTATCTTTCATTTTTATTAGCAACCTGGATAACAAAGTCGTATGCATGTTAAATTTGCAGTCAACAGGAAGCAGGACAGATGTAAAAGATAAGATAGCACTAGAATTCAAAATAGTCTTGGCAACTTATAGAAGTGGTGGTGACAGGGAGGAGAGATGGTGGGGAAAGACAAGATCCTTTTCAGCAAAGGCACTAAATTTAGATGGGGTTAACCAACTGCACAAATTCAGAGTCACGCCAACTAGTTAGCATTATTTCAGATAAGGGATCTGGCAGTTTGTCCTGCTGGTGGTAGAAAAGCAAGCGTGAGGCTAAGGGTCACAAATGGCGAGATACTTGGTGAGACTCAAGATAATCCTGTGCTTCACAGGAGCACCTCTTAAGTGTGCAACTTAAGACCCTGCACTGAGGACTAGAGTGTGCAGTGGAGAGTGGCATGACTGATGCCTTGAAAATGTGGGAAAATGCACTTTGTGAGGATGCATTGCAAGAACTGAGCTTGAAATCCTATAGTAGACTGAGCTTAAATTGCAGTTAGGATGAATGATAGTTTCTTCCAAGGCCAAATATTAAAAAAAAAAAAAAAAAAAAAAAGGGAATCACTGAACAGATGTGTGGAAGGTGGTAGTATGGTAGTAGTTCTTCCACAAATGGAGATTCGTTAAGAGCAAGCATCTGTCAGGAGCAGTAGCTACATCCCAGCTTGCTTTGGGGCAGGGGAAAAGGCTGTCTGACTTCCCACAGTCCTTTCATGTCCCATTTTCCTTTGGATCTGTATGACTCGCGTCTCCAAGCAAGCCTAAAAGTAACAAGGTAAATAACTGCTGGAGGAAGGGGAGCTGAGAATAACGTGGTGAAGAAAGCACTCTGGAGCAGAGGTGGGAGCTCCCAGTGCACGGTTCATCTGTAATCACAGAATGGTCAGGACTGGAAGGGACCTCTGGAGATAGTCCAGTCCAACCTCCCTGCCAGAGCAGGGACACCTGCAGCAGGTTGCACAGGACAGCATCCAGGTGGGTAATCTCTAGGTCCTATTCCGAGTTGACATTTGCTAGAATATAGGCCCCTATGTTGTAAGCTTGGGCTTAGAGCATCTTTCTGAAAAACATAAATACGTATTTGTGTGTGCCTGAGTCCATTCTGGTGGGGTGGTGCCCAGTGAATTTATGTTTGCTGTCAGATTGCAGGTGAAGATGCTGATTATCTGTTGATGTGAAGGTAGCCTCTGCCGAACCTCTGAAAACACACGGTTTTGTTGGAAAGTCCTCACTGATGGCTGGCCGAGGCCAGAATAATTTTTTCTCAGTCTGTTCACTGTGTTTATTTTGCAAACTGTATGGTGTTCGCTTTTTAGAAGTACTGGAGTTTAGGTCCGTGTGCTTGCACAGTGGGCTGTCGCAACGGGGCCCATCCTCTCATTAGAAATCATCCAGTGCTGCTCAGCAGATCACCTGGCGTGTTTCCTTCAAGGCCTTGTCCTTAAAAGAGGCGGGCTGGGTGAGTGGCGGGTGTTGCAAAGGACCTGGTCCGGGAGCTGCGGGCTGCCACTTCTACCACGTATCTTTACCTTTTCCTCAGTATTATAAAGGGATGAGCAGCAAATTGTCAAGATCTGGGACCCTGCTGCTGTGGCTGCTTTCCTTGGACCCCTCGGTGGAGCTTGTTAGTTGTTTTACGCACTCAAAATGCGGTTTTGGAGGAGCACTGCTGCCATATGCTTAGCAGCCCATTCTGCTGTGTTTACAAAAGTGAGTTTTGACATCAGTTGTTTTGGAGTTTGTGTGTAATTAACATCATCCAAGTTACTGCTCCCACCACCATCTGGCCAGCACAGTAGTCACCGGTATGCTGAAAGCTGGTATTTACTAGGGGAAAACGAGGGTGCTCTCACTGTCTGCGGCTTCTTGGACCCATCCAGCAGTACTGCTTTTATGGGTTTTTGCTATGGCAGAGTGACTTAGAGATCTATGCTGCAAGTGATTTGAACCAGGGAAATATTTGAACCAGGGAAATATTGGATGAGCTTGATAGAGACAAGTTTAAAACTTCCTTGGAGCAGCATTTCACTCCTTAAACTCTTTAAAACCCAAACCGTAAGATTAAATGTTTCATGGTGTCTCAGTTTGAACAAAGACTTGTGGTGTCCTGATTCAGGTAAGCTTGTCTGATGTGAGCGACGATGTGAATTTAAAGTGAGAGCTGATCTGTTGAATACTCAAAACTTGCGTCCCACTTGCCAAAACAGACATGGCTGGACTCCTCCCTACAGCAGCGAGGAGTGAGAACGTATTCCCAGAGCACTCAGCTACAGGCTGGGGTGATGTTCCACTGCCCCAGCTGCCTCCTCCCGTTTTTTTTTCCTTTGCTCTTCCTTGCTTCATCTTACAGCTACTCCACATCAGGTGGGGGTTTGAGACCCTGACTGGACGGGTTTCGGGAAGTGTCGGAGCTGTGGCTCGGTAGCTACAGCGAGGGGAAGGTCAGTGCTGCGGCCCGTGTGACGTGTGCGGGAGCAATGGGATTGCTCATCGAAACACAGGGCTGCTCACACCTCGGGAAAGCAGGTATTCCTCAAAATCCATTCTCGTCTAGTTCTCAGGTGGAAGAGGAGGGAGATTTTGGAAAAGAGAGACAGAGGATGGCCCTGTACTGTCTGCAGCTTGTGCTTTTTTGGAATTATGTGAGGCTTCAGCCTAGCATACAGTGCCCTGATTGTGCTGCGTGACTCTGCTTCACCCTCCCAACAGCTCTTCCATGCACCGAACGAGACACGTTCCTGTGGGAGATGGAGCACGTGGTTACGTGAATGGAGCATCTTGCATAACGCAGAAAGGCGCATGAGAGCGAATTACAAGTCTGCAGGCAGCCTTGCGTCTGCTGGTTCTGAGGGGCTTAACAATTTTCACCTCTCTCTAACACACGGTTTTAAAAACATTATGTGATACAACTCCTCCACTGAAAAAAGATATGAAAATATACTAATTCTCCAGATTTGGTCATCAGCATTGTCATGATCTTAAGGCCCCCAACAAAGTCACTCACCATGCAAGCTAACAGCCTGCTACTTTGTTTATTGTTTGATAGCGTGGATTCACCAGAGGGGAAATAAGATGCGTGTTTTGCAGATGCCTTCATAGCTTTTTACTTACCAAGAAAGCAATGTCCGTGCCTAGGGAGCGTGGGTTTTACTCTGGATCTTTTTAAGCCTGGCTATTACAAGATGATCTAGTTCTGGTTTTCCCCTCTGACTCGTTAGCATCCCCAATGCCTCCACATCCCCATCAAGCTGTTCTGCCTCCCGTGCTGCTCAGTTACATCCATCATCCTCTCTGTTTGGAAAATCCTGTCCAGAGCTGTTGGAAAAGTTTGGGTGGTATGTGGGTTATCCGGGCAGCAGCAGGGAGCCGGGATGGCAGGCGGATGCCCAGCGCATATGAAATGTTTAGAGAGTTGAGATGCCAGTCTCAAATCTCAAATAAGAGTTTATAAACTGGTGTGATTTTTCCAGCCCTTAAAGCAAGGTCAAAATTGGATGAAATTTTACAGGAATTACAAATGCTGATTTGTCACACTGGCTTTGTGACGATCACAGTCACCCTGACAAAGTCCCTATAGATGCTAAGGCTTCTTAGCTAGGTGATTGGTGGTTTGTTTTGTTTGTGTTTTATTTGCTTGTTGGGGTTTTGGGTTGGGTTGGTTTGTTTGTTTGTTTTTTAATTGAACAAAGGAGATAATTATTTAAAGGCATTTCTATCAGTCTGCTTTAGTCAGAG
Source organism: Vanellus vanellus (assembly GCF_965231255.1). Classification (NCBI taxonomy): domain Eukaryota; kingdom Metazoa; phylum Chordata; class Aves; order Charadriiformes; family Charadriidae; genus Vanellus; species Vanellus vanellus. Next base: position 51,686,391 of record NC_138909.1, on the reverse strand, counting down.
CTAGTGGGAATGGTCAGGCTAGTCTTTAGGCACAAGCCTCTGAGGTCTCACCAAGAAGTTTCCTAAATCCATTGGTCTTCAGGAAAAAATTTTAGCCCATACTCAGGAAAGGACTGGGGCTGTAAGTCTTGTTTGTGCATTCATAAAGCTATCTATACCTTGAACTCCTGAAGTTGTGTTTATCTTGCCTAGTAAGAGCTGTTCAGAATGGTAGCGGTGACCCTAGAGGCTCTCAGACAAGAAAGGAGCAATTCCTAAATGTATTTTTTTCCCCTAGCTCATTTGTCTAATGCTGCATTTTCACACACTCCAGTACTCAGCCTTACACCTGTTCCTAAATCCATTTTCAAGGGGTACCATCCAGCCTCATTTCCCCACGTTTCTTTAAACGTCCCTCTCACAAAGGGCTCTGCCCCAATTGATCTGGCTTCATTTTCTTTTCCCGGGCGCTTGCATACCCCAGCGAACCCAATTGCTGGAGAGGGGCTGAACTGGGAGCCCCTCGAGTGCTGCTGTGGCTCCCCAGCACAGAAGATGCCCGGGTGGGGGCAAAAGCTTGAATATGCAAGCGGAGCGAGCCGGATGTTGGGGACAACAGGGGGATATAATCCATTTTGCCAACAGCCAGCTGATCGGCTGCGGGGCTGCCCCGCTCCCCCCATGCAAATGGAGCGGGGGGCACGAGCAGGCAGCTGGGCCACCGGCCGGAGCAGTAAGCTGGGCTTTGTAAGGTGGGCTGCCTCGTTAGCCGGGCCGTTGCGTGTACCCGCCATGCTTTGGGATGGGGCTTACCATTTGCCAGCCAAAACTTCACCTTGGGCCCCACAATGAGGCACGCACAAAAGCCCCAGGGTGTTTAAGGAGGGGGTGGGGGGCAATGCTGGATCCTTAAAGTCAGTGCAAATGGCCTTTGTAATGCAGTCTGGGTAACTCCCCCTGCCCGTGGCCCTGCTCCTCTGCCCCCCCCCCCCCCCCCCCCCCCATCTCTTTAGTGCAACAAGAAAGGTTGTTTTTGTCCAAAACTGGGCACGGAGGTACAAAAAACTGTGATGTTTCAGCAAGCATCCAGGCTCTGCCATAGCAGGCTGGCAAGTCCTGTGCTGTTGCCCCCATTTTAATCCCTTTGACAACGTGCTGGGGTTCGTGGGGTGGTGTACCCATCTGTCCTTATTGCCTTGGTGTCAGATTTGTTCTGCAATGGGGTGGAAAGCTCCAGGTTTGCACCTTGTCTGGGAGAGAACTGGGTGGGCTGCGATGCAGACGATGCTGGCTGGCACCAGCCCAGCTCCCACGGGGGATACAGAATCACAGAATGGTCAGGGTTGGAAGGGACCTCTGGAGATCATCTAGTCCAACCCCTCCGCCAGAGCAGGGTCACCTACAGCAGGCTGCACAGGACGGCATCCAGGTGGGTTTTGAATGTCTCCAGAGTGGGAGACTCCACAGCCTCTCTGGGCAGCCTGTGCCAGTGCTCTGCCACCCTCAAAGTAAAGTTCCTCCTCATGTTAAGATGGAACTTCCTATGTTCAAGTTTGCACCCGTTACTTCTTGTCCTATCACTGGGTACCACTGAAAAAAGACTGTTCCCATCCCCCTGGCACTCTCCCTTTAAGTAATTATAAGCATTAATAAGATCCCCCCTCAATCTTCTTTTCTGTAGACTAAAAAGACCCAAGTCCCTCAGCCTTCATCCCACTGTTGGGCTATGAAATGGGGTCTCGGGTTTGGAGGTGCACGTTGGGGACAAAGAGCTGGATGCCCCCAGCCAGTGAGTGGGGCAGCCCTGGGCATCAGGCACCTCTGTGGGGGTGGGATGGGACATCAGCCTGCACGTCTATCCTGGCTCCGTGGTGCCCATGATGGGGAGAACGGTGGCAGAGCTGTGGTCTGGTATCCTCCATCATCGCTGGGGCAGGGACTTATGGCCCCGGGCTGGGCTGAAACAGGGTTGAGGTGCCCCAAAGACATTTTACAAAAGGCACCTGCCCTTTCCTTCCTCCTTACCTGTCCCCAGAGCTTTCTCAGCCACGCAGGGCAGAGAGGCAGGAGGGCAGCAGGAGTGACCCCTTTGAAAAGAGGGGGCAGAGAGGAGCACGGGGTGCTGCAGTAGAAGATTGGGAGGGAGTGATGTGCAGCTGTGTGCTGGCATGGGTGCCTCCAAGAGCAGCGCCTGTCACCCCGCGATCGTGCTGGTCTCTCTTTAATCCCACCCACCGGGCTCTGGCCCTGCTGTGCCTTGCTGGCTCTCCACCGGTTGTTGCGGAGATGTTGGCTGCATTTTTCATCCTTTGCCAAATACGCACCGGTGCCTGGGAGCGCTGCCCTTTGAAGCCAATGGCAAAACCTCCCCGGAGCTGCATGCTGTGGGTGGATGTGCTGCACCAGCACCTCTCACCTTACCATCCCACCTGCGTGGTTGTGAAACACGTGGCTCCTGTGAAAGCGGTTCCCGGAAAGCACGCTTCATGTCTCCGCTGCCATCAAAACCTCAACGTGCGGTGCTATGGGTGGCCCAAGGGTGGGATGCAGGGATGCTCTGCCCTCCGTGCAGCTGGGGCACCGGTCACATGGATGCCCTGCGTCCTTCTTTTGGACAGAGGTGGGAGCAGGGCTGGAAAAATAAGAATGGCAATTCATCTGGGCGAAGGCTGAGCACCGTTTCAGGGGCTGGAAGTTCAGGCAGTGTGGAAATCAACCCCTGCAAACTTTGAACTGCAATTAGTCATGTAAATTGTCGGGCTCTTGAATGTTTAACTGCATTGTTTGGAGGGGAGTCAGAAGGGACCGACAGAGACCCGACAGAGGGTTTGTGGGGGTCTTGGGAGAAGCTGCTTGTCACAGTGAGATGTTTGTGGGGGAGGAAGGTTGTCTTGGCCAGGCAGGTTGGTAGATGGGTTTCCAAAGCCAAAGGAAAACAGTGGATCACGGATGAAATGAATGGAAGAGGCCTACCCCTTAAGACATTGAACCAGGTTTGCGCAGTGTAACCCACAGAGGAATTTACTGCACTTGGCAGCAGTATCGGCTGTGTGTAGCAACACTTTTAAGTGTGCGGCGGATATAATTCTCCTATATTCTTCCCATCCGAAGTGCTTGAGTAACTTGATCTATCAGATCCTCTCAGCCCTCTCCTGTCTATGCCCTGGAGCCACTGCTGGGGAGAAACCCCATCCTCATCTGCAGGTAGGAGGTCTTTTCCCCAGAAAGACCCCTTTTTGACTGTCAGGTGTTTGAAACCTGACTTATTCTCCATTTCTCACTCTCTCACCAGAAAATCAGTGCTTCTCTTGATATTAATTCTTGCAAATAGCTTTTACTGTCAACATTAATGCCTTTTGCAAGTAGCCCATCTAAATATTTAACCGATTCCTGTGGAGATAGTCCAGGCTATTGGGAAAATAACTTGCCTTCCTAGGATGTCTCTACTGTCTGGTAGAAGTCGTTCAATGTTTTCAGTATAATATATTTTGAATCACAATTAGTTCTCTCTTTTTTTTTTTTTTATTTCTCTCCTTTGTAAGTGGTTAAGCGATTAGATGAAGGAAATTCGTGACCATAATATGCCCTGGCCTAGACACTCCATGCAGCACTCTGCGCTTTCCAGACTGGGAGCAATTCAGCCTCCTGGCCACCATTTTTTTTTTTTTTGCAGCAGTGATAGAAATACCCTTATTTTACTGACGACGGGACTGCCAGGATGATTCTGGGCTGCAGATGGCAAGGGGAGGCTTCCTCCAAGAAGCTGTGCTTTCCTGATTACACGTGCTCAGACACTACAATACCAACGCACACGATTTCCAATACTCTCTTGTATGCTTTGGGGTCTGTGCTCAGGTCCTGTGCTCTATCTAATAATTGGGACAATACCTTAAAACCGATGAGGGAGGCTGTGGTGGAGCTGGGGATGGACACAAGTGCGCTCCGGTCTCCCTCCCGCGTTGCCCCTCGACTGTGTGGTCCTGGAGAAGCTGCTCCTCGGGGCTTTTAACATCAGGCGTGTTCCCCTCTCGCTTGGTTTTCCCAGCAGGACCCATGTGCTAAAACACCCTTTGCATCTGGGTTGCAGCTACTTTCTATAACTGTAACGCTGTGCGTCTGTGTCCCCCCACCCCCCCAATGGATTTTCTGCCCTGTTTTGTAGCCTGGTTAATTTCTTTTTTTTTTTTTTTTTTTTAATTTTCCCGCTCCGGCTGGGGGCTGACAAGGCCCGTCTCCTTTATGCCTGCTCAGCCTCAGCCGGGCACGGATTTCAGCTGGAGCAGTTTAACGAACCTCGGCGCTGGCCTCATTGTGCTGCATTGTTTTTGTGGGTGTCTGCACCTTTCAAGCGGGCTCCAATTAGAAGAGGAGGGGGGAGAAGAGAGGGAAAGAAAGGAAGTAAATAGAGGCAAAATGATTCAGCTTTCAGCAAATCTGCGGTCTGTTTATCAGACAGATGGAGCCACGTAGTGGATGGCTTTGCTGCAGCCTGGCCCCCGAGCAGGTGGGTATTTTGGAAACGATGAGCAGTTTGCCCCTCTAATTCGCGGCCACGCAGCTTACACCGGACATATGTCGATTACAACTTGACTCGGCTCCTGCTGTTGCAGGAATCGCAACGCGTTCGCCTTTCCCCACCGGCTTTAAAAAGAGATTGCTGGAATAAAAACAAAGAGAAAAAGTTACAGACACTTGTTGCGCCGGAGCGGGAAGGACAAATGAGGGTTCAGAACCAGCCGGGCATGATTTCACTTAAGTACTAATTGCTGAGTGCCTTTCATTAAGAGACCATCGTCGTTGTCCCAGCAGCATTTTGAATATATATGCAGATGGGCAGATGGTCCTTTGCTGTAGCACAGGCAACACATCTAGTGTTACAGATGGATTATTACGTTGATTCATTGCTAAAAGAAAAACTTGTCTCACAATAGGGCATTCGTTTGAGCACGGTTCCTTCTCGAGCTTATGTTTCTCCCCAGTATTGCCAGCTTTCACTTCATGAAACAAAGTTTTCAATCAGTAAGTCTAGTGTTTCCCCTTCTGTGCTGCAAAAAGAGGAAGAAAAAAAGTTAAAGGGCCCGTCAAAGAGTAAAATGGTCCTTTTAGGAACCTTGAAGATGCTTTATAACTTCAACTGCTGCTGGGCAGGGAGGGTACCTTTGGTTAGTGGTGTTTACTCTTCATCTTTCTGACCTGTGCTCAACTGTGATTGTTCCTAGGTCAAGTCCTCCAACATCACTGGGTTAGGAGGAAGATCTGGGACAGATGTGTTGTCCTCATGGAAGAGGAATCAGTTTGAAGCTCAAGGTAGCTTACCCAGAAGATATTTTAGTCTCAAGCACCAGCATAGCTATTGGATTGGTAGGTAGGGGTCAAAATGCATGCTCCTCCCTTATGGTATGATGAACGTGGTACTTCCACAATGAATACTGAGAAGATGTGTTTGTAAAGACTACATAGTACCTTTCCTAGTTATTTAAAAGCATGCTTTGTGCAATGTGGGGGCAGAGGCAACGTGTGGCTTGCCCTGTCCCAGGTCCAAGAGGAATAAGACAAGGAAGCAAGTGGATGGTTCAATTGTGGCAAATCAGGGGTCTCCTTGGGCTGGTGTCAAAACCAGCTTCTGGCTACTCCCATAGTCATCTCCTGGACTGCACATTTTGTCACAGTCTTGTCAAAGGTAATTCTTTTGCCTGGGACATCCTCTGTGGGACACTGGAGCCGTTGGGGGAGGAGAGTCAAGTAACAGCCTCTAGAGTCACTTGTCACCAGCCACATTGCATTTGTGACAAGAATAGCACTCTTGTTTCACCCTGTTTCAAAAAAAAAAAAAAAAAAAAAGGAGGGAGGGAAAAGAAATCTCGTTTTCTGCTCAACCCTGATCGCTTGATGCTCAATTTGTATCTATTAGAGAAACTCATCTCCTGCTCCTTATCTACCCAGCCTTTGTAACTTGGTGTTGTCATCCTGAGCAGACCTCTACCAGAGGTTTGGCCAACAAGAGAAAAGTAAACAGGAGATGAACTTGGAGATATGAAATCTGGAGCTGCATCCAAAGCTGGCTGCTATTGCATGCTTTAATAATGAAGCAGCAGCAGGTGGTCTCCAACAATAAGAGCAGAAATTGCCCCACAGCTGAGATATGTGCCACTGCAGTTGAGTCACTCTCCAGTAACGGTCTGTCCTGAGATCACACCTTTCTCTCCCTCTTTACAAGGTGTGGTTTAACACACTCATTGCCCCAGGGAGGTCTGGGGAGTCAAAAATCATCTAATCAATAACGTTCCTCCAAATAAAGGGGGGAGTTGTGTGCCAAATGCTGAAAATGAACCTCAAGGGATGGCTTAGGTTTGCCAGTTGTTACCTGGGAAGATGTGCCTTCCACCCAGGCTTGATGTGGGATTTCTGGGCTTCAGATGTGTCTGGACAGTCATTAAATATCCAAGCATGTGGTTCACAGTTTTCCCCAGTGATATCTGCTTGAGGTTTGGGTCCTAGCAGTACCCTCCAGTACCTGTGCACAGGGCTTGGTGGTGTTCTGTAGGGATGGGAGCTGCTGGGGACTCCAACATGTGATGAAAGCCTGCAGATAAGGGAGATCTCCAATAAGTAAGCAGAATGCTTATCTGTGGTTGCAGAACAGACAACCATGGGAGCCAGCAGAATTTAGGATAAATACAAATATAAAATACTGCGAAAAAATGGTTACATAACATGAAGTAATGTTACACAATGCAGAGAATGGGATATAGTCCTCAAACCAGAAAATGACCTTTTGGTTTTAGTTTCTGAATGACACCGACTGGCATTATGCAACAGTTGACCTGTCTGTAAAACGGGGGGGTTGATATTTACCTACGTCCTCAGGATGTGAGTCGTCAATTAATATTTGCGAGGCGGTTGGAGGACTTTGGATGAGTGGCTTTGCAGGTACAAAGATACACGTTACAGTTTCCTCACCGTCAGACAGTGCAGCAGCGAGTGCCTCCACGTGTCTGTGCACAACCGCACGTGCCCACAAACAGCTTTCCGAAAAGAACGGTGTGGTTTCAAATGGGCGAGAAACACAATTCATTGTTAATTAGTTAGCCTTACCCTAAAATGCCTTACGCCTAGGAAACCTTGTGGTCATGCTACGGATGCATTTGTCGTGTTCAAAGAAGGAAATGGTTTCTGTACTGGACATAGGAGGCCAGGCTGGATGATTGCTGTGGGTCTTCTTGGCCTTGGTTTCAGTGAATCTGTGTATCCTATCAGAGCATGAAAATGTATTTGCTTAAATATGCCAACTGTATCCAACAACACTAACTTCGGCAGTCCCCACATCCTCCAGCTGTCTGATGCTACCAGTGTGACGTTATTTCCCAAGCTCCGTGGGAGGATGTAAAGAGGAGTGATTCTATAGACAAGGGAAGCTGTCTGGGGCAAGGTTTGGTAGAAGGTCCCTGACTTCAATAGCTCTCGCTGTGGCTTTCATGATCTGATTTTTCGAAGAGCCTCTAAGTTCTCCTAGGCCATTTATTTGAGGTGTCTAAATGGGACCTGAACTAATCCTTGGAAATATGGCCCAAATATTTTTTCTATAATTAGAAAAAAAGGAAAAATTCTAGTTCTTAGAGTTATAATTGTCAAGGAAATTCTGGTGTCTTTGTTATCTGAGGTATAGCCCTTGAGATTTCTCACATCTATATATTGCTGAAAGGCAGCATCTTCCCATATGGCTGAGGAAAACAAGGCAGTTAAAGCAAAGGCTGAGGGAATTGTAGGATAGCAGCGGTAACATCTTCTGCAGAGTTTATAGTGATCTCATTGCTTTGCGCTGTGGCTTAGTTGACTGTTTTTTGTTTGAGTGAATAAATCAGGATCTGAGCGGGCAAACAAGCAGCCCATCAGTTTGAGGAAAAAGGCAGGAAAACCAGCTTTTGCTAGGATCCTGTTCAGTGCTTTCTCTGTAGGAAGGAGACCCCCAGCCCTCTGCAAAGGATGGGCTTGAGCTGGCAACAGGCTGGGATGGCTCTGTGAAGGTGGGAGAGGACATGAGCATTGGGGCTCTGCTGCCTTTGAAACCACCTTTGCGTGAGCAAGAGCTGGAGCTTTCCTGCAAAAAAAGGTAGGTCGGTGTTTCACAGAGAGAGCTGATGAGAGCAAGTGGCTTGCAGCTAAACTAGGAGATGAGTAGGTGTCTAAACTGCCTTATACGTATCCAGGTCAGGATGCGAAAAGGGGAGATTATTTTCTCCTCTGCTGCCTGTAAGATCCAGAAGTAGCATCTGCAAAGCAGTGGCTATGTTCATGTTTGGTAGGGTCCCGTCCACCCTGGCTGAGGTCCCTTTTTCTCTAGGTGGTTCACATCATCTACAGCCTTCGTCCTGCTTTTCTCCTTGCAGAATGCCAGTTTCCAAGCTGTCGGCCCTACTGCATAATTTAGGAAGACGCTGGCTCAGTGTGTTAAGACCATGCCGAACATTTATAGCATAGAATAAAAAAAGTAAAGGTGAAATGTGCAGCCCAGGGCTCCCGGTTCTTTCTTGTGTGCTCCTGGGAATGGAATTTTTGTCCATTGGACTTGAGCTGCTCTAAAAAGCACAGAACAAAAGCTGATCTTAAAAGTGATCCGCAAAGGAATAAATGGCAGGCTCACTCTTTGTTATTCATGTATGGTGCTCAAAGAGCACTTGAAATGGTTGGGATTTTCTGCTGAACATTTTCTTTTTTTTTTTTTTTTTTTTTTTAATTCTGCTTGGGTTTTGGGGGCTTGGGGTATTTGTTTTAGCAGTGGCTCAGGCATATGTCCCTCCTGAAAAACATTATGGCTGGGCTGGGAAACCCATACATTAACGACATCAGGGGATGCGGGATGCATGTGAGTGAAATGGGCATAAATGGGAAAAGCTGGGTGGCTGGGGGGGTGATATTCTCCAAGAGGCAGCCTGGCCTTTGTCTCCTACTTCATTTCATTCCTGCCTGCCCCATGCTCTGTGCCATGCGATGTACGCACTGAATCATGCTCAGCAGCCGCATTCGCAAGCTGGCATAAATTTATTTTCGTCTGCTGGCCAATTACACCAACTGCCTCAACTGTTGTTTATTTTCTTCTGTTGCATCCTCTTGAGTTACTGTTAACAGTGTCCCTTTTGAGAAGAGATGAGCTTTTTGGCACAGGGGCCTGTCGTCCTGCCAAACTAATGGACCATATCTGTTATCTAACTAGTTGTAAAGGCTCCAGTTTCAGGACAGCTTGCAGTTGCTGTGGCCACCTGTAGTGCATTGGCAGGGGTGGAGACCACTGCCCGTGTGGGACGTGTCACCCCATCTCGAGTGTCCTTTGGCACCGACCTGCCCTCGGGGGGACACTTATGGGTCTTGCCTTGGAGAACAGCTGCCCTTCTGTGGCTGAGTCTCACCTCCCTGGGGCTGAGTGGCACGAGACCGGCTGTGCCAGGGGAGCCTCGTTGCCTGTGCAGGGGACCAGGAGATCCCCTGCACACAGCTGCTCTGGAGGCTGCTCCTCTGGCCAGAGAGGGACCTGATCACAGGGAGGTAATGAGAGGGAAGAGCCCTGCGAGGTGACAGCGCCTGGAGTCCCAGGGCTGGGGAAGAGGTTAAGTTAAATGAGGGATTAAACAGCCTAAAAAACAGATTAAGGTGAGGATGTCTTTCACGCAGTGCAACAATAACTCTGTCCCTTTTTGAGTAGCACCTTTGTGTCCTATTGGTGTCAGCAAGGCTGGGGTCCTACCTTTGAGGGATGCTTTGGGAGCACAGCACTTACACCCTGCAGGATCTCCTGCGGTACCTTCTCTTAGCTTTGTAAGACATGCTGGGTTGTGGCCAACAAAGGCTGTTTGTGCCTCGCCTACATGCAAACCTGGGGCCAACCCTGCTCAAATCACCCCTGGCTTGGGAAATACTCCAGCCATCTGAAAATGGCTTTGTCACTTTACTGTCTCTCTGGTCCCATTTGCTCTGTTTGCTGCGGGTTGTTTACTGCCTGCCTTGGAGACTCATCTGGGAATTGGAAAGCTGAGCTGTCTCCTTTCTTTCCTGACAGCCGGGGTGTCCCTGTGCCAGCAGACATAGCAGGGTGCTGGAGGACTACAGCCACCCTGAGCCACAGCTGCAGCCAAAGGGGCACTGCACTGAGACCGTGTGCTGATGCTGGACCTGGGAGGGGGGTTCAGACCACACCCTGCATTTGCAGGGCTGGAATTTGGGAGGAAAACATTGTCTTGCTGTTCGACAGAGCATCTTTGAACTGTGCTTGCTCACCCATGCACTCCTTGTTGTACCACGGGGATGGTTTGTGTGTTCCCCTTTTACACTAGGGGCCTCAGAGGGGCTTTTCCTGGGCATGGCAATGAGCATGTTTTAGCTGGTCATTTTGAACAGAAGGGTCCTGGGCAAGGTAAGGGTCCCTCAGCTTCACCTTTGCTTCCCTCACGGGTGATGGTTGTTGCTGAAGCTGTGGGAGTGAGACTAGGGCTGGTCCTCAGGGTCTCGACTCTCCAGGTTCAGGGGCGATGGGGTCTGTGCCACGGCCCGTTTCCATTTCCTTTGGGCAAAATATTTATTTTTACCTTTTTCTCCCCACCCAAGCTATTTGACCTGTTGTTCATCACCCTGAGGTCCCTGTCAAGAGCACTGGTGCACAGGTACAAGTTGTCTGTGCATTATCCTTTGCAGCATCATTGGTGGATCAAATCCTGACCTGCCCCAGTAGAGAAGGAGTAACTTTGCACTTTCTCCCAGATTTCCGCCCATACCCTGAAATAGAGGGAGGAAAAACATAAGGTTTGGTGGCCAGGTCCTCTCCTTTTTAGAGGCTTTTGGCTTTTCCCTCCCAGGTGGGGAGCCCAGATAGGTCCTCCCTAGGGAACTGATGACAGTTGTGGCTGTTTCCCCACCAGCTCTGCCCAGTGTCTGGGGTTACAGCAATAGGAGACAGCAGAGTTGTCCCAAGAGGGGTTCCTTGATGGAAGGTGGTGCCGTGGCTCCATACTCCATAGGGGGACACAGTCCAGCCTGAGGGGGGAAATGTTATTCAAGCCCTGTGTCTTGCATGGGGCAGCGCTGCTGGCAGGGTGAGGACATGGATCTTGGTGGCCGGTTGGGCTGGTGTCCTCTGTGCTGAATGAGAGGGGACCATGCTCCCGAAAGAACTTCATTGTGCCAGTCCTGGAGGGGAGGGTGGGGAGACACCACAGGCGAGTGATTTGGTTAACATGTGGATGTCCTTGCAGAACCGCCAGATCCCTGCGCGTGCTCTACAATCTGTGTTTGTGCTTGAAAGCTGTCATCACGAGCAGATTTGCCTATTTTGAGTGGCTCTTCTGTTTGCAAACCAAGGTTTGGCTCCTTTTAACAGAAGATCTGAACCCAGAACCCAACAGGCATGCCTTTACTGCAGGAATAAGGGCTCTGCAAGTGCTGCAGCAAATGCTACCTCCTTGCAAATGCAATTTGGACAGGGGAGAGTCTTCCCGTAACTACTTGGCAGCACGCCTGAGGTTTATGGGCTAAAAGCGTTCGCATGTGAGTATGACAAGCAAACACAGCAGCCTTGAGGTGTGAGATCTTTGTTCCCTTTGAATCACTTTCGCAAGAAACCCAGTGTCTTCCCATGGCAAAACAGCTGCATTTTTAGATGTGCTGTTGACTCAACGACACCCATGACTCCACCGGACTGGTGGGTTCCCTGCATCCATTTAAGTGCCACATTTTCAGTGTGAATTTGCCTTCACTTTGAGGGCTGTGACAAAAAGCAGCTCTCTGCACGCCTCCTCCAAGAGGTTTTGCTATCTGCTCTCCAGTAAGCGGCAGGACGTGCAGGCAGAGACGGGCCTCGCGTTGCCAAGTTTGGAGTCATTTCCTCCTCCCAAGTGCTCAAGGCTGTCTGGAGCAGAGGTTGTACTTGAGGTTCATCTGTAGCCCTCAGCAAACTTTTCATAAACAGGAAAGAGCCCCGGGGAGGACGACAAGACAGAAATCAGTCCTGCTCTGATCTTTTGTTCTTCCCCTCCCCTTTTGTCTTAAAACTAACAATGCGTCGCTTGATTTGCCGCACCGAGGGCTGCCAGATGGAAGTAAAACTCCTTCCTCTGAGAGCGCGTGGCAGTCCTCGGCAAGGCCCGCAGCACGCAGCTCGCTGCAGGGCCATGGCCAGACCCCGTTTGCAGCTGAGGAAATGCCACCTACCGGACCCGCTCCCTGATTGCAGCAGAGATGCTTGCGAAAAGACTGTGTGTAAGAGAGGAAAGTGGGTACAACCACAGCCGCTGCCTGGGAGAGGGCTCCTCCAGCTGTCCCAGGGTACAGAGGTGGTACCATGACTCTCAAGACCTTACCACAGCAAGTTCAGCAGAAATTAATTAGGGGGATCCTGAAGATGCTAGCAAATGACAAGGACCTTGGGCTCTGCAGCTGGGAGATGTTGTCTTTCCCAGTCTTTGCAGCCTGGAAGAGCAGAGGGAACCCTACCGGAGGGCTAGACAGCAACCAGGGCGTTATCTCAGCCCTGTGTTGCTTTTTGTTTTCTTTCCTTCCGTAATGTCACTGCTGTGAAGGGGAGGGAAACCTTTTATTTATCAAACGTTCTCTCCAGCCTTTCGCTGGAGCCCCATCCCGCTTGCTGGCAGCCTCCCTGAGTGCCCAAAGGCAGTCGGCAAATCCTCCCAAGCTAATGGGGCTCATCCTGCTCTGAGGGGGCAATGGACCAGGGGGTCCATGGCAGAAAGCAGTGGTCTCAAAGTAGATCCCTTCAAAATTGAAGAAAAGGGCTGGTCCTCTTCTGCGTGATCTGTTCGTGGCCCTTCAAGGCCACCGAAGATATAGACAGATGAGGAAATGTGTGGTGTGATATAGTTTGTCCTGGAGATGGGAGGCATAGTCTAATGATAAGGATACCCAACAGGAGGAAGAAGTAGGAGCCAGGTCTTTGCTGAATGCCCAAATTACCAAGTTTCGTTTCTCTACACCTGGCATCTTTCTAGCCCCATGAGTCGTCTTTCCTCTTGGGCCAACTTCAACAAGACATGCCTTGATCCAGTAGTGCCAGTACCCCTGTGTTCAACACACCTTCCTCCTACACGAGGATGTGAATCTTTTCCAGGTCGCGGAGGAACTCTGGTTTCTCACATCCCAGGCGAGCTTCTGCCAGTAAACAGTACCACAAAATACAGCTTCAAGCAGTTGTTTTCAGGTACAGTAATGCCTCAGCTGACTTTCTGTAACTCACCTTTGTCACTTGGGGCTGCACCCACAGAGTATCCTGACTCCTCTTGGGCAGGTAGGGTACCATTGAAACCATCATAGGCGTTTCCTTCCACGATTCCTTCCTTCCACTCTTCCCCAAGACCCCAAAGGAGTGTGTGAGGGTTTGCATCCATTACACATCTGCAAGGCACTTGGCTGTAAAAAGTCACATCATGAGGTTATTATACACTGTGTGTGCCTCAGTGGGGGTGAGGTGGCTAATGACTAACTTGCAAAACTGCTCGGTGCATGGGTGAACTGAGTAGGTGTTTTCGGAAACAGCTGTGCCAGTTTCCCCTGTCAGGATGGGCTTGGGCGCTGGCCAACTTTCCTGTCACTCTCTCTGTTTGCAAAGCTTCGTGGGGTTGAGTTTCGGTTTCTGAAACCTGTCAGGCACAACTGGAACTCAGAAGCAGCGTTGCTTGGTTTTGCAGGACTCTATACTGGTGCTTTGTTATTCTGTAAGATGCTGAAGTCATAGTACTACTACCAAGAAGCTCCAACCTGTGACTTCACATTGATTATACCAGGAGGAGAAGCCCAAATCCATTTGGATGACGTTCATACCAAGAGCTCAAGGATCTGTACATAGTGTCTGGAAAGCTGGGCTTGCGTATGGGAAGGAGATACTAACTGGACCGTTTTGGCATCCTAGCTTTTAATCATAAATGTTCCAGTGTATTTATGACTTTGTATGAAGATCTTTCTAAAAAGGACTGTCCACCAAATAAGAATTTGTTCAGCTGTCACAAAAACTTCTGACAGTTCAGGTCCCTGCCTCTTACAGCAATGTGTGGCCAAGACCTGCAGAAAGATCTTTTTGATCCAAGGGGCAGACTGCTTTTCTCTCACTGGTCTCATTACCTGGGAAAAGTAACAGGCGTGTCAGATTTTGTGCACCAGCCCCAATTTGGCACATGCAATATAGCATCCTGTCCCCCACTCTTGGTGCCCAGACCTTGTCTTCCTGGCTGTTGAACGTGTCATGTCCCCGACACTGATATTTCTGGAGAAAGCGGAGATTTCTGGAATGATTTGTTCCTTTACCAAATTGGAAATAGGAGTTTCCACCCACTGATACTATTTATAAGTAAATAGTAATGGCATTAAACTGGAACCCCTGCTGTTCCTGACACCACTCAAAGACTATGTGGTTGTTACAGTCCCATCATGGGGCCTGCGGGTGTGAAAGACGCAGATTGTTTTGAACCGTTCCTCGTTTATTCTTATCACACCTGTGAGACAGAGGTCTGTCTCTTGCTTTGTTTTCTTCTCTTCTCTCAGTCTACCTCTGCAGACTAAAATGGGGGGTTTCTGGTAGAGCTTGTCACATATATGTAGTTTGGCCACCTCAAAGTGAAATACCTACTTGGCCTGAGGCTCCTAATTGCCTGGTCCTCAACACATGTTGTAGGTGGCATCTGGGTGCACTGGTATGAATTGTGAATAGTCATGCTTTTTGCAAGGGCCAGGGGAAATTAAACCTACAAATGGAGAATTCTGTTTCTGGTGTCATTGCATCTGGGGCCCCATCCCTCCATCAGCTCTTTTCAAGCTGAAAAGTTGATGCAGTCACTTGGAATACAGATGCTGCTCCAGGTCTCTGATCAGCATTGTCCTCCACGTTACCTTTTGTATTTTTGCTCCTGAGCAATATTGACCAGGGGTGTCTAAAATTTCCAAAATTTGAGGGTGTGCAACGGACTTTTTATTTTGTTCTTTGCACTTTTCTGATAATTCCTATCAATCTCTTTTTCAGAGCTACTAAGCTAGAATTTTCAGACAATTATTCACAATTGCTTCAGTCCTTTTCCTATGTATGGCTAGGATGATTTTTCCCACATCTGTGCTTATTGACACTAAATTTAACTGTGATTTCATTGCCTGGTTACTCAGTGTCATGAGATCCACTCACAATTACTCACAATCAGGCTTTGATCTGAAAATCCCGGGTAACTTTTAGGACTTGATCATTGGTCATTTCATTGCTCATCCCCTTTCCATATCACTATGATTGCACTGAACAGCTGAAATCCCGGTATGAGTTACAAGGTGCTGGGGGATTTTCCAGAAACTCTTCTTCTGTTATATATGTCAGAATGTGCATATATACAAAAATATGCCCACATACGTACACACACATATGCATGTGTGCATACTTATTGTTATTTATGACTGCTTTTAACTTCCTGTGTTTTAATCTGATATGAGTTTATGATAATCCATGAAAATAATTTCTTTAGAGCCTTTACTAACTGTCAATACTTTTCAAAGCCCAAGTGCAGTGAATCAGCCAAACTGCTCTGCCCTTGCGTCTGGCAATCCTTCAAAAATATCTAATAGATTTTGCAGGTATGACTTACCTTTACAAGAGCTACGTTGAATTCCATTGATTGATTGATCCATCGATCTACCTGTTTACAGAATCATAGACATGCTGGTTGAAAGGGACCTCTGTAGGTCTCTAGTTCAGCCTCCTATTCAAAGCAGGGCTGTTGCCGACAGTAAGGCAGGCCAGCTCAGCCTTTGTCTGGCCAAGTCTTGAAAACCTCCAAGGGTGGAGTTTCTACTCCCTCTCCAGTTACAGGTCCCAAAGCTGCCAGTCTGAGCCTCCTGAGCTGCAACTTGGGAACCTTTTCTGCTACCCTTTATTAATGTCTCCTGCTCTACCCTCTGCCACTGGCAAGAAGAGTGTGGTTCCATTACTTATTGCTCTCTTCCATTACTCTGAGTTTGGGAACTCTCCATCCTCAAAACTGGAGCAGACAGATCTGAAGGTGACCCTATTTCAAGCAAGGGTTGGAGTAGGGTTCTCCAGAGGTCCCCTGCAACCTAAATTATTCCATGATTTTGCAATTAGGCTGGACTCTAATACTAGGTTTCTCCTCAGGGGAAGTCAGTCCAAGGTGACATATTAGGAGGTGTCATCTGCTAAAGCACAATTCAGGTATTGTTTGGAAATTTTCCAGGCAGGTATGCTTGAGGATCCTTGGCATGTTGGAGCAATGTGAATAAATCAACACAGGATGTGTTTTTCAAGCATTTCCTCCATGTGTTTCATTGGTGTTTCTGCGATGTGCCTGTCTTGAGGAAGAGGCTGTAAATTGCTATTCTGCCAGTCTCCTATCTTGGATTGTCAGTCCGTTTTTGGATCCAGTGCTTGTTATAATAAAATGGTGACTGGAAGACAAAGCTCATGTCAGCCCTCACCAGCAGAGCATTCTCTTGAAAATAAAGAGCTGGAAGGCAGCATGGTAGGAGCAGTGAATCCTATCAGAGCCAGCAGCAAAACACTTAAATGCTGAAATAATTCATCATCTGCTCAGAGCAAGAACTATCCATATGAAAGATAGTAATATGTCATAGACTTTAAGGCTGGAAGGAATTATGATGATCTCTCAGTCTGACCTCCTACATGATTCAGACCATAAGATATCATTTTGCATCAAGCTCATAGATTCCAAATGATCTTGAAAAAGCCTTCCACTCTTGACTGAAGGACCCCATTTTTGGGAGATCATGGTAAGGTTATCCTCACAGATGGGAAAAATACTGTCTATTTCAGTGCTCTGTTTCAGCTTTCACCCATTGGGATTTGTGATGGTGTTTTTTTTTTCTTGATTAAGCATTCTTCTACTGTCAGGGGAAGTTTAGCGTCCAAGAACAATTCTCACCAACTTTCTTACCTTTTTCAACATCTTCAGTAAGACCCAGAAGAACTATTGCTGGCTGAGTTGTAGACATTTCAGATAACCTTGACCTTAACTTGTTTCTGCTAACAGTGATCCTCTGTAAAACAGAGATAGTACTGCTGGCCTCCCTCTCACAGGTGTTAGCTGGAAAAAAAAAAAGACCATTAACATTTCTCAAATGCTATAGTGGGAGGCAAATATTAAGTCAGTCAGAGATCAGAGGCTGGATATTACATTCCGAAAAATAGTGCAACGTTCTTATCTACTGGAAACCAAGTCCTCTGATATTGCCAGAAGATATGGGCTGCATTTTCATATATGGATATTGGTGTTATGAATAAAAAGACATCATCTGAAAACGCTTGTGTACAGCAATAATTGGATACACATGAAAGAGAAGGTATTTGGGGACAGTAGGACCTTGTAAGAGACCTTGGGATAAGGCAATGTAGACCTTGCTAAGAGTATTTCTCATAGGAAAAGACTTATAAAGATGTAAAAACAGAAGCCGGTTTATTTGAGTCCATTCATCTGTTTATTCTAGGTGGTGCTTTTACTTGTAATGGAGCCAGTGGTCTCAGCTATCAGCCACACCATTTACAGTCAAAGGCTAGACCGAAATAGCTCCTGGGTCCTTCTGATTTTCTATTTTTGTCAATGATCTACTTAAATGCTGACTAAATCCCATTTAGGACACTCAGATCAATCTAATTGGCTAAGCATCAATTGGCTGCAAGGTGGTGGAGGAGTGGATCACCTCTATATTTATAATGAATGTATACGTGATGTCCTTGTGGTGGATGGCTACAGGGAGGCCTGGCATGGCCAACTGCAGAGTCATGGCTGAGGACTGAGGAAGATGCTTCTTCACCTCAGTATGAGGCTGGTGTCTCCCACACTGTTGCTCTGTGGTACTCAGGACGCAAAGTGCTAATTAGGGATGAGTCAAGAAAGTGGATGCTCTCCCTCCATTGCCTCCCATGCTGGGGTCAACTTGTCTGCTGAGAGGTCATCAGGGCTGGATTCAGCTTTCCGGGTGATGGGGAATGACTCGGTGGTGTGGGAGTGCTCTCAGCCACATGTCATGGAATAGGTCTCTGCTCTGCTCAGCTATGACCTTCTCCTGAAGGCCCAGGGAAGTTCTCCCTATTGTCCACTGTCTTCTGTTATTCCCAAGTGATGTAGGTGGCTTTATTTAAGTAGTGCACCAAACACATGTGGTGCTGAGCTGGTATTTGGGCTTAAGCAACAGCCCAGAAATCCATCCATATTTTCATATACAGGGACCGAAAGGCTAACGCAACTCTCTCTCTGCTGCCCTGTTGACAAGTTATCACAAGTAGAGCTGTCCCCAAGTCTGTATGACAGAAATCATTCATCCTCTGTGGCAAAAACAGATATTGAAAAGAAATCTGAGCTTTCTTTCAGATTATTCTGGAGTGAAGGCTTCGGTCATGTGCCTTGTGTAGCTGCTGTAGACCATTTGCAGGTTCACAAAAAGTGGTCCAGCATTAACCTGCTTAAGCAGAAATGCAGAAGAGGTTGGGTCCAGCTATCAGAGCAATTACTCTGCACATTTGCCTGTGTAGTACCAAAGAGCCTCACCTTTTAATTTTCAAAGCCTGGATACCATGCAGGAGGAGATTTTTGAAACCCCCCCTCACCTTGCTGTTTATGAGGCTATGAAGACTCTAAAGAAAACAAATGAAAAAGGAAATACCCTCTCTTCTCTGCCAATTTTTAAATGTAAGCAGCTAAAACAGATGAGTTCTGGCATGGAGTCATCAGTGGGGAAAGGACTGGGCCAGATGCGTGTTTGGGAGCTGTTGGGCACATCAGGGGGATTGTTCTCAGTGGCATTGGGTGCTCACAGCCTTGGCTTTGTTTAGAGAGCACATGCAGTCCGTGTGGGGTTACTTGGTAACAAACCAAAACGCAACATCACTGGACCAGACCCAAGAAAGTCCTGGTAGTTTCGCCACAGCTTCCAGGTCAGGCCATAACTGACCATGGCAAAACGAACAAGTTCTTTAATGTTGCTGTGTATTACTTTAATTAATTAAACACTGGGAAACCCAAGTTATAGCCCAGGTCTCTCCTGGGGTAGTAATTACAAAAACTGCTTTGGAAGGGTCATATGTAACTAGAATTGGTTGCTGGTGGTTTTTACTTTTTTTTTCTTTTTTTTTTCCTTTTCTAATATTTTTTTTTTCCTAGCGAGAAAGGTTTCATAAATTATTGTTTCCTTTCAGAAAATTTTGAAGAAAAAATAAAAGGGCCTAGCATTTTCCCACCCACCCATCTTGGATTTCATTCAGAAATGCCATGATCATGACAATATTTTGGCTTTGACAAATGGGAAACTTTTGGATGCCAGTGTGGGATATAGGTGTGTTTCGTCTCTTCCTTCTGCTGAGGATATGCCCTATGTTTTTTTGCTAATGGTGTTCTTCCTGTTTTGGGCTTTTCTGGTATCCGATTAGCAATATAAAACAGAATGTTTTAACTAACGGTCTTAAGTTACAGGCAGTGTGCAAACATATTTTTTCTCAGGCTCCTAAAAGCTCTGCTTCTAATACATGGCAAAAGAAATATATTAAATGGATAATAACCCCCAATCTATGCAGTATGCAAACTAAACCCCAGGTGCTTACTTTACAGCAGTAACTTTCCTAGTGTTACCCTACACGTCATTCCAACCGCTTTAGTACAGTTGAAAAAGAATGGAAAATTCAGTTTTATTTGATTATACGATATAGGGAAAACTCGTGTGGCATTGCTGGTTTGTATTTAATAGCACGGGCTTGGTTGATGGGGTGTTTCATTGCTCTTTACTGACCTGTCACGCAGCTGAGGACACAAGAGCTCTGAGCAGACGTTTCCTCCATCTCTCCTCTCTCAGAGAAAGGAAAAGCGTTTGCCAAGGTGATCTGCTCTCGGAAAAATAATGCATTTGTGAAGTTAGCCTCTTTTGGGGAACAGCTTTGGTTCAAATGCAACCCTTATTTTGAGTGGAGAAGGTCCATTGCCCCATATTACATGAGAGCTGGACAATATGCAGATCGTTATGCTTCCTGGGGACTCCGGGTGCACCACATCAGGAACTTTATTGCATTTTTCTGTCTGTTCCCATGCAGTGGTGGCTGGGTGCCCGTGGCACCCGGGCTGCCACTGAGGTCATGGGATGTTCTGGAGGGATGGGTGGTCACCGGGTGAACAGCCTGCAAATAAATAAATAAATAAATGCCTGGAGGGTGTATCAGTTTCAGGTCGCCTTCTGTGACAGGGAAGAGCATGGCATGTAGAATGGATGGGAACAGATTTTGTTTAAATTTAGCAGCAGTGTTGTGGTTGGAAAAGGCTGATGAGAACTTGGCACCTAAGTCGTTATCTCGTACTGCTCCCCCCAGTAGGGTTGTCGGCCTCCAAACAGAGCGTTGCTGGTGCGTAGCCTGGGCAAGCACCCTTTAAATAACCTGTTCCCTTCTGTGGACTGTTTTGCTGAGCCATTCTGGTGTCTTAGCATTCACAACAGCCTTTATGTGCCAGCGCTCCAGTGTGTGGAGGGGTCTCAATCCCACACCAGGAGCAGGTGGACCATGAACTGGTGTGAACCTCCCCGTCAGGCCACCATCACCTGCATTTTTGGGTCCGTGCTGTGACCTCTCTCCCACCCCATGGTCCAAGTAGCAGATGCATCTGGTCGGGCTGATCTGCCATCTCTTGAAGCCAATACCTCTAGGTACCACGAGGCCACTCTGTGATGCACAGGAGCCTTCCTCTTCTCCCCACTCTCTCCCAGCCCTCTCCCTGCACAGAGTGGGTAGGATCTGGGTTTGTTGTCAACAACTGTTCATCATCTCAGCACCAATTCTAGGCTTGTCCATCCTATGCCAAGCCCCACTGTTTGTCTTCTGGGATGTGATGCCTCCAAGCTGTCCTAGTGCAACCCTAGGTCAGGGGACTCTGGCAAAAGGTTTTGGCATTTTGAGACCCCCACCTGGAGTACTGCATCTGGCTTTGGAGTCCTCAGCACAAGAAGGAAGTTGACCTGTTGGAGCAAGTCCAGAGGAGGGCCACGAAGATGATCAGAGGGCTGGAGCACCACTCCTACAAAGACAGGCTGAGAGACTTGTGATTGTTCAGCCTGGAGAAGAGGAGGCTCTAGGAAGATCCTATAGCAGCCTTCCAACATCTGAAGATGACCTACAAGAGAGCTGGGGAGAGATATTTTACAAGTGCATGTAGTGATAGGATGAGGGGTAATAGCCTTAAACTGGAAGAAGGGAGATTTAGATTAGATATTAGGAAGAAATTTTTCACTATGATGGTGGTGAGGCACTGGAACAGGTTTCCCAGAGAAGTTGTGGATGCCCCATCCCTGGAGGTGTTCAAGGCCAGGCTGGAGCAACCTGGTCTAGTGGGAGGTATCCCTGCCTATGGCAGGGGGGTTGCAACTAGATGGTCTTTTATGTCCCTTCCAACCTAAATCATTCTATGATTCTATGATCTGGCAACCCCAGGTCCCCCATGACTACCTGCCGTGCAGGTCTGTGAACTTTCTTAATTCAGACCAAGTAAGGGAGCCCATTGGAAACTGCGCTACCATCAGTTTCCTGTCTGCAGGGAAATTGTGGATTCCCCCAAATCGGTATTTTTCCAGAAAGTTACAGGGGAAATGATATTTCTTTCCCCAAAGCTAGGAGAGTGCCATGCTCATTGACAGGTCCTGCTAGACAGCTGGGAAGCCAACAAAGAGAAAAAACTCATACCTTATCCATCCTTCCCGCCCCAAAGGAAATAGCCCTGTGCATTTTCTTATGCTGGCACATCATAAATGCCAATGCTGTTGTGCTTTCCAGTTGCATCTTGAGCCTCTGACTTTCCACCACCAAGACGCCGGTGCTGTCCCTGTCACCACCTTCTGGTGCTGTGAACCTGCTGAACGTGGCTGGTGTTCCCATTGATGGAACGGGGACAGTGCTATCCACTTTGTGTAGCCCTACAGAAAACACATGCTGGCTCCAGTGGAAACAAGCAATGGATTTCCCTGGGGAGGAGTGCTGCAGACTCTGTCAGCTCATCACAGCTCTTTTCAATGCTGCTGTTTGCTTTATTTTGGGCGGCAGAGTTAATGACCCCTTAAATGAGTATTTACAGCTGCCTTTTTTTCAGCTTAATTGGAATAAAAAAGTCTTTTCAGAAAGTTGAGTGCCCCTGTTTCATGAAGCAACAACCTGGCTTTTTCCCCTTCGCTTCCAGATTGCATCCACTAGGCTCAACAGTTTGTTTTCTACCCTCAGGATTCAATTGCGGGCGTGCGTTAAGCACCCTGAAGAAAGAACCCTCGCTCCGTGTCCGTGTCCGTGCTGCTCAGCTCAGGTCAGCAGGGTTTGTGATAGAGATGGACTTTGAATGCCTTTAGCGCTGCAGCTATCTTTGGACCCTCTTCCGGGGATGGAAGGAGGAAGCTTAGTCTCTCCTTTCTATGCTAAGATGAAATCAGAATGATGCACTGAAAAATCCAGAGAAGCTTCTGGACAGAAGTTTTTGGAAGCCTAATGCTGAAAATCTAAAGGTTTAGGCCACTGGTTTTCTGCCCGCT
This sequence comes from Vanellus vanellus, assembly GCF_965231255.1. Classification (NCBI taxonomy): domain Eukaryota; kingdom Metazoa; phylum Chordata; class Aves; order Charadriiformes; family Charadriidae; genus Vanellus; species Vanellus vanellus. The sequence goes on along the minus strand of NC_138909.1, from coordinate 51,663,864 downwards.
GTAACGGCCAGGAACGATGTCCCCACTGAGGCTGTAGAATTGAACAGCAGTAAACTGTGTATTATAGGGGTTGGGGGGAGCTGGGGATGTTGCTACACTCACATTTTAAGGTCCTTTTCCCTGTCCTCCTCCCAGCACAAGAGACTAGCCCAGGTTGTCTGGGGAGAAGACCTCTGTCAAAGCACACTCATTGACAAAAGAAAGCCCCCTGCACTGAGATTAGGAGTAACTTTCTGGTCGTGGGAACCTTTAGACAAGGATATGTGAGCCTCCCCCTCCTGCCCTGGCAGTGACCCCAGCTCCAGTCACAGTTCTGCATCGTGCAACCATGACCGGGGCAGCTCGTGACTCCTCTCAGCCATGGACCTCAGGGCCCATAAAGTCAAAATGTGAGGATGGAGCTCCAGAGGTAACCTCGCCTTGTGTGGTGGCCCTGACGAACATAAGGTGGACAAAGCTGCTGGAGCATCCTCGTGCCATGCGTCTGTCGAGGAGCAGCATCACGGTGCAGTGCCTTGGCACAGCGGGGAATGGCATTGAGAGCCATGGGCCACTGGGAAGGGGACAAAGAAAAGGCAACTGTCTGCCCAAAACAGAGTGTGTTGCAGCTGCCTGTGGAGCTGCCTTGCAAAGCGGTGGGGTATATGTGCGTGGGAGAAAAAAATATCGAAAATAATAGTATAATTGGCTGGCTGGCAGGCTAAAACTTCAGCAGAGGCTGTGATTATACTTGTCACTATCTGTTAACCTTCAAAACAGGTGTCGTGCGTTTAAAGTGCCAAAATGGTGCTCAGGCTGCAATCTGTGTGTGCGCAGACTGCGGTGACAGGAGCATGGGCTGGGGGAAGGGCCGGAGGGGTTGCCAAATGGGCACAGGCACAGAAAAGGGACGGTCCCGGGCAGGCGGTGCGTGTGACGCAAATGGACTTGGCTGGCTGTGAAAGGTGGAGTACCTCCCGGCGGTGCTGGGACCAAGCAGGACATGTCCTCTGTTGATGGCAGACGGTGCTCCAGTGGGGACCCCAGGGAAGGGGCTCCTCTTTTGTAGGCTGATTTCACTGTTGAAGGGTTTGGGCCAGGTTTATTTAAGTTCTAAGGTTACTGAAATTCAGCTGGAGGAACCTTGAGTCCTGCCAATATCCTTCATTTTTACTTGGTTTTAAGGAATTAGGACTATAATGCTTTGTTGCACTCTTTGTCCAGCTCAGTGTCTTTCTTTAACACGTTTGGGGTTTGTTTCCTTTTTCTAAAAGCCATAAAAGCTGTTAAAATTTGGGTTTTAATATCTTTTTTTGGGGGAAAAAAATTAGAATGCAATATTTCAGTGAAAAATAAAAAAGGAGTACTTTCTTTTTTCTTCCAGGCAGTATTTACATTATCAAACATTGCGACGACAAGTGTCTTGGGATCTTGCAAGGCTGTATTGCTAAGTCAGTCAACAAGCAATGTAACACTTGGCATGTGTGGAAGGTGAGTGAACAACGGGAAGATTCGGTAGGGCTCTGAAGAATACCTAAAGAATCTGAAATAAAAGGCTTTGAAGAAAAATGTCAGGGGTGAAGATCAGAAGATTGTAAGGTGCTAATAACTGGCAATTGGCATGGCTTGCAAAGCAAAAAGACTGTCAGCGCACTGAAAAATCTCCTCATCTTGTCTAAGTGTTATTAGCTTTAAAATCCAAACTCAGACTGGGATGAAAATGTGCTTATACCGTACGTAAGAACAAGATAATCTTGTACCTGAGTTCCATAGCGAGATTCATTTTAATGCAATCCATAAGTCAGGCTATCTAATTGCTTTTTAAAATTAGTATACACCTGTATCATGCCCTTGTCCCAAATGAGAACAGCTGAGAAATGCATCTCATCTGGACGTGCATGACAGTCATCAAACAGAAATAGCTGATTGTTGACACACTAGCAGATTTTCTCTAATTGTTGATGAAACTCCAGAGTCGCTATTTTTTTTTTCTCCCTCTAATGTTTATTAAACAGGCGTTGGTTTGTGTGTGAAGTCAGCAGGTGTGGAAAATATGTTTCTATCATCAGAGATGGTGCTGCAGGGTATTGTCTCGGTTTGGGGTCTTTTTTTTTACATGTATTCTGGAATATTGCAAACCATGATGCGATAACAAAGTACCTATAAACAGTCGCTTGGCAGCGTATCTTGATTATCAGAGATGCGATGCAAATTTGTCTTCATGCCTTAGGTGTTCTCATACTAGGCACCTCCCACCCTGTTCCTGCAAGCGAGGGAGTTCGCACCAAAGGTTAAGGCTTAAGGTGACCTGAGCAAAATTGCTGGTCGTTTCTTAGCTCTCTGCTGCAGGACGGAGATGTCTCTGGTTTGCCTGACTGGGGAGGACGGTCTTGGTGCAAGGGATTTGCATCCCCTGCAAGTCGGGCTCGGATGCAGTGTTATTTCCCAGCTGGAGCTGGAGGGGCACACACAGCATTTGGGAGAACATCATCATTTTCCTTCCTTTGAAAGAGTCAGCTGACACATCCAAAAGTGAGGAAGAATAAACTCTGAAAGAGCAGAGAGAAATCAATGCAAAGCTTTGGTTTGTACTTATTCTTCAATACGGGCATGGTGTTTGCCAAAATCTGGGGGTAGCAGCACCTTTCAGACCTCGTGCACTAAGAGGACAGAGCCCTGAAGCAGAGAGGTTTCCATAAAGTTGAGGAATGATGAGGTCTTTGAAAGTACATTTGCTTTGAAGCAGTAAGCAGTGCCTTCTGTACAGTCCTGAGGAGAAATTTTATTACAGAGAGAAATGTATATTGAAGAATTTCCTTGGAAAAGAGAGCTCTGTTTTCCTGCTGCAAAGCGTTGGATCATTTTCTCTGAAAAATGAGATGTTAAAAGGGTTTGTGTGGGATTTAACCTGTTGATCAAAGTGGCTGTCTTTTTCAGGCAAATAACTCTCCAGTTTTCGCTGACTGCGTTGACTACGTCTCCAATGACCGTAGTGGGAATCTGGACACCTCACTATGCTCCTGTGTCCTAATGTGGGATTTCAATCCCACTCCTCAAGTCCTGGACAGTTCTAGAGCAGGGGTGATGGTTTGGAGATTGAAAGCGAGTTTTGTCTCCATATGGTAAAAGGGCTGTTGGAAAATGCAGAAATAACTGCACAAAGCAACCAGCAACGTGAACCCCCGTCATCTCCTGAACTCGGTAACCTGTCGTTGCGTGCTCCATCTGGAAGTGGTGAGCGTGTGCCGGGATTGTTTCGGAAAGTTCAGGACAAAAAGGGAGTTTGTCTCTTCACCTCAAGGAATTCGATGTGCCTTATTTCAGTGAAGAAATGTCAGATTTGAAAAAAAAAAGAAAAGTGTTTCAGTTATTTACAAAGACTGTGCTTCATGCCCGTTTCTGACTTGGGTAGAAATTAGATGAGGTTGGCTGTTTCTCTTCTACTTCTTTCACAAATACTTTATTTCTTTATATTGGTTAATTACTGAAGCATGTGTAAAAATAGAGGCGAGAAGAGTATCTCATATCAGCTATGGGTTTCTGCAGCTGTTCTGGATCGCACTGTTTCTAAAGCTTTATGCCATTGCTAAAATATGATACTAACAAAAAACTATTACTGCATCACCACAACTAACCAAAAATTTACAGATTACAGCTGGTAATTTTCAATGAAAAATTATATCAAATTGTACCAGCCCTAACTAGGACCTCCTCTATCCTTCTAAGTTTGATAACAAATGTTTTTTCAAGGAAGGTAAGTCTGAATTTTGTGTCACGTTTTCCTAACCCCCAAGTATTTCTTACCTGGGGGTTAATGTAAATATTTTGCATCTTTTCTGGAGATGAAAACAAGTGAGAGCAACGGGTCCTACCTGCCTCTGTCTTTTGCAGTGATTATATTAGCAACTTTTAGAAGCTCTGTTTTCCATGATTTCTAGCAAAACATTATTATTTAGAGTACCTGCTTGAAGTCTTTAGCAGTTAAATCTTGTATCAAATTTTCTGTTATTACTAACCTCAGTAAGTGTTAGGCTGACATATGTATACTTATTTGATCATTTCCTTTACCGTATCCAAACACTGCCATAATATTTGCTTTCTCTCAAGTTTCTACCACCTCTGGACCTGAGTTATTAAAATCAGCATCCAGAGGAGCTTCCTAACCTGCTCTTTTAGTAATCCTGGTGCAAGGTACCTGGTGGTACTGATGTTAAAAAGTTACTTTAGTAGTGACTGTTTTACATCAGTGTTAATTATGGCTAGAGTGGAAAATACTCATCCTTTCCTGATGATATGAACACAACATCTGGTTTTCTCTTGGGCAAGGAATGGATGTATTTGTTAAACACTTCCAACTTTCTGCCTTATTACTGACTATTCTGGTGCTCTTATTCATGGGCTTATAGTATTGGTAGGGTTACTCTTGGTCCCAATGGACTCAAACATCTGCTTCTTACTGCCGTTTTCTTTGGCTGTATGTATTTCCTTGTGTCCCTTTGCTCCCTTATTAATTTTATATATTTTTCAGTGTTTACAACATCTATCTGCTAAACTTCCATCCATTCATCTTTATTATTGCTCATTTTGCATCTGTTTCAATCCTAGTTTGTTTTTTGAACTATGCTTTCTTAATTACAGTTTTAGTTCGGTTTTGTCGTTGGTCTTTGGTTCTTTTTACATCTAGCTCAATAATTTTAAACTATTCATTACAGGCATCACACTTATTCTTTATTCCTGCCTTACAGCTGACTTTTACTTGATTCAGCTTTGTGAAACTGGCTGTCTTGAAATAAATAACGTGTTTTGAACGGGCTTAGAGAGGAATCAAACATAATCGCTTCCACCTTAGTTACCATTAAATTTTACTTCTTGGTTAGAAAATTGTCATCCATGATTTGTAGAAATTTCAGAGAAGATAGTACTGCTAGCAGGAGATTTTGACATATATCATCCAGAGTGAAGTTTCCCATTACATTACAGCTGCCATGGTAGATAAATGGCTTTGGAGCTGCCCCACCTAATTTTGAGGGTGGTTTAGCATTTTAGGGAAGGCAGCTATTATAGCCTCATTTTACCCATCTGGACATGATCCATAAGCAGTCAAAATAATTTGCTCCCGAACCATCACTGCTACACAAGAAATTAATGCCAGCCTTGGTCTCCTTTGCACACCTGATCCTCCTCTGGAAGTTTACGGTCACTGCCCCCACCCTGCTCACGGAAGTAGATGTTTTCTCTGCATTTCAGTAGCACAAATCAATCAAAAATAGCAAGCAGACAATTAATTTTGATAAATATTTCACAAATTGATGAGCTTTTTAAATTGTTCTTCAAAAGTTACAGTTTTGAGCGTAAACCCTGTGTTTCCCCATCCCTAAAACACAGTTTTGTTCTCTCACCAGCTTTAGTTATAACACCTATAAAATGCCTTATCTTTTAACTTAAGTTTTCTTTTAAAAGTTTTGAATGAGGGAATTAAAAGTCCATTGCTTTCAGAAGGCTACTTTCTGAACAGTGCTTTTGAAGACCTCAAAGAAAACACATGGTAAAGATGGAAGCAATGACAAGAACTTCAGAGGCTAAGTCACAGTTGATGTGACTTCTGTGCTCATCAGCAAAGGCGAGGAAAAACTCCCTCTGTAACCGGAAAAATTGTATTAAGAAATTCAAGTGATCCAGAATAGGACACATCCTTTTGCATTCTGCTTTTAGTTACTTGTAAACCCAGGCTCTCACTCTCTTTTTGGGTCCAGTGGACCTCACATGGAAGAATTCTCAGTATTTCAGTGTCGCTTTTCAGCATTCAAAACTGCTGGTCCAGAAGGCGAAGGGCAGAGACGGGCAGACACAGGAGGGCAGAGACCTCCTTGGGGGTAGGAGGCCCCATGGAGACATGGCTGTCCTCAGGGTGGAATCTCCCAGGCAGCATGCCCAGCACAGGGGCTAAATGTGCCTGAAAGACAAATATTGACCTCTGACAGGGTCTGAAGAAATTCATGTGGGTATTTCCAAGAGTTTATGAAATAACCAGAAATGGAGATAAGTCCTAGGCTATCTATTTCATCAGCTAAGAAACTGTTGACTGAAGCCTAGCGTGAGCCAAGTACCTACATGTGCAGTGTTTCAAAGAATTAATCATGTCTTCAGATGTGGAGCCTGCTAGATAGTTTAATTACTGCCCTGTTTTTGTTTGTTTTGTTTTGTTTTGTTTTGTTTTTTCTTTCAGTAGCTAAATGGATCCAGTGACAATGAATCTTATTTCATTTTTTAATAGATGAAAGAGAAGCAGGCTTCAAAACAGATAATGAATTTCTTGTAACTCGTCTGGAGACTGAAGAACCATAATTCTGATTGATCAGATATGGTCTGCTTCAGAGAGGCACCAGATGCGATCCAGATTTTAAATGGATGCTGCTACTGTCAAAATGCATTCGCTCCCTCCTGGTATAACAAAGTGAAGTCCATCTGTCTGGAGTTGTGCACTTTTTTTAGTGGTAATAACAGTTAACATCAACAATAAGCTTTGTCTCATTAGTATCACATAATCCCTACTACCAAGTCCCCAGTTTCTGGTCCCCATATTATCTGCCATGGAAAAAATAAAGACCACAGCAGGAGCTAAGAAGGTCAGTGCATTCTCAGGGTAATCAGCTGTAGTAAATTCAATTCTGACAAGACAAGGCTTGCAAATGTCTGGGGGATTAAGGGATCATCTATAATTTCATATGTTGAGTGGGAAAGTGTCCTTCCAAACATTTATTAATTACAGATGAGGATGCATATGGTGGTCATCCTTGGAGAGATTTCATCTGAAGCAAAGCAAGAAAAATAGATTTAACTGTTTGCTGCTGCTGCTGCTTCTAAAGAAAAAAACTACTGATCTTAGCAATTTTCAGTCAATATTCTTTCTCTCCCAGGTTTTATTGCTCTGTCTTAGCAACTGATGCCTGTCACCCTTTATGAAACTTTTTGCATTAAACTTTCCGAGTGTAATCAACAGGGAAGCCTTTCCTTGGCTTTAGCCTGGCTCGGTGCCATCTCTCCAGGGTTTGCAGTCCTTAAGAAGTAACAAGAACAACACAGGAAAGAGCTTTGCATCTAGAATTGGGCCTTTCACTTGAAGATCTCGGAGCACTTTAGAAAGCTTAATTACTCCCCTTTGAGGTCTGTATTGTCCTTTCTGTTTTACAGATGAGGAAATTAAAGCACAGGAAGCTTAGAGCTAATGCTTTCCAGCTTGGGCAACTGAAGGTAAGTACTTATATCCACACCTTTCTTCCTCAAGAGGAAGTCCTCAACACTTCCAAACTCATTTTTGCACCTGTTTTTTGAACACATTGGCTATAAGTTCACCCAAGAGTTCACCAAAAGTCACTTGAATTGCTGACAAAGCCATTAAATTGTCTTAAAAAGAAGAGATTCCAAGTGTGTGGCTTATTTATGTCCCTTAGTGCAATGAAGGCTGAGGAGGAGAAATGAACACTAAATCCATCAGGGGGCTAAACATCCAGGGAGGAAAACAGCTATTTAAGTAAGAGAATAAACTTGCCATGGGAATAGATTGATCTCAATTAACCACAAATAAGCATGGACTGGAAATTGAGGGAAGGATTGTAATAATCCGAGGAGTGAGATCTGGGGACAAATGGGTAGTGTGAGGGCAATTAACATCACTCGGGTTGAGATGGAGTTGGATCAGAGTCCAGGAGGGATCAGCGGATGCTGTACTGGTACCTCCAAGGGACTGGATTTGGTGGTCCAGCGTGTCCTTCCCCATGCTCACAGGATTGCAAACAAAAAAGCCCTGGACACACATAAATGCTGGGACAAAACTGGTCTTCCTCCCTGTAGGGGACCCTGGGTATTTCTTGTTCAGCGTTTAGGTCATTTGGGTAGGAAAATGCTATTGATGCCACAGGAAGAAAATGAATACCTGGTGATATCAAATACTGCTCTCCTTTTCAGACCTGTGGTGCCTCGTATGCCAGATTGCAGCTATTGTATGAAGATTTTTCAGTTCCTTTTTGTGCCTGGCGGCTGATTGAAAGTTCATATTATTTATGGCAGAAAACAGCAGTGTACTTTTGAGCCTGAGGAAGCTGGGAAAGTGCAGTGGGTGTCAATCAATTAAGCTATTCAACTTATTTATGAAACAAGACAAAACAATGTCTAGGATATGAATTCCCATCTCAATAGGATCCTCCCTGATATAAAATGTCAGAGCTGAAAAAGGGTCAGCTCATGACCCTTGAATATTCTTTTAAACTATTTGCAAATCAATACCTCTTCTCTGGGTTTGTTCAGGGACCATCGTTCCCTTTTATTATAAGTCACGGGGCATAGACTACTTATCAGCGAGTATGGAGACAGATCACTGCACTAAAGGAGCAGCTGGCTTCAGAGACTGGGTCTGACTCTTATTTATAGGGGAGGTTCAGTTCACCCTACCCTGGCAGTGCAAAGGGTTTTAAAGTTAGTATAATTATGGTTTTTTTGCTGACTCTTGGGCTCCTTTGCATCTGCTGAAAGACCAAAGAAGTCCTTCTCTCTGCATGCAGTTGGGATTGTCTCCCTCTTACTAGTACCTTTATCAACCATGAACATCATCTCCCATTTTCTCTTCCATGTGCCTAGTGCCAGGAGGTCCTTCTGCATCCCTCTGTAGCTGGGTTTTGCAGTCCCAAATCATCTCCCTCTGTCTTTTAACAGTTCTGCTAGCAATAACCTGTTTGGTACAGGTAGGGCTTGAGTAGACAGATGGCCTGATCCTCAGCTGAGCATCTGGCCTATTAAGCTGTCTAAAAAGGCATCATCTTTACAAATCCCAGTCTTAATCTCATTGCCCACTGTGTGACCCATGGGGGTTTCAGATCAGTGCCAAAGAGGGGAAGAGGAGGAGGAGGAGGGCAGCCGGAGGATCCACCGAGTCAAGGGGAGGGAGGGAGGTGCCTGCAGGACAAGTCGGCTGGGCTGAGCACTGGGTATGTGCCCATTTCTCACAATGAGGAGATGGAGAAGGCCAAGAGTCCTGGCTGGACCAGAGTCTACCTTGAGGTCTCCTGCAAGGAAGATGTACACAAAATAAATCCTTGAAACAGTTGGTCCAGGCCTTTGGATAGGTTTGTCTAAGGGACCTCCCATTGCATCTCCTTGTGGCATCTTCTTTATCCATGCAAAAATATGGCATCATTCTAATGCCTTTCAGCAGCACTTGGGCAAGCTGAAGTCCAAGCAGGTGAACTGAGGATAAAACAACAGAAGAAATGTCCAGTTGCCTACTGAGTTATATCAATAAAAAGAGAGTTTTTTACACTAGATGACCTTTAAAGCTCCCTTCCAACGCAAACTGTTCTATGATTCTATGACAAAAGGAAGACAATGAAGACAACAGTTTGCAAGGGAGTGAGTCGTTGATATCAGTGATCCCTGTCTACTAACAACATGGCGTTCCTCAGAGGAACTCAATATATACATGTTTTGGCAATGTGGTATATCCATAAAACACCTGTGAGAAAGGGACTCTTCCACTCATTTATCCCTATCACAGAATGAATCTTGAGACAGGTATTTGATAGTGGCAATAACCTGAGAAAAAATGAAGATTTTTTTTTAAAAAAATAAACTTGCATAGTACTGAGTGACCTCGAAATGGTATTGAATTCAGCACTGATTCCTCCAGCTATAAACTGGTTTCGAGGTAGATCCAAATTTTACGTATTTGTAATGGACTACCCCAAAACCTCAGGCCCAAATATAAAATAATTTGGAGGATCTTGGATCAGATTCTTTTAGAATTTAGAAGATATTAAATTGACTATTTGAATTCCCTGAGATTTCCCCTCACAAATTTCAGAGGGATTTTTTAAAAAATAAATAACCACAGCTATATTAAGTTCTTTATAGTAACTAAGTATAGAGGTGGTCCCCTTCTGTTTTTAAAATCTAAAATATTTTTTAAAACTCATTTTTAAAAGGTCAAGATAGCAATCATTTTTCCTTCAACCCACTTTAATACCTGAACAGGTGAGTAGTTCTGACATGTACAGTTTGTGCTGCTGGAAAAAAAGTATCAGTAGAAGCCCCCCCCCATCTGTAAAAGAAAATTTGGATCTGCTTCATGTGCAAGTTTGTTTGTCCTCACTAATTCTGGTGCAGGCCTGTACTGATGTGTGCACAGGTAGGAAACATGAAACAGAAGCCCCCAAAGAGTCTCCCATTGTTGTTTGTTTGTTTGTTTTTTTTTTTACAGGATTTCCCCCTAATTAGGGAATCTCAGAGAAATTGCTGTTCACTTGGATCTACGATGTGCAATAAATTCCTGCATCAACACAAAAGGGTCAAAAAGAAAATGAACCCCTAGGCATGAGCTGGACTGTAACACAAGCTTTCTCTGTTTATTGTAGAAAGCCACTCTTCAACTTTAAGCCAATCGGTCCAAATTTTTGTTTCAGGCTTCCATCTAGCGAAGTTATTTAGGGACATTCTTAACTTTAAGTGCATACAAAGTACTGTGAAATACCATTCAAAAGGCCTTTTCACAGATACATCTTAACTTTAATGTGCATAGGGAAGTGCTACAAGCATAATATTTGCCCCAAAATAATAAATAAAAAATGTTTAGCATCAAAATAAAAACCAAGCAGCTCATTAGCTATCAATTTGCAATTAAGGTAAAGAACGGCAAGCCAACAACAAGAAGGAAACATCTAGGTTCTGACTATAGGCATGAAAGCCATACATTTAATATGGCATTCACTGGAAAACTTTCTAGACAGACCTGTCATAGAAAAGTAAAATGAAATTGGGTGAAAATATCTCAAAAGAATGGAATATGAATGTTGGAAAAGGAAATTTCCAGTCAGCCCAAGTTCTGTTATTAATAGACTTTTGCCACACAATACTTCTTAGAAATAGATTTGGAGTTGGAAGTTCACCGTGATGTAGCTATAAAAAAAAAAAAAAAAAAAAAAAGAAAAAGCTGATGAATCGCAGTTGCTTCCCTCTAAATAAAGAGTAACTAACCAAGGAACCATCTGTCGGTGTACGATTACCAACTTTCTTTTTGTCTTTCAAAACAGCCTGAGAAATGAAGGGCACCGGGAGCAAAGCGGAGAGCACACACATGCTGCAGGCTCGCCGGCAGCCAGCCCTGGAGGATCCGATACGATCCTTGCCTTTTTCTCTTGGTGCACTAATTTCATACTGCTGGTTTACATCTGGCGCGCCTGCATATTTCAAATACACGCTGAACATTAAAGGGGTTATTCTGCAGTAAATGTGGCTAATTTTGCTACAGTGGAGACTTGCAAGGTAAAATTTTTCTAAGAGAGGAAAATCCTTAAGTCTTCTCTCTCAGTTTGTGAAATCAACAGAATAATATTAATTCTTTTTTTTTTTCCTTGCTGTTGAATAGTAAGAAGCCTGGGACACCCTGGGAAAACATATTCTTAATGGTTTTCTTAAGGCTGAATGCCCTACTAGCAGTAAGAAAGACAAAGCAGTAAGATCTAAGGCCTCTTAGTCTCTAGAAAACTGCATAGGTTTTTATGCTGGAAAAATGAGGGATTTATTCCTTTTTTCGGTCAGATGAGTTCAGGGTCAATGTACAATTTCTCTTTTTGTTTCTATTCCAATGACCGCCTATTTTGGGGTGGTTTATTCCCCCAAACTCCATCTGACTCTGATCAAACTCACTGCATCTGGCTCTTTGTTGGTGAAGGCGCTGTGCAGCGTCTATAGCCACGTACCCACAGCTCGCGCGAAACCCAGCGCCCCACAAACCCCTTCGTGAAGGATGAGCGATGGGCACCAATAGATTTGCCAGCGAAAAGCTGCTCACATCCTAGTCAAAATTATATTTTCTATGTTACATTTTCACAAATTCCCCTGTCCCTGCCCATGACTCCATCCCTTGCCCTTCCCCATCTCCTCCAGCCATTCCACTGCCCAGTCTCCCCTCTCAGCTTCTTTCCCCGCTGCATTTGCCCTTGTCCCCAGCCCTTAATCCGTGCCACCTGCCTCTGGCCCAGTGGCTGAGAGCAGGTGGAAAGGCAGGTGATAGTATAAATATTTATGTCAGGAAGACCGCATCTGGAAGTGTTTCCTGATGGAGTTGTCACCCTAAAAAAATAATAATAATAAAATCCGGCTCCAAAATATATATACAAATCCACAGAGAGGCGTCTTTCCTTTGCGTGGCCACCAAAACAAACACTCCCTCTGTATAATCAATAGTAAACCCCAGGTGCGTGAAATTAAACAGACCTAAAGTTGCCAGGATCAGATCCTCGGTGCATTTCTAAAGGAGGCTTACGACGGGAAGCCAGACAGCAAAAGCCATCCTACAACTACATGAGTAAAGCAACTGTTTACGTGTACATCTTGTCAGTTTGATATGTTGGTTTCTTACTGTTGTCAGGTGTAAAAGGGAATACTGCCACTGCAGTTTCTATTTTTTTACCTAATATACTGATTTATACCTTAGTGTTGCACCAGCCAGTGCAGTATGTGAACATCCTGTGGGCACAGAATTAAGCAAATAAAACAATTTGCAAGCAGCTCTGATAAGCACCATCCCATTGCATGCCTGGAAATTCTTTAAGACTCGTTAAGCAGTCAGCAAATAAGACACATTTGTCTCCCATTAAAGAGTAAATTGGAAATACTGAAGGGAAACCTATGCAGGGCTGTGATTTGTCAGAGAGCGTATTAGCAGGAACAGCCACAGTATATTTAGCAGTTGGGTACAAGTTAAAGCAGGAACTGGAGTGAGAGGAACTATTTTAAATCAGCTCTATTAATACCCCGAAAGTACATTTAAAAGCAGCAGCAGTTACAGCCATCTTTGACTCTTCCAGGAGGAAGTTGCCATTTGTCGCAGAGCTGCTGTTGCTTTAATTTGACACTCAATATGTGTTTTCCCCACAGTATTAGATATCTTGGGCTCTATCCAGGACAGATTTGGAAATGAAGTGATCCCTGTAGTTCCTACGCAACGATGAGATTTACTACTTAGGTCGACACGTATCTTCGGTGAGTCAAATAAACATAAGGAGCATTAATTAGGGCTGCTTGCTGAATTTAGATTGCATTCACACAACCTGATACGGTAGCTGGTGGGGCCAGGCTGGTTCACCCGAGGTCGCACAGGGTGAGACAGGCAGCGACAAGGGCCTGGATCAACTGCAGGCTGAAAAATAAACCAGCTCTGCTGATCCCCTACCCAGGCTCTAGGCTGACTTTGGGAAACTCCTTGGAGTTTACCCGAATTTAAAGAATTAAGGCTTAAAAAAAAACGCAAACAACCAACCTTGCCTGGATAAAGAGAGGTTTGAGATCATTTAGGGACATGTCAGCAGGAGAGCGCTTTTGTGATATTATAACCAATGCTTTGGCACACCATGGTAGTCAGACGTATATGTGAGTAAGTGAGTGTTATAGATGCATATTTAAAACATTTTAAAATCAGGTTTTAATCCAGGAAGTTTGGAAGAGAGGTCCATGAGGGTTGTTGACTTCTGTTCTCAGTGCGGCATTAACTGCCTCTAATGAAGGAGGTGACGCTCTCTGGAGCTGTTTGCCTCCAGGTACACTGAAACAAAACACCCTGGGCTGCTGGTTCAGAAATCATAGCAGCTTTCCCTTCACTCGGCTTCTGAGTGCCAAGTCCTTCCAATCTCAGAGAGGAAGGATTTTGAGGAGGGACATGCTGGGATTAAGGTACTTCCCAAAAAACATGCTTGACCAGTGAAGGCAGCATGTATCAATGCAATTGCAAGCATTTTGCAAATTATTCGACATCTTGAGCTAAGGATGAAAACTACCAGGTGAGACAGTCAACACTTAGCACAATCACTCTTGTTTTCACCAAGCCCAAACTGGATAGAGGAAGTCTTTGGTGTCCTACCTGGAGGGTTGTGATCTGCTCTCCTTGGTGTCCTACCTGAATTGGGGCTGAACTGATCAGCTCTTTGCATTTATTTTTTTTAATTGTTCTCTTACCAGTGGTTCCTAGGGCCATCTCTGGTGAGGTTACATGAAGCTGGGCCAGAGCCCACCATCACTCAGGAGGCATTTCAGCCTGCTGCTGGTATGGCAGAGCACTGCAGGGACTCCAGCGTGGGAGAAGTGGTGCTGACCCTCATGGAGGGAACAGGTAAGACTGCAACCCTCTCATGTCTTCGGGAAGTCAAAAATGGGTGAACCGCTTTTGCTCAGGCATCCCCCTTCTGCAGCAGACATAGGGACTAACAGGACAGACCAAACATACCTAAACCTCCCAGTACTTCTGTTTGAGTTCTCCTTACTGTGGGGCAGTGGTTCCTTTTGCTTTTTACATCAAATGTTTTTGCCAAAGGAGATACATGTTTTAAAGATAGAAACATTTTTTACAGTTTTACTTTTGCCAGTGTAGTGTTAATTCACTGCAGAATTTACAGAGGTGGCTTTGGGAAGTGTTGGTTCCTGTGTGCAACAGGGAGGAGGAGCAGAGCAAGGCAGACCTGCATCCTTTTAACCTTGCCACAGTGGATCTGCACAGGGAAATGCTCAGCCCTGCTGCAGAAGACAACCAAATAAATCTCAAGCCGACACTAAGGTCTCCATCAGACTTGAAAACTAGAGGCAAATTGCTATGACTTTCCCTCACTAATGGGGGGGAAAGACACTTTTGTAGTGTCCTGTTCCCCTCTCTCTGGATGATCCTTTGTCCTTTGCTGGTGGAAAGGAGACATGGGAAAGAGGAAGCCCACAATTTCCCACCCATTGCTGTCACAGCATGTCAGCGAGATAGTATGCAGATAGGAGGATTTCATCTGGCATACCCTTGGTATGGCCCAGGTATGGGACATTGGCCCTGTCTGTGGGTGCTGGAAGGATTGGGAGTAATTTAGGTGCTGTGTAGTTGACAAAGACTTGCCATTTGAGTGAGGTCCCACATCTTGGCAGGTTTGCTCATCATGGCCAGAGACGAGGAACTGCAGCTCCCCTCACGGGCAGTAGGTGCTTGAGCCAGGCTACATCGCTTAAGATAGAAGATCCACCTCTACCCACTGCGGATAGCCAGAGGGCAGGGTAAGGATAGGAGAGTCCCAGAAGAATCATTTAAAAAAGGAGAATGAGGTCACATTACTGAGGATGAGATCAAGGAATAAAATAAGCATGTAGGGCAGAAAGGTTGCTGTGCTAAATGAATTACAACCACTGAGGAGTGTTAGGAAACAAGGAGAAAAGTGCTATAAATACAGTAAAGTAAGAGAAAGACAGCAGCAGGCAGAAGCCCATTACCTAATGAGGAACAGGAGAGGAACAGATGACCTAGAGAAGGCCGACGTATTTAATGCCTTTCTGCTTCAGTGTTCTCCAACAAAAAAAGTGTTTCACTGTGATATAAAGATGACAAGACACGAGACAGAAGAGGAGAAGAACAGATAAGCGAGAATACGGTTAAACTGAATCTATTCACCAGAGGGTATAAAGGAAAGCAGGCAGCTTGGGGGGGGAAAGTACAATCTCTGTCCTCAAAGAAGAGAGAAACCTGGAGTTATATAAAGCAGTCACCCCAACACTTACCAGGAAAGGCACTAGAATAAAAAATACTTGAACTGTACATGCCTAGAGATCGAAGCGGTGGTAAGAAACAGCCAGCTGGGTTTGCTGAGGAGCAAATATCATCCAACCGATCTTGCATTTGTCAGTAAGAGGGTGGGTGGCTGAGAGAGACGGGCAACGCAGCTGCACATCTCAACGTGTACAGGTCTGGGTGTAGTAAGGCTTTTGGTGCAATGTCACCCCGAGAAATGTTTGTCTGGATGGGAACCGAGGGCACCTGAACTTATCCAGTGGCTCTGTCACAGTTTCTGACATGGCTTTGGGTAAATGCAAGAACCTTATTGCTCTTTGTAGGATGATTAGCATCTCATATTACACCAAGGAACAATGAGATTTTTGTCTCTCTTGACTGTAAACTGTTAGGGTCTGTTATGTGTCTGCAAACAGGACCATCACTGGATTTTTAGATGTCCCCAAGTGTAATTAATAGGGATGGGTGTCCCCACTTGCAGGGTGCAGGATGCACTCACATGAAGGACCTTCTTGTGGGGTACTTCCAGTCTGCTATTGTGAGCTCTATGAGGGAGCAGAGGAGGATGGTTCAGTAAGATAAATCTTGCTTTTACGCATGGTAGGTGTTTAAAAACCCTGAAAAAGTAAGAGGCTGAAAGTCATGGATGACTTGGTGGGAAGGATTTTGCTGTTAAGTTTGAGTGAGAAGAAACAAGGGAGAGGAAGACCTGTCAGAGCCTTTGAAGACAAAGGAAATGGAGATGGGTTTTAGATTTCCCACTTCCTAGTACTTCTTCCACCAGTACCTACTAATCCTACCACCAGCCTTCTATTTGCAGGTTAAAAAAAGTTCAAAACATTCTCAGATTTTCATTCCAAGGGCCGAGTGCTGTTTGGGGATTATGCAACAGGAGATGCACACCACAGAAAGACAAGAATCTGCACATTCAATCCTGTGTAGGATTAACGTGCACGTGACACCCTGTGCACGTGACAGCTTATATGAGTTTCATGTGTTGCAAAAGCTTTGGCGTACTGATCAGAACCTGATGTATTCAGCTTATGGGCTGGTGTTGCTCTTCTATTTATGTGGTCTCAGAAAAGGAAAAGAGGGAGGCAAGCCTTCAGGGGCAGTGACCCTTTCTTTATTCAAACCTGAACAGAAGGAGGGTCTTTACTTCCAAGAACTCATTTTTTCTTTCTTCTTGCCACACAATGAGGGCTCCAAAAGAATAGGTCCTTGCAGCTAACAAGGTTGATCATCAAGGAAACCTCTGTGCCTTCTGAATCCTAGGGCTGTGGAAAAGATTTAGTGCTTCACTGAACCAACCTTTGGAAGCAGAAGTTATGAAAGCCCAATAAAAAGGCTGATTTTAAAACTGGCTCCGCGCAGACATTTTCTGCCCTTCCCTGAAACAACACAGCATGGACCTCTGTATGCCTTCATCTCCTGAAGAGCCAAATAACGCCCAATATTTCCCATATGATTGCAGCAGATGCCTTTAGTAGTCAATAGTGGCCCAAGGTTAATGTTTAACATTGGGGGGGGGGTGGTGGTGGTAGTGGTGGAAATACAATGGCACTAAATTGTGGTCATTATAATGGTAGGTTAAAACCAGTGTTGCTGCAGAGATGTCCTGCTGGGAATTCTCCTCTTGGGGGGTGTTAAGTAGAACAGCCTGCCGGAAAGGACAGCGTGAAGAAATATAAATAACTGCACACAGGAGGACAGGATGTGCTTCAGAGGAAAGAGCGGTGCAAGGGTAGGGCTGGGCTTTGAATAATGCTAACGTGATGGTTTTATGCCCACTTGTTTTTCACACATGTAACGTGGTGATGACAGCAAGGAAAAAGGCTGTTGGGAGATCTGCCTATCCCTGCTTTGAAATCTCTGGGTGAAGGTAGCTATGCTGTGGCACTGACTTAGTTCATTCTGTTTTGCAAAATACATAAAGGCGCCCAAAAATACATAAAAGTGCTCACACGACGCTGTGTTTTAGCCATGAAATTCAGCTCTTCCTATGGGCCTTTCTTAACACAGTGGCTGCCTTCATGGTGCACTTGAATGCGTCTACCAAAAAGGTAGCTCCAGCGTGGCAGTTACCTGCTTGAACACTGGTGGAAATGCTACCAGGAGCCAAAATAAACCAGCTTAGGAAGAGTGTAGTCGAGAATGGCTTTAAATATCTTTTCTTGATTGCTCTGTTCCTGTTCCCAGCCTAATTTCTTGCTGTCCAGGTGTACCACTGCTGTTTGAACTGCATAGCTGGGTGCTTTGTGTATCTGAAAATAGCAACCTGATAATCTACTGCCCTGTGCTCAGCTATAGGAGTGCAAATCACGAAGGAAGCAGGCCCATGGCCTCTGTATTGAGCAATGGTGCTGGCAAATGTGAGAGACAGTGAGTGCAAAATGCGTGATAGAGTTGCTGATGTTGTCGCAAACCCTGGAAATATGTCGCTGACATCCCTGGAGAGTCAACAGCATAAAATTGATGTGAGAAGAGGAAAAGTTCTGTCAGGCTTGCTGGTTGTATTTATTCATTAGTTTTAATTTTTCCCTCTGCTAAGACCCTGACTCCTGTTGGTCCCACTGGAAGAAACAAGGTCAAGCTGGTTGGCATCAGGCTATTGCAGTGTCCATCCTCACTGGCAATGGGCAATACACCACCACCACCACAGTTACACTGGGATGCCAAGTATGTGCCAAGTATGTGCTAAGCTTTACCAATATGACGAAGCATTGGGATTAGCACATCAGGAAGGCAGCCAGGATACTAGGCACTTTCTGGTGTGAGCCATGCTTGGTGGTGGCCCGCTGTCCCGGGGCTGGTGTACCTCAGATACTCTCTTCCTCTTCTGCTGGGCTATATTTCACAAGTCTCATCTTCCCCCTTCCGTGCAGCAACTCTAACTGTGTCCAATGGAGAGAAAGAACGGAGCTGACCTCAGGTAGAAGCCGTGTCCACACTGATGCCCGGTGACCACTGACCCCAAAGGCCAAGGGTAGGAGCTGAGTTTCACATCCTTTTGGGTTCTCTTAACAGCACAGCTCCTCCGCTGCTGCTCACATAGAGATGAAGCAAAGCAAGGGATCTGCAGGGGTTGTCAGTGCTGTGTGTGGATAAATACTAATGACATTAGATGGGCACTGAGCAGCAGATTTGGTAGAGACTGCACTAACACATGCCTCCCCCAGAAAGGTCAGTGGTATGTGGGGCTTGACCCCACATTCCTTGTGCATCCCCGGCCCCCACTGAAGTCAATCAGACCTATTCTGTGGCACCATTAACTTAGAAGATTTATGTGCTTCAGGCAGTAGGAGGAGAACTTGATTTCATTTCCAGCATAGTTTTTTTGCTTTCCTAACCTCACTCATGTTAATGATAACAGACATGAATTCAGCTCAAGTAGCCAGGGAAACAGCTGAAGCCTGACTCTGTTCCCAAGCAGATGTGAACCAATGGCTTATTATTTAACTAAGTTGTTGACAACTAATGGTCTAATTGGGGGAGCAATTGATTTTGAACGACATTTTAAAGCTGCAAACTCAGCTCAACATTTTATAACATCAGTGGTGGTTTATTGCTTTGGCAGAGTTAAGTGGATTGATTGGTTATAAACTGCCATTGGTTTCTTGTTGCCATGAACCATGTTTAAAGCTTTGTATTGATCTATCATTTTCTGAAAATATAAATTTTCTTTAAAAAAGAAAGCCCCTACAGCCCTGGATGTTATAAAGAAAAGTGTTCTGTAACACACACGTGCAGTTTAGCTTCAGGAAATGCTGGTTCTCATCACACCCGGCCTAATTTTGGATAATGCTAAGTTGTTATGCCCTTTGTTGACCTGAGCATGCTTCATTCCTCCTGCAGCAGGAACAGGAGGTGTTTAGCACTGGATGAGCACGAGCCTGCACTTTTAATCCAGGAATTATTTGGAGAGGGTTGAATCTGCCTGAAAGACATGAAACAAGGGTGTGAGTGTGAGAACTGACTGTCATGTGAGAGGTGCAGCGAGAGGCATCCCAGGGCAGCCTGCAGTCTAAATCTCCCTTTCCTGAACCTGGACTGATCCAAAGGCAGCCTGTCTTTCTGTTGACTTCCAATTAAGCCCAGTATTTTAGAAAAAGTGGGATCTTTGGCACTGCTAAGAAGAGCTAAAGGAGAAATCCTCTCTGTGGCGGAAGACAAGTCACCCAACTTTATTGCCTGAGCTCTTTCCTTCTGCAAAATAAGGACAATAAAACCTGGCTGCTTCAACATGTTGTGAGGATTAATGGATTAAACAGGTCTGATCCTGCATGAATTGAAGGTTACCAGTTGCCAACGGTGTTGAATATGGCGAGTCTACACGTTGGTGAATATCCATTCATTAGTTTCTAATTATTATTCAGAAAAGTGAGGTTCTTCTAACTATCTCCCAGGATTCACCTCACAGTCCCCGGGACTGTGCGCATAAAAGGAACCAGAACAAACGTAGTCCCTTCTTTTTGTCATGAGAAAACAGTCAGCACTTCAAACCTTTGGTTGTGTGAATCTCATTCATCACTTTACACCAGCTGTAAGGTCTCTGGCAAAGGGTGTTTTTGTGTCCCCTATTTGGGAACTTCTCCTGGGGAACTGGCTGGGTCTTTCCTTGGTGCCTCCCAACACAACCGCAAAATAGTTGTCTGCCCAGAGCAACCTGTGTGACTCGCAGCGGGATGCAGGCAGGGAGGAAGGGTAGGTGGATTGGCACAAAGCAGCAAGGTTGTGGGTCGCACACGCACCGTGAGACTTTACACCCTGAAACACAAAGAAAGAACACGAGGAGAAACGAGGTGGGATATAAATGAACTAACTCAGAGCCAGTGTGATCTTTGGTTGTGGTGAGTGAAGAAATGCTGTGAAACCTGTGCCTCTGCGCAATATCTTTCCTGGCTAATCCCGCTCCAGCAGTGACCCCAGAAAGCTGATTTCCTGGGAGCGTTAGCTCCTGTTGCAATCAGCTCTGGTGCCTGCTACGGAGCCCAAGACAAGAGCATGCACACCTACCAGAGCAAGGGATTATCCAGAGACACACCAAATATTCGCTGCAACGCTAAATGATATCAGGCAGAAAATGGCAGGCCAACTATTTTTGGGGTGACTTGTATAACACTTCCAAGCTTTGGTGTATTTTAATTTTAAAGTGCTTGGCATCGTTGAGGCAGGATGTTTTGGATTAACAATTATAGCGCAAGTGTAAAAGCAAAAGGGCCTGCTAGAGTAAGTGAGGGCTTTGCTTTGAAGTTTATTGGAAAAAGCCAAGTCTATAGGATCTAAGGATGCAGTCCTGAAAAACTGGTTTAGTGTGGAGAGCTCATGAGAAGAAACAATCAAATCAATGAGACTTTACAGAGATCTTGGCAAATTTTGTATTATCTTGTTTTCAGATGCACCTTTCTGGGGAAAAGAGACAACATGTACACAATGCTGCGTCCTTCTCCTATTTTGGATATGAAGTGTAATCCTAGTCATCCTTATGTTCAGAAAGATATAGGAGAACTGGCACAGAGAAAGGCAAACAGGACAGAGAAGAATGGAGCAACTTTTGTGCATAGGCTGAGACCCTTCAGCTTAGAAGTGAGGTGGCTGACAACAGTGCAGTGAAGACGCATAAGATCCTGAGCAGTGCGCAGAAGGTGAATACAGCACAAAACGTCAAGGGCGCCCAGTCATACTATTAGGTTTAAAAATAAATTATACCAAAGCACCAATTTTTTACCCAGTGGAATTCATTGCTAGGGATTATGTGTAGGCCAAAATTATAAACGCGTTCAAAAAGTCGTTTTCAAGGAGGAAGAGTCCATGAACAGTTATTAAATGCAATGTGCTGCCAGCTTGGTGGATCCCTGGATGACTGCACTTTGGGAGGGTACATCATGGAAATACTTGACTTATATGTGCCATATTTCCTTTTCGTACTGGTGAGTGTAGGACTAGGTGGGTCATTGCCCTGACTTGGTGTGGTCTCCCTTGGTCTTATTCCACATTGTCATACAGATATGTCTGTCTAGAATGAGAAATGAATGATCGTATGTATTTTAACCTAAAAATACAATGTCCCGATACTAAGTTTTAACTACCTTAGACCAGTTCCTGCTTTACCCAAACATTCAGGACTGATTTAACATCTTTTAGCAGAAGCAGGGATCCCATACCTCATTAGCAGTGCCCTTCTTTGCCTTCTAAAAAGACATGCAAAATTAAGATCCCTTTTCCAGCATACCCTCCAGAAATATGAGCAATTTCGTCTTTGAAAGAACAAAATGATTGTCAGTGCATCACCGAGCTATGACCCATCGTTAGCTGAGGGGGTTTCAGATGCACTGCTCCATTCTGCCACTCTTTCCTTGGGTTTTTAGGTCAGGGAGCCCAACGCTGAACACATGCCTACCTCTTTTCCCAAAGATCTGAAACCTTTAATGAATAGTCCAGATCTTCATCTTGCGCAACTGGCAGAGATCCACTGCCTGCAGGAAAGCTACAGTGCTTTATAAGTACCTACATTCCAAGTACCTACATTCATGACTCTTTGCATCCACCTCAACCATTTCCTGGAGTTCCTGTGTGCAAATGTAGCCAACATCTGTTGCAAAAGTGATATTAAACAGCTTCAGGTTAACATATTTACCAATGAAAACCTGCTTTTGCATGGCGGAAGGAAGTATCCTTCAAAATTATTTTCTTCTTCTGCCAGTTATCTTAAATCTCCAGGGTGAGAGATGGCTTTTCTTCAGCTGTTTCAGATGTTTGCTCTCTGACCTTTCGAAGTTATACTTCTCTGTCTTTCCCAGTGTATATATTCTCCTGGAGCTGGTTCTGATATCTAAGGCACTTGCAAAGTTTTTTCTTTTCCTTACCTTTACTGACAAAGTCTAGACAGACTGTTGAAACCAAGCCTCTTTGAAGCTAAGGATTTAGCAAGGTTCAAGTAGGAATTGGACATTTTATACTGATAGCAAGTGCAGAGAGAGCTATAATTCTAAAGTTAACAAAACTAGAGATTTGGAGACATTATCAGACCTCATTCTTCAGGGTTTAAGTGTTTAAATATAAAGATTTAGGATGAAATTGTCCTGGCAGGCAGATTATCCCACAGCTGCGTGAATTTTCTCTAAAGCATCTGATGCTGGCTTACATGTTAAAAAATGTCTTGCATGGATGTACATTAGGTCTGATCCAGGGTGTCCCCGTTGACTACTGCCCGATTCACTATTTTAAGCCTCTCTGTAGGAGCTTGTGGAAAATCACAGTGGGACTTTCTTATAATCTGAGACAGACCTGTCTTTTTAAGGAATTGCTTCAACATTTTGTAGTTGAGATTTTATCTTTTTTTTTTTTTTTTCTTTTAAGGTTACTAAAACTCTGCTAGAACAGACACCAGGCAATTTATTATGGTGTGATCTCAGTAAAAACCCTTTCCTACCTGGAGCCATAACAGAGCTGGCTCATCTTTTCTAAAAGCCAGTACAAACTGGTCTGAGATAGTTAAAACTGAGATCCAAACACTAGATACTGCTGGTCTGTAATGTATAGAATAAGTGAGAATGTGAAAGAAAGATTAAACAGTATTTTTTCAAGTTAGGAAACCTCCTTTGTATCCAGTTCTACCTTAAAGATGCTTACCCTTATTTTCTCACATTTCAGATGAAATTAAGATTAACAAGGGGTATTGCAGAGTCTCCATCACTGCAGACTTGGCAGAACAGCTCAGACAGACGGACAGCCATTGGGAATGGTCTAGGCAGATGGATTACCTGATTTCTGCCCATAGGACTTTCAGTCCTTAGAAAAACTGGGGCCATTGCTTCCATAGAAAACCAATGCCAAATTGAGGTATACTCCTTGAAGATATTTATTTATACATTTTATAAAAAGTTTAATAAAGAAGGAGGTGTCAGGGTGAAGGCAATAGGTGTGGATGACTTGTATTTCTGATATTTTCATGAATTGGCTCTGTAATCCTCAGGGAGATCAGTCTAAATCCCTGTGCTGTATCTCCTCAGCCATCATGTGCGTGACCCTATTGAAGTTTCAATCCTCCTGGCTCTATATGGAGATATTTGTTGTGTAAAGGACTCACTGCCAAGGCACCTAGCACATGCTAAAATGGTTGTTTGGAACTTTTATCTTAGTAATAGATTCTCTGCTTCTTTGCTAAAGCACTGAAATTGCTAACAGTAATTCAGAGACCACCCCAGTATAGGGAGAATTAACTGGGCAGGAAAGCAAAGGGAGGAAGCTAGGGAAAAACACACATATGAAATCTCATAAAATGAGTTATCTTTACAGCGTTTCTCTTTAAAATCCCATTCCACTCTACCGTACCTACTTTTCTGCTGTAGGAGCATTGAATGTTTGTTTCCCATTTGCAAAAATCATAGAAACATACAGAATCATAGAATGGTTTAGGTTGGAAAGGACCTTGAAGACCATCGAGTTCCAACCCCCCTGCTACAGGCAGGGACACCTCCCACTAGACCAGGTTGCCCAAGGCCACATCCAGCCTGGCCTTCAACACCTCCAGGGACGGGGCCTCAACAACTTCTCTGGGCAACCTGTTCCAGTACCTTACCAACCTCAAAGTGAAAAACTTTTTCCTAATGTTCAATCTGAACCTGCCCTCTTCTAATTTAAAGCCATTCCCCCTCGTCCTTTCGCTACATGCCCTTGTAAAAAGTCCTTCCTCAGCTCTCCTGTAGGCCCCCTTTAGGTACTGGAAGGCCTCAATAAGATCTCCCCGGAGCCTTCTCTGCTCCAGGCTGAACATCCCCAACTCTTTCAGCCTCTCCTCACAGGAGAGGTGCTCCAGCCCTCAGATCATCCTCGTGGCTCTCCTCTGGACATGCTCCAGCAGGTCCATGTCCTTCTTACGTTGGGGACTCCAGAGCTGGATGCAGTACTCCAAGTGGGGTCTCCCAAGAGTGGAGTAGAGGGGCAGAATCACCTCCTTTGACCTGCTGGCCACACTTCTTTTGATGCAGCCCAGGATATGGTTGGCCTTCTGGGCTGCGATCACACATTGCTGGCTCATGTTGAGCTTCTAGTCAATCAAATCTCCCCTGTGGCTTGATTTCACAATGAGCTTCCCCCAGTTTTCTCTTATACTTTTCCTACACTGTTAATAGAAGTTGCTGTAAGTTTTATTTGATTGCTGTTGCATGTTTAGGGGCAGATTCTAAACTGGTAAGACCTTGGTACCCAGCAGGCAGCTCTGGCAATAACCCACAATTGGCCTCTGAGCACCATTGTGGCTCCACCCCATGTTGGGAATATGCCAGAGAGGTAGCAGCTCTGCCTTGTACAGTTACAGCGGTGGTCTTTTAATGTTGCCATGGAATGGCAATGAAAAAATATACCTAAACCAAGGGCTTTCAGCAAGTGGTGGGTGTCCTGGGGTGAATCATGTGTCTGCCACCATGGACACAAGCTGTGTCCTGAACGCAGAGATGTCTTTCCTGATGCTTTTCTGCTTCCACAAACAGCTTCCTTTTCCAGGAATGAGCATTTTCTGATGAAAAGGATTTCACTGAGAAATTTCTATAGGGGGACCATTTCTCCCCCTACTTTCTTAAAAAACTTGGGGAGATTTTTTTTAAATGTAGGTAAGAATTCATATTTATATAGCCATCGTCACCACATCATTTGCATCTTGGGGTATGTGAAGGCCTCATTCATCTTTGACTTGAAAAGTTCCTCTGCTTTCATTAGCTGAATTTCACCCAGGCAGAGATTTTCGGTCCTGTGAGGTTTGACTTAAAATTCCCCAGTGTTGTGCCCATTTTCTACCAGCTCCTACACTACTACCTCTTCTCCCTGGCGACAAGTGATAGGACAAGAGGAAATGGGTTCAAGTTATGTCAGGGCAGGTTTAGATTAGATGTTAGGAAGCATTTTTTCACTGAAAGGGTTATTAAACATTGGAATAAGCTGCCCAGAGAGGTGGTGGATTCACCATCCCTGGAGGTGTTTAAGAAAAGGGTAGATGAGCTGCTTAGGGACATGGTTTAGGAGTGGTGGTGTTTTTATCAGGGTAGGTTAATGGTTGGACTTGATGATCTTAAAGGTCCCTTCCAACCTCACTGATTCTATGATTCTATGATTGATTCTACTCCTCGCTAATCTTTACTCTTATAACAATTATATATTTTTGACGCAGGGTCTTTGCACTGAATTCTTGCCAGCCCTCTCTCCTCAGCATTAACAGCTCCCTTCTGCAGGCTGCTGAAACGTTTCCTGCTCAGGGCTGACGTAAGGCAAAGCCACTGCAGGCTTGTGCCCAAGGCCACTGCTCTGGCACTTATGCACCTGCATCATCTCTCAGCCCTCATTTATTAAAGAAAACAAGCGTCTAGCTCTTTTGTTTGTAAAGAAAGGCTGAAAATTTACTCTGAATGAATTTACTGTCATTAAATCTTGACCTCCTCTTTCATCGTTAGGGATAGGCCTGGTCACAGAGCGGTGGGGCTTAGCATCTCTTCTAAGACATTGCAGGGTATGAGGACCAAAGCTGTCCCATGCCTCAACAAGTCTGACCGCTGTCTCCCCTCTCCTGTGACACTCTCTCCCCTTCAGGCATAACCCCCTCTTTCCCGAGCTTTATTTTAGAATCTCCGCCCCCTTGCTTTTATCTGAAATATGGACCCTTGTGAGGCTTCTCAGGACAATTTCCATGGGAAATATTTGTCTCACAATGGAGTCCTTTCCCATAGTTTTGGGAGCAGAGGGGCAATTTTTTTCTCATAAACTGGACTATGCACCATTGTGCATACTGTAAACCTCTGTCAGAGGCCTGAAGAAGGACCAGTTGCCTCCAGCTAACAATACCACTGGGCTAATTGGTAGAAATAATTATCCCAAACGCTGGAAAAATTCAATTAGAAGAAAAACACATTAAAATATTGTTCCCAGATACCCTATCTTCATTATAAGAGACCACCCATGTGAGTCCAGTCCTCCCACTGTTAGACAGAGGTGTTATTATTTTTAAAAAGTAGCAAATTTCAGGCCACATAGGGAAGAAGGCTAGGGCAGTCTTTGGGAGAGACACAAATCACTCTGTCATTCTGTACTGAAGAGACAGTGTTAGAGGAGTAACAAGCCATTAGTGAAAGCCAAGTGCCCAGACTTCATTTTTTTTTAATAATGTGTGGTCCAAAGCCATTGTATTAAATGTAAATGGAGAAGGAAATTATATTCCATATACTCCGCACTGTATTGTAGTCGCGCAGACAGCTGGTTGCAGCACACACAGCCTGAACCACCTCTCCGGCAGTACATGCCATCCTCACTGAGGTCAGTATTATTTCTTGTCCTGACAAGGATTCTCTGCTCAAAAGACTTTAATTTTTTTTGTCTGCTTCAAGCAACAGCGGGGGGTATGAGCAGGGCATTTTTCTCAAGTGATGAAGTCTGTTCCCACGGCTGTGGGAAGGAAGATAGAGGGAGCAGGAGGCAGGAGCAGGCAGAGGAGTGGGATATGCGGAGAGATACGAACTTTGGCAGGAAGATTTGGACGAAGGCACTGAAAGTGGGTTTAAACCAGACATGTTGTTTGAGACGCAAATTCCTCTGCAACAGATCTGCAGTCAGCAGAGAGTTTGCTCTGGCCTGTGCCTAAGATGCAGCTGAGGAATTATTTCTTCAATTTTCCTAAACTTGCATGCCCATGTGAAGCAAAGATGCACATCGAAAACTTGCCTCACCCTCTTTTTGTTGGGTCAGCAGCGTCCATGACTCTGGCTGCTCCGTAAATATCATGAGGAGAGATATTTAGGAGCCCTGATGCGTGTGGTGTGAGCTAGACAAGAGGCAGGGCTGCTGCCTGCCCTAACCGCTCACCGCTGCTAATCATTGGTATTATTGTTGTGCCTGGAGGCCCTGGCTGGGATCAGGGCTCCCACTGTGCCCTCTTATCTGCAAAGCTGCAGCCAGATGAAATCCCTGTCCACATGGTTAACTAGCCCGGACAGTCCAGGCGTGGGAGAAAGGAAATGTTATTCCCTCTTTATAGAGGGGGCATTTGTGGCACAGAGGTTTTCCTGATGTCAGGAGGGACGTTGCGGCACAGCTGGGTGAAACATCCAGGTCGCCGCATGCTCATGTTTGGTTAGTAGGACACCCTGACTTTGTGTGCTGGGCTGTTCTCAGTGAGATGGCTGCGTTTCTTCATCCCATGTAGCTATACTTGGCAGCAGAATCACCTGGAGACTTTACTGTTCTCAGATTGCAGGGGCTGTGAGGATGCTCTGCTCCCAGGAGCCCCCTTGCTGCTAAAATCCAGATTCTGACCTCTAGGAGAAGCATCATCCATGTGTGGTGGGATGGTTATGTCCTCTGCTCCTACCAGCCTGAGCCAGGAATGGGCAAAAGGATGTTTCTGATAATGCCTCTTCCCCTGATCTCAGGCTCCAGGTTAACTTCCATCATTGCCATCTTTGAGTGCAGGTTCCCCTTCCTCTCCCATACCTCCCTCATGAGACACCTCTGGCACCTGAAGCTGCAAATACGTAGTGGATAACATCTGACCGTTCTTCCCTGTTCTCAAGGGTCAGCAAAGTTCCTTGTTAGTGAAACGCTCCTCTTTTTCTTCTCTTCGTGCAACTTACGACCTCAAAGTGCATCTTGCCTGTGGGAACACCAGTCAAATCCCTGGTCAAAAGCCCTGTAGGATAAAGTTGCGGGCATATAGGGGGTGGTTAGTAGATCGAGAGAGGTCCTCCTTCCCCTCTACTCTGCCCTGGTGAAACCGCATCTGGAATATTGTGTCCAGTTCTGGGCCCCTCAGTTCAAGAAGGACAGAGAGCTGCTGGAGAGAGTCCAGCGTAGGGCAACTAAGATGATTAAGGGAGTGGAGCATCTCCCTTATGAGGAAAGACTGAGGGAGCTGGGTCTCTTTAGTTTGGAGAAGAGGAGACTGAGGGGTGATCTTATTAGCGTTTATATAAAGGGGGAATGTCATGAGGATGGAGCCAGGCTCTTCTCAGTAGCAACCAATGATAGGACAAGGGGTAATGGATTCAAGCTGGAACACAAGAGGTTCCACTTAAATTTGAGAAGAAACTTCTTCTCAGTGAGGGTGACAGAGCACTGGAACAGGCTGCCCAGGGAGGTTGTGGAGTCTCCTTCTCTGGAGACATTCAAAACTCGCCTGGACGCCTTCCTGTGCAACCTCATCTAGGTGTTCCTGCTCCGACAGGGGGATTGGACTAGATGATCTTTTGAGGCCCCTTCCAATCCCTAGCATACTGTGATACTGTGATATATTCAGGAATTTGTGCATAGCTGGAAGTGAAAGAGGTAGCAAAAAGTGTGGGGTTGGTTGGGTTTGCTTTTTTTTTTTTTTGAGATATAAGTGGGAATTTAAGAAGAAAACATTCATTTCTCCTGCTTAAATTTGAGCTGGATCCACATTTTGGATCACCGTGTTTGCAGATAGAGTGGCTGTAGTTGAGTAATTGCCTCGCTCTATGACCAGTAATGATGTATTGCTATTGCAGTAAAGAACAGAGGTGTTGAAAGACATTTTACAGCTTAGAAATGGGGAAGTTCTTCCTCTCTTCCTCCACACGTATATGCCATAATGTGAGCAAATATGGCAAAGTGCAACTATGTGGCACATGTTGAAACTGAAATCTGCCTGGTCTTCTCCTCTGGGACTGAATTTGACAAGGCCTTACTATTTCAGGAGTGCTAAAACGAAACAGTAATATACTGCTGAGTTTCATCCAAACCCGGTTTTATTATATGAACTGCTTTCATCTACTGCCTATGCCTCTTCCCATCCAAATATGGACAGAATAAACAAAGCAAACCCACAAACTTTGCTGCTCTGCTCAGAGCACACAGCATCTACCCAGTGCACACATGAAAAAATTAAGATCTCTCACCTCTGTATAGGAAGTTTTATCTATACTTCTCAGCCTGCTTTATAAAGGAGAGAAGACCTGTATCTCTGTTTTACTGATGAGAAAGTAGGATGAATAAAAAATAACCCCAAATTCTTTGGAAGTTCGAATTTTGGCTCCAGGATGAGAAGATGTAAGTGGCTGCAGGGAGAATATAAAGATATATTCAAATATGTCCAGTGCTGGGAATCTTTAATAAACATGGCCCAGCCTCTCACTGTGTGGAGATCCTGCAATTTCACCTTTCCCATCTCTGGAGAGAAAAGTGCCTCTTCACCCAGGAAATGGGAATTTCATTTGGTAAGGTTGGTAGGAATGCTGGCGGGGTTCAGCAACATCCCCAAGCCTGCTGAATTCAGTTGGAGTCCTTCTAACCAGATCGGGCCTTAATTGTAAAACAACTCCTAGGTTATTTTGAAGAGAATCGTCAAAAAGCTCCCAGTTTAGGGATTTCTAGATCTCCTTCTTCTTCCATGACCCTTCTGTAGGACAGCTCTCCTGAGACCCAGGTGGAGGGCAGCCAGCTGAGCTGGTGGCTTTACAGCAAAAGGACAAATATGCTCACAAAGAAGTTCTAATAGTGGCTGATGAGTAGTATAAATAAATAAGATGCAACTAACAGCAGTATTATGCAGACATGCATTGTAGTCATTTTAGCTGGATGAGCTCATTCAGTACCACGAAACAAAGTTTTATAATTGCCTGGGGGCCATAGTGGGTGCCTTTAAGGGGCAAACGATATTAATGATGTTATTCAAAAAGATTAATGCCATCGTATCACAAAGTCCCCCATGACTCCAAAGAGCACATCTATTAATGAACTTACTTATGATTAAAACATGCTGAGCGAAACAATAGTTAATTGAGCAGTGGAAAAAATACAAGGGAAGATTTTATCTTTTATGAAAGCAGATTTATACAATTTAGCCTGTGACTAAAATTGTCTTTGAGGTGCGTAGGATCATGTTTGCAATCAGAGAATGTCATCGCTTGTTGGACAGGACACAGGAACTGGCCGCTGTGGGCTTCTTGCCATCCCAAATTAACCGCTGCACATCTGGCGTGGAAGAGCTTCAGCACTTTCCTCCATTTTAATGTTGCAATGTCTACGCCTTCACTTTGACAGGCCCACTGAGGGCTACTGAAGCAAAAGGACTGAGACGAAGCGTACAGATATCAAATGTCTGCGGTTTTGGATAACACCCACAGTGAGAAATCCAGGGAGTGGTTAACTGAAGGCACGTCAGGGTGTTGCAGGGCATCTGCTGAGCACAATAACTGCTTGTGTGCCTGATCCTGCTCCATGGGGGGAGGCAGGGAGCATTGACCATACCAAAGAGGGTCTCTGCAGACCCCAGCTGGAGGGACCGACCCCAGAAGGAGCTCAGAGCTGTGGACCTTGGTCTTGCAGAGGCACCTGCTGCAGGGTTGCCAGGAGGTATCTGAGATGGGGAAAGAGACCTTTCAGGCAAGGTTCTTGCTGCTTTCCCCTTGAGAGGAGACAGAGGAGGATCCTGCCTGTGGAGGCCAATCATAAGGGACACACATTTCCATCTGCACTTGCACTCCTGCATCGAAGAGTCCCAGTGTCTATTTGGGTCTGGGTCCGCTATGCATTATTCATGCACACACATGGTGTTATGTGTGTAAAGGGTATAGCTGTGAGTTAGTCATGGACTCCCCCTTCATCAGGCAGTTGAAGCTGTGAAAATGGATGACCTGAGTTTATGCAACCTGCTTTTCTAGGCAAGACCTTTTTCTGGGATCTTTCAACTGTTTTTATGAGTAACAGCCTGGCAAGATCTTCACTTCAACAAGCTACCTCAAGAAGCAGTTGAAGATTTTACTGAAGCCTTCTGAAATCTCCAGGCCTGTCCTAACCTGCAGCTTCTTAAGTGGTTTCTATTATTTCAAGAGCCATGTGGCTGTACTGAAATTTTTCTTTCACTTCCTGAGGCTTAATTCCCAAAAGTCATCAGAGACACCTCGATCAAAGCATGGCTCTGGCCCTCTGGTCTCTGGGAACCTGCTGCCAGAGTTTGCTGCCCTCTGACTTGCCCAGCCCCAGGGCCAGAGGTGGGATGTCCATATCTCGGGGTGTCCATTCCTGCAAGGGGAACGGTGTTTCTTGGGAGTGGAGCAGGGATGCTGGTCCCTAAGCCTCTTGCTGACTCTGTCCCTGGTGGTCTGCCATGCTCTCAGCTGGAGGCCACCCCTTCTCCATGCCCTCAGCTGGATCAAACCTCTGCCCACACCTCAGCTGCTTCAGTGCAAACTCCTCCATCTTCTTTCAAGCCCTTAGGGCTTGTAGGGCAGCAAAATACCCCCTGTTCTTCTTTATAAGCAAAAAGCTGCAGTTAATTTTCTATGTCACATCCTCTTTTCCCTTTCCCCCTACACTGTACAGGGCTTTTCCTTTAAAAAAGACCCCCCCCCACACACGCACATTTTCCTCCCTCCATCCTCTGTACGTGCCAAACTCTGCATGTGCCTGGTGTGCTTGCCGAGCCCTGCGTTGGCACCACGGTGGGGCTCCTCATCCTGGGGCAGCCGGCGTGATCTCACTCTGGACACAGGCATTTTCCTCCTGCTGGAAAAAGAACATTTGGGCTATTAGCAGAGAGGAAGCTCACAGTGTCATGCAAGTTTATATCAAACAATTGTTGTACCAAAGGAGCTGGAAAAACAACTTTTTTAAGCACCACTGTATCATTTCCCATTTTATTTAAACAAAAGCTCAAATATTTCAGCTATAAAAAAGTGGACAGTGTATTAACTCTTTACGTTGCTTACAGACAAACAAAAAATAATTGGAGGTTTAAGCCCAGAATGCCATATCTCTAATCCTTCGTGCTGGATGCTTATCTTAAAGTTGTGATTCAAAATAAGCTCTAATAAAAATTATGCACCAGCCAAGGCAGGAAATACAATACTTGCCCTACCCTTTCTATCTTGTTCCCCATGATTACAGACCTATTGAGCGTGCCACAAGGAAAAACACAGGAGAATGAGATCAAATAATAAATGGAAGCAATACATCAGCCGTATACTCCTTTAGCCCAAAACAACTTTCACCTCCAATTTCAGTCCATGAGGATGTGAACAGAACAGCACGTATTACCCCTTATGGATAATAGGTGTATTGTGGGTAAAGGAAAAAATGTCAGTTGATTTTGCTGGTGATCATAGCAGAGTTTCCCAAAGGAAACCTAAAGCTGAAAGGTGTGCGGATTCAAGTTATGTATCACAATGTTGACTTTTATTTAGTCATTTATTTCAAAAGATAGGTGTTTTATTGATCTCTGCGAACTTCTTTTAATTGAGGATGTGAAAAGCTGTGGTACCCTGAACCGAGTCTGTTTTCTTGTCTCTGGGGACGTTTGAGGCTCTACTAAGTATTTGTTCAGAATTCTCTCAGAATTGGAGACCAGCAAAACAACCTCCCATGTTTTTGACCCTGACTAAGCTTTGATGAACTTACTTTGCAGAAGTCTGTCCTCTGTACTGGTCCCCAAACTACAGGAATTGCCTTATCTTGCTACACAAAATCTGGTTAACTCAAAAATATGAGATGAAAGACCAGTGATTTTATCACGGTTTATTCACTGTAATATAGTGACACGTTACCTGTTCATAAATCTTAACGGGGAACTGAATTACATGGTGTAAGCAAAGTTACCCTATATGCTGATGCTAAACAAGTTATATCTCACAGTGAACTTCTATGATAAACAACTCAAAAAAGTTACAGAAGGCTGTCTCTATGAAATTATTTATCTATTTGTAAAGCTGCAGGATTGTAATGCAGCTTTAGCATTCATAACACAGTTTTTACTGCTAATACCTTACTAGATTTTGCAACCTAGAGGTCAATATCATAGACAGGGTGAAACACCATTTTGTCAGTAAAAGGTTTGGCAAAGGCTAAATTCCTAATATCCTTAAGTTGCTCTCATGGCAGTATAAATGTTTTGAGTTCTTTTGCAATCACAGTTTTGTTAAGCAGCCGAATTACTTTTGTTGAACTTGTATACTTTCCAGCACAAACTTGCTTTTGTTGACAGTATGTTTTTTGTAGCATTTTCAAGATACAAAAACTATTTTGATGATTAGAAGAACCTGGCACTTACTTATAAGAAAAATAGGAACAAATGTTGACATTATTTTTTGTTCTATTGTGGTAGGCACTTGCAGAGGGTAAAATCCATTAATGCATGGGAGCTGACGAGACATAATGTTAATAAGAATGATGTAAATACCTAAGTAGATAATTGTCTGGACAGTTGCATGGAGTTAAGGGGTTTAAGCAATTATCTGTGTTTATTGACTGGTCCATAAGCATCTGGGTCTGCTACATGATGAGCATTACTAGCTAGGAGAGAGGGAAAGATGACAAGAAACTGGCGCAGGGGACTGCTGAAAGCTGTGAACTGGGGTCTCAGCCTGGGCTGACAAAGGGATGTTTCGGTTTACGTTAGGGCTGGGGTAACCCTGCCAGGTTCCAAGGGGAGGACCTGTTTGACTTGATTTCCAGTTGTATCCTTACTCTGAAACTTCACGAACCAAAACTATTGCTTTCAGCCTCCTTGAGCGAAAGCCATCTCAGTGTGGCTTCTTGTTTGCAAAGGGGATGTGGACGCAGCTGCTGGGAATCGTAACGGTTGGTAGCTCTTTGCCGTGTATGTTGGAGAGGATGAAGTAAATGCTCACAGCCTGTGTGCAGGAGGAGAAAATGACACTAACGCATGTGGAAAAACAAAAGGAGGCAAGCAGGAAATACATGAAAAAAATCCATGAGAAAATGGATTTTGTGGTGTATTTAACTATGGCTGGGAGGGGGGTGCCTATGAAATGTTAAAATTTGCTTGCTTGCTTGCCTGTAGGGTTTGTTTGTTTTTTTAAAGTTTCCTTTTAAAAGAGCAGGAAAAATTGAGCAAAAAGTCAAGTTTCTCATCAGCTGGTGACTCAGACGGCTCAAGCTGCGAGCAGCTCTGTGATTTCTCACTAAGCAGCATGTGGTTCGCTCAGCCGTGGTGCAGGGACCCCCTCGAAAGACCCATTTGGATGAGCTACAATTTATGCTGGTGTCTGCTAGGCAAGCAGATGGATTTTTATTGGAAGAAGAATGCCCTGAATGAAAGCGGGATTAGCTTTGTGGAAAATCACCTGTGCTAAACACTAGTTTGGGCCAGTGACTGATTTAGTAGAAGCGGATGGAAGAAGCCAAACATCTGTTTCCCTCGATCCTTTTTAAATGTTTCCCTCATCCTTTCATAGCACCAAGCCTACAAGTATTTCAAGATCAAAGGGTTCAGCTTCCTGAGCGTTTCCTATATTTAGCGAATACCTGAAGGAAGCAATGACCTTTCTCAATAAGAGATGAGTTGGCAACAGAACTGTGATTCCTACACGTGT
Organism: Vanellus vanellus; assembly: GCF_965231255.1. Lineage (NCBI taxonomy): Eukaryota > Metazoa > Chordata > Aves > Charadriiformes > Charadriidae > Vanellus > Vanellus vanellus. Next base: position 51,628,977 of record NC_138909.1, on the reverse strand, counting down.
GCACAGCTTTCTTCTCTGCACCCAGCCTGGTCACGAGTGCCACAGTTACACATCCCCGTAGTGTCAAGCTTGTCTAGCATAAGGTCTCAGATCTGTCGATTAATGGTGGGCAGCACTAGGATCTCCTTTACTAAAGAAGCCATTGACCTGGGGTGTGTAAGATTACAGGAGGGCAAAACTTGGGTTTCCATCCCATGTAAATTGCCAAAATTTTGACATTTTTTTACTTGAATCCCTCCTTTAGCATTTAATGCAGAGCAGATGAAATCTTCTACTTTGGTCATTTCCAAGCACTTTTTTAATGAGTCAAGCTCCTATCATTTTGCTGTATATTTTATAGATACGTATTGTAGACTACATATGCATGTATCAATATGCACTGACTTTTTCTTTCATTGAAAAGGTTAAAACGGGGCATTCTTACAATCCTGAATCTGAAATACTTTCCAAAACATATTTTTTCCAGTTTCTCTGGAGAATTTCCCACCAGTTCTATAATGAAGCCATTCAAAATAGACTAAACAGGCAAAGTATTTAAATGACAATATTCCAAATGGCAGACACTTCAGAGAGAGGCATTGGTACATGCTATGTGTTTGTCGACACATCTCGGTTCTTCGGTACAGTATGTATTAAAAAACATTTTTCCACGATATTCTTTGAGGAGGGTGTGCTCCTTGGAACAAACTTGCTATCCAAATGCAGTCAGGATGAGGGCTATTACAGTTGAACAAGCTGTACAATTGGCCACTTGTTAATAAATGGCAATATACCGTGCATTTGTTAATATTTACATTATGTTATGTTATGGGTTGTAGATTTTTTTCTAACTTTATTTTCTGTTGCTAAGGCTTTGATTACATTTTTAAAAAATAAGAAAGTTGAAGATACCTGTACCCATGTGCAGCTTCTAGGAGAGCTTAGATTGAAAAAGCATTTCCAAGAGCTGACTGAATTGGATAATTTTTGTTTTCCAGACTTTTTTCTCTTCCTGCCTCATCCATACTGACATGACTGTCATTTTAATTACATAATATTGCGCTTGTTCAAATTGCATTTCCCTGTTGCTGATGGAATAGCAGTTCTCCCATCAAGATGCATGAAAGTGTATACAGTTGTGGGTGGGAGAAGGAGTTTAATATATTTTTATGCAGAACTCATCTATACTCCAAAAATGAGCCAATTTCCATGTGGAAACAGATTTGGCCTCCTTTAAAAACTGGCTGACTTCCCTGGAAAATGTATCCATTTCGGCCAACATCTCTCTAAACTAACAGAACTTTCTTTGCAAACATTTTGAACCCAAATGCAGTACAGAAAACTTTTCAGGATGAGTTTGTTTGCTGTTTTATATTTCTTCAGTTGTCACCCCGTTATGAAATTGGCTTGTTCTCATGGCGAGCAGCTTCAGTCTTTCCAGAAGTGCAAAACAGCAACTACAGCTTCAAGCAATTGAAAACCTGAGTTTATCCTCTTATCTGGAGCATGGTATTGGCCACAGCACAGAGCTCCCTGGTGCCATGCTGGGATACTCATTCTGCATTCATGGAGAGGGATGGCCAGCCCAAGCCAATCCCAAAAAACAACCTAGATCCAATCCCACCTCAGGGTCTGAAAGATGGTGGGTAACCCATCCAGGCACACTGAAAATGGAGAAAAATGTATCCTTTTGCTATTGTTGTGAAGCTGTGTGGGTAAATTCCCGGGCACCATGCTAAGGCTTTACTGTAGAGTTTGGCTTGTTTCAAAGATGGATTTTGACATGTGGCTTCAGACTTGCCTTTGCCTCTAGAAATGCTCAGACGAATACAGTTTTGCACAGTGTCCTCGAGGCTCATAAAAATAAATGAGGTGGGAGCAGCAGTAAGAGAAAGGGCATTCCTTCCCTTTGAGAAAAGCTATTCTGTTAGTGGAGGGTGGGGGAATGGGCAGTCTAATACCTGACATTTGTCTTATTTTTTAAGTCATGAACTATCTTTCCTTTTTGCCTATCATCCCAGTCCTGTCAAATCTCTCTCACTGAGTAATTGGCTTTTGGTGGCTGGTATCTATTTTGCAAACCCTGACCAGCACAAACTGGGGTCTGCTGTCAGAGTATGGTGGGGTCTCTGCAAGGTACCGAGCTGGAGGATGCTGTCATACAAGCCCCACATTCTAGCTCCAGTGCCCTGTCCCTGTCAGCTGGCCCACCACAGCCATCCCTGATGTGACCTTCTGCTCCAGGTGTGTCCCGTGCCACCAAAGAGGACACAATGAGATCCCCTGGCTCCCAGACCAAGCTAAAGTCTGCAGCTTTTTTCTCCCCCTTGAGCTGCTCTTGGACTGATGATGAGAGCAATGAGGTTAAAGTGGTTTGCTATAGGTCACACAGCAAGTGAACGGGAGAACCTGTTTTACAAGAGTTTCCTCTCAGCTTCAAAGCACACAGTTCAAAACCCAGACACTAGCTGCTTAAACAGGCAAAGAAAATACTCTTTGAGGATTTCTACCTTCATGGTGGGGTTTAACATACTATCATATCTTTCCCTTCTGAAAAAGTATCTTAAAAACCCCAACACCATTTTTTCTTGTCAATGTCAATGTAATAGGAGGAAGAATATCGCCATTTGGGTTGCTAATGCACTATTCTGGGTTGTCATAGCAGTAACATATGATTATTCTGTCCAATTTTTGTTTAGGAATCGTCTTTAAGCTTCAGGTTTAAACAGAATTAACCAATTTTCTCAAGCAATCAGTGTCATACTTTTGACAAGAAGATACTTCAATGGAAAAGAATGGTCAGTTCAGGTACTCTTTCATCTTTCTGATAATTTTATGCCTTTTCTTGACTTTATTGTCCTTAATAGAGACATCCTGAAGTCGGTTCAGCTAATCAATATATTTATGCAACAGTCAGGAGCTGCCATATGGTGACATTCTCCTCTGAGCCTGTTCCCGACTCCTGGCTGGGTCTATTCCTGGATTTACTGAGAATCCTCTGAGAATAACAGCTGGGTGTAAAATGATAGCCCGAGGGTGCTGTCCAACACACACTTCAGATTTCAGATTATTTATATATTTAGGCAGACAGTGATAAAGTGGAGCTCACTCTTCTTATGGCTTCTGATTATAGAAAGCAGGTTTCTGCACAGGCCCACCAAATGCTCTGAGACTGAGGGAGTGCGACAGCTTCCTGGAGGAACGCGGTCTTGGTATAGGCACGTCTACAAAATGAACCCACTGAAACACGCGGTTGTGGGCTTAAGGAGACTCTTGTCTTTGGTGCTGGTTGCTACTGTAAATGCTGAGACTGCTGGGAAGTCTTTAATGGTGGATTGAACTTTTTGACCTATCCAAGGGGAACTCCTGGAAGAGATGGTGGAAGTGAGCTACCTGACCTCAGTTACACCTGCTTGGGCATCTAAAGTTCACTGATGTGTACTTTTGGTCTATTGTATTGGCTCCACAGCCATTTCTGCATATGCACAGAGCAGCAAAGTACAAATTAGTTCACTCTATGTTTGGGTGCACGTGGAAACCACTTATTTCCAGACTTTCTTAGTGTTGTTTGTGTCACTTCGCTCCAACACATGCTGTTCAGGACTAGGGCCAAAAGCAGCTGAATTCTTCCCCAGTGCAAATTTTCACCTCTCAGTCTGTTATGTCTACATTGCACGGGAAGCAAACTGGTTTGCAGTTCACTCTAGATGCAACTCAGCCTGCGGCGTTTTTTCCCACTCTGTGTGTATTTCCACAGCATGTCCAGCCTTGGTGCTGGAGATCCACAGCATATATGAACCAACAAGCCCAAATGTTTTTGGTCTGGGAAAGGGTTGTCTGAGTGGGAAGAGTTGCTTGCAACTTACTCTGCAAAAGGCTTCAAATAACCCCAAATAACTCAACTTTGGAAAACTTTCAAAGGACCCTACAATTTAGGTCAGTGTTATTAAGTGGATGGGCAGTACGGGATGTGAGGGCCTGAAGTAATGAGAAAGAAGACGAGTCAGGTTTTACAGATAGCATAGTAGTTTAGTGTAGATGATAGGTCACCAGAAATTACTTGGTGCTCAGTGGTTGAATAGCTCACACCTCTTCTGTGAGGATGCAAACTGCGATGGGGCACTTGGGATGAGGTGGCGCTGGTGGGGCTGGATTTCTGCCACCCAATAAATGTGTGCCTGGCACAGTGACTGTCACTTGATGTGCTTTGTTTTAGTTATACACTAGCCCCATTTCAGTCCAGGACCTTCTCACATTTGTAATTGTTTTCCAGATTGAAGCTGGAGGCACCACCCATAAATGATTCACATTTCTAGATGCAATTGTTCCCATAAAAGAATGAGTTATATTTTGTACATAGGAGTGAATGGCCCTATAGAGAGTAGAATATTTTCCTAGCCAGCTTATTTCTATGCCGGAAAACATTACCCTAAGATTAACTCATCCAAGGATTTCCAGATACAACTTCTAATTGACTTTAAAAGCAAGATGGATTTTCCAGGCAGGCAGAGGCCAAAGGACCTTTTTACCTGACTATTCCTTGGTAACAGAGAGATGTGCATGAACTGGTTAGAAAATAGCCTTCGGTATGTCGTGATAGGACCTCACAGTTCAGTATTGTGCTCTACCATTAGTGGAAATAAATGCCTGATGTTCAACAACATCTACTGCCATTTCCCTGTCTTAGTGCAGAAGACAAAAAGAGAGAGGAGGCAGTTTTAAACACAGTTTCATGCAGACCTTTGAAGATTTATGCTGGAAAATGTTTTGACATTTATAAGTACATTTAATCACCACAGGTGGTGTAGGGTAGATAGATACTTTACTGCTGACACTAAGAAATTGCAGGAAATATTTCAATGTGGTCATGGTATAATGGGAGGTGTTGGTATCTCTTGAGGTTATGCAGTGCAGTTAGTAGTCCATGGATGTATTCCTGGTATTATACATTGAACAGAGACATGGAGTTTGAGCTGGGTATTTTATTTTAGCTCTCTGTCCCCATCACCTCCTGGAATCCAATTGCTGCCTTGACTTGGATGTTGTCTCCTGTTCCTGCAAATAACACAGCCATAAGGGAGTGCAGGTCAGGGCCAGACTGAGTGATCACCGTTTCCAGAGAATGTCACACTCTATACCTTATTCACCTATATAACCCAGAAATGTTGCTTCCTACATATGTAAATGAACAAACAGAATAAAAGCCAGCAGGATTTCGCTGGTTCAGATTGCACAAATGGGATCAGTCATAAGGTCAATGCCATTCCTAACTCTCAGGAAAGGATTGAGCCCAGTCTCTCTCTGTGTTCCCTCCAGCCACTGAATTATCCCTCTTTCAAGGCAGTTTCTGAATAGAGATTCCTTGCTGCTTTGTCATTCAGTAATGGTGGCCAGAGAACAGAAACAACTCAAAATTTAATTTGAAAAATTTGTTTCATATTTTAGGTAGACTGGTATAAACCCAGAAAACACTAAACATCTTGATGGGCCAGTGCCTGCCCAGGCTTGGAATGAAATATGCACCTTCTCCATATGGGGAGAGGAGCCCCAAGAGGGGCAAAGTCCAAGGTCCACCCAAGGGTCCAGTCAGGAGCAAAGGGAGACAGGGTTGGAGACATGACTACCTGTGGAATAACTGGGGCTGGTACCAATGGCCCCAGGCTGAGCTGAAATGGGATCCTGGGCCATGTGCAAGGGTGTGTGAGGGGGTCTCAGGGGAAGCTGGGCAGGGACATTAACACCTGCAGAAGTCCCTAGGGCTTGGAGACTCTCTCCTAGTTCCTTTACATTTCTTAAATTATCTTCACGGGACCAAAGGATAGGGAGCAGCAGCTTGGCAAGGTAAGCAGGAATGTGCATTCAGAGGTGTCAGCTTGTAAAGACTTCTCTGAGCTTAGCAGCCCTTGGGGGCGGGGGGGGCGTGAACCAAGGAATAGAAATTATTGAAGCAAGACAGTGTCCGAGGAGCTCTCTGCTATGCATAGCAGTTTATGGGCCTCAAGTAGCCTCAAAGAAAGCAACCTGTAAGTTCTGTAATTGATTTCAGCAAGAGTAAGGTTAAGGCTGTATGTTTAGAAACTCCTGTTAGGAAAAGGCTTTTGCAATTCCCTTTGAAAGCAGCAATTTGGTGTGATGTGGACTTTCACGGTTGGTGAATGTTTATTTAGAACAAGAACAAGAGTTGCATACTATATGAGCATGGCTGACCACATAAGAGGGTCTGCCCCTAGCTGTTTCATGGCTAAAATCCAAACATAGCTTCATCCCATATATATGCCCGTATAAACACAGGCACCTTGCTAACATGTGTGAGTTAGGAATGAATTTGCTGTAGGCTCTTTTTATAAGAAATGGAGGTAGAGACGAGTCTATGATTTAGATCTTGGTGAGCTGAACTAATAGCGAGAGGGAGAAGGCGGCTTTGTTTTGCTCAGACTACTGCTTTTTATGGGGACAGGCAGACTGACATCTATGTGTTTGTGTCCTGGTTCCAGCAAGGATGGGGTTAATTTCCCCAAGGAGCCGGCAGGGGAGGCAGGTAGCCCGTCCCACGTGACCCGTGCCCGGCTATAAGAGGCGCTAGCCGGGGCGATGGGGGCAGTCGCCACTCGGGGTGGGCTGCGGTGCTGTGGGTCCGGTCGGCGCGCTGCGCGGCGGTACTGTAATCGCGTCCTTATACTCCTTTATCGGTGTTATTGTTTTTCTTTCTTCTTCCCTTTGTCTGTTCTGTTAAATTACACTATTTCGACCCACTAGTTTTGCCTTTTTCTGCCGATTTTTCCCACGGCTGTGGGAGTCGAGCGAGCGGCTGCGTGGGTCTTTGTTGCTGGCTGAGGCCAAATCACGACAGTTTGCTACACCTAAACCAAGGTCAGATGAATCCAGGCCAGAGAGCTGCTTCTTCTTGTCTTCCTCCCTCACCTGTTAAGCTATGCATATTGTGATCTTCTCTGTGCAGCTAGCTCCTATCCTGGGAGGGGAGGTTTGATTAATGCCCCAATACTTGTGCTGTTCTGCCCCCGGGTCCAGCATGTGGCACCCATGATTTTAAGTTAGTTTGCTCCCTTAAAACAGAATCCTAAATTCATATTTTCTAACCTGGGTGGTGAGGAAAGTGTGTCTTAAGTGTAGCTGAAACTGTTCATCCCCTTCCTAGGACACTTACTGGGGCAGCCACTGTTTACGAAGAAACGCATCTTAGAAATATTAACTGGATATAATAAAAGAGATCATGCAACACAGGCTTTTTAAAAGCTGGTTTAACTTCCCATTAATGCATACCAGCTCTTAATCAACCAAACAAAAGGTGTTCTTAGAGCCAGGAGGATAAACATAGCATTAATTTCTTTTCTGTTTGCTCATTCACAGCACATTTCCAAGAAATCCCTTAGGGCCCAACTATTTTATTGCCTAGAGGGCTTTAATTTGAGGATGGTTAAGGGCCCTCCAGGCCACATAGCAGAACTGCAACAACTGTCTCTCCTGATGCGACTGCATTAATAGCACTGATGGGAGAACACTGATGCGGGAGAAATGCGAGCCTTGGGTGGGAGATACAAGCCAGAGCCCTATAGCTGGTGTAAGTGTGGGTGTTCAGCCTAGACAAAAATGTAGAAGTGTGTCTGTGGTGCCTATGGATATAAGGCCCTCCTGGGGAGTCTTAAGTGAAACACCACACACGTTTGCTCAGTGTCCATGTCCGTTACTGCACTTTGACAATAATGAGACAAAAATATTCTTCCCCTCCCAAAAAAGGTGTGTTTTGTTTTCTGACAGTTAATGCAGTGAAACAAATTTCCCAATTGGCAGCAAAACAAGATGCTGTAATTTCTGAAGTGTTTGGGTAGTTTGAAGGGCTTGGCAGACAGTGGAAACTTTTTCAAGAGCTGGAGGCCAGAAAGTTGCTTGGCTGCATAAAAGTCTCCCCCTGCATCCCCACATGCCCTCCCCCCCAATTTGACCTTGCACCCATGGAACTGGTGGAGGTCTGGCCCTTGTTCTCATGGAGAAAAATAGCAGACAGAAGTAGAAAAACACCTGCCTTGGGCCCAGCCAGCCAGAGCTGCTGGTCTGAACGGGTCCAGTTAGGACTGAAAAGCCCCAGCTGACACCCTGTACTGCTAGTAATATTTCTTTTTAGTCACATGAACTTCATTGGGTCTGCTAATTTTCACCGACATGCTGTGTGGGCACTTACTTTGCTATGCATTTCTGTGAATGAAAAAACCTGCATTGGGTCTACCAATTTCCACCAGCGTGCTGTCTGGGCACTTAGTTTGATACGCACTTCTGTGAATGAAATCTCAGCAGAACACTGATTATAGCATCCCTGAATATTGGCACTGCTTATAACTTCTATCTGAATTTAGTCCCAGTCTAGACCTGGCACGTCACCTTTGCCTTGATTCAAGCACTTTTTGTTCTTGCAGTGTTGGATTTCTCAACCCAAACTTCTTAGCTCAAGGGTTCCTTTTTCTTCTTCTCTTTCTCTTCTTGCTTTCTTTTTAATTCTCCTTACGAGTTACATGGGGTTTATTGCTCATTTGTGATGGTGTACCTTACAGATGAGAAGCAAAGGCAGTCACAGATATTATATACCTTCCTTATTATGCACTTGTTTTTTGACCTTTTTGGTTTAGCTTTGCCATAGTATCCCCAATATTGTTCGGGAAAGGTAATGAAATACATCAGGTCATATAGCCAAAGACTTCCTAATACGTTTACTAGCAAATGTTTTCACACTGTTATGACTGCTATGAGTAATGGCAGAATTACTGTCTGTTATTGGTTGTCTGAAATCAGTACTGATTTTGCAAAGAGCAGTGCTGATAGGTAATCTGTGTACCTGAAAGCAGCCTTCAGCTGCCCGATCTTCTTCAGCACTGATGGGTTGTTTAGGCTATCTCTGGGCTGGCATGTAGTTGGAAAGTGATTAATTATCTACTTGTAGTCATCCATGTTTGGTCAGAGCTGCATCTCATACTATAGACAAAGCCATACTTTAAAGTGGAGGAATATACAGTCTACCAAACAGCCACTGACAAACTGTTAAATGCAAAAAGAAGAAAAAAAGGTCTCGGTAGCCTCTATTTCAATAGGAAGGGGTCTGCCGGGTCACTTCTGCCGTTGTCCTTTTCTGAGTGCTGCTGGGAGCTATGGCGCACTTTGCCAAGGCATAGTTACTGGCAAAGGTTTGGCATGGGGCGGCATGCAGATGTGCGATCACTTTTTTTTACTTCTCGTTCTGAAGTCTCCACCTGGATGAGCGTAGTTAGTTCGAAGTCAACCGATTAGAAGTCAATGAAGCTGCCCAGATTTCTGTCAAATGAAGATATGGCAAGTAGTTTCTTCTGCCAACTGGAAGCAAATGCAACTGTCTTATACTCATGCTGGTCTTGCCAGTGTGGAAGCTGTTGAAAACCTCACTGCTCCCTTCAGTTCAGCGTGATATTTCTGTTCCCTTGTGCATAGTGTGCTAGAAGAGTATCTGCTGCCTGAGCAAATGTGAGTAATCCAGTGCTCATGTAGGACCCTTGGGGAGATTCAGACTAGATTACAGCTTGCAAATGTGAAAAAATGAATCACTAAATAGCACAGCTTTTATTTGGTAATTAATCCGTAGACAAAATGCCTCAAGGAAAGAAATCAACCAGACTATGTGTGTACATGTATATATATGCACGTCTTTCTCTCTCTCTCGTTATACATGTGTGCAGTTATTTTAGTCACATAAGCCACATATATGGCTGAATTTATCCTTCTATGAGTCTGATTTGCTCCCTGAGCAGACAGAAGGTCTCAGATTGTGGAGGACTGGAACATCTGCAACCTCATTTCCGCAGTGCTTTGCCAGGTGGCCCGGGGTAAATAGACACAGCCCAGAGGCTGCTTTGGGTACCCAAGGAAAAGTGGGTCCCAGACAGCTAAAAGCTGCAGCAAAGCAGAACATTTCCAGAACCACTTCCTCAGTAAGGCTTTTTTTGGGACTCTGTAAGAGGGTGATGGCATTGGTGCTAATGTTGTCAGGCTTTCCCAGAGGAGAACCCCCAATCAGGGAGTGAAACACCAACCATGGACTGTCCAAAGGAGCACAGCAGCATGGCAAACCTTCGGTTACTTCATTGTAACCCAATTAATGTAATCTTTACAGAAATGAAGGACTATACAGAACATATTTGTTGGTGGAATGGTACTGGTCCCACTCTTAAGGCATGCACTATAAAACTTTGTAAGGATTTTAAAAATATATGAAATATATTGATAAATAAACAAAAAATACTAGGAAAAGTATGCTAAAAATCCCGAAAGCCTTAGTTTTTGTTCATGCTCAGCCAGTCAGACTTTACGATCAGGTTGCAGAGTTGGGCAATGTGTTTTTAATATCCAACAGAATTGTTAATATTTTTCTTTGACATTGTCCTGAGGACCAGGCTGAGGATCCCAGTTTTCACTGGGATCACTGAGAGTTATAGGCACGCAGTAGTCTGCACTTTATAGAATATAAGAACGATCTCACACTGACAGTTCCCCAAGAGCTGTTGTCAGTGGGGGATTATTGAACAGGGGTGTTTCTGGAAGACATAGCAATAGGAACCATGTGGGTATTTGTCGGCATTTTTATTAGTGAAATGAAAAAAAAATATCTAAAACTATTGCTGGTAAGATTTGCAGAAAAGTGTGAAATTGGTAGTGCAGCCAGGGATAAGAACGAGATGGTCAACCAGAAGCAGAAATGTCTTGATAAGCTATATTGTAATGAAGCCAAATGCAGTGCATACAGGAATGAAGAGAGCAAAAATTAATTCAGAATTATCCAGGGTCCATTGTGGAAAAAACAATCATCAGCCTGAGTTTTGATGTCATGGTTTAGCCAAGGGGTCAGTATGAACCAAGAAATGCTTTGGGTTTATTATGCATTTGACCAAAACAATGAAAAGCCATGCTCAGTTTGGGTGCCTATAATTGGCAGATAGACCACTACAATGATTTGAGGATTAAAGAAAATGCCTTCATAGGCAAAACATTCGGGACTTTTAATGTTCTATGTGTTCAGCCAGCCCAAAGAAAGTGAAGTAGTTGAATTGGTTGCAACATCTACTCGGAGAGTCTCCACATGGAGAAAGTACCAGCTTTTAAAGTGTTCTTTCCAGCTTGTGGAGAACATTTTAATGAGGGTCCAAGCGCTGAAGCCAGACAGTTTCAAGCTGACAACAAAGCATGAGTTTTAACAGTGATGACCATTAACCTTTGAAGCAAAACCCAGCAAGATAAACAGCCATTTCTCCATTTCATATTGTCTCCAGATCAAGACTGGTGGCCTTGTTAGAGAGGGTAATGTACTTTAGTGTTGCACAAGTGAAAATTCTTAGCCCAGTATCAGATAACTGGGACAAATGTAGTGCCCTGAGAGAAAAGTTATGCAAATTGATTCAAAGGCCCTTTTTGGAGGGCTATTTCAGGTTGTACTCTGAATATTTTGGGGCTAACAGGTTTTCCCAAATTCCATCAACTAGGCAGCGGCAAAGACTGTGAAGGAATCTAAGGGCACATCTACATCTTCAGGTACAAACAGGTATCTGTCAAATGTTGATTTTGTGCCTGGCTTTCCAGAGCACACCAAGTGCAATGGAACTAGAAACTCTGCACCTACCCATCAGATACATTGTAGATATCCCGGTTCTCCACATCCCCAGATGTAATCACTAGCAATATCCGATGTAAACTGCTAGTCAAGGCACTGCTAATCAAATGTAATTAGGGTAACCTACTAATCAAGCTCTGGATTTCACAGAACTTGGAAGATGTGAGAGGTTACAGAACAGTCTTCATGAGGGCTGTAAAGGAGAGTACAATGGTGAATTAATGTATATATATTCATTTTCTATCTACCTGCTTCCTGATTGGGCTATTTTGGTCTAGTTTTCTGTTTCAGTTTAAGATTAGATTATTTGCATGTAATGTTTAGAGCACTGCGCTTTACAAACTTATAAGAAGACAGTCTCCCTATCGCAAAGAGTGCCATCAGTGAAGAGTTCGGAAAACTTATTTATTTTAGACGTCTGGCCCATCTCGCTGTTTTCAAGGAGAATCCCCAAGCAGATGGGCTGAGGACAATGGTATGAGGTTCAACAAGGCCAAGTGCCAGGTCCTGCATTTGGATCACAACAACCCTATGCAGTGCTACAGGCTTGGGGAAGAGTGGCTGGAAAGCTGCCCAGCAGAAAAGGACCTGGGGATGCTGGTCAACAGCTGGCTGAATATGAGCCAGCAGTGTGCCCAGGTGACCCAGAAGACCAATAGTGTCCTGGCTTGTATCAGAAATAGTGTGGTGAGCAGGACTAGGGAAGTTATTGTCCCCCTATACTCGGCACTGGTGAGGCTGCACCTCAAGTACTGTGTTCAGTTTTGGGCCCATCACTACAAGAAAGACATTGAGATTCTGGAGTGTGTCTAGAGAAGGGCAATGTAGCTGGTGAGGGGTCTTGAGAATAAGTCTTATGAGGAGTGGCTGAAGGAACTGGGGTTGTTTAGCCTGGAGAAAAGGAGACCTTAATGCTCTCTACAACTACCTGAAAGGAGGTTGTACTGAGGTGGGTGTCAGTCTCTTCTCTCAAGTAACATGTGATAGAACGAAAGGAAATGTCATCAAGTTGTGACAGGGTAGGTTTAGACTGGATATTAGGAAAAATTTCTTCACCGAAAGGGTTGTCGAGCACTGGAACAGGCTGCCCAGGGAAGTGGTGGAGTCACCATCCCTGGAGGTATTTAAAAGATGTGTAGATGTGGTGCTTAGGGACATGGTTTAGTGGTGGACTTGACAGTGCTCAGTTACCGGTTGCACTTGATGATCTTAAAGGTCTTTTCCAACCTAAACGATTCTATGAGTCTATCCGCTGTGCACTGAGATCAGGCCGAGGCTTCAAGGTAATGCTTCAAATGAGGCCAGCAAGTATTTAGCACCTTCCCTTGCCGAGGCCCTCACTGCTGATCCTTGAATATCTTTTCTACCCAGCCAAGTCAGCTTGTGCTTGGGAGAGATTTAATATCAAACGCAGTGTGAAATTCAATCTCTCCTGTTAGACGAGCTCTGACAATGGAACTGCCATGTGCTTGGTGGGTCATGTCAGCATTAATTTACTGCCCCTGGCTGCTGTGGAAATGTCTCAAGACTGTCACACTCCCACACTGCTGAGCTCTTGGCTTGTACACAGTGACCAGGCAGAAGGTGATCACAGAGATGGGGCCTTTGAGAGGGGAGAAAAAGCATTCAAAAGCAGCCACAGACACCCTCCAGTATTATTAGACCTGTTTAAATTTGTGTGGACTGGAACATTACTGACAACACAGAAAGCCACCAAATGACAAAAAACAGAGCTGGTGAAAGAGGAATGCATGGGACATTCAAGGGAAAGAGGGGGGAGGGAAGAAGCATTATCTTTAACTTATAATCGGGGGAGACTTAGAGTTAAAAAAGTGTCAGCTGACTCCCCCCTCAAGTGTCAAATCCACTTAGACTGCAACAGAGGAGGTTAACTTCTTTTGCCATACGTAAAGCACACACGAAACTTCAATGTTTTTTGGTGGGAATAGTAATAAAAAAGGGAAATAATCAATAGCATCTTTCAGCTGAGCCAGCTTCTATGTCTTTCTCATGCCCTAACCCAGGCATTATTGCTGCTGTTTGATTCAGGCTGCTCTTCCCACAGTGTGCAGAGTTACAGCACATGTGAGGTTAATTCTGCAATTTTAGTTGCATTTCCCACTGAACATTTTTTCCATGTATTTCAAACAGTGCAAGCAAAGAGACATTGTTTTACTTACAGAAACCGAGCATAAAGAAATCAGAACTGAAATAGCAGGACACCCTCATTAAAGATGAGACACCGGTACTGCGTGGTACAGTTTAGTAGGCAGACTGTGCAGACTTAAACTCTCTTAGACTGTGTAAGCTCAAGGGCCAAAGCGGATTTGCCCGTCCCCGTGCTGTCCCACTCTGCCATTCAGAGATACCTTGTTTTGTGCTCAGTTCTTTGGCATTGCATGAAAGTCCGTGTACTTCTTTATCGCAGATTAGTGGTCTGAATGGGAAGTCAGGTTTAAATAGTTTAAAGACAGAGGAAATCTTTCTTTCTAAATAAATACCACAAAGGCCCAATACTCATTAAAATACTGTTTGTGCAGGAAAAAAGCCAGTAAAATCATGCATAAAGGTGTTGAGCCACACTAGGCTTATTGAGTTGTCTGACCTAGACCCCTCTGATGTAGCTTGTGGAGGCTTCCTTAGCAACAGCCAGTAGGACCTTCTTCAGCAACATTCATTTAGGATAGGAATCTATGGGTTTTTTTGTGACGGATGTCCCAGATGGGTTTTCCAGAAATCCAGCTTTCATTGTCTATTATTGATCAAGACAGTGAAGTTTAGCTCAAAGGGGATCTGGCTAGTACATGGTGAGGTTTCCTCTCGCCCCTGTTCTCAGGACTTGGATGCAAAATACGTAGATGGCCCCTTGGACACTGATTCTGTGTCTTCTCCCCCAGAAAAATACCCTAACCCCAGTGCTACAGGATCTCTCTGGCTATGTGAATTTTTTGGTCCCTCGTTACATGTTGGCACAAGGTCAGTGGAAGGCACGGTGGGTCTGAAAAGCAGCCACGCTTCTCAATCTCCAAAGATGTGGGATCTGAACCGCCCCAAGCAGATCTGGGAATTGAACCCAGGATTTCCACAATCTGTTTTCCCTGCTGTTTCCCAAGTGAAAATGCAATGTTGCACCCTCTGGAAATGAGAGGGACAGGTCCTGTAAAGAACAAGTGGAGCTTGTGCTGCTGTGTCTCAGAGAAGTAGAAGTACTCTTCAGCTCACTGATGGTAACTCTGTACTGCAATGTGGCTGAAGTTGAGCCTATCTGATTATGAGCCTGTCTGAAGTCTTCCTAAAAATTGTGATAAAGTGACTTTCCCAAGGTTGGGGGGGAAACCTGTGGCACTAAGGGCTCCATTTTTGAGTGGAGTCTTGTGTCAGCCTCTAGTTTGTTTGGAAGCTCATAAAAAATCATGCAGAGCCCTGATCAGTCCTGGCATGAAGTTGTACTGGTGCAGCCTCAGGTTGGAAATTATCTCACCACCCTTTATCCACCTAAACATTTGCCCTTCAAGCTAACCTAGTCATGTGCAGTCCTGCTATGGCCAGTAAAGACAGACACCTCCAGATGGCAAATCATCCTATCCTAAGAGAAATGTCTAAGCAGCTACCTGCCTTTCTCCATGGACTACAGACAGACTGGATGACTGGTTCAGGCTAGATGGCTAAGGATGAATGAACTGAATCCCAGCTTAAGCCAGAGTCTTAGTCTTCACAGAAAAGCCGCTTTAGCTAGGTGAAAACAGCTTTTTCTCTAACGCATGCATTCACTGTGCACTGATGGCTGGTCTCTTGCTTGTCCTGAGACATGCTTCTGGCTTCTTTGAGCTGGAACAACCTTTAGCTGTAAAGGTTCTATACAAAGCTGCTTTCCAACTTTCCATTTCTGCCACAAACAGGGCTGTACAATGGTGGGAGGCTGTACTTTTTTGTTACGAGATAGCAGTATTCTTGTTTTATGGCCTCCATTACTGGGGCAAAGGTTTATGGAAGAGGTGTGTCTATTGCTTATTTGGCACCCAGTGCTGTCAGGCTTGGGAACGGTCTGATCTTTACTATCAAAGCATTCCCTGGCCTCACAAATTACCGGGTAAAATCCTATAGCTCATGAAGAAAGTCATACTAAACAACCATAATGGTCCCTTCTGGCTTATAAAGAACTTTTTCCTCCTTACCGTAGCATTACGCCTGTTTGATCCCTCTAACTTTATGTAATTTTGAAGGAGAATCTGACCTTCTGGAATCATGCATGTCTTTAAAGCTGTCTCTGAGACGGCTGTGCAAAAACTAGGAGTCGCTTCTTCTGATGAGGGTTTACTCAGAGGATCAAGGTGCAATGTCTACAAGTTCTTCATGTAAAGGAGCAAAAAAGTTACAGAAAAAATAATGTAAATCCTAAATCTAGCAGGGATCATCGTGCCTTATGCTGTGTATAAAATCACTTCCTCATGCAAGTGCCATGGTCCTCTGGTTTTCCACCAATCTTATACAGGCAAGGTTTTTTTCTCCTAATTTTGTTGTTGCTGCCATTCAAATCCTACTACCGCTATGTGGCACTTTCTAAGTGTGCAATTCACTGTTGAATGGGAGACGAATTTGCAACCCAGGTGGTGGAGAGTTGACTCACAAACATCTCCGCATCTCTGCAAACACCTTCTTCCTCTTACCTCCTGGCTTGCAGTGCGTGGAAAGGTTTTGTCATGGAGGACATTCATGGGCAGGAAGGAAGCGAGGACCATGGGCCAGGAGCCATTGCAAGCACCTGCTTGGACATTCACCTCAAAGGGTAACCCACCAACAAACCCAACGTGCAGCCAACCAAGCTGAGCACATCTGCATGCAGAGTTCACCCACTCTTTGGGGTTGGGGGGTACAAGACCTTTGCCTGCGCTCCATGTGACCCAGGAACCTCAAACAACAGCAGCAATTGGATGGTGTCAGCGAGAGCTGAGCCAACATTGTGCTGGATGTGCTCTGTGCCGCATTACGTCTGAGGCATGCCATTCTTCCCACATAGATTGCTGTATCCACCCAATCATCAAAGAGGCCTTGGCTGCCTGCCCTGCTGCTCCAACATTTGCATCTTTATCCTGAATTAAACTCCAGTCCAAACTCTGTTAATATTCCTCTCCATCATTGTTTGGAAGAAGAGGACACCAATGGTTTAACAACCTGGAAAGACTCTTAGGCAAGTGTTGGGACAGCAAGAGAGAGGTGGGCTTGTTGTTGCCAGTTTAGTCTAGCTTGTGCAGGTTGGGACCAACAATGAAAATGCTAAAAGACAGAGACATTAATGATGATAACAGCCACACTACTAAGCAAGGCTCTCTGGAAGATTTGATGTCCAGGTCATCCATTTCATGGTGCAAAACTGGATTTTCTGAAGAGAAAGGTCACAGGCAAGGAGGAGGGAGGAAAGGCTGCTGGTTGGGGAGTGCAATAGCAAAGGGGTGGAGGATTCTGGGTCCTCCCAGGGAAATGGCAAAGAGGTCCCTGTCTCTCCTGGGGAAAGGCAGGATGACTGGACCTCCTAAGGTTAAACGAGCAGGAGCAGCCAAGTGTTTGCGTGTGCTGGTCACACCTTCCTTTTACCATGCAGATATTTTTCATTCACGGCTGATTTCTTTGCAGTTGCCCTTATTGTCCTTTCACACAGAGTGTAACTTAACTCTGGGACCTGGCTCAACATCCTTTCTCTCTGGGGGCCATTTAGATAGCACTCAGCAAAGTTACTGCATGAGAATACCAGAAAAATGGCCAATGTGAATGGACCATTGTACCCAGTGCCTTTATGGACGTGAATTCACATGCATCGACAGTGGATCTGTATTATTAAATGAAAGTGGTAAGGAAAAGAGAAATGGAAAACAAAAATCCCTCTGTAAATGTTAACTCCTGCACATGTTCAAAAAACAAGAGAAAGACGGCTGTTGTCAGGTCTTTGTAGGCATTTTTTCTAAATAGGGCCAAATATCACTGAAAATGACAGAACTGGAGGGGCTTGTTCTAACACCAAGGTTGGAACCTCTCCTGGGATGTGCTGAATAGTGCTACTCATTACAGTAAGTGCTGCTCACCACGGTCTGGAGTGCCAGAAGCAGGTGACTGAGGTGCATAAAATGGACATGACCTTTTCTCAATATATTTGGAAGCAAAATTTATTCAAAACTGAAGTAAGGTGTTAAGGAGGACCCATATGCTACCCCAGGGGCTGGTGAATGCCACGTGAAGAGAGGGTGAAGGGCCTTGCATGTCAAATGAGAGCGTCATGGATTTGTTAGAGCCTATTAGTATTAGCTGGGTGTTTGAGTTACGAAGCGCAGCGTTTGGCTCTGGATCTAAAGGTAATTGTTTATTGTATATTTTATGACTGTTTACAAAAGCGGTTTGAAGCAAATAACAGAATACATAACACGTTGTCTGTCCCCAGGTCTTTAGTTCATTAACTTCATATTATTTTAAGTGGCCAGACTAGAAATTTAAGTCATTTTTATTTATATTAGGGATGCGACTAAGGATTCAGCTGAGCTCCAGGCTGCATTATGAAAGCTGCTGTGTCAGGGTTTGAGAATGGGACAGGTGTTGCCTTGATATGAAATATAAAAGGATCAGGACAGCTTGGTTAATCCTGCGATTTGCACTTCTGACAAACCTTGTAAGAACAGGCCTCCAGTCCTGGTCCTGCTGAAAATTCCTTGTGTGGCCATGGTCAGACTTTTAGAGTTAATGTTTTGAAGGTACTGGGGGGGGAAGTATAGCCATTTAAGGTCTTTGCATTTAGGGAGACCTAGATCCCCTGGGAGATTTGAGTGCCATAATGTTGAGCTTCATTTCTAGATATTTTCTACCATATTTAGTGTACCACTATGAAAAGACACCCAGGAGTTCAGCTAGGTCAGCCTGTGCCTCCATCCCGTGTTAGTTCAGGTAGCCCTATATGGCACTGCCTTGTAGGGGGTAAACTTCAGCAATTCCCACCTGCTGAGATTTGCAGTCTTCAGTTAGTCTTTCCAGTTCACTGTGAGATTCAGTCCAGGTCTATGAATGAAAGATGTTTCACTCATGTTCAACGGCTTATTTGATAACCATTGTTACTGAAACATCACTCATGTTAGCGAAAACAAAAGGGAGAGATGCTTGTGTTTAAGGAACAAGAAAGGGATGCAGAAATTGTGGACGTTGCTCCCAGCTGTCCTGCGGACTTGCTGTGTGATTGGGAGGTAGTCTGCTAATCTCTTGGTTCACCACTTAATAATAATCCTTCCTTCTTCCTACTCTTTGTGTTGTCTATTTAGCTTGTCAAGTCTCCAAGGCAGGAAACATCCTTGTGATGTGCCTTGGCTGGCATCGCAAGGCCATTGTCAGGTGAGGAACTTCTGGGGGCGAGTGTGTTGGAATAGCTCACATACGTGATAACCAGAACCAGAACTTTTGTCGAGCAGAGAGAAGAGAGGCGCCAAAGCTGAAATGGACAGGAAGATTAAACTCAACATGCTGAGGAGTGCTGCCCTTAGGCGAGATGGGGGAATTGTAGAGGAGAAGCCTTGCCAATGCTTACACTCTACCTGTTCATAGAAGATTGTATACCAGGCTCTGGGGCTGGCAAGCCAGAACTTATCTGCTTAAGAACAAATTGTGATACAGACTGAATGCCATTTCAATGCCTCAGGCTGCTGTAAGCTATTCTCCTTCAGCAGCAATTCTCATAGGATCCCAATCCAAGGTAGGGTTCTAGCTACCCTGAAATGTAGGATCCATTGCAAAATCTGCAGGCAACGGTGCTGGCAACTTAGGAGTTGCCTCTGGGCCTGGCATGTACTTAAAATACTCATGAGCTATCTGGGCTTCTCAGCTTGATTTCCATCCTTGTTTGACTCATATTTTATTTCAAAGATTGTTTGCATTTTTATGCCTCTGAGACTAGGTCCCGTGGGAATCCTTCCCAAACTCTCTACGTTGACCTCCTGTACTTCCAGCACATAACCCCTTCTCAGAAGAGGTCATTTGATCCTCCACCATAAATACATGAATCAACACCTTAGGCTTTTGTGGGACTTCTCCTGAGTTTGCTAGCTTCCCAGCATCTCTGAAGACTTCGTTTTGACCAGGAAAGGCTCCCAAGATAACCTTACTTTGCTTGTAGGACTATGTAAGGGTCACAGCACAAAATGATTTGCCTGTGCACAAGGGACTGACTGTGGGCAAGTTGAGCTCAGTAACCAGTCTATTGGCTTCTCTTGGTACTGCGAGATTCCTCCAGGCTGCCTGGCTAACACCAAGAGACTTGTTGTATATCAGATCACTGGGCTATAGTGAGGTTAAAGAGAAGAGATCAGAGGAGCATTTTGAGAAAGTTTAACCGACTCTTTAGTTAAATCATCAGGCAGTAAGTTACAGGTGTTAGCTTAGCCTCAGCCAGTTAATTAGCTCAACCATTATCTAAAAAACATCTCATCTAACCAAGTAATCTACAGAGATGGATACCTCAGAGATGGGTAACAGGATGGGGTGAAGGTACTGCTATATTTCTCTTCTGGCCCTGTGGGGAGGCCAAACGCCTCTCTCAGGTGTTTATTTGTACAGGATTGAAATGAGTTCAGCCCACCTTAACTACGGAGGGCAACCTGTGAAAGCCATGCCTATGCATTCTTAGAAGAGTGCCCGTGAATCAAAAAAATCATATATGCATAGGAATTCATAACTAGTACCTACCAAAGCTCATTTTGACTTATCTGAGGTTTCAAAATAAACAATACATCTGCGTGTGTGTACTCGCACTAGTAACCAGACATAGTTTTTCAATAGGAACCCATAATGTCACAGGCTGTTCAGTGGAAAGGTCAGTGCAAGTTGCTGACAGTCTTAATTCATTACACTTTCTGGGTAGATGTTACTTCCTATGGCTATGGACCAGGGAGGAGGTAGCAATACACATAGCTGCATAACTAATTTAAAGATATTAAAGGCCTTTTTGCTTGCATGTGGTCCACTACCTTTCTGTATGATGATATGTCTGGACATGTACCATATTACCTGGTTAATCATCAAAGAATTTATGTGCCCCTGAAAATAACAAGAAGAAATTACACTTAGACTAAAATGAGATTGATGTGCGGGCCAAAGTCAAAGTACTCCTCCTGTGCCTCTGATCTGTGCGACAAGTGCCTTCATTCATGAAATGTATAAAAGAACACACACTTACGATGCTGGGATAATGGGCAGGTAAATTAACAAAAGGTTTGCAAAGATATATGGAAAAACCTCCAGGGTGGTGAAAGATGAGTTGCTGGGAAGGTGTGCAGCTAAATGTTTGTGCTGGCCCTTCCTGCTTCCCTCCCTGCTCCGCCAGCTGCTGGGCACGTACATCTGCCTCACAGCAGGCAGAAAGAGAAGGCTCAGGAAGGACTCTCAGGCACCAGCCCCAGCCTTTCACACATTTCAGTGCTCTGCAGCTTCAGGAGTTGGGTGGCTCTGGTGGGAAAAGATGACTATGCTGTGCTGCTTGCTGGGAAACGAATGGACGGGGCAACACCTTCCAGCTCCTTGGCTAAAAATGGGGTGTCTCATGCTCCTCTCTGATGTGGTTTGCACTTTACCAGAAACGTTGCAGCTGCTGGACCCAAAGAACAGAGAGCTCTAGACGTTAGGGCAAGAAACTGAGTCTTGCTGATTTGCAATAATGTTGCTCCATCCTGGGTGTTATCCTGAGAAACTTAAATTCCTCAGTCCCTTAGGGCTTGTGGTGAAGTGAATGGCAAAGCCTCAATCACTTCAAGAGCAGCAAAATTGGGCTTTTATTCAGGTAGGTGGTTTTTTTCCCCCTCCCAGAAATGCTATGAGGCCACATCCTCTACTGTAATCAAACAGTACTTGTACTTGTCAATCACAATTTCCCTGCCACTGCTCCAGTACACAAACCAACACACACATACATGCAGAGTCCAAGTTAAAAAAAAAAAAAAAAGTACTCCCTCTGAAATCATTTTGGCCAGACTCCTTTTATTTAATAGGAAAGTTGTGATACAGTGCAACAATACCTCATGCATGCCAGAACAAGAAGAATGCCACTTTTGTGTAGGTAGGGAAATCGTCGTGATGTACAAAAGAGATATTGTTGATATTGTTTTTCCATCACTTTGGCCAAACTTTACACTTAGCTTCTCATGTCGGGAGAGGGTGTGACAGTAGATAGGATGTAGCCTTTGAAACTCCATCTCCGCAGAGAAAAGACAGATGGAATCCAGCTGGCGCATATCACACACGTTTTCTGTTCTCCTCAATATCACAGATCTGATAAACACGGAAGAATAACAAGCCTTTATAGAATGTAGATGAACAGAGGAACCTATCTGTATGTAAAAGAGAAGGGCCTCAGTTGGCTGAATACTTATTTCTGCTAAATGAAAGTTAACTCCCACGATCTCATAAAGCGAGAATCTACCTGTTCGAAGCACATATTTGATTATATACCATACGAATTTATTGACCTCCCATGGATGTTGTTATCCTGATCTCATTTAACATCATGTCATTTCAGACTCATATTGATAAGAAGGAAAAGCAATGCGGGGGGAAGATGTTCAGCGGGAGTTCAACGGGTGAATCTTTGTCTCGGAGAGCAGGATTGGTAGTCTGTGATCATCCAAGGTCTGCACTCTGGCTTTTAAAATAAAAATCTTAGAAACCTGGGAATAATGTGCTAAGACAAGTGTTGTCTAGTGATGGGAACCAGGAAATGGTAGCTGCGAATACCTGAGTGCGAATGACTCATCCAGCGACCTCCTTTGGCTTCTCTGTGTCCTCCTGTAACCTCCTCATCTTTCCTGCTTCAGACGGAGAGGCAAGGCTTTGTTACCCAGAGGGTTTTGTGATGTGATTTTGTGCTCCCCAGCAAAACTGCTGCAATTAGTAAGAGAAGAGGCCTAAATTAGGATCTGTCGTTGCACGGGCTATTACTGCTAGTTTCTCCTGTGCAGATATCGGGTCACATTCTAATATGTTTTTGATTAATACAGGGTGAATTTTGATCTCCTTTTACCCAGTAAGGCAGCACTGTCTTAAAGGAGAGTGAACCCGTGATAGATGTGTTTGTTTAGATTTCCTCCCTATCCAAAGAAGCTGATGCTGACGTGAGTTCCACAAAGAGGTGAATTTAAGTGTGTATTCATTTAATTGACCCCTGTACTGGGGCGGCACTCACACGTCTTCTTTCTGTTTTCGCCTGTATAAGTTGCAGTGAAGTGTTCCCTTCCCTTCCTGCTATTTCCTTATGGATGAAGGAATTGGTGTCACACAAAGGAAATCCCAGAGGACGGACACTCTATCAGTATTAGCAAAAGTCTAAATTGCATCTTAGATGTCAGCTCTGAGCTTGGCCCACTGCTTCCATTTCAATCTATTTATAATTTGTGAGGTCATGGCCATAAGCGTTTCCTTTATTTCTCCTCAAAGGGAGCAGTGAAACCTATTTTCAAAGACTTCTGGGCTCTTGAAAGACACACCGAAACACATACGAGATCACAGGTTGTTACAGAAATGTAGATTATTGGACCTTAAACTCCTCTCTCCAACAGTGACTACATCTGCTGCTCCAGAGCACGTTGCAATCTTCTCTGACCCCTAAATCCTATGGAGCCACTCTTCTTTTGGCTGCTGGATTTTAAACCAAGAAAATAAACCCACAGTAGCGAGATACCTAAAACTAGAGGCACTTTTAAGAAGATTTACCCAAACCCAATTGTATTGAGTAGGCAAAATCTACTCATAACTGCCACTGAAGGACTTGACTTCTCATGTATTTTTTAACTCAGCCCTTCAAACTGAAATTCTGGTTTTGTACAACCCTAGCTCCTGCACCTGCAGGGAGATACTTAGATATAAGTCCCTTTTGAAGCATGTTAGTAGTGTAACTGAAGTTAAGCATATGATGTATCTTGAATCTAAACCTACGTCCCCGGTGCCTTTGCCTCCTGTGCGCTCTACTGCACACTGGAAACACCTCCTCAGTTCCAGCCCTGGTTCTCCTATTCAAGGCAGCAAGCATCTGCTGTATTTTCCACCTGATGTCTGAAAAACATAGATCAGGTGAGGACTGCTTCTCCTTTGAAGAATAAACAGGTTTTTGCAGATGGTAAGTTTCATCTGTCTGATAACAAGATAACTGCAGAAGCAGAAATTGGATTAGAAATGCATTTTTAGGGGGATTATTTCCTGTATCCTTTAAATTTTGTTTTGTGTTTCCTGAAGTCAGTATAGTGATTTTCCTAACACTATTTCCCTATTTTCAGCCGATAAAAATCACGTTGGTTATAGCATTACTAGATAATACAATATATTAAGGGGTTTGGGAACATTCTGGAGCTGTGGATGCTTTCATTGTTTTCCCATTATGTTTTCAAAGGTCCTTGGTCTATCTGCCCTTTTACCTCTTACTTTTACCCAAGTTTGGTTTAGATTTAAAAGGTTCTGGGAAAGAAAAGGGCAAAAAAATCCCCCATTAATAATGTCTCTTAATGCGTGGAATGGTTTTTCAGCAACACATGCTCTATGGAGGATTTTCTGTTTTGTTGTTTTAAACAGATCTTGTGTATCATTTGGGAGGCCTGAATTCTAAATGTCCTTTCTATATAAGTACACAGTGTGGAAAAAAGGAAAACCTAACCTAAGCCTGTAAGAAGTGAATTTGGCATTGAAGAATAACAAAGACTGAGTGGTGACGAGTTTTGTGGTAGTCATATACAACAGATAAGCTCTTCTTGTGCAATGGAGTATAGGTTTATCAGTTCCGAAGCTAGCTGATTTGGGAATTTTATTAGATCACGTTTCATATGGTACCAGGTTCAAGTACTGACACTTTCAACTTGAAATCACAAAGGTAATGCCACACTGCTGCAGCCAATACTTGTGCTGTTTCCCTGAGGAAACAAGGGGTTGAAGTTCTGCTTTCCAGCCTGCTTTCTCTGGGATTCGCTTTTTGCTCTTGCAGCTGTAACACAGATTAAGTATCTTCTGAGAAACCTGCCCTGCGGTCTGAATTTTGTCCCAGACTCAAAACTGCCATGAACTTGCACCCCTTGCCACAACCTGTGAACAGCAAAGAGATCAGAAAGTGCAGCAGGATGAAAATAAAACACACTGAAGTCCTGAGTAGCTGAAAAAAAAAAAAAAAAAAAAGCTTTATCTTGTTCTCGTGCAGCACACAATGTTGTAGACTCACCATTCATGTCACCTTGAACTATAATGGTTGTTGACAGTGAAAATAACAGGCTCTACCACAAACAGTTGAGAAGCAAACTCAAGGAAATGAGTGAAAACTAGGAATCTTCACCTCCTATGTTCCTCTGCATCCCATTTTCCCTGTAGACTTTGTGTCCTTCCATTGCTAGTGGATAACTGCTACACTGTTCTTCAGTTTGGTCCCAGCTGAGATGGATTGGGCTGAATCACACACCCAACAAACCAGAGTTAATTTATTGGGGTCCCTGAGCTGGTGGAGGCTGGGAGCAGTTGTGTGGGATGTGCAATAAGGGCATTTACCCTATTTCACTTCACCAGGACTGTTAAATAACCCTCCAGTCTTTGTGTCACTTTTCTTTGGGTGTCTTTCACTGAGCTTAATAGAGTACACAACTTGCAAGCACAAAATCACTATTTATTGCCAAAACATGCAGTAATGGATTGGAACTAACTCACCAGTAGGCTAAGCCTTAAAAATATTTACCACGTACTGTTGCACTGCATTCCCCTCAGTGAGTCTTCGCCAGACAGGCAGCTGTCAGTCACTTGCCGTTTTGCTCTTTGGGAAGGGTTAAACCTTGATCTTGATGAGCTTCTGCTTCTTCTGCCTTTCTGTTCTTTCTCTTACAGTTTTATGTCTTCTGATGTTTCTGGCTTTTTCTCTGAAGGTTTGATGTCATCACATCTTTGTTTTTAACAGTGGTTAATCAGTATTTACTTATTTCTCACCATTGTGTTCTGCTTTCACACTCTGCATGTGTTAGTGATCTGTGTACTCACACACAGACTAATGGGCTGTGGGTCACAGGTAAAGCAGAGGATTTTCTTGAAAGCGATAGATCTGAGCTATTTTCTTGGCAGACTAAGAGCCCTTAGACTCTACAGACACAAACCACAGACTATCACCTCAACCAAGGTGACATCCAGGCCCACAAGAAAACGCTGGTCATGGAATATCAGTGGTATACTGTCAATTCTAGACTTCAGCAAATGGGAAAATGACAAGATCTGCAGTCCTGGGACTTTCTTCTTATCAGAAATAGATCACAATATATTCTGTGCCCCACACTGAGAAGACTCCTTGCAACACTGGCCTGTTAAACCAGGACTGGAGTCCCACGTAATCCTTATCCGGTAGCAGATATTCTGCTGGTATTCCCATTTAATGTAAGGTAGCTTCCCGTAGCAGTACCTAACATAAGCAAGTTTCAACTGGTAACACTCGAAATACGAATGAGAGCAGAATTTGGCATCAGTGCTGTCAATTCTCTTGCTTTGGTTACATGTTCCTCACTGCATCTGGAAGAAGAGTAAAGGATACTGCTTGCTGACTTCCTTCCTTCTCCCCCTCTCAGGTTGTTTTATGAAAAAGGGGGGGGGGGGGGGAAATTACCTAAGACAGGCATGAGGTGAAAGAAAAGCATCCCCAGGATTCAGCAGGCAACTTGTCAACTTGACCGCTTTTCCAGAGACATGAAAAAATTGTCTGTGAAAAGGAGAGGAAGAAAACACAGATAGTGAAGGGCCCTTTAATCTAGCAGAAAAGAAGCATCACAGGAACCAAATTAAAGCCAGACTCACTCATATGAAAAATAAGTTAACAGCAAAGACGATTAACCATTGGAACAGAGTACAGAGGGAAGTTGTAAAATTATTCCCTGTGTCCTGGTGTCTTCAAATCAAGACTGTATTCAATCCTGTAAAATACGCTTTGATCAAAGAAATTCTTAGACTTGACACAGGGGAGGTCAGACTAGATAAGGTGATCATTCCTCTGACCTGAAAACTCTACAAATATGTACCTTCAGAGAGAAAGGCCAGACTGTGGTTGCAGTCTGGCACAGGGACACCAGAAATTTCGGTTCAAGGTCTGGCAGATTTACAGATTTCCAGAATAACCACAGGCAAGTTGTGTAGTTTATCTGTGCCTCTGTTCACCATCTGTAAAGTCTGGAGAATAATCTTTCTCCTGTTTAGCTTGTTAGTTATTTGGGGTATGGAAAGCAACTTATTAGGTGTGTGTACAGACCTTTCCTAAGGTCTGCAAAGGAAAGTCTGTAAGCACCATCGCAAAGCATATGTATCCATAAGGAAGCCTTGATACTACAGAAGGAAAATATATTGGTAGGGAGGTAAGGAAATGCTTTGCTTTCATCAGTAGCCTCCTGAGTGCATTTAAAAGACAACACATCAGAGTGTGGGGATGGTCACTCAGCCAGACAATTATGATTTCATCTCAGGATGCTTCTGGATACAAATAGCATCCAAGGCCTCCTCATGAGGGAGCCTCTCACTTCCTCCAGTGGCATTTGCAACATTGCACTCATTTATGTTCTCAACAACAATAATCAAATGACCAGTGTCTGTCTGTATGCATGCACAATGAAGACTTGTGCTCTCTGCTTAGCTAAGAAACTTTGTGAGCTTCTGCCAAGAAGTGAAAGATCATTTTGAATGGCTGGAACAAATTCAAACCATGTTCCAGAGAACTGGAAGGCTCACAGGCTTGTCTACTGCCCAGCTGCTCCTCCCTTCCTTACATCTTCATTGTGTCTATCAGTCTATATCGCTGCTGGAGATAAATTAGCTGACTGCTCCACCTGGTAGCTGGACACGCTTCTATCTTTGCCCTTTGCGTGCCACCAGGGCTGAAATGTGAATAGTCTTTCACAGCGTGTAGGAATTAGGGTTTAGGAAACGAGCTGAGCATGAGCTGGGCTTCTACTCAGTCAGGGAGAAAAGGGCTGCATCCCAGCTGGAACCTCAGAGCAACATCTCAATAAGTCCTTATGTGAGTTGCTGTTACTTACGTCTGTTCCGGAGAGAATGGGAGCTTATGCAGCAGTCTGCTGCTAAGCTTGCAAGTACATATAAGATTCTCTTTGCTCCACAAGCTTCTGGTTCAGTCCCTGATGGTGGCCAACATGGCCTTACGTTTATAACAACATATATATGTATATACATAAAACATGTCATATATATAACATACATACCAACAGCACTTCACATACCTAAGGGAAAGCACTGATTTCTTTATATACGAAGATAACTACTTCAGCAGTGAGTTACAGTCCTCCTAAGGCATCTTCTTTAAAGAGAGAAAACAGAGCTAAGAAAATAAAGGAATAGTCATCAACGCACAGATTTTCTAGGGCTACTCTAAGGGTTGCAAGGAGAATAATAGGGACCATTGTTTCCAGTTCCCCAGTACTCCTAACAAACCTCATCAAGCTACAAGCGTGACCAGTGTCAGAATAAGGCACTGAAAGATATACGAAGGGTTGGAGAAGGAAAGGAAAAGACAGCTGTTGGGATGAGTGGAGAACCATATCAGAAATATAGCAAGACACAGCTCCACAGAGCTAAAAGATGCACTTATGTTATCCTGCCAATCCCCCCTTGGCACAATGTCTCTGTATGCGATCCTCTTAGTCTATCACTGGTTCTCTGTGATATGTGTCTATCTGGTTTCTCATGGCCACAATAAACCCTCCTACTGCACTAATCTCATTTAACAGTTCCACTGACTTGAAAAGAACCCAAGTAAAATTGCTGTGCAATTTCTGCTGGCATTATTATGGCTGTATCACTTGTCGGCTTTCATAAACAAGATAAATATGGTTAAACTTAAAGCATCAGATATGAAGAAATTTGGCATGTTATAGCAGCCAATCAGAAATATTTTTTGACAGGTACTTTATAAAAAAGGAAACAAGAGGATGCCAGAGACGATAATAACTGCAAAGTTTTTCTTTTGCAAAATTCTTTTGCTCAAGGAGGGTACAAGAACTTAATGTTCACTATCCTGCCTTTTCAGCACCATCAGCTAATCCTGCCCACCGCAGCCTGTACCTGGACTGACTCCCTGAAAGCAGTGAGTTTCGGCATCAGTCTCAGTATCTTACAGAGCCTCTCATCTCGGAGCGCGTCACTGGAATCCAGCTCCCTGGAGGCTGGAGGATAAAAGGCAAAACAGCAGGAGGCACGCAAAGCTGGAAGGTAAGGGGGAAAATGTTCCTGATAGGGCACAGGGAAAACCCCGACACACAATTGATTTCTAACGTGTTTGCACAGCAAGAGGACATCCCATCTGAAAGGCCTGTGTGAAAGATCATCCCCCACTCTTCCCCACACAAGTGGTTGGTTTGTGCCTGCAGCTACTCTGTGCTCCAAAGAAGACAAGAATCTCCCCTCTAGCACCTGCATGAAAAGACCAAGCCCAACGAATCTCCCCACACCCAGGAAGTACCCACGCTCCCTTATCACCTCCAGGAGCAAGTTGATGGAGAGGCGGGATGGGGGAAGGTAAGCTTGCAGCCCCACGCCGTGCTGACCAGGGAGGATGAATGCACACACCAGCGGCACGGTGCACCGAGGGGTGCCACAGCAAGAGGCACGGGGAATGACATGCTCAAGGACAGCCTATGGGGTAAGTCTGGGTCCCCTTTTGCTGCCGAGCCCTCAGCCCTCTCAGACCACGTGGAGGTCAGATCAACAACAAAAAACCTGAGTCAGATGTGCTGAGACCTGAGCCCATGGCAGGTGCTTCCTAACTTGAGGTCAGGACATCTTCTGGAAGAGATTCAGAGTTCATGGGAGAGACTGCATTAGCTCCTAGCCAGAGAGGAAAAAACAGCCCTAAAAATAACTGAATTATAAAGGCCAGTGACAGAGGTCAAGCCATTGATGCTCAGAAGATAAAGTGGATGGTTTCTACCCTTGTCTGAGTGCTATACAGTCAATAAAGAACTCCAGTAATGATACACAGCTCTTGTCTCTTGTGCAACTGTAAAATATAACAGGATGGATTTTCAGCATTAGGAGAGTTTAGGACATTTATGATGTCATCTTATTTTTTTCAGCACATATGGAAATACTGGACATCAAAGTCTTGACAGAGATGCTTGTGGGGAGAGGTGTTGAGATTTGAGGGTGACAGACTGGGCAGACAAATCAGGATGGTATGCTCAAATAAAGAGCTCTTTGCCCTATGACATCTTGCTTTTGAGGAAGTAAAATTCCCATCTCTCCACACTTCTGGAGGGAGAGTGTTTTAGAACTGCCTCTCCTATTGCAGTGAAGAGTGAAAAACATGCAGTGTTTCTGGTGGAAGCCGATGGGAAAATATTTTCCTGCCTTAGATCGGGGTAAAGCAGCTGATTATGTTGTCTTCAGAAATTTTCAATTTCCCTCAAAGAAATAAAGATTCCCATTAGAGTTGATTCCCACAAGAATGTGTTTGAGCCTCATTCTGGACTCATGCTGAAGGTCACATTCAGTTGATCCACATGTAAATAGGCATCTCCTCCTTCAAGACAGGAAAATACAGGCAGTCAAGGGTGAAGCCAGCTTCTTCTGGGCTGCAGGCTATGAAGCCTGTGCACCTCTGGCACTGAAGTTCTTACCACATCAGCTCCAGACAAGCTTTGGGCAAAGAAACATCTGTAGTCTCAAATGAGTCAGGACACATACAGTTCTGGCACCCCAAATTATCTGATGCCCAGGAGCAATCAGGGAAAGGAAACTAATGGAATGTGTGTTGGAAGGATAAGAAAACTCTCGTTCATCTTTCGCCATTGTAATAGGTCATATGCCAAACATCTTATCATTAAAGGAGAAATGGAAGAAAGACTGGTACAATTCTCCTAGGAGAATAACCTTCACTACTTTCTCATACACCACCTCAGGTCTTAGCAATGGTCTTATTAACATGACTGCTACTGTTGTTCAGAGTTGTCCTGAGACCGTTGAACTGGAGCCATGGTGAGCGAACTGGATTTAAACCAGTTCTGCTTTCCTCAGCCTCCGACCTCCCATGTGGATCACAGCGGGGCTGGACCTGAGCTGGCTCTGGTGGGACAGCTTCAGCTGCTGCTGAAGTTATTGCAATGTCCATGACAAACCAATTGTGTGTGACGGAGAAAGAGAGAGAGAGAGAGAGAGAACACGAGTTGGGGAGCGTTGTATCAAAAGTGTAGTAAAAAGTACAAATAGAGGCTGGTGGATAAGGAAATACTTTCACTGTCATTCCACTTTAGTCCCCAACTACAACAATAAGCCATGTCTCCCTTTGCTTCTCATCTCATGGTGTAGGAACCCGGGTAGTTGTTTTGTCTGTGGTTATCAGAACAGCTCCTGAGCTGCACAGGATCCTGCTCATTCTGGTTTTCACCACCTGCAGCAAGTGGACGTGAACCCACAACATCCTTAACTGCATTCCAGTCCAACCAAAACACAAGCGCTAATCACACGGTTACAAAGTCCTTCGGCTGCCTCAGACGGAAAGATTTATGTCCTCTAAGACTTGGCTAGCCCATTATTGCTCATTCATTGTGTTTGCCTACAAGTTATGACTGCTCTTTCCATTTAATTTTTAATGCAGCTGTAGCCTTGCCTTACTAAGCTCCAGGAAAACTGTAAAGGCACTGGCTGTTACTATGAACTTATAATCTCTTGGCAAAAGCAGCATGTGCAAATGCAGTCTCTCCTCATTGCACGACAGTTCACAACACCCTACTCTGACTTTTATGCAAGACCCATGTTTTTCTTCAAAGCAAGTGTATAGTTTAAATTGGTTTCAGTCAGAGGCCTGAGCCAGAGAAAAGAGTAAGATTTCCCAGACGAGGCATATGAATTCAGTGAACATGTCTGAATCACACATTATGGGTCTAGTTGTGGTTTACTGCTATTCATAAAGCTCATTGCTGTTCTTATCTGCTGTTTCTCTTCTGTTTCATTTTTGCTGAGTGCTCATCATCTCGCTATCAGTAGTCTAGGCCTGAGGGGAGCTTTAATATTTCTGTTCCTTAGATTTTAACCCAAATCAGATTATATTACTGTGATACTGAATTTAGTGACTCAAGATGTTTTCCATTCCAGTTGTTTCTAACCCGAGTTTGTCCCTCAGAGCCTGGGTTATTCACCCAAAATGCAGGAGAATCCTGCATTCCTCTGAACCACCAATGATTTCCAGAAGGAATCGGAGGTGCTCAACAATGCCTTAGAAAAAGCAAGAATGCAGAGATGCTACTGCAAATCTGCATGGTCTGGGTTCGGTTTCCTTCTTTGCCAAACAGCTGCTTTAGGCCCAGCAGCTGCAGCATTTCTGGTAAAGAGCAAACCAAATCAGAGGGAAGCTCAGACACCGGGTTTCAGCCAAGGAGCTGGGAGGTGGTGCCCTAACGTCCATTCGTTCCCCAGAAAGCAGCCCCAGCAGCCGTCCTTTCCCCCTGGGTCCACTTCTAACCAAATGCCAAACCAGGCAATTCTGCTGACCCTGCCGTAAGCAAGCTGCACAGCGAGAGAGTCCTCTGCTGAAACACCAGTATCTCACGCCATTTAATATTGCATGGGGATCACAACTTGCTTCTGCCACAGAGGATGTTGCTCCCCAGCAGACCATCTCTCACTGCTGCAAGGCACCATGGGGTTCCCCAAATAACTCCCAGATGGCAACGACTGTGTGCTGTCCAAGTGCACATCTGAAGCAGAGGAAAACCCAAGGCAGACCCTGCCCTGGGCTAGAGTGCCCCTGCTGCCCCTCTGTTCCCGTGTGAAGGAGCTGTGGAGCAGGTGACTCAGGCACTCGAGGGATCCCCATCACGGGTGAGTCAGTGCAGGGAGTGGAGCAGCTGCAGCAGCTCCAGCCCGTGTCGCCCCTGGCGGAGCAGCCGCGGTGGTGGAGGAGAAAGCCTGGGTGCTACAGCTAATGAATCATTCATGGTGGCTGGGGGACTGGTGGCTCCACGAGTGAGGGAGTGCAAAAGCGGCCTAAATTCATCATTCCTCCTCCGTCGCCCGCCAGCGCGTGCCAAGTGCATGGTGACAGGCACCATTCTCCTGCTTTATGCATTTGTGGTCACAGCCTCTGAGGGCAGGAAAAGCTGTTGCAGTCACCCAGCCTGACACCCTGCCTCACAGAGCCTGTAAAACTTTAGCCAACATTTTCTGCATCAAGCCTTAACTTGTGTTTCGTGCAGCAGCATACCTTGCGTGACCCACAGGATCCATAGGCATCGCCTGGGGTATTATAGATATCCAAAGTTCAGTTGGACCTAACAGGCTTCAACATTTCCCTTCTTGCTTTCTGTTCTCAGTCCCTCACCATGGGCAGCAAACCAACTGAAGAATAATTACAACAATCAACTTTTACCAGGTAATAGGGAAAAAAAAATCAGATGAGGTTTGCGGTTGGTAATCTGGAGGTTATGGAGAAAAATCAATTTACTCAATAAAAATGAAAGCACCGTTCCTTTGTTTATCAAACAAATTAATAAGAGTTTTATGCATCAAGGAGTATGCACTATGACATAAACTAGAAAATTAAGTGAATTTAAATAGCTTGGCTCTGTCCACACAGTGGTGGTGAAGCATGTCTTTTATTCTTTATTACCTCTTACAAATCATTAGCTTGGCATAAAAATTTCCATTGAAATTGTTTCCAGAGATAGAAAGCCTTTGGGGGAGGGGGTGTCAAAATTATTTCCTTGTGACAACCGTGTACTTTCTGGAGAAAAAAAATCACCTTTTTGTCAAAAATTGACCCACTGGAGATGTAGGTTATAGCTAAGGCAAATCATTTACAAACCTGGGGGTCCAAAACTAGGCCTCTAGAAAGAAAAATGGAAAACAGCCTAAATCAAGGGTTAACAACAATTTATCTCAAATGTATGTATTTGTTTATTAAAAGAAGCCTGTGTGTTAAGTCTGGGGATGAGAAGGTGTAAGACGGATGATCTTGCAAAGTGCTGAGCACTCCCAGTGTTTGGTTGGATAAACTGATGCTGTAGGTACTCCACACCTGTGAAACTAATTAATTTCTGCAAAACTACTTAACTTCAGGTTTGGAAATTTTTGAGATTGGTAAGGTTTGAAATATTTAGCTGAGAGAAAAAAAAAGTATCATGTGAGCAGAAATAGCCCAAGACTTTGCTATAGCTTGGCAAGTTGAAGATGTTGCATGAGGCAGACTCTCGTGTCATGGTCCCATCTGGCATGGCGGTCTCGTTGGGACACAGAGCTTGCGAGCTCCCTGTTAGGTGGGGCTTTGGTGACTTTCAGAGTTTGCCTTGTCTGGGCTGTCTCCAGACAAAATTCACTTGCTGCACTGATGGTGGTTCTGCAAACTATTCCTCAATATATGCTGGCTTCTGTCTGTGGCACTATTATGTTTCCTTACTGAGAAATTATTATAGAAAAAATTAAATTCTTAGAGATCATTTTGCCTCTGGGTTGGCTATATCCTGGGCATTAATCCTCTAAAACTGCTGTGAACATACTAATTGACAATGCATTGCTCATGAAAAATAAAGGACATTATATACTTACAAGTTTATTTCCATCTTTTAGATTATAACATTGTGATGTTTCCTAAGTGATAAGCAGAGGTTAATGGCTTTGACTTTGCCTCTGGCCATACAAGCTCCTCCCAGCTAGTCATTAATTCCCAAGAAATATCCTCTGTCTTGAGTGTTATTGGTTTAAATCTACTTTTAATTCCATGCCAGCCACTGGGAGTGGTGCCTCTTGCATTACAAAGACAACCTCTTGAGAAATAGCTTTACACACTCCTACTTTATTTGGCACTTATATCTTGTCCCAAAAGTCAGAGAGTGGATTTACTGTGACAATAATTTGGTAGTGAATATGGCTGTAAGGAAAATAGAAGAAAGGTGGGAACCCAAAGCTGCTACACCATGAGAGAGTACACCCAGGAGCTGGAGTCACCTAACACGTAGGCATGTCTGTTGGGTCCAGCGCCTAAGGGATTAGGCAGGGAGAAGTTCTCAGCTCTGTTTGCAGTTATTCTGCTAGCTCACAAATTGTTTGGGCGTATTCTTCAACTTCATCTCATTTACAGCCTAATGCAAAATCTGGTCAGTCAGGCTAAGTTGGAATAAATTCCAGAATGATGGTGTGTTTGACAGTCAGATGTGCTCAGCCAATGATACAGAAGCATAGGAGGCCATTGTTCAGGCTGTGCATTAGAGCACAGGTCTGAAGAAGCTGAAGTACATGGTGCTTTCAGATACCTGTTGGATGCAGCATGAAGCGTGCTATGTGAAGAACTAGAGCAAGGAGCATTTATTTTTACTGATACATCCTTATTTCCTGAGCCATAGGTTTTGTTGTTGATGATGATGATTATACATCCAATGGAATTTGTATCCTCATTCAGACTCCCATTTTAAGCACCTTTCTATGGAGCTTTTCTCCAGCCATCCATTCGCAAAAACAGTAATTAGCATTTTGTAAAAATAAGTGGGATTTACAAATGCTTACCTTGCTGTGTAATGCTGATACACAACTGAATCAAGAGTTGAACAGTGTCTGTGCAATGATGGTTGGAACAAGGTGACTTGCAAACGACGTACACTTTATAACTAAATGTGTCATCAAAGCATAATGGAGCACTTTGCATGTCTTTCTGTGTCCTCTGATCACAGCCCTCAGAGCCATTTTGTCAGCTCAGACAACCCCATGGGAAAGGATGCCTACGTGTTATAGTGAAATGATCCAGCAAAGAAATGCCTGATGGAATGAACGAAGATTGCTTTGCTGGGTGAATTAAGAACAGTTATAACTGGCACCATAGTAGGAGACCTTGTTGAATGCAAAGTACTTGCTGATTGAATTTTGAATTTT
This sequence comes from Vanellus vanellus, assembly GCF_965231255.1. Lineage (NCBI taxonomy): Eukaryota > Metazoa > Chordata > Aves > Charadriiformes > Charadriidae > Vanellus > Vanellus vanellus. Next base: position 51,593,477 of record NC_138909.1, on the reverse strand, counting down.
TAAGTTCAAGTGCTGAGTCTGGACTTTTTGAATATTATGTTAAAAAAAACCCAAAACACCTCTCATCAAGAACTGGGAATAGCCAAAGTATCAATATATTACAGGACTAAAACCAAATCCTAAATTAAATTTTTAGATTGCAGTATCACTCTGGACAAAGGTTAATCTTTTTATTCATGGACCCTGATACATATCTTAGGGAAAAAGAATCTTGGTTTAATGATACTGTATTTATAGGCATACATATTTGTCACTTTGCTTTGAGGAGTAGGTTGACTAGAGAAAAACTGTCTTGACAAAAGCTTCCAGGGCTACTTATTAAACAGCTAATTTCCCCCAGTTTTCAGCAAGAAATCATATGCATGGTTACAGCGTAAGTCAGTGAATGCATATTGTTATCACTTGTACTACAGTAGCAACCAAAGCTCTCAGTGACGATCAAAGACTTGTTCAAGATCATGTAAAAACCTGTAGAAAACACAATCCTTTGCCTGCTTGCCCTGAGCCTTTTTCTTCTGCTTTCCCTCTTTCCAGCAGAGAGTTTCTAACTTTAATGTTAGAAACTAACTCTAATACTTTTGAGTGGATACCAAATGGCTCCCCCAAAAGAGAGGACGTTTGGGTGGGGAGGGCAAGGGTAGAGGAAGAGAGGTTCCTAACAAACCACACTGCTCACCTGTATCAGACTTTCTGCAGCTGGGAGAGCTGTAGCAGCCAATTAACCTCTGGAATGTGGGTTTTTCATTAATTGCTAGAAATGGGAATGATGACACTGCTAAAGATGGACCTAGGCACTGCCATGAAGTGCTGTGCAGGAGGGACAGCTCCAGTAGTGGAGAAAATAGCAGCAGTGTCTTCTGGTCTTAAAAGAGGAGGGTGAGAGACAGGGCAAGAAAACACCTATGTTAAATGTTTCTATTAAAAGCAACTGCCAGATAATTCATTACAAACGCTGAAATTTAGAGTATCAGCTTTGTCATGAGTTTTGCTCACCAGAAAGGTAGAAGTGTAGGAATCAGGAGAAAGACAATTTTCTTATTTGGGATTTATATGCATAGCTCATATTTTTTCATACCTATCTATATAGGTGTAGCTGTGATGTGCGCAGGTAGGAAGGTTCAGCTTAGGGGAAGGGGACCTTAAATATTGGATACTGAGCCAGTAACATCTTTCTGGACTAGCTGGGGTAGCTACTGAGACCTCGTAGTGAATAAGCATTTTGGACCTGAAGTCTGAGAATGCAGAAATGAGAGGTCTCCTTCAAGCCCAGACTCAGACATACACATCCTGGTTTAATCCACCCACTCCAGCCAAAAATTAAATGGTGTCTGCTGACTCCGCATCAAAGATATTGCCCTTATTTCCACTGAGCCATGAGGTTATTTACACATCTTTCCATAAGAAATTCCACTGGAACCAATGAAGTTTTTCACACCCTGTGTAGTCGGCCGATGGTGATTCTCTAAAACAAGCCCAAGATTTCTAAAGAATGTCAGTGACAGCTAGACATGAAGATTGCTGGCATCTTCTGGCTATACTTCTGTCAGTGCTAACCATGGCCAGTCATTGTATTTTTCTTATGGCTGTTACCGTGAATCAGCACCAACTCTCCATCCATCCAATCTCCCCTCCTGGACTGTGGTCTAAGCAGAGTTGACATGTATTATGTAGGAAAACATCAGTCCTCTCACTCTGAAAATAACTTTTTATGGTTCCTACATAATGCAAGATAATCACCTCCCCTTCTGACCCTAAAGATTTCTAAATTTATTTGAATTCAGTGACTAAACTGCATTCCTATGCAAGTCCGTAAGAGCAAAGTAACGGAATGAATCTAGTGTCTAGTAAAATATGAGTGTACTGCCTGATAGCAACACTGTCATGTAGCGGTATGGAGCAGAGAGTATTTATTCATTGAGTAACTTCACTTCTGTGGCATTTTCTTACAGATACTTAACCATTTACTTGGGTTTTGCTCAGTAGAAATGTCCCTTTTGGTATAATTACATCAAATGACATGTCTATATCTCTTGACATATTTACATAATTTAATACCCTTAGCATTAATTTGTTTTGAAACATTGTTTCCAGCTGTCTTTAGAGTGATTACCTTGAATGACATGAGCAGTGTTAATGCATGAATATTTGTCATTTCAGCTTGTAGAAATTTCTGTTGAAAGGTTGTGTTGAATGTTGAATAGATTCATGGCACTAATCTGTGGCAAGTGTATGGCTAATTTTTCCTTTTTTTTTTTTTTTTTTTTTTTCCATTGGAGCCCTTAGAAGTTCTCTGTAGTGGGATCTGGTTGTTCCCATAAGAGCCTTGAACCCTCCATTGGTCCTCTTCTGGGTGGGATTAGAGCACTGTTTCCTCCTATGCTTTTTATCTGTTATCTGTCCCCCTCTGCCACCCCTGTACATATCACAGGAGTTATGGACCAATACAACAGAGACCTCTAAGTTTGCCTCTGAGGCTTTTGAACTCTCTGAGGCTTTTGAACTTTACCCAGTAATGCTTGCTATGGAAGGAGTTATTGTGTACTGTGTATAAGCTACATGTTTTTGGTGCTTGTAGATATCTCCCAGAAGAAACTGTGACTGCTTTATCTTGTGAAACACTCAGAAATGGCAGAAGTTGCCAAGATTCAGGGTAACAACATTTAGACTTTGTACAGAAGGCCAGAAAAACCTTTACAACATAGAGGATCATCATAGACGAAACATGCAAATCCTAAGAACAGCCTTTCCTTTAGCATTTTATTACTTTCTTTTCCAAATGCAGACGAAATCAAGAACTAGAGAGCATGCAATTATGACGAATTCCTTTTACTTTCAGCTGGAGTTTTGCTTTGACTTTCTGGGAGAGAGGAGCCCCAGAAGAGGCTTCCAGACTAGGACTGACTTGAGTCTTCTGCTCAAGCTGAGTCACTTTATGCTTGAGTAAGCCTTCACCTCGTGCGTACACACAAAGATCTTGCTCCTGGGCCACCAAAATCATTGTGGAAGAGCAGAGTCACAGACCTGGCTGTGGCGCTGGAAGGTGATAGTATCTCCTGGATATTGGCAGAAAGACTTTCCCCACAACTGTATTGATCCAAGGGCCCCAAGTCAGATTCTGCAGTAGATTTTACCAGCTTGTTCCACCCATGGATACCTATGGATATATCTGCATTGCTCCTGCTGAATCTCCATACGCTGCCTGACAATCATGGCTTTTCGTCACATTGTGTAGATCACAGGAGGTATCTCCATGGCACCTGATAATGTAGGCATGGATTTATTGGGGGGATGATGCCAGTTTACATCACTTAAGATTCCTGTGCTTACAGATGTGAAATTAGAAGTATATACTTGAATTAGTTTCATTAATAATCATTGTTTTGCCTGCTTTAGTCTATGAAAACGGGATTTGAAACAAATTTTATGTTGTCCCTTACCTCAGCTATCTGCATACCGAAGCCCTAACAATGTCCTGACTCCTGCTGGGAAAATATTAAAAATGTTTAAGCCCCATTTTTGAATATAAATAGTAATATCAACAACACAAAATCTACTTATGGACCAATTCAGCAGCCAGAGCTCTCGTTCTTTCTGGTTGTCACTTTGATAATGCAATACAATCACATGGGCTTGCAGCCCTGTCTGCTTGGTGTGCCATCATTTATAACACATTATCAGAGTGACAGCTGGCAGTAACAAGAGGCCAAGCGCCAGATATGCACAGTGCATCTTACGGAAAAATATTTCCCTTCTAAAAAGCAGATAGGTTGATTAAGAAGTGAGGGAATTCCTCCCCCTTCCCCCAGATGGCTGCGATGATTCACTGGAAACTAACCCAGACGTAGCTTCACAGCGCACTGGCAAAACTCCACGCTCCACCTTCCCTCCTCTATTCAGGTTATATCCCGTGGGGTTCATCAGGCGGATTTTCCTCGACAAGGACTGAAAACAGTGATCTATAGGCAACGAGCAACATCACCATTTGCTTTAATGAGGTAGGACAAAAAGCTAGCGCAAGGGTGCATTTTATGCAGGGCAAGAGTATACCCTGAGGAGCATCCTGTTTGCAGTCGGCTTGCTTTGTGTTTGACCAGCCTGCTTTCACTGTGGCCCCCTTGAACTCAGGCCCAAAGAATGTGCTTTCAGAGCTTTCCAGTTACCAAAAATCCCTGCCTCCTTCTTCACTGAGACTCCTTCTCAGGCACCATCTCAAGGCATCCTAACTACCCTTCCCTGATCCAGCCTGACCTGTTAATCAGTATTATTGAAGAGTTACCCCTTTGAACCGTAGGAAGTAATCTGGCATATTAATTCCTTCTTTTAGTTTCGCTAAATAGTCCTGTGACCTACCTAAAAACCCCTCAAAAGACAACATAGGATTTGTGTGTCCCTGCACAGGGTGCTAACTGGGAAACTACAATGAGTTAAAGGAAGAACAGCGTTAGAGGAGAAGACATTATGAAGAAGTGATAGAGTTAACTGGTTGCTATTTCATTATTATGCCTGCTGACTGTACAGGACTCCACAATGTTCTCAGGGATGTGGAGAGCGGTGTGTGTTCCCTGGCAGAGACCCAAGATCTAGATTAAAATCTCCCAGAGTTAATTTAGGAAAACAATAATATTTAAAGTTGGAAGAGTTGTTTTTTTTTTTTAGGCTATATCCCACCATGAGACACGTGATCCCTGGGCCTCTTTCTTGTCCGCATAGACCTCTCCTTGTGAATTCTTGTGAATACCTAGCCCCACGTTTTCAAATGAGAGAACCTAACAGAAAAAAGATAAATTATTTTTTTTTTTGTTCAAATAATTATCAAGAATTTTGCATTCAAATAATTATGATCTTTCAAGAAATGTTGAACAACTGTGGCCCCAATGAAAAAATTGCGACAACCCCCTATTCTTAATAAAGTGATAGTTACTCGGTTGGTACAGTAAGTCCAGTATTGACACAAGTCTTGGCTGAAGTTTTGCAGCTTGTTGTATTTTCCATATAACTGTTCCCCTGAGGTAGCTTTCCTCACATTTCTAGCATTTACTCCCAGGACAGAGGCTGGTAGGACAACTTGCAAAGCGCTATGGGACCTGAGCACTTGTAAAGACTGCTGCTCAGGTCTCAAAACCATACAGCCGCCATCCTCTTCCAAACCAGCATGGCAGGATGGTGTCAGGTCCCTGCTGAATATCTGTGTTTCATAGCCAGACTGATGGCCCGTGCTGGGGCTGGGTGGTGCGCTGGGGAAAACACCCCTACAGGTCCAGCTCTGCCCTAGAGAATACCGTCCTGGTGCAAGACAACCACAGAGACATAAGATAACTGGACTGTTTTCCCCAAATGTTGTGTTTGTGGTCAGGACTATAACAGAGCCCTAAGCTGTAGGGTTTCCCACTGTATGCCACGGTTCCCATTTGCACCGCTGCTTCTCCACATGTTGTTTAGTAAATACTTCAAGTTTTTCTATCTCTCTTTGCTTGTCATTTGCACTTTTTGCACTCCTTGGCATGTTGCTAAGGGTGTGCTAAGAAAAGATAAGTTTCCTGGATCAAAGGTCACTTGTAGCTTTGTTTCCAGTGCCTGGTCTTCATAGATCTAAGCTTTTCTATCCCTGTGAGGAGGTAGAAGAGTTAAAGGCATAAACCAGTTCGGGAAGGCAGAGAGAAGGACTATCAGGAGCCTGCATTTCAATGTGTGTAACTCCTTGTTTGAACCAGGAATGTAGTACGTGAAAGATAAGAAGCCACCCTTCCCAACCCAATACAATGCAGCTTTGTTAGAATGTCACCACTGCTGCAACCGGGTGTTTTTCTCACCTCTACTCTGTTAGGCGCGCTGTGGCTAGCTGAGAGCTCGGTAGGCACGGTTCAGGGAAAAAGAGCACCTTTACCCACTGTGACAGAGGGAGTTGTTCAAATCCCTTTTTTGTGAACACTATTTCTTTCCAGGTGCTTTCCATTGTACTGCAATCTTAATTTTGGAGTGCGCCTCCTGTACTGAAAGACATTTAGTGGGTCACTACTGGATATGTGCTAAAGCACCTCTGGGAATCCCATCTGGCGATGCGTACACCTAAACCCTGCTTCTGAGCTCCATTTTCAAAAACCATTTTCAGTGGGGTAGATGTCTGCCCCACACAAAGGTTAGTTATACTGGTAGCAATTCTGGGAAGCATTAATTTTGTTTTCTAGTCAGCAAAGTCCATCTTACAGAGCAAGCAAATTTAGACTAGTCTAAAAATGCCCACTGCAGCTGGTTTTCCTTCCTAAAGTAAAACTGAGCTGGCAGCATTGTAACTGCATGCAAAATTGGGTGTACACTGGTTTGTCTATTTACACAATGTTAGAATGTAGATAAGGCCATAACAGAGTCTTGAGCGTCCCAATCGTCTTTGAAAGTGAGACTTCAGAGGTACTTCAAGAAATTCACTTGAAGAACTTAATCAGCAAAAAACTCTGGAAAAAGAAGACAAAAAGTTGAAAAATAGCTTGTTACAAGAATATAGTCATGTTAAGATAGCTGGAGCTGCCCCTCTGAGCTGTAAAAAAAAGCATTTTTTTGATGCCATCATCCTTAAACCTTCCCTTTCAGCAGCTACTAAAGCATTTAGCAAATCCACATTTGCATTTTGGCTTTGCAATAAAAGTATCAAAGTGATTTGAAATTCTTTCTCCTCCTCTCTCTAATTAAATCAGCACAATTAGAATGACCTCACTTCTCAAGGAGGACATTGATGAATACTCTGAGCATTGTGGCCAGTAGATGTTGATCAGAAACCATGATGCTGCATATTGTTTGCAGAACGCAAAAACTGCCGTAGAGTTTTGAACCTTTTAATACGAAAACATTGTTTCAGCACCGTAAACTGCTTGAAGGTGTTGGAAGACTAGTATAATGTGTAAATACATCCTTCCATTGTATTCGCATTTTAAAAATGAGTGTTGGTTTGAAAGTCCACCAATTTAACTGTATTTTAGGCCCAGATTGCTAATATTGTAGTCAATTAAAATCAGCATATTTTTTTAACTTTATAAATTCTTATCTCCTGCTGTTAACAGCAACTAGCCAAATTTTGTGGGTTTTGCTGGATTGCTTCCAAGGCAAATTCACCAGATCCTTCTGTTGAATATGGCTATGCAAATCAGAAATAGCTCCAATGAAGTCCATTAAAAATCCATCAATGAAATATCGGTGTGAGAAGATATTCAAGCTTATTGATTTCAACCAGGGTTTGCACGAATGATGAAAGAATAAAGAAATTAACCATTCCTTTTTGCCTTTTCCTGTCAGAAAACTAAATTCCAAAGAAATGTGGCTGAAATAATTTCCAATGAACGATTAAGTAGGTTACTGGACTGATTAAAATGAAAATGAAAAGAGCGAGAGACATGATCTGGGGAAAACCAGCCAGATTTTGAATTGGGAATTTGCAATAAAAATTAAAGTCTTTGCTGAAAATTTGAGCCAGCATATAAGACCATACTTTTACCTGGTAAAAACAATGCATTACCACAGACTGCAAGCAGTGATGGGCTCTAACAGTTTGGTCCGTGCCATCTAACTGATGCGGGGACCTAGTGGTCACAGACAAGTATTAGAAGATTGAATAGTTTAGTATAGTATAGTATAGTATAGTATAGTATAGTATAGTATAGTATAATGTAGTACAGTGTAGTGTAGAGTAGAGTAGGATAGAGGAGAGGAGAGGAGAGGAGAGGAGAGGAGAGGAGAGGAGAGGAGAGGAGAGGAGAGGAGAGGAGAGGAGAGAAGAGAAGAGAAGAGAAGAGAAGAGAAGAGAAGAGAAGAGAAGAGAAGAGAAGAGAAGAGAAGAGAAGAGAATGATGAAAATAGAATGAAATAGAAAAGATGATCAGACAGAAGAGGAAGAACTGTTAGACACTATTCATAAGTGCATGAAGAGGTATAATTAGGAGTAATGAACTCAAAAGAAAACAAATGCAGGATGAAGACTTGAAAGCACACCTAGAACAGCCTTGTGGCAGAGGCAGACAAACTCTGTGACATCTTCTGTCCCGAGATTCATCTCCTTCATAATGTTCCACTTCTTGCCATAGCTGGAAGGGATTGTGGTTGGCAAGTGGGTTGAAAACAACAGCAGTTAGTGAATCAGACCTAGAATCATGAAGGTATTTCTGTGTCTAATTCTTACTGAAATCAGTGGAAGTTAAATTTCAAAAGGAAACTTTAAATGTTAGGCCTCAGTCCCTATCCAGCTCTATTTAGGTCAGTGTGGATCTGTTAACTTCCAGCTGGTACCTATTTTGAACAATTGCTATTGTTGTATATTTTTTCCTCACTGTGTCAATATTTATTCTAGCTTATGTTCCTTTGAAACAGTGCTCTGATAGACATGGGTTTCTTTTTAATGTCTTCTCTAGTCCTAACATGCTTTTCTTTCCAGTCTTTGAACCAGAACTGCAAGGATGTGTTCACCAGTTATTATCTTCCATGGAGAAAAGTACAACCCAGTCTGTTTGCCATGTAAGCACTGAACAGAAATGCTATACACTGGTCCCTTCAATAATACCATTATTTGCTTGGCTATCCGTGTTCTGTGGATTTTTCAGCTGTTCATTTGTTTGGTGTTAAATTGCACTCTCCCATTTATTGTTGTTGTTGTTGTTGTTATTACTATTGTTGTTGTTGTTGTTATATTCTGTTGTTTCATCTTTGGAAAAAACCCAACATTAACAACCCTTATACACGCAGTAGGTTCTTACTTAAAAGCATTTAGAAGTAACTGCCTGTTTATTGATCACTGAAGAAGAAAAAAATGACCCTGGAAAAAGAATTTATTAACAGGCCGAATAAATCATTTCTCTCTCATTGTCATGACATTTTCTTTACCGTTTGGCATCCACTGCACTTGGAAATTCCTCCAAGCCTTTGTGCTCCTGAGCTTTGAGATTTCAGAAAACAGTCCCTTGGCCTCCACTCCCTGCCAAGGTTGCTACTTTCATACTCCTTTTCCTGTGGATTACAAAACAGGATATTATTGTTAAAACAAACAGAAATTGCTGTTCACCGCTGCTAATCTTGAAGAGAACCACAGGGGAATGAAAGCTCTGCAATTCTTCCTTTTTTAAGTGGCTCAGACTGGGGATGGCTTCTGTTCTGCTACTGTCAGGTAAAGATCAAACACTTTTCATTGCTAATCACCAAAGGTCACAGTAGATAACTCTGCAATTTTCTGTACCCCCTTTGAAATTTTAGTGATTGAGAGGTGAATTTAAGTTTTTAACTTTCACGGTATGTTTCATGGTAAAGAAGTGACCATTTATAAACCAAAGGCAGTTTAGAATAGAAACCTAAGCAAAGATATTTTTCTGTTCTGTACATTGCCGCAGGCTGTTTCAGCACTGGGCAGAAGGGTTGCTGTGTGTTGTTTTCTTGCCTTTTTCCTGTGGGTGATGTAGAAGGTGTTAAAAGACATGTATTTGCCCCTTCTGCAACTGTAAACCAGGAATATCCTATCTGCTTGCTTTAAAACAAGAAAAATATGATGCCACAAACCAGAAGTCATGTGTTGATCATGTAGCTCAGGAATGGGAGTCCAGGGTGGTGCCTCTGGAAGAGGCACAGATCTGAGATCAAGTCATCTATTTATTTTTTTTCCAAGTTATTTAACCTCTTCCCCACAGTATCTGTTCCCACTCCATCATGAAAGGATTTTTTCTCCACAGCTTTCTTACTGGATTGGGAAGTGTGATCTATACTTTTGACAGATGGAAACTGGAATAAATGCAGTTACTTTTGCTGCAGCTCTTGCAGAAAGAGTCTGCCTGAGGTGGGAATACAGGTTGGGATTTTGCTTTGTAGCTGTAACATGTGGCTCCAAGTTTAACGTTTCTTTCTACCCTCCTGTGTTTGGGCATGAGGACGATGTGCTGAACTATTAATATGGTGTGAAGGCCCCCGTTAAGCTCATTAGGCTTCCAGCACATGCCAAAGCAGGTCCTTTAGCTTTGGTGAGGCCACACTTGCGGGTTACCATGACAAGGAGTCAGAGGGGGTGCTTTTGAGGACATCAGATCAGTTCCCAAACAGCATCATGGTCTGTGTTTGAGACCTGTTGACCACTGGCGGCCTGTTTCCAAACCTGAATTAACCCCATTTTCCATTTCCACCTAGTGGTCCTAGCCAGCTCACACTGTTTTCACTTGCAAGATGCACTCCAGAGGGTTCCATTAAGCTCCTCTAGGCAGTCCCCTGGAGCCATGTGAGATGCCCTGGAGTGTCCCAGGAGGGCACAGGTCTCCTACCAGTCCTCCTTTAGGCATGTGGCCATCTCAAGTAGCTCAAGATGTCTCAGATTGTGTTTAGGCTGAATGGAGCTAAACATACATCTGCATTCCTCCATGAGGGCACTCCCTTCATTGAGAGACTAGAAAGCAAACTGGGCTTGGAAAAAGCAAACAAACCAAAACCCAAGTGTAGCGAGCTCTGGGGTGTGCGTTCTTGGGAGAGGCGCTCAGGGTGTGGGTAATGAGCAAGTGGGTGCTTGAGGGCTTTCAGGAATAGGATCAGCTTTCTTATAACACAGCAGTAGTTCCCAGGCTTAGGCAATAGGTGCACTCCGGTGGATGTTTAAATAGCAGATATGCATAAACGTTGGATCGTTCAATGGGTTTACTAATGGTCAGGATTGCTCTGCTCAGAAACTACATGCTACAAGGTGGCTTGTTCGGTGGCTCTGCAGATCAGTTTGCCAGACTTTGAAGGGGTACATCCTTTATTTATTAGACTCTGTGCTCCTTTAGACACTGAGCTAAAACAGCAATAACATTGAGGAAACTTTCCTAATGTTCTATTGCCACCTCCAATAGAGACGATAAAGCCTTAATGAAAATAAATCTCAAAGATAGGTTTCTAACTACTGCAGAATGTATTGAAGAAATCAATATTTTAACTTTAAAATATTTTTTCTCTGTGGGCAAACAGGAGTTTAGGACTGTCTATTCATCATCTTTGGTGTGCATTGAAATTGCCACACTCTGACAAACCCAGAAAAACTATGGAAATAAAGGCTCTGAAACCAGACGTAAATCAAGTGTGACTTGGCAGCAAAACTTATCGGGGAAAAGTAGGGAGCTCAAAAGAGACGGATATAAGTCTAAGACCGGGTCAAATTAAGACTCACATTACATGTGTCATGTCACTAAAACCATAGAATCATAGAATCATAGAATGGTTTAGGTTGGAAAGGACCTTGAAGACCATCGAGTTCCAACCCCCCTGCCATAGGCAGGGATACCTCCCACTAGTCCAGGTTGCCCAAGGCCACATCCAGCCTGGTCTTCAACACCTCCAGGGATGGGGCCTCAACAACCTCTCTGGGCAACCTGTTCCAGTGCCTTACCACCCTCAAAGTGAAAAACTTCTTCCTAATGTTTAATCTGAACCTGCCCGCTTCTAGTTTAAAGCCATTCCCCCTCATCCTATCGCTACATGCCCTAGTAAAAAGTCCTTCCCCAGCTCTCCTGTAGGCCCCCTTTAAGTACTGGAAGGCCACAATAAGATCTCCCCGGAGCCTTCTCTTCTCCAGACTGAACATCCCCAACTCTTTCAGCCTCTCCTCACAGGAGAGGCGCTCCAGCCCTCAGATCATCCTCATGGCTCTCCTCGAGGATGATGAAACCATATGTGAGAACTGAAGTTGCCAGGGAAAAAAGTAGTTTGTACTGGTAGAATATGTAATATTTTACATTATTGATGAAAATCTAGAAATTTGGTATGATACTTATATTTTCTTATGCTTTAAGATCGCAGTAATATTTTCGCCCAAAATGTTTGAAACTGCTGTTAGAATTTTTCATCGGCTTAACATACCATAAACATTGTTAAAATGTCATTCTAAGCCCATTTTCTGACTTTTTCCTATAAAAGGATTAACTTGTCTTTAGAATGTTAAAAATGCTTAAATTACTTGATATTAGATAAGAAGGTTTAGCTCAGGCTCAAGGAAAGTTGGAGAATTTATTAAGAAAATATGCACACTTTGTCTTTTGCTTGGTTGGCATAAGTCAACCTCTATATGGAAAGGATTATCCTGATGCAGAGTAATTGGAGTGCAGGTCATTTGCAGTCCACTTGCCAGGTACCTGATATTACAAGCAGATGATGACCAATTCAAATCCCAGAATGGAGATCCCTAAAACAAATTCAAGTCCCAGTGTCCAGTTTGGTTGGAGTCCATTCGAGTGTGACCTGTGTGACATTCATGCATGTGAGTGATATGAAATTACCATTTCCTCTCTGTTTGTCCAAGACTGATTCTGCCTGTTAGTTGATACATGGCCGAAATCGATGACCTGCATTACAGTTTTAGGAGCTCCAGGACCAATGGTAAACCCCAAGGATCTGGGTGTGATACCCAAAGTACCCCGTACACACAATATTGTGGTTACTTCCCACCAATTCATGTTGTTTCATGGTTCTCTTTCCCCCTTGAATGCCATAGCCTTCCTAAATGTAATTTCTTTTTCCTTTGAGACAGAACTGAAAAAGTCTTTTATCATCCACTACTTGTGTCCTGTCAGAAAGCTGCCCCTTGAAGTAGGTTGGTAAACAATGACAACCTGATTTTGCCTTTCTCGTCCCTCATTTAACAGTTGGGAAATGTAACACACCAGGAGAACTACTGGAGACAGGAGATCAGCTGTGGTCGTGATGTGCCTTTCATCCCAGAAGATGGTCCAACCAAAAGTCCAGGAGACATGCACACCCAGTCTGTCCCTTTCCATGCAGCGGAGATAGGAGATGGCCATTTGGGTTGTATTGGCTGCTCACACAGCTGAAAGACTCCTTCTGATCCCACATCCAGACAAGCATTCAGAATCATCATCCACATAAAAGATGACGTAGTGTTGGAGACACAATTCATCCTGCATGTGCAAGTGACCCAACCCAAGTGGCTCACCTTGAGAAGCATCACACTGCAGGAGCAGAACGGTAATGTAGGATGGTGGTATAACAAGGTAAGTATTATGTATGGAGAGCGGGGATCATCCGATCAAGGAGAGCAAAATAAACAAAGAAAAGAACGTATTGTGTTCTGGAGGGTGACACTCATAAGCTGACCCAGCAGCATCCACTTCTAGGCTGCACATCTGTCTTAATGTCTATAGACAATGAGGAGGAAGGGAAAAGAAAGAGAGGAGGGTCACAGCTGGGCAGTCTCTATTATGGGTTGTTTGAGACAGAGATTGCTTTTGGTGTCTGTTGCCTAGTATAAATCATTGTTTTGTTTAGGAGACTCACAGACTTAATCAGAAAACTTCCCAGTGGGAACTGAATTTGAGAATTTTAGACTACCAATTTGCTTAGCAATGCACAGAAAATCCACAGGAAAGGAATAACCAGAGTGCAGCTCTCCTGGCTCCTTTCTGAAGCCCTCTCTCTCAAGCCGTGCTGTTATTCAAAGCACATTAATCTCCCAACTATGTTCAGGTTTAGCGGGGATCCAAGAAAGCAAGCAAGCATGCGACTACAGCATCTACTTTCAGACCTCCTTTTGCTATTGTCCTGATAGGACGGAGATGCCTATGTCTGTCTGCTACAGAAAAGGCTCCGTCCTATCTATCTGTAACAGACTTTTAATAGGGACAGACTGAGTGAAACTCACCCTACATGTACCCAGAAATGTCCAAGAGAGATGAGCTACAGGCTTCTCACCATAAATACAATGGGCAGATACAGTTTGTCTGGATCCCACTGAACTTTTGACCACTTTTTTCCTTAGCGGGGGCAGCAGTGAACAAGTTTACAAATGGAGCATTTGACTCACCTCCTATAGGGCTGTTGGGAAGCATGTCCTGCTGGGGTCGCATAGCATGCTCACCACTTCTAAACGTAAGGGGTATTTTATATGCTTGCTCCAGCCAGTCCCCAGCTGGGCACAAATTATATATGGGGCTCAGTCCTGCATCCTGACTTTGTGCCAGAGCAGAAACGTCACCTCTCCAGCTACTTTTCCCTTGCTCTCCCCACCTTATTTCAAGCAGCTGAGCTCTGCGCTACTGCAAAGGGACTAAAGCTTACCAGTGGACTAAGCATGGGGTCTTGCACGCTTTCCAGCTCCTTCATTAAACCAGGCACAAACTGGCTTTTGACAAGGAAATAATTGCTGGCAAAGGCAAGAGCAGTCTCTTTGTTGATGTCTGCAGGCTTTGCGCATCTAGTTTGCGCATCGCACACAAGCCAGGGGTTAGGTGTGACCAGGTAATTACTCTTTAAACCCGAGGCCCTAACTGTGCCCAGAAGCAATCAGTCCTGTGTGTTATTTACCACTTCCTCCTTGACTGCCCTTTCATTTCAAGCTTGCTTTGCAACAGCCCGATTGATTTTCCCAGTCCATGCCATTCTCTCAACATAGGTACTGGATTAAAAATAAACCGTGTAAGTTGCTGCTGCATATTTACTGACCATTGTGCTACACGGCACCTCCTGCTTGCACAGAAAAAAATGCTTCCTCCTTCGCTCAGTGTTTAGCTGGAAAATACAGATAACTTCCTGCACTGTAATATAAGCGGTAGTGTTGTCTATTAAGCTGGACCTTGGTTAACAACACCAACCTGGCATGAATGCATCAGGAGGTGAATGTACCCCTGCAAAACCCTGAGGATTCTCCCACCCTGAAAGAGTCATTAAAAACATTACAGAGAAAGGAAGGTTATGCCAAGTTTAAGATTAACTGCGGTTATGACTGTGAAAATCATACTGGGAACACTCCTACAGGCAGGCTTCAGTCTGAAAAGACGGCATTATCTCCACTTGGCACCAGCGTGCATGTCCAAGCGATAATTCTCTGCAGGGCTCATGTCAACAGAGAGAGCACAGTGCCTTGCTGCAAAAGGGCAAATAACCCTTAAAAAGCAGAAAGAATTTCTCAGAAGTGAGCAGCATGAATCAAAAAAGTCAATGGCATGTATGGAAAGGATGTGACAAAAGCTCTTCTTAGGGCCAGTGAAGGGAACAAGCTGTAAGGAAGGGAAGGAGCTTTAAGAAATAGAAAAGTAAGGGTTAAAGTGGCAGTTCCACCCCGGGTTTGTTCTGAGAAAAGCAGGATCCTGTGTGTGACTCATCTTGCCCATCCTATGGCATTTCTCACACACCCATGTAGATAACAGGATCCTCAAAAGCACTTGGACCCCATTTTCAACTGTTAAATGCACAAAGATCTCAAAAGCTGACATTCTTTAGGGGCCAGATACCTGCTTCGAGGCTGGGACCGGGCTGCAACTTTGTGTCTTTTTGGTGGGACTTAAACTGTTGGTTGATGCCAGGAGGAGGGGGAGCAGGGGTAGCGGAAAGACCAGCTCTAAAGCAAGATAGCAATCAGCTGGAAATACATTTTAAAAGATAACATTAACCTTTTTCTCAGAAACATCTAGTTGGCTTACTTTTGCTCAGGAGGATACACAGTCAAGGAAACAAAGTCTTCTGGTCTCAGTTGTTTAAACAATCAGGGCCTACGAACGAAATAGCAGAAGGAGGATGGCGATAGCAAAACGCACTTTTGCAAGAGCTCTCAGCCATTGGGGAGGTGAGCTGAGGGCAGCAACCACCCTCCGTCAGCCTGGTTGGCTTCTCTGGGAAAAGCCCTGCAGCTTTCTTCTCTTGCATCTTTCTTCTCTTCCAGCTTTCTTCTTTTCAGATTTTTCCCTGATAGACAGGTGTGACCCCACTCTGGGGGCGAGCAAAAGGAAGGAGCTCAGCACACAAGATTTCCCCCTTTTTAACTCAGAAAGAGCCTGCTGAGTCTATTTGGTGCCTAAATCCAAGTTCTTGGGCTGGTGGCTTCACCTTACCGTAACACCCAGCACAGCCACAAATAGAAGAGATTCGGCTAATGTCAGGCAATTTTCAGATGGTATAATATGAATTTTCTCTTTTATCAACACATACCCACATTATTGGTCTCAAACACAGCTCAGCCTGGGAAAAGGGGTTGTGCACATGTCCCAGGGATTTTTGGCGGCTGTAGAAGCTCCTTGGAGACCAGAAGTACCATTTAGCCCAGAAATAGTTTTGCTGGACTCTCAGTATTGCTGGACTAAATGTCCCTCAGCAAATTTACACCATAACTTTTAAAAGACAACAAAGCATATCCTAAACTTGGAAGAAAGATGTTTTATGCATTCTCAGAGCAAGACAGTTTGATAAAGCTCAAGGGAAGTTTTCCATAGATAATGCAAAACATAAGTAAATCTATGCCTGCTAACAAAGGACAAAAAAGCTGCACAAAGCGACACATCTATTTATATTCAGTAAAGTTCTGTAAATGATTTGTATCTGTGTTGATATCTGATTTTGGGTTTTCTGTTTAAAGGGGTCACATATCAAAGCAAAGTCAATGACAAATGGCAACAGAATAACTGCTCTGTTAATGTGAAAGCAAAATGGTTAACTATGTTACTGGATATTTTTAAGCACCCAGATTTCATTAAAGAAACATTCAAAGGCAAAATAAAGCATCAGTCATCAAATGTTTGTGGATAAATGTACCGGCTTACTGCACTGAGCAATGAAATGGGTTTGGGGAGGGGGGGGGGGGGCGGAATTTTCAAGTGACGAATGGCTTTTTTAACACTAATGTGGCTTAATTCTGAATCAAATCCTTGTCCTGCAGACAGAGGCTGTCATAGAGATCAGTATTACTTCATCTCCCTTTTTTTCTTCATTTAATGTCATTACAGAAAGCCCAGTACTCCAGAAACATTTGCTGTTATCCAGCACGCATGTATTAACAATAACTACTTTATGCTCCTTTGAAAGAATGACCAGTACGTGTAGAAAGTACATTGAAATATAAACTAGGGAAATGTTAAAATATCCCATTGGAACTAACAAAAGAGCAGTACAGTTAAACCAGCTCAGAACTGAATGTTTGCCTTTGGAAGTGGCTAAAATCCTCTCAGAGAGAAAATGTGCTAAGTTCTAATGACCATTTTGAGGTATTTAAAAATTGTATTTTGCTCTGGAGACTCAAAAAGAAAAAAAAACCCAACAATTCTACATTAAAATGTAGGCTACATTAATTGCACAACAATTGTACAGTTGTTGGCCATGACAACCAAAGTAATTTGAATACAAACCGGTTAGCTAAAGTTGTGACAGCTCAGTTTCCTTCACAGTATGACTCAATCTTACGACTTTATCTATATTGTGGCAATTCCAGGAAAAAAAAAAAAAAAAAAAAAAAAAGAAGAAGAAAAGAAAACCGGTGCTTGCTAAGCTATGCAGTGAACATACCTGCGCTGATAGGCATCCCCCACTTCAGACACTTTGGAGGCTAAGCGAAGCAGTTGGCTGAGATTTCACCAGAAATCTGTGATACAGTTCAGTGGTTGAGCTGCAAAACCCCGGTTCACCGTCTGGCCTCCTGGTGTCTAGTGCTGCTGACACTGATGGCACCTTTGGGACAGCACAGGTGACATTGAGTGCCAGTTTTTAAAGTATACTGGGCACTGGGCACCAAAAGGCTTGTCCTAGACCAGACTGCCTTCTAAAATTACTTAGTGGACTGTTGTAAACATCTGAGAGTGTGTCCTGGGTATTTTGCCTGTGAATTTCCTGGCTTTATTGTAGGAAAAGTGTTTGTGACAGGTAACTTTCTACTTACCGGACAGTGAGTATTTTTAATTTTCCCTCTTTCACCTGATTTCAAGTTTGCTTGTCAACAAGTGACCTTGCTTTCTGGAGAGTATTATAGAGTATTCTCTGGGCAATGCTGGAAGGGAAAAAAACATTAATTGCGAAACAGGATGAAAAAAGCTGCTGCACATACCCCTCACTGGTAGGCATCGCCAGTTATTTGTGGCTGAGAGATCTCTGTGGGATAGAAGAATAAACACCCAGAGAGCTTGGATTTGCAATAGGAGCTGAAGGACCACTTTAAAATAGGCTGGAGTAACCTGCTCTAGCTGACTCTACTCTGACCAGGGGGCTAGGACAAGACGATCTCCAGAGGTTCCTTCCAACCTCATCTATGCTTGTCTGTATATATCAATGCAACCAGCTACCACTAACCCATAGCTTCTTCCTGCGCTTCACAGCAGTCACACAGGGAAGAAGAAATATTTTTAGAAGAAGTCAGCTGGCCCATTGTCATCTTTTTCGCTGAAAATTCTAAATATTAGACTTTTCAGTCCTATTCCAGGCTTTTCTCCTGTCTTCTCATTTTAACACTGAAAAAAAAATTGGGGAAAAGGAGTAAGGAAAAAGTAAACCAGATGAAAAAACGAGTTTCAGGTTCTGTTGAAAAATCCTGGTGGCTTAAATCTCTCCCAGTTTTAATGAAATAGTGTTTTTCAAATAAAAGTTAGACTTCGCTTAGATTATTATAACTGTCTCTGGGAAACAGGTGATATTTAGCTATATTATCAGCATCAAGAGCACGCTCCATGTTCCCTGACCCAAGGATGTCTTTGAATACTCTGTCTTCTAATCAAGGGCTTCGTGAACAGGGCCCATGTCAGCTTGGTCCCTAAGGGAAGTGCTGATGGTCTCCATCCACTCAAAGACCACCTTTTCCTCACTCTCTTTCGCCAGGTAAAATGACCACAAGCCCACATTATTGATGATAACCTAGCACACCCTCAACACAACATTTTGGCCTTTCAGCAAAAAACTCAAGCAGATTGCTCCCTTCCTGTTGTTGCAAATGCCAAAATTGTGTCTGGAATCCACCTTACCTTCTCCAAGAGGAATTAGAAATTACCTTATGAGGGAGGTTGTAATCTACTGCCAAGTGAGAGAGTCGGGATTAACCAGAGTAACCTGATTGATCTCTGTGTGAGGTTTTTTTGAATGAAGCTCTGGTTGTTTTCCACTGCAACAAGCTGCAAAGCAAGGTAACTAGCAGGGTGCCCGCAGGGAAAAGTTTGGCTGAGGGCCACTCTGCTCACGACTATGTCCTCCCAAATCAGAGGCAAACTGGCACGCTGAAGGAAAATTATCTGGGAGAATGCATCAGTCAAACAAATAGCAAAGAGATACTATTTCCAGGTTTTGATCCCAGCCAAAACACAAGATCAAGAGCAACGTATGCCAGCTTGCGTGAAAGTGCGCAAATCAGTCACAGGCTCGGTGCTGTTGGAAATGCTGCCTATTTGGTCTACCTGAAAAGGATCATTTATTGCCCCTCAAAATCCTGTGACAACAGGCACAGTAACTGTGGGGACCTGGTGAGCATCTGGACATGTCTTCTTGTTCTGGATACATGAAAACTTCCCTCCTTCCACGGAATTAGATCTCTGCCTTCAGTTATGGTGGCAAACGATTGTATAGCGTGTCTGTGTTTTGATTATCATGAAAATTATACCCTGGGGGTATCTGCACTGTGGTTCTCTGTATGTTTCACTAAAGAGGTGAATGAAATAATCTCTGGCAGTCCAGTTTGTACAGCGGCTGTTTAGGCAGTACATAAACAGGATCCTTTTTATTTACGTCAGTTGCATAAACCCAAAATTCATTCAAAGGATTTGCATGTTCGCAGGCCTAATCATGTTAGCCCAGTGCACATTTGCAAAATTTGCTCTCTGTCAATTGCTGGAATCTGGAAAGCTGTCTGATTGCTGTTAGAGGCATCACCGAGCGCCAGAGGGAGCAGGTAGGGGTGCAGCACCTGAGGGTGTGAGCAGACCGATGCGCCCATCCATGCCAGCAATGGAAACGCCAGCCGAATAGCAACCCTCTGCCGCTGGGCTATTGGTCCTGGTTTTTAAGTAAATAACGCCAACTTCCTGTCCCTCTGGAAGCTGTGCATGGAAACTCATGCTTCGTGCACCCCAGCTCTTACTGCTTTATTGTTGGACGTCCGTGTTCAGACTTGCACAAATTGTTTAAATCAAGGAGCAGCAGAGAGGGACATACTTTGAGAAAGGCTGAGCTCCCATTGAAGTATAGACTAGGACTCAAAATTCTCCAAGGACTCAGATGTCTCCTGTTTTGAAATTACAGGCAGCGTTTCAAAACAAAACTATATTTACTGAAGTCTACTGAAACTTCAGTATGCCTTCACTACACATGAGCCGAGTTTCTTACCTGGGGTTATTCTTTATGGCCTCCCAGAAACATTCTTCTCACCTGAATCTAGCAGAGCTTTTCTTCTGTGTTAACTGATTTACGTGGCGGTCTGGGTTAGAGTCTCAGCTCCACTTCTTCGGCTGCTAACCTTACACAACCTGCACAAGTAATTTAATATATGAATGCTGATGACCCACCTAAAATTCTTTCCACAGCCCAGGCAAACCGTACACATTCCCCCACAATTCATTAAAAAGCAATCACAGAGCTGCTCGCTTTATTGAAGCGCAGCAGTCCATCGGGCTCGGTATGTGGGCAGGGAGGGAGGAGCGGCACCAAGCGTGTGATCTCACGCTGTGGCTGATCACACCTGAGCCGAGCCAGGGTCTCGAGCCAGGGAGCAATCACGGAGCCGGCTCTGCGGTGAAGATACGCTTTCACATGCATTTCTGAAGGAAAGGTTTAGCTCGTTGGGATTTCATTCCCTAAGTGCCAAATAAAGACTAATATAAAACTATACAGTCGAAAAAATAATGTTTCAATAAGCCCCTTTGCTGGAGCCTTTTACACTCACCCTCTTTTCTTTGAAAGCAAAGAAAAGAGGGTGAATGTAGGGATTTTCGGCTGCACTGGGGGCAGTGTCCTGAATATATTTTTTTCTTCTTTTAAGGAGCAATTGTGTTGGATAAGAGGGGGATAAACGACCCAGTTTTATGTAACTGTGGTTATTACACCCTATATCACAGTTAATTCATTGTTTAACATGAGGCTTTAATTCAGTTGTCTTCGTCAACGAGCTACTTTGTGTCCATATGGCTAATAAGTGTTATTCTGCATTCAGACTAATGGGAAGATAGAAAGTATTTTAACAGTGCAGCTGATCTAACAAAAAACACATCTGAGGAGGATTAACATTTCAAAGGAACTATTTGCTCAAGTGAGCTGTCTTTATTATGATCTAAAAGGGGGGAGTTGAAGAAGAAACCTTGAGTAACATTTTCATTATGGTAGCTTAGATACTGGAAATTAAATAGACCCAACTGAATTATAAAAACTCCTTGTACTTGAGCCTGGAGATAATTAAAACTATTTTACCACGTGTCAATGATAACAAATGAAAACTGGTAGAGATGAAGGATAATACAGTACTGTAAATACTTTCTAGAAAACAAAAATATTGCTCGCTTTAACAGTGGCTGGTAAAAAAAAAAAGATTTACCAGAAAGCATAAAGAACAGGCTGAACTGTATCACTATGCTTTTATGGAAGACATATGGCTCATTCTCACTTCTCAAAAATGTGTGGTTTTGGTAGTAGGCAATTGTTTTACTACAGAATACTAGCACAACTTTAATTTAGATTAAAAACATGACAGGTTTCCAAAGTGAGGCAGGCAAGTTTGTTTGTTGGTTTTTTTTGTTTTTTTCTCCAATTTTTCAAACCCTCTTCCATTTACAGCTGTTCTTTCACTCTCCCCATCTGATAGGGAGGGGAAGCAAGCACCTGCTTGCACAGTCAAAGCCAGCATTGCTTCTCCCAAGCCAGCTGGCCAGGGTGCCATGCCGGGTATGTACTCCTTCCTCTCCAGAGATCAAATGCATCAAGCACAGTGTGAGAATGGTCTCTGCCAGCCCAGGATCCAGGGCCTGAATTGCCTTTCTGCAATTCCACAGCTGTGGAATCTGGCTGCAAAATAGCCTCTCTGCTGAAGAATTCATCAACTTTGCTCAAAGGAGTGGAAAGAGTAATTCCCAGTGTTGAGATCCAGGGTATCGGGCATTAAGGTGGCTTTACAGACTGAACTTTGTATATCGGAGTCTTAGAATGAAGAAGGATCTCAGGGTTTAGACTTGTGTGCGTAAACTGATTGTTTCAATTGCTGAAGCTGTTATAACCTTCTGTAGTATACATGACAAGTCCATGTAGCTGTAGGATGCTTGTAATGACCACGTCCCTTCCAGCAAGCTACGCTTTAAGGGCGACACTCCGTTGTCAGATCCTGCACCTTCTCACCTTAGTTTCTCTCTGGTCTGAGGAGCTCCTGATGCGAGTATGTGGTTGGTCTTTGAGGGATACCACACTGTAAAGTCAACAACAGCCCATGGTCATATGGCTAATACAATCTCATAAGTAGCACCAGTTGGTGTTGAGCTACTCAATGGGCCATTTGATAAACATCTGTCAGGAACTGAACACATTGCTGAATTCCCCATGAGTGGCACTATTGATTGGAAAAGCCCATTTGCATTACAGGAGCAGAGGAAAGAAATGGAGCCACTACTGATGTGGGTGGATATATTCATACCATGGACTCAGACGTCACAGCATAAGAATTGGCTCTCCCCTTGGCTGAAGGGTACACAGTAGCTTTCTAAGGCTTGTGGCTGTTGTACTGATGCTGAAGACCAGACAGGTCCTGAAGTATGAAAGAAGGTACACTCCTTGCAATTATATTAATTGTGGATCTCTGCTAATAGACTCTACAGAAATAGACATCTTGTCTCTGTGCCTGGTGCTTCTAGAGGGAGATGTCTGAGATATCTGTGATGGCCACCGATACCAGCGTATGGACTAGGGCCTTTCCAACCCCAAATGGCAACTATGTCCAAGGTACACTTGCTTGTTCAGGGGTGATAGATATCAGAGGCTAATGTCCATCTTCTAGATCTGTGTGTGCCCCCCCCCCCCCCCAAAACTAGTGGCCCATTGATGACTGTGTAACATGCTTTCAGATGGTAAATAATGATTTATTTATTTAATGATGCATGCCCAGAGCTGTTATAATACAGAGAAAGTGCTTTAAAGGGCAGCCCTACAGTTTATTGGAGAGGGGCTGAGCCGTGTGTACAGGCACATGCAGTTGCAGCCTCAGAAACATGGAAGGAAGATCCAGGGTCCAGCACTGTGGAAACACGTGTCCGACTGCAGGGAGGGTGGATCTCTGCCAACAGATCAAGGCCACTGTAGTTACTGACAGATACTGCCTTATTTTCACAAGAACTTTAGGAACTGAGATGTTTTGACTCATCAGGTTAACACTCGAAAATGACGACGAGTTTGTCAAAAGAGCACAGGTTCTCTAAGTTCTGAGAAATGTGAAGTCTGCTTGCTGGAGTGAACTAAAGTTGCAGGCATTGAAATGCAACTCCTTCTGATCCCACATACTAAATGTAACTGCTGGGTTGCAGACTCAGTTTTAAGTCCTCTGGTTTCCTATATACGTGATTGTCTCTTGAATATGGGCAACCATTCTCAAGAAACATAAACGCACACATATATTTAAATGTATTTTAGAATAACAAAATGCGTTGAATATTTGACAAGTATTCCTGGAATATCTCTATACGCAGGTCACTTTCTGTCTGCCAGAACAGTGTCTCCCTGTAGTCTCCTGGCTTGGTCTCCCTCTTTGATGACTCGGTCCTCAGACTAGAAGCTCTTGTGACCAGGCACTGCTGTTGGGTTCTGCGGGAAAAGTCTGGTGCACCGAGATCCTTGTCTGTGAGCATGTTCCCGTAGCCTATGACAATAACTGTAGAGATAATGAGAACAGCAACAGCAACCAGGAATTGCAGCATTTAATAAATTCCTTTCCTCCATAGGTTTTGACTGTTTTCAAAATGTTGTTTATTTATCACTATTATTTATTATGTGAGCTCCCTCTTGTGTCTTATTTTGCACCTGTGTAATCCCATTGTCTGGCTGCAGGCCTTTTGTTTCAGGTGAAAAATCTCATTTCAGTGCTTTTAATAAGTAATTCATTCTTTTAATTTCTTCTTTCCTTTTCAAGACAACTTTGTTGTGATTCACTCAACTGATGAAAACTCAGAAATAAAACACCAAACAACTAAAAAACTCAACAATTAACAAGAAAAATATATTTTTGGCACGTAGTGCTCTTCTCGAGTTTTCATACAGGCCCTGTTGCAACTGAGGGCAATGACAGATATTCCATTCAGAGAAGGCTCGATACAGAAAGGAGTTTCACCTATGATCCAGAAAACCTACACAGGGTATTTACGTAGCTGAATTATACAGAGCAAAGTTACACCATTAACCTTGCAACTGTCGGCATGTGAGCACAAGTGCCTATCCGCATGGAAACACTGGCAGGGCTGAGACCTTTCAGATCGTATTGCTCACCCATACTCCCAAGGGTGAATTTTTAAATGCTGGGAAAAAGGAGAAACCTTGGCAGTGGCTAAAGTTTACATATACCTATTGCTCTTTGGAATGACTAACTTTACCCCAAAAATGACTCATGCAGTCAGTGTCTTTGATCTGATTGCATTCGTGATTATTATTATTATTAACGATAATAACAGTACTGCAGTCATGCCTCAAGGCCCCAGCTGAGATCAAGGCTCTGTTTTGATAGGCATTGAACACGCTGAGAAGAGCGGACAAACCTTGCCCTTAGGAGCTTACACCTGAGCTGAAGAAGACAGGCAAAATGCAGGGAGAAGGAAGCAGTGCTATCTTTATTCTGCCTCAAGACTGAGAGGTTAAGTGACTCGCCTGAGGTCAGGCAGGTATTTGGAGGCAGAGGTGGCACAGGGGCTGTGCTCAAAGCCCCCAGGAGTTGTGGGGAGCACGTGGGGACGCACCTGTCCTCACCTTCCTAGGTGCCTTGGGCTGATGCCCAGCAGGGAGCACTGCAAGTTGGCAGCAGGGCAGCGCAGGAGCCCAACAAGGCTGGAAGGACTACGAGAGGGAAGTGGCCACCACTGGACGAAGGTGGGTGTGAGCATCTGGCCACCCATGCCCACGTGCATGGCAGCTCCACCATACTCAGTGCCACAACACAACACACCAAACATGCCTCCCCCCATCCAGGGATTTGAGCCATACACTGCTTCTCGTCCGGGGAAAGTAGCCAACATTGAGCCCTGCATTTCTCCGGCTGTTTGCCCCCCAAAACATTTTTTGGGGTATCTCTGTGTTAGCTCAAAACCTGCAACCCAGGATAGAAGCAGGCTACCACCTCCTGCTTCACCTTCCCAAACATCTTCCCTTTTGTGAGACCGTAGCGTTCTTGTGACTCAAGTGGGAGACTGGCAGCAGAGGTGAAACTGTTCTCAATTATCATTAGTGTTCTTAGGTACAATTTCTAAAAAAAAAAAAAAAAAAAAAAAAAGGCTTGAAATTAGACCCCTCGTGCTACATTTTGGCACATAAATACATGACCTGCTTTTGCAAGAGTGCTGACAGCCGTTGGTATGGCAACTGTGATTACTGGAAATTTCCAGGGGCTTGGCTTTTGGAAAGCTGGCCAGTTATTTGGGTGCCAACATTCAGGTTTAGAAGCCTACATTTAGACACCTTTTTTTTTTTTCCTTCGAATCACAGCTATTTATTTATGAAACATTGATCATGAGTTTAGACACAAGTCAGACACAAAATGTAAATATGGGACATTCCAGCATCCAACAGCTATAAGGGGCCAAGGGTAAAATATACTACAAAGAACTATTTGATTTAGGAGTGAGACAAAAAAGGTGCAAATACAAAAGCTATCCAAAGTGCACTAAAAAAGGACTATATACCCCAAAGTACTTTAACTCTGAATATCCACTAACACCCCTTTAAGATATCAATTTTCTGTCAGTGAGAGTTTAGGGTACCTCAACAGGGGACTATCCAGTCCATTGAGTTTAAGACCACTTTTCTATATGGCTGTATAATCCTTTTTTGGAGATCATTTGTTTCCTGCTACACCCCATGGCAATGGGTCCCACAGTTTAATATATAGTGCGGGCACAGTAGGTAGTCTGAATATTCAGCATAGACACTAAGCTTCAGAATTTGCAGGAGCATCTGGAATATGGGTATTCATTAAGTGATACGCTATGGGACTGCTTCTAATATACTTACTTGTCTATTTCCTTTTAAAGTGAAATGCAGACAAACTTCTATAAATTCTGCTAATTTAAACATGGGATTTTTTTCCTGATGTCGAAATCAAATTTATTTGATTAGCTTTCCCTCTGCTTCTGTTCAGAAATATAGGGACTAATTTAGCACTTAATTGCACCAATATAACTACAGTCTGGATTTATACTCTGGTCAGAAATTGTCTTGTTTGTTTTTATTCTTCTAATTAGTTCACATGCATTTGTTGAATTTTGTTTATATATGGCCCATCTCTGTTGACATCTTTTTAATGGATAATATTTAGGAAGAAAGCCATACTGAAGACGTTCACATGCGCACGGGTACAATGTATATAAACTAATGTTAATGTACATGTATGCGTAAACAAGTGAGTCCACATATATGAAATAAATATATATAATTTAATGTATACATGTAGAAATATATGGAAAAAAGACACTTTGATAAAGCACTGAGAAAAGTGTTTTTACTCACACCAATAAATCCACATCAAAACTTTTGTAGATATCTTTGGACAGACGGGTACGTCAATAGACTAATGACTTGGGACCTTTATCCCCCCCCGAAGGACATCTCTCTGCTGCTGGAAATGCTACAGTCTCTCTCTCCTGAGGAACCCTGAGGTAAAAAAGTATTGGTATTTTACAATGACTTTTTGACAGTTGCTTACTGGCAGCAAATCTGAGGCTGACACTGAAGGTGTGTTTGTCAGTTCCTTTTCCCTGCACCGATTTGTCATTCTTGGTCTGTCACAGAAAAGGATTTGGAGTTTGTGAGCAGTGGGGATTTGCTTTCGTTCCCTAGACATTTCAGTGGCACAATCGGAACCTCAATCATCTTCAGTAGACTGTTAAGTATCCCAACCAGTACCAAACTAGTTTGCCTACTTGCTCGGCTGTCCTGTTAGCCATCAAATCAAAGGCCTGTTTTTCTCCAACTCCAAAATTCCAGCACTTCCTAAGATTAAAGGGAAATTTAAATGGCAATTCCAGCCTGGAATTGGCTGACATGAATATACTAGGTTCCAGGAATTAATCCAGAGGAAATGGATACTTCTGAGATTGCCTTTATTTTCTTCCAAGATACCTAGGAATTAATATATACTCTGGTCAGCTTCATTCCAAAAATGAAGAAATGGAGAGCAGGGATTAGCCCACATCTGCTTGTTGTTGTGCACAAAGTGTCCTTTCATCTCAGTCAAGAATTTTTTTTCCAAATGATTTCTCTTATGCCAGTCATGTGGCTCTTGTGGCAAGGGACAAAGCTCTATTAGTTAAATTGCTATTATAAAGGGGTAATTAAGTTACTGTGTAGCGCAGCAAAGTAGTGTGCAGTTCTGCATTCCCTTATCCTTATCATGGGTAGAGGTTTATGCTCTGCAAACTAGTAAACACTACAGTTAATGCATATTCTCAAACATTTCTGTTTATACCACCAACTACCACGGTAAAACATGCTCCCGAAGCTCAGCATCTTGGGTAACACTATAACAAACAAAGGGAAGTCACTATAGTTCAATGGAGATGATCCACGACATGGGCAGAGAAGTGAGTGTCCCAACCCTGGCTCTGCCACCAGAGCCTTGGGAGACCTTTTGCCTCTCTGTAATTGACTTCGTGTTTGTAAAATGCTTTAAAATCACAATATGAATATTTCTTTGTTCTTGTGCTTATAATGACTAAACCCGTTACAATCAGCACATGAAATTATGCATTGGAAAATCTGGTTTCCTTTTGTGTTTCTTTTTAGAAAGATTGTTTTAATTCTGTCTTTGCTAAAATAGTATTTTTCAGGTCTGTGCACATATCAGCTGACCAAATACCCTACACATCCTTCTATCAAAGTAAATTAAATTAAATTAAAATATATTAAAAATAATTTAGAAGGAAGTAAAGCTAAGCAGATGGTATCTACGAATGTAGTAAACATTAAGCCAGTGTTCATTTCCTTGCAAAAATTCAGTAAGAAACAAATCCTGAAATGTTTATGTAAATGGAAATGAACAATGGAGAAATACAGAACGTTGCTTTTACTCTGTAACTTTTCCCTGTTTACTGTCTCTTCCCTTGCCTTCTGCTGCTTTTTCACATCTGCTTTTATTCTAAAAGATGAAAAACATCAGACCTGATTTCTTATTTAAACAGTCTATTTGCAGCCAAGATCTCTGGTGCCATTGAAGAATGACCACGTGAAGGGGCCAGCTTGTATTCACACTGCTCAGGAACCGCTCTTGGACCTCAGAGAATTCCAGTATCGTATTCGCTTCACATGCTCTCCAAGGAGAGAGAAAGTCACGCCAGTCCTTCACTTGATATGGCTCTTGTCCTGCTCCTCGCTGCTGTGGGAATGGAGCTGGGGAGCTGCGGCTGTTTTCTCTCGTCTCTGGGGCTCACAAACATGAATAGCGCGTGCAAGGGTACGTGTTTGTGTCTGCGTGTAAGAGCGTGGAGAGGGGCGGCTGTTCACCAGGGACGTGCCGTGAGCCTTCTGGTTGTGAGATGCCACTTTGCTCAACTTCCTTGCATAAAAGTTCATCGATGCAGGTAACGGTTGGGCAATCAGCATGCCTATTTTTTCACACGGATAGTGTACCTTTAAAACAACATTTGCCCATATGTAAGACCCTTTTAATCTTGTCTATCTTCTACTAAAGTTCTTGGAATTCTTTCTTCAGGTCTACAAATGCCTGTTGCAGTTGTATGGTTTAAGTCATCCTCTGAATTGCAATGTTTAACATTAAGAAAGTTAAAGACTGTAGATACTTACAGAAAGTAAAAATATCTCTTGGTTGACAGCTGTTTTATTTCAGTAGTGGATAGGTATCGTAGATTGAAAGTTGAGGTTAGAATAATTCAAAACAGATATGAGTTACACGTCTTTTTTTTTTTTTTTTTTTTAAATAAAGGCATAGTTGAGGGTGGGAAGGTTTGTCCATTTCAAATGAGGACTAACTTTTGTAAAAGACATGAGATATAACATCAGCTGAAAATTACTTGGCTTCCATCATATAGTCAGGGTTTTGTCTTTCCCGTGCACAAGGCCAGACCAGGTAGCTGAAATAGGCCAGCCTGGCTTACAGACCGTACTATGAAAAGTGTCTCATACACAACAGAGATGTGCGCTGTTAACTACTCTCATTATTAAAAAAAAAAAAGCAATATATTTTATGGCTATATCCAGTGTCCACCTATTGTAAATACAATCCATCTGTTATGTACTTGGGGGAGAGACCTACATTGTCTATTCTTCCCATTGCTTGGGAAGCAAGGTAAGACAGCTATAAGGTAAACCAGTAAATAATTTATTGCTTTGCTCTATTCACCTTTTGTATTAACAAGAAACATAATTGTGTGACTAAATGTTTTGATATTTTGGCACTTAAAAGCTAGCATTTAATTTTGTTCTTCTTCCACTTAGAAATTTCCTCCTTTTGCTGTCCCTCTGTCTCCTCTCTGGCTGCCAACGATGCATATTTATAGGACTGTGCCATGCTACAAGTGCCACGAAACACAAATACAATGGAGGAACATGAGCACAGTGCAACTTCTCATTTCAAACCTCCCTGCTAATTCTCTGCGGCTTGAAACCAGCAATGAAAGCAGACTCACATGCAAAGGAAGGTCTGCCTATTACTTATAGGACAGAGATCCAAAAAGCTAAATCCCTCCAGGCATGTAAAAACACTCTTATCAAAGGAGCTGTTCATAGGCACTCACACAGTGCAAGGACAACTTGGGTTTTTCCATGATTAATGATAAGTTTGGAGGAACGCAAGCCACACTATACTCAGGGATTAGCTGTTTATCAAGCAAAATATATCGGGAACCGGGCCAGCTGGGGCTGCTGAGCTACACACATTCATTTGTTAGGTGCTCCTTTCCTCTCCCGTTTCATAAGTAAATGCAAAGGGTGTGTGTATGCGAACCCTAGCAAAGTCCCTTAAAGAATGACTCTGCACAGAAAGTCTGTTTTGCCTCGAATGTAGTCTCTTCTGTCTTCCAAAGCACTTGAGGTCAAGCTTTTATGAAGACATAATGTCTCCCCTTATTTTTTCCACCACCATAAACTGAGCTTCATAGACTGAACTGGTACATTGTAACTGATATGCTTTCACTTAAGGCCATTTACACTGCTATTATTGCTTATTTCCTCTGCTATCCAGCTTCCTAGAGGTTATGCAAATGAGAGATGTGGGATTATTTGTGTCAACAGTGGCTGTTTTATTAGAAAGCCTGTCTTTGGAAAGGTGGTTTATATACAAATCGTGTGCGAAGTCCCAGGCAGCTCAAACAGCAGGGCCAGAGTCCTATCATGTATTAAAACTCTGGGGCCACAACCGTCACCACACTAGGGCTGCTGACTTCAGTGGGACTGTGCTGGCTTGGACAGCAATTGGATCCGGACCATCTATAAGAAGAGAAATATGTGATGATAAAGAGCTTTCCATTAACCAAAGTTTTCAGATGGGACTTGAGCAAATGTCATTGATTCTCAATACCCAGGCAAAGAGACGGATCTTACCAAGAAGACTGTTCATTTCAGGGTAGTAACACCCCACTGGCTAACATCTGGTCCTGGAGCTGTAAGTAACTTTCTCTTTCTTAGAGCCCATAGAGGGGGCTATATTCTGAGTCTTCCAGGCTCTCTCTCTAGGTCCAAGTTTTCCTTCTAGAACTTTCACACCAAAGATTCAGTGAATATCTTCTATCAAAGAAGATGCAACTAGACAGGTTTAATGCCAGGAAAATCACCAGACTTGGCCGTAGCAAATCAAAGGTAAAACCGCCCAAGAGGAGCGCTTGGTAGAAGAGTTCAGCCCCATCACCTTTTTGATTGCTACCCAATCAGTTCGTGGTCCCTCTGCTGAACTTACGGACAACAGTGACACCTGTGATGGTGGTTTTTGTGGTCGGGGCACCTGCCTGCTAAAACTGGGTCAAGGCCTGATGACTCAGTTCTCAAAAGCTGCCAAGCAGCTGTCAGATGGTGGGAGTTTTAACTGCCTCTCAGCCTTGCTGTGTGTGCTATGTGCTGACTTGGAGATCCATGCTTGTGAGTCTTTACCAGCTTCTCCAGTCTTTCCCTGTCCCCCGAGTCCTCCTAGAGAGGCAAATGTGGTTGCTATTTATATATCCAATGTCCATTTTTAAGATGCTTTGGGGGGGTGGGGTGAGCATGTGAACAGTTCTTGACTTGAATGTCATGGTGAAAGAAAATCACTCCTATGCAGAAACTTAAGTATACTCTCTGCACTGCCTCAAATCAGTGGGTGCTCTCAATGATCTTTTGGGAGGATAAGTTGATGCTATCTTATGACAACAAAGAAGCCAGGGACCCCTGATCACGGGGGCCCTGGTATCTTTAAAATGCAGCATATTCTGCTCGGTGCTTGGTGACTTCAAGAAAACTCCCACACAGACTCTCAGAATGGGAACTCATCTTTGGCCAACTAAAAAACAAGTGTTTTTTCTACCTCCCCTATAACCAATGGAGAGATATAGATGTCTCCAGATGGCAGTTCACCCAGAGGTGTTTAAAACAGGCAGATCTTCTGCAGTAGTCTGTCGCTTTCTTTTGCCTAAAGAGAGCTTAGTAGACCTGCGTAAGATGGAGGGTTCATTTTCAGTTGGTTAAAGTTGTGAAGTGAATCCAGCCTCAGTGTGATCAGCTTATGTTCATATATGGAAAATGAATAACATTGAGAAGAAGGGATGACAGAAAAGCTTCCCACACAAGAAAGGCAACTAGACTAGAAGAGTAGTTGCAATTACACTAGAAGAGTAATCTTTCTCCCTATTTCCCAGACCATATTTCCCTTTTCCCAAGACAATGTGACCCATTGTCTTCCAGCAGGCAAGAAAATTCAGGTCCATCATTGCAACACTGAATATGCAATATTCATAATACAGAGGAGGAAATGAAGGTGTAGAAGGTAAATCATTTGTCTGCAGCTACAAAATACATCAGTGTTAGAACCAAGCTAATTATTTAGGGGTTGCTGGTTCCCATGGCTCTTCCAGACCAAGCTAATACCTTATTAATGCTTATCCCTTCTGTATTTAATACGATAAATCTTCTCCAACTCCTATAACATTTAATTAGTTCACTGTGCAGCTTTAAGATGTGAGTGGGCTTGAAGGAAAAAAGAGGGGGTGACTTAATTTAGATTTAATTAATTTTCTCTGTGGTTTGCTTAGTAAAACGCTTCTCCTCTAAGGAAAGGCAGCTGTGACAGAAGAGAAACCATGAGATGGAGACCAAGAGTTTGAAACCAGGTTACCAACTATGCTGAGGCCAAACTTCCACTTGTGTTGACTGCACACAAACTCTGTTGAAATCAGAAGGATCTGAAGAGGACTGGAAATACACCACCTGGGGAGGGGAGGGAGGACACTAGGTATAAGTATATATGTTTATTTTAAAAAAAAAAAAAAAGTAAGCATTCTTATTTTGGTCAATCTTTTACTGGCAGGGGCTTCTGGGAGCCCCTGCTGTGCGAGCCACACAAACTGCCTGGGCCCTGTGAGCCCCCAGCGCCCATATGCCACTGCCGTGACCAGCTTCACCAGACTTCCCTCACAGCAAACTCCTCCTTGAAAAAAAAAAACAAAACAAAACAACTGCCGGATTGCTCCTTTGGCTAGAGAGGTTTCCCACCCTTTCTCTCCTTCCTCTTTGAGGGACAAAGTATGTAGACCTATTTACAAAAATATCTTTATTTAAAAACAGGGAGAAGAATGTATAAATGCACAGCGTCCGGATTGCACAAAGGTTTAGGGACCTGGTGCAAAGCAACTGCTCATGCACACCAACACACCTGCACACTAACGCGCACACACATTTTACGCAAGCAGGGCTGGGGAGCTGCGTTTCTCATCTCTACAGCCAAATGAGGGGGAATAAAGCACCAATCTACACACCGTCCCCAGTTTTGATATACAGGTAGAGAAAAGGAGGATAAATACACAGGTGACGTTCACTGAACAGAAACAATAGAAAAACAAAGTCTTTTCAGTCCAGTGAAGTGTCTTAATTGCTCCCCTCAGCTATGGCTGTACTCAGAAAGATTTAAACTCTGGTTTCCTTTCAGAGATACCGAGAAGGTGATGCAGTTTCACATGTTACAACAATAATCGTTTCAGGGCCCAAAGCTGCTCAGTACATCAGGGTGTGTAGTCTCCTATTTCAACTAGCTGTTACTTTTGGAGAGGAAAAGACAGTTGTTTACATGACTGAGAGGGTCAGGATCTGCTTTTCCTCTGTCCTGCACCCCGAGTACCTATTGTAAGCAAATCTGAATGAGTGACAAGGCTTGGCATGTCGTAGGTTTTGAAAGCCTCGGCTCCTTGGCTCACCTAATTATCAGATAGCTATCATTTTAAACAAAGAATGTTTCTAGATATCTTAATCGAAGAGAAGAATTTACTTATTAGCGCAACATGACTTAAGGATAATTTCCTTCAGTTTGGAGGCTGATTTAAGACTTCTGAATGCTTAGTATTTATCGCTAAGTTATAAGAACAGTGGATGGGGCAGTCCTGTTTCAAGATGATTTTATATATCTGTGGGTTCCGTTTCAAGTCAGAATCATCGGTTTCCAGGCTCACATTTACTTTTGCAGGGGAAGCCAACAGAGTTTAGTGCTTGCAGGTTTCATAAACTTTACAGGCTCACATGGAGCCAATTCTCCAGCCTCCCAATATACAAAGAAAACTTTGTGTAACAAAATCCATGAGCTGATAGAAAAGCCTCTATGTCCCAAAGAGCTGTAAAACCACTGATTAAAATCTGCCCCTGCATTGAAAGATGAACATGAAAGTAAAGAAGATACATTTATAGTGAAAATGTCCAATTTGGTTATTTTCACAAATGTAAAGTCTCCTGGTAACTTGCTTTTGATTAAGGACTGATCAGGAATATTTATGGGTTGCAGTCATCTTGTACCATGGAAATTGATAGGGCTTACTCGTATATGTATCATTAGCCCTAAATAAATGCTGCAGACTTCATCTTCTTTTCCATGGTTGTAGACCCCAATGTGTGCTTTTTCTCTTTCCACAAAGAAAAAGCCTTTTCATTCATGCCACTACACAATGATGTTGTTCTTCAGATGGGCTATAACTCATTCATATGAGCCACGGCTTGGTTGCTGGCTTTATAAATGTTGGCTGTCCCATGATGTAAATTTGTTCTTCTTCTCCCTAAGCTGCACACAGACAAACACATTGGCTTCTCATTCCTAGTCCATGTCACTACCTCTGTGGCCAACTCTGAACTCCTATTTTCTATGAAACTTTGGGAGCCAGCCACAAAAATCTTCAAATATACCAACATGGTTCTCACTCTACAGCTCCTGCTTTTTGGTAATATTGATTGTGGTTGATGCTAACAGTGCATCTTCCCAGTTGAGCTTGGACATTTGAATCCAAAAAGCGCTGAGCACTCCCTGTATGATCTCAATGCAGTTGGATGTCCTCAGACAAGTTCATTGCTTCTCATTTATACCAGTGTAACACTCAGGATCTGCCAGCGAGAACTGAGAGCAATTCAAAAGCAGAAAGAAGGGCCAAGCACATCACAGAACTCAGTTGTTAAATGCAAAAGCCTGGCAAATACATCCAGCAGAGCACATACAGCAAACAGTAACTGAAACCAAGTGCAAACCTTTTCCATCCGTGATATGGTCAATCACTTTAGTCCATTAATAGTAATTACTGCTATAGGAATGGAAGCAAGTTTTGGATTATATGAACATCACAGTAGGCAGCAAGGAATAAAAGCTGGACGCTGTTTTGATGACATCCAAACAAGCGAGTGACCTTTGAAAGGAATATTCACTAGAAAGAGGTAAAAAGGAGTTGGCAATAAACTTATTTTTCATGTCTCCGCACCTTCTAATAGGTGCAGAAGCTGACAAGCTGAAACGATATTCTCAATAAAGATCATCTCCCACTTGTGGCTGGTTCAAGGATTGCATGAAAGAATGTTCATAAAATAAATGCACTCAGCGTAGTCTTGTAGACACAAGAAGCCCAGATTAAGTCAAAGTAAGTTTAGAGAATTATCCCGTGTACTGGGTTCTCAGACACCAAAATTCAGTCCCTCTCTACCTGCCAGATGAGCTCATCTGTACCTGCCTCTTGGCTTCCATTAATACTGCTTGCATGGAGGCATTCATTTGGTATTTAAATTGACAGCTCAATTATATTTTCAAATTTAGTGATATGACAAGCCAGGGGGTTTATCCCATTACAATATTTCTAAGTGACAAAATTATTTTATCTCTCCTTGACAGTATTATTGATCTGTAATCAGCAGACGAACGGGAGAAACAGAGGTCATCTCAAAAGTAAAAAGCCAGTTAGAAAACTGTTTGGCCAATTATGTCAGTCATCTTGACTTAATCTTGCAGCAGAACAAGGAAAGATTTGTTGCTATGAACCTTGGCCCAACAAACCCTACATGGAAAGCTTTCCACTCATTTGAAGGGGGGTGTCTCATACGTGTGACTTCTTGCAGTGAGGTCAGTGAGCCCCAGGGGTTGATGGAGGATGAAAAATAGTGAGGGGTCAAGGTTTGTAAAGCAAATCAATTTTCTTAAAGAGAAGATTCTTCCTGGAATCAAGAACCCTGTGGCTGTGTTATAGGTCAATTTTCACAAGGTTACAGCTGCTACTGAGCATCTGGCCTCGACAGCTTTTTTGGCTGTTAAATCTCTTAATCAAGTTGGTCGATGTTTTTCTTTGAAAGCATGTTTGCTTAAAAAAATACTCAACATTTTTTTTTATAAAACATAAATGGTTATCACACATGCTACATTTATAAAGCTGTCTCTGACACAGGAACATATAAGCCATCTGTGTGCTGCTTAATGGTTTTAGCAACATTTGTTTTTCAGTGTGCCTGCTTAGTTAGGCTTTTAAGCTTCATGAGGAATAAAACATGCGGCAAATCAGAAAACAAAAATATGTTTAATATCAATAATGCAAAGTTTTCTGCCAATGATTTGAATTGGCTTTAAATGAAGCCCTTCCAGATATTAGGTCTTTGAACATGGTATCAAAACTTTAGCAGAATAGACGGTTACCTTTTATTCGGCATTAAATATAAGCTTTCACTGAGCTGGACAGGCCCATGCTACAGATGAGATAAGCAATTGCTTTGATTTCCCTTAGCTTGGCCAAGGCTTTTGTGTGATTCACCAGTCTGCACACAAAGCGGGACAATTCCTCTATTTGGTAGCTGGATGAGGTCAGTCATGGACTAAACTTCTCTACCTCACTCATACAACCGCCACCACAAGGCCAAGGTGACAGGCATGTCTCCTTTGACATCCATGCGAGGCCACCGGTGGAGGTAAACCTACCTGAGTCCTTAAAGCTGCTGCTGCTGCAGGTCCCAAGCAAAGGACCTGCAGGTCCTTCCCAGACGGGGTGAACCAGGCACAGGCACATCAGCAGCTCGGAGGAGCCTGAAGGCAGAAAGACACATAAGGCAGCAAAACTAAAGCCCTGGCTTCTGCCAATATTATCCCTTTGTCTATTGATTTCCATTGGTGTATGCTTGCTACAAGAGGAGACTAGGGCCCGGAGCACTGAAGAAAAGAGGAAATGAAATAGAGTGGGCCCCTTTTTTCAACTGCAAACAGGGCACCAGACAGTGTATGTACCAGTCACAGCCCTCAGGATTTGCCTGACCCAGAAATAAACGGGCTTATAAGGAACAGCAAGAAGAAATTCTCTGTTTGGAATAAATGCCGGAAGGTGAAGATCCATGCTGTTATCTAAACTAAGCCATTCGCTTCTAAATGTAAGTTGGGTTCAGTTTTTTTCTGCGGGAACTGGTGGTACTTTGTGAAAAAGGATCACTTACAATAATTCTTGTTATTTTGCATACTACCAAGTATTTGTATAAAAAGACACTGAAAAAACAGCGTGTCCCAAAGAGACAGTCATACAAAATAAAAGGAATGGAAAAAAGGGCAGGAGCAAAACCACTAGAATTTTGGGGCATCTAGACTCTTATCTTTGAATTTCACAATTAGCTTTGACCCAGAAAATACTTACTTCTTAGGAAAAAAAACATGATTCTCAACAGGGATTTGGAAGCATATTTTTGAAGCTGATGTTTTTCTTTATGTTGAATATAGTGGCAAAGACTTCGTATTCCCAGATATTCTGTCAAAACCAGGAAAGAAATCCACATAACTTCTGTGGAAGTGCCTGAAAGTTAAATGTTTGTTGAACAAGCACCGAAAACTGTAATGGACAACATCAACCTGATGTCATAACAAGAAACATATTTTCAAAGTAATTCATCCAGAAAGAAGAACAGTATTAGGCATGTATTTAGTATTTTTTTAACCTATTTTTTCTTTATGGAAATTTTTTTTGGAATAGCAATACCGGACACACAGAAACATAAACACTTCATTTAGACATACTGCTAAAGTGTTTAAACACGTCTGTTTGCTACAGCTTATTAAACTTTATTATGTACCTTATTAAAAATTCTTTGGACAGCAACACTTGTTCAAACAAAGTGCACCAAGATTATGGATGTTCAAACAAAGTGCACCAAGGTTATGGATATTCACTGGGACTGAGAGGCATTGCAATAAACTGAGCTGACATCCTTTGGTTATCTCTGTCCTGAGTAAATCATCCAAGCAAACCTTCAGCTTGATGGGCAGCCGGAGCATGGGGCATATCCAAATGGCATCTGGGACACTCATGTCATGACATTTTGCCATGTGTGTGCCTGAGTGCCTCCTGTTCGGTAGATTTAAGCAATTAATTGTTTGATTGTGGGGTAAGAGCTTGCAGTTAAATTAAAGATGGCTTTGACCCTCAAGTTCCACCGCAGAAGAAATTGCTCAGTGTTATCTAGGATGACACAAAACCTCAAATTTCCCATTTCACTGACCCTAGGTTACTCAAAACCTGTTACCCTCAATAAAAAAGTTGCTCACTCTGCCAGTACTTCAGAAAGAGTAATCTGAGTTTCGCGTTCATAGCATTATCTGCAACAAAGCAAGTTTGGCTATTCAATGCATTTCCCCACTCTAACTGTGAGACGGGCAATGCTTAGCTGCGGACAAGGCTTCTTGTCAATCAGGCTGTCCAGTCTGAAGAAATTAGTCTTGCAAAAGTCATAAAGCAAATGTACAGAATTTCCCCTCACCAGAAGGGACTTCAAAGGAATTATTCAGAAGAAATGAAGGCTGTACCAAAAAAAAAGCTTTTTAGACAGAAGGTTGTTTGCTTTCTCTCAAGGTTACCCTGTTATTGCCAAGAAGCCATGGATATAGAATTATGCCTTATATGTAGCTAAATTAGGAAAAGAATAACTAGGGGAACAGGTGACCAGCTCCACTCTAATTCATGCCCTCTAGAAACTTGAGTTCAGATCAAAGCTAGCAAGCAGAAATGGTTTGCTTTTCTATTACGTAATACTCAACCACCACGTAATCTGTCATAATTAACAGATTAGTATCAACTAAGACCTGATCCTCAGCTAGACATAAAGACAGAGACTGCAGGAAAATTGCATAGTCTGGGAACACACGCAAATTTCATTTGCTTCTGGATATGAAGATAATGGGGCTATCAAATATTAGATAGGGAGCTGCAGTTTACCAGTTTGTGGTGACACATGGCAATTCCTCCCTGGTCTCACAGAGCTTTATTTGTGCTTTTTAAAATTATTTTTACCAGCTTGACAAACTCTGATTTTTTCCTCATGAAAATGTAGGTCATTCCTCCAGTAAAAAGATTAGCAACAGCTGAAAATGGAATAGCCAAGCCGAAATACATATTAAGCAAGAGCAGCCAATGAATAAATTGCCGTGAGGTATTTCCTGCTACGTGACATTAGGTAATAGGGATCAGGACTTCTAGAATTAGAAGAAACGAAAAAAGTTAAAAAAAAAAAAAAAGTTAACGGGCAGAAAGAAACACCACATTGTCTTTTTATCACACAGTGGAAAAACTGGGAAAACTGAGCAGCACAAACAAGTTTATGAACAGCTGTCAGAGGTGTTCCCATCTCGTTGCGTTACTCTGTGAGAAAGGAATTGCTACGCTCAGTACAATGCCAAGAAGTATGATGCTTTTAGCTCTGGATTTGGTTCTGCAGATGTTTTTTGAGGAAGGGATGCAGTTCCCTGCAAGCTGCCAGCTTCTCACCATGGAAGTCCCTGCAGACCTGCCCTGGCACCA
The DNA here is from genome assembly GCF_965231255.1 of Vanellus vanellus. Lineage (NCBI taxonomy): Eukaryota > Metazoa > Chordata > Aves > Charadriiformes > Charadriidae > Vanellus > Vanellus vanellus. Next base: position 51,554,319 of record NC_138909.1, on the reverse strand, counting down.
GGGCTGCAGTAACATGTGTGGGCGGCTGTAGGTCCCTTGGGGAAGGCAGGTGAGAACTGGAGGAATGCAAGGGCTTTCTCCATCCTTCTTGGTATCTTGGCCAGCAGCCATGCAGATGACACGGCTGGATGGATACCTGCCATGGGGAGAATGTGGAGACCAGGTGGCATGGTGGAAGGCAACAGCACCTCATGCTGGCAGAGAGCTGCCTCCACCCACCTTAGTTGACAAATTATGAGCAGATTTTACCCTTTATACTGCCAGTGAGGCTGAGGAATGGAGGCATCTGAGCTATGTGATTTCCCTCTCTTTTTGTGGTAACAGTCCAGGACATGCATTATTTCCTTCAATGAGTAGGAAAGAGTTAATGTTCTCATCAAGTTATAACATCAAACAGCTAAACACAAATGCCGTTCTAATCTTAACAGGCGCTCTCTTCTGAAAATGGACCAAGAACAACAAAAACAGTAATGAAATGTAGCAGCTCTTTCATAAGATCCATAATCACCTCCTGGATCCTGAATCAAAATCTATTTATCAAGGATTGGTCTGTAGGATGCTTTTTATAAGAGCAATTCCCATGTTTGCTCCACCAGGACCCAGAAAGCTCCCTCCTGCTAGGTTGGAGGCCCTAAAAAGGAACTATGGGCAGCAAGCTTACTGCAGCTAAGGTGAGATGAAGTGGGAATGGCAGTAGGATGAGCTTGCTTGGTGTGCACTTGGCCATGGGCTGAGGGAATAGATGGGGATGGAGGAGACACACCATCTCCTCCCACAACAACTTCTGTCACTCCTTTATAGGCATATATGGGATAAGGACTTGGCTATGTTAGGAAGAAATTTTTCATGATGAGGGTGGTGAGGCACTGGAACAGGTTGCCCAGGGAAGTTGTGGAGGTCTCGTCCCTGGAAGTGTTCAAGGCTAGGCTGAATGGGGCTTTGAGCAACCTGGCAGGGGGGTTGGAACTAGATGATCTTTAAGGTCCCTTCCAACCTAAACCATTCTATGATTCTGTGATTCTATGTTTCATCTTGGAGCCTCAGCCCTCAGTGAGATGAGTCCTGCATTGTAGTGGTCTACTTTACATCGAGCAGGATTTCAGCTAAACCTAAATGTGTATCAGCCCAAGGCCAACATTGCTTTTGTACAATTATCTTCCCATGCAGGTGCTGTAGCATTTTTGAAAGTGTACATTGCTTCTGATGGCAAATCATGCAACATGTTGTGTCGGATCGTGCTGGGCACCTAACTAATCTCGGTTTGTGTGTGTGTGTGTAGACGAGAGGAGCCACTGTAAATGTTGTGCTTAGAAAGTAAGGTTAGCAGTAGGCCAAAAAAATACAACGTCGTATCTGAAAGATTTGATCCTTGAAATGTAGAACAGCCAACTTCAAAGTGCTACAGAGAATGATCAGGCATGGAGAATTCTGCACTGATTTACTCCAGTTTGGTTCGCTTTTATAGGCTGTTTCAGAGGGAGCTGAAGAGCCAAAGGTCACTATTTTTAAGACACTCTATGTTGCCATGACTGCAAGAATATGACAATCACACCGTGTATCCTTTGGCTTTAGAAAATATCCCCAGACACTGAACAGGCAATCAACTTGCCTTTTCATACTTCGGAGAAGGCTTGTTTTTCCTTCTTGAAGAAAGTCGTGACCTGTCATTAGTTCCTTCCCCTGAAACACATCACATTGCTGACAGTAAAATGATGTTTTCATTCTAAGAATTCTGCAGGGAAAAAAGGGAGCAGCCGTTTTCTCAAGGAAATAACCTAACAAGACCACAGTGATTACAACAATTGGCTGCAACATATCAGAAAAATAACTGCTATGGTTACTCCAAAGCCAAGAATTCCAAGAAAAGAAATTTCAATTGCCTGTTTTAGAAACAGTCTATGTAGAGATATATTTTGAAGTGTTTTCCTTCAAACACCAAATGAAATCTTTGTGTGTGGTTAATGAAGAAAATTATTTTTACATTTCTCAATGAAATATGTGGTATATTCATGTCAAAGATCCATATGTCGCTTGTAAAGATGACAAAAATTGACAATCCAGAGAGTTTTATTGCAAAAATAACATCTCATCACATAAACCATACATAACATAATGTAACATTACATTACATTACACCCCAACCACTCAAAGCCCAAAACAGCTTTTGAAGCATGAAAATCCAATTGAGTTAAAGTTAAATCCCATTGATCCTAGCATATAGGAAGAGGAAAATGCTTCCTTTGAGTAGAGTTGGGAAAACCTGAAAGAGGAACTTTGTTTTATTTGGAGAAGTTGCAAATTAGCTATGCAATGCTGGTTCTGAATACATAAACCAAACCTTTATAGCCCACTTCTGAAATATTTAAGGGACATATTCAGAAAGTTACTTGGACCAAGAACTAAGAATGAGCCAGAAAGTTTCCAAGGGGGGCAAACTGAATTAGCTCAATGAATGTCCTCTATGCTCCAGTGGTTTGTGTTAGCTGAAGTTCTTTAGGTTATGTGTCAGCAGAGTATTTAGGAAAAATATTCTAATTGTCCAAGTAAATTATCTGTGCAAGCTTTGAATTTTTTACTTCATGTACACATAGAGGTATTCTTTATTTGTTTTTCAAATGGGAAAAATCAGATCATCTTTTATATTCATCTCTCATTTGTCTCAAGTCATGAAAATAAAAATTCAGAAGGGCCTAGAAAACAACTCTGATTTTGCCATGAAAAGCCTAAAATGTTCATATTTAGGGTTTTAAAGGCTATACAACAATAACAAAGGTGCATGAATAGGCAATTTCTTGGTTTTCTTACTGAACTTAAACGTTGGAAAAATGACAGCTAAGGGAAAAGATAATATGAAATTAAGCATTTAATCTTATTTGGAAAGCATTTTTAACCTTAAAAAATAAATACAGGTAGATTTCAATATGAAAGGTTGTTTTAAAAGGACATTTAAGTTTCACTTGCAACATGTCAAAAGCAAATGTTTGAGAAGTTTTTGATTCCTTTCAGGTTTTCCTGGTGTGTTGTAAGTCAGGAAAGTTCAACATAAATTTCTAGATTGTTTCAGTTGCCTCAGCTGTTTCGCTTGAAGATTTTCACCTGGTCTCTGTGTTGTCAGATTAGACCTTTCACAGGTTTTGCTCAGCAAATAGTACATATGTATAAACTGCAAGCAGTGTGTAAATAGTCCATAAGATTAAATGCTAACTTTGTGAGTAAAAGAGCAAAAGCTGCAGAATTTTCTTTTGTAAAAAAGCTAGTGTTTCTGGAACAACTGAAAAACAAAATTAAGCAAACACCACTCCCATTTTCATTCTGTAAGATTCACCTGCAATGCCCTAATGGCTTTCAAGAAGAGGTGGGTACTTATAGAGATGGAGAGACCCAAAAAAATATCACATCTAGAGATTTAGCTTTGAGAATCTGGGTCTCAACAGTAAATATGGCCACTCAGCAGCATCATTCTTTAAAACTCATTTTCCAAGTTGACATAATACAACATTTTGCATGAACAATCCAGGGAAATAGCAGCCCAGGAAGCCAATGCTCAAACGGTATAGCACCAAAGTGAGACCTCAGGCATCGATAGTACACTAGTCTCCCTTGCTTCTTTTTTTAACTTTTTCCTAACTTCTGAGTTTTAAGCCCAAATACTAGGGTTAGTAAAAGGTCACATAAAAGTAAGGAACTTAGCACCATTTAAGAAGTTCTAAAGATCCTGTCTAATCTCCAGGTGCTCCTCTACATGCATGCTTCTACCAGAGGTCCTGGGTCAACCTATATGGTGGTCTCAGATGAACTTGGTGATTTTAGATGGCACAAGACATACATGTTTAGGCAACTGGATTCAGCCCGCAGTGTCTGTGGCATGGATAAAATCAGGGTAGATTTTCACATGGTTTCTCTGGCCTGAAATACTGTTGGATTATGACACTGGAGTCCAGTTTTGTATGTCCAGTTTTAACCAGGCATATATGAGGCTCTCGCACACTGTGGCACTGTTACTTGCCTAAGTATTCCTCATGATGCCATGTCTTGATAAGGGCTCAAAAATTTGGCCAGGAGTTATGTTTGTTTTCCAGTCTCAAATCCAAGAGAAAGAATGAAGGAGGCAAAGGCACAACTCTAAACCCCTCACTGGGATGGCAAAGTGGTTCTCCAGAAACCCGCTGGAGGGATCAGAGCAAGAACTGGGGCTTTGTCCCCGCAAAAGGCACATAGAAGGACTCAGCCACAGAAAGTGTGTGAAGTTTCAGTGGTAGCCTCTACAATAAACAGAGTTGTTCTGATAAACACAGGTGGGGCACAAATCCCTGAAAGAGTATGGTCTTCAGAGAAACCAATCTATTCCTTCAGTGAAGATCACACCAATAATGCAGTTAGTGTTATGCCCACAATAACAACATTAGAGCTTCTAAATTCTATGGAGCAGTTTTATTATCTTCTTCCCAACCCAAAGCCAGGTGTTTTTTTTTTAATGTAATTACAAACAAGGGCTTGTCCACGAAGCCAGCTCCTGATAGACACAGCTGTTGCAACTGCTGAAGGTTCCTCTTTGCTCACGCACAGCATTGCTCTCTTTTCTTCTTGTTTTGATGGAAAGGACATTTCAGCTCTTCCTCTGTGCAAGAGCAGAACGGAGGTCAGCAGAGCCCTCATTCACTGTTGCTGTTCTTCTGATTGATCTTCCTCCATTTCAGGTCAGCTTTTGCACAGAAACTGAGTTGTCATGGCCAAGGACCTGACCGCTATCTTTTTATTCCACTTATTTACAGCTCCCAGGCTGTAGCTCACAGGCAAACTGAGCCAATACATCAGAATGACACAGGTGAGATACTATTATAATGTTAAGTATTAAAAACTATCTCTGTGCTGCCTCATAATGGCAACCGTTGATTCAATGGCTGTAGAAGTGCAGGGTGTAGAGGGCAAAAGCTTCTTTATTCAAAGGGAAATTATGCTTTAAAACTGGCTTTATTCCAGCACTGTCGATAGATCAGTTCTCTCTCCTTCTCCCTCTTTCTATATAATCTCAGTTACTTACAACATTAAAGGTCTTTAGAAGCTTCTTTCTGTTACAGAGCTCCATTTCTGCCCCTCATCACCCCAGTGAATGACAATTTGAAAGAAAACCAGAAGCTTTGCTGTGGATTTAGAAGTTTCTCAAAGCAAATCACTGGATGCCAAAGAAGCTGCCGGGCTACTGCAACTCGCAAGCAGTTATAATCAGCGAACAAAGGCATCGAAGGCAGCACTGAGGGGAACCTTTTGTGAAAAATATTGACCAGCAAATTACACTGTAGACAGTGCTTTGGCACTTGGCTGTCTGAAGGTGACTCAGACGATCCGTTTAGCTCAGCAAGCTGGTTTCTAATTACACCAAATGCCTGACTGTTGTCAGTGGGCCCAGTATTTTCAAAGCGGGTGCTCTTCACATGTGTCATTCATTACCTCACCCTGCACCGAGAGCCATCTCTATAGGGAGAACGGTTGGCAGCATCTTTGGCTTGGATAATTTCCTTAGAGAGTGGTTTAAAACAGAAAAACCCTAAACAATCCCCTTCTACTCTTAAAAAAAAATGGGGCGGGGGGGTGGAGGGGTGGGGGAAGGAGGGCAAAGAAGCCTACACAAAAACAAAGCTCCCAACCACCACATGGTAATTTCAATAAATGCCCTGGAATGAAATCATGGCAAGCTGCTGTCTGGGGTTTACAAGTTGAACATAGTATACCCTTCCTGGGTTTTAACTGGACTCTCGCTTTGGTGCCAGAGTAACAGCTGTAGCAGCTGCACTGCATTTTACCACCCAGTACAGGCACCTGCTGTGGCCAAGGAAGTCAAAACCCACAGCGATGCAATTTTCTTTTAATTACATTAGCCTGGTTTTGGCAGCCAGCCATGCAACACAGTGTTGGTGAGGATGTGGACTCTATTCACAATTAGAGCCTGTCTGCGGGTTACTTTTGACACGTGGCAGGTTACTCTAAAGACGACCTGTGAAGGATCCTTGTTAGTGCTGATTCTTGGTCAAGAGAAATAATCAAGCTTGGCATATTTTTCATTATACGGTGTACTATGTTGAACTCTGAGATCAGCTTTATATACTTTTCAGACTAGCTGGGTCACAGCTGCTATATACATACCACTAAACTGTACAGGACCAAACCATGGGCCTGAGGAGTGCCTTGAAATCACCCATGCTGTTTAACTGCTGTTTGATCCAAATGATGCTCTCCCAGACGTGCCTCAGTGCGCTTTTGGGGGACAGCATGGGTGAGGCTTCTCTCAAACAGCCTGTTCCCAATGAGGTCTACAGATGAGGACGTCATATTTTGGAGTCTAGGCATGCAGGCATGGGCTGTGTGATGCCAATTCTCCTCAGGGCCAGAGCAGGCTCTAGCCTGTTTTATTTATTCCTACAGAGACAGGCAGCTCCACCTGACTGGCCCTGGGTGCTATGGAGAAAGAAGTGAGCTCCGAGTCTTGTCCTCAAGAGGCAGAAGCTGTTCTTTGCTCTCAGTATGCTCTGTGGCTAAAAATTACCTTTTGCTGTAGCAGGTGCCTTCAAGTAAGTCCAGGTCTCTGTGCTAGGACGGTCACATTGAGGAATAACATCTGTTTCTTACAGCTTACATCAGCTTCCTTTTCCCAACTTGCAGAATATATTGATGAAACTATCATGACCCTAAACCACTACTCAAGCGATGCTTGTTCACCCTCCATTCAGGCTCAGGTGCTGTCACTACCTGAATTAGGTCTGTTTTCACGTTCGGCAAGCTACTGACTGCTTTTAACCTTCTGGGCACTGTTTCAGGAGATGAACCATAATGCAAAGTAGGGCTTTGTATCTCCATCTCATATTTGGCCCATCTACACCAGGAAAGCTGCCTCAGAAACTGGCAAAGAGCTCACACTTGTAAGACTCCCACAGTGCTCACCCTGGCACAGGGGTTTTAAGTGAGGAAGACCCTTTGCACCTTCTTCTGCCCTAGAAAAGGCTCTGCAAGAGTCAAACACCGTGTCCCTTGTTGCATCACCCAGGCCTGGTCTCTGGGACACCAAGTGTAACAAGCAATGCTCCAGGTATGCAGGAGCTGTCACAAAGAACCTCCACAGGCACCTGACTGATTCCATTTCCAGGGTGAGGGGGCATAAGACAGAGGAGTCTCAGCACACTCTCTCTGTTCAGAGACCTGACAAGTTCCTGCATCCTGTAGAAGACAAGACAAGCAGCACACTGTGGACTCGTGCATGCCAAAACAAAAGCCATCAGTCTTTCTGCCCCTGCGCCATCAGAAAGGAGCTGGCCCTAAAAACAGAGCAAATGACATACTGTGAGTCGTTCCCTCCATAGCAGGGCTGTATTGCAGACCAGAGGCCATGCAGTGTGTTGACACGCACATTTGCAGGACACCAAAATGCTGTCATCGGAGGAGGTTGAGATCTGGGCTGCAGTGTCAACAACAACTGCTCTTCATCACGGGGAGCAAAGATGGTAAGAGAAGACACAGAAATGGCTTCTCTGTCCTGTCTGATCAACTGGGTGGGTTATTTGCTGAGCAACTGGCTCTATGCTTCCTTTAGTAAGTCTGTTGTCATGATTCAGTTTCTGAGAGCTTTATTCCTAACAAGTGACAGGACTGCACAGGGCTGTGAACAGCACTCAGGATAGTCTGGAACATGAAAAGTGGGGCTTCAAGGGGGAGTTTGTTTTGAGTAAAATTTTCCATTTTAAAATGTGCTCCAGATTGTTTATCAGTAATATTTATATAAAGGACATCACAGTGGTATTTAGGAATTAGACATTAAAAGGACAGACTCTAAGCCTCTCAAAAACAATGGCGCAAAGCTGGGGTAAGGGAAAGAAAACATCTGGTAGATGACCAGAAGCTGTGGATGCCCCATCCCTGTAAGTGTTCAAGGCCAGGTTGGACGGGGCTTTGAGCAACCTGGTCTAGTGGGGGGTGCCCCTGCCCAGGGCTGGGGGGGTGGAACTAGATGATCTTTAAGGTCCCTTCCAAATCTAACCATTCTATGTTGTCACAGTAATTGTTCCTGCTTTGAACCACTACTAGTGAGAGGAGAATAAAACCTGAAGTTAAATGATCAGACCAAACAAAAGAAAAAAGTAAAAACTGGGAACAGTAAAGGAATTAATAGTATTTGTGTTGAGTGTACCTCCGTCTCCTTCAAGCCCTGCTGAGATATGGGAAAGAAGAACAAAAGCCCTACAAACTAGCTGAAAGAGAAAGTCAAATTTAGATGTTATTCAGGTTTCCACACATTTCAAATGTTGACCAGGTCAGCGGTGACATTGGAATAAAGGGAATGGTTATCACTGGGTTTGGATCAAGATCTTGGGCACCTTTGGCACCACAGGGAGGCAAGTATAAAATGCAGGCTAGGAAGTCATGTACAGATAGGCTTATTCTGGCAAAATAACCTTTTATTTCCTTGTTTCAAAATAAAACCTTGACAGCACTCCTTCACGAAGGATGTGTTCCCAGGTGGAGCTTTGCAGTGCACTCATGACTGTGGTGATGAGAAAGTTTTCTTTTATTTCACATTTTCTTGTTTGAAATAAAACTGAATTTGTGGCCACTCCCTGCTCCCACCTGTGGAAGGAACAACAATCCTGGGCAAAAAAAAACAACAAACCAAACCAAAAACCTTCAAAGTCTCTGAGGGTTGTGAATGATGGGACTACTTGCATTGTCAGCCACAAAAGATAGGTGTCTTCTTGAGACAACTCCTGGGGTAGGAAATCCTCTAAGGAATAAAAACTTTCTAACTGCCAGAAACTCCATATACCCAAGCTTTTTTTTTTTTTGTGTCAGCTAGAACAAGCTTCTTTTTCTATTGCTCATGAGGGACCAGAGAGGCAACCCATAACACAAGTTCTTTAGCTTTGCATCTTGTCTCAGCTATGGCAAGGATGCCTTGGCAAAGTTATGGCTTTGCATCAAGCATCAAGGACACAAGGAAATAGAGTAAATGAACATTTCATGACTTCTGTCACACCCTTAATGCTACTTTGGTGCAGTTTTCTCTACAGTCCTCAACAGTACTTATTTTATAACCTTGATTTTAATGCATTATCCACTCTACTGATAGTTCACAGCAACACCAGCCAATCTCTGAGTCACTCCCTTACAGTGTTGTGTGTTAGTTAGCCACAGGTGAAGACTGAGTTTGCTCAGTATTTTCCAGTCATTCTCTAAGAACCAAGTCTTAACTATGACTCATTCCTGAGATTATCAGGACATGGATCTGTGGATGTATGGGAAAACAGAAAGGAGGTACTCAGCTATTCCCACCTTTGCAAAACTGTAACTTTAAGACACATAAGCCCTGTGTTCTTTTACATTAAGCATTGCAGGAAGCAAGATGAGCTGATGGAAAGAAATCATCGTTAGACATATACAAAGCCTGAGGTAACATGTCGAGAAGCTTTCAGTTTTTTCCTGCTATTGTGGCATAGCTTTGGTTTCGTCTACTATGCTAATGTTAACCCTGCTCTCTTCATCCTCTTACAGCGCCTATGGCTCCATTGCACCAAATCTGAAACATTACTATATCCCTATAGACATCAGTCCACCACTCTCACTCCCATCCTTCCTGCTATGCCCTCTCCCGAGCCCCTCAGCGAAGCAGACAAGTTATTCAGATTGTCTGAATATGAAAACCCACCTCCACCATGTGAAATGGCCTCCTTCCCCCATCAGCCAGAGTCTTTGCTCTTCACAAAGGGGAAGGAGAGTTGAAAATGTCTTATTTGATAAAGAGAGTCATCGCTAACACTTTATCTTTGATAAACAGGGTTAGAGAATCTGAAAATAAGAATACTCTTTAGGAGAAGCTTATTTGCAGGCTAGGTTATATGTCCGGGGGAGTAGGGAAAAAAATCTTCCAAAAATCCTCGTAAGAGAAAATAATGCAATATACAGTTACATATACAATTCATTTGCATCTGAATGTCCAGTATTATCCTGGCATTGTCTTATCTACATACAGCTGCCCATGAAAGACCATTACAGTTATGTCAAAACAAAGCAGCCCATTACAGTTCCCTACGAACCCAGACCACGTGCCACTCGGTTCTCATTGCCACCCCTTGCTTGTCTAAAAGTAACAAGCCGCTTTCCCAGACAGCGCCTATTGATCAGCTCCTGTTGGCAATGCAAATTCCTTCCATGTGCAGTCAGGCATAGCCATGAGCCTGAAGCACAAAGAGGTGGAGCTGCTCTTTGCCTTGCACAACTGGAGAATTTCCTGCTGTTTTCCCAGTCATCCACAGACCAGGTCTATCTACTCCACATCAATCCAGGACATCCCATTCATTTCAGGGCTAGTTGCCACAGGACTCTCTGCAGGCGGCTTCCCAGGCAGGGCTTGGCTAACTTCTAGCTTTGTTTTTCTTCATGTCAGGAGACATTTTGAGATAAAAGCAGCTCTCGACGTATACAGAAGATAATAGGAAGACTCTCAAATCAGGGGCAATATCCCTGACCATGGATATTTATTATTGTTGTTATTGGTTTTGTTGCTGTTGTATCTCCTGAGCATGACCCAGTGTCAAAGCTCACCACACTTGATACTATATAAACATACAAAGGGACAGAAAAGACACTGAGGACTGACCACATAAAAAGACAAACAGTGGAGGAGAGAAAGACCGTCCAGAAACAAACAAAGGATGGACAATTTCACACTGCTTTCAAAAGACGTCAGTTTTTTTCTAAATTCTGCTCTCACTGATGTAAATGGAAAAATTCCTCTGGGCTTCAAAGAGAATAATGTTAGGTCACTACTGAGCACTTCAGAAATACTATTACAAATATTTGGTCAAGCATAGCAAGCAACCTATTGCAAGGGGCAGAATTTGGACTCCGATCTACTTAGTTTCTAACCAAGATCTTAATTACAGGGCTAAGAACACCTTTACAATCCTTATCAGTTTGATAGTGAAAGTCATTGTTAGATTCCTTTCATTTTTATTCCCCCCCCCCCTTTTTTTTTTAGACAGCTAGATGGGAAAAAACCCCAAGGTATGGAACACTATAACACTATAACATATGCTATTTTCTGAAGGTATTCTGAAGGCAAGAAACATTGTCCAGATAGCTTCAGGCTGAGGAAAAATATTTTTTTTCTTCTTTATACAAATTGAATGATTTCTGAGAACGGACTATTTTTGCAGTACTTTTTTTTTTTTTTCTCAGTGTTTTCCCGAGTGAGGTTAAAAGTACTGCTCGAGAGGATTCATGGTACAGAGACAGCATTGGAGTGGTTGAAACATTTATCAATGCTGGATAGACATAAAGTTCAAATTTATGTTTAACAGACGTGTGGCCATTAAGCTCACTCCACATTTTGTTGGCAGCTGCCAGAAGAGCTCTTTGCATCCCATTGCAGCCTGAGGAGCTGAAAATCCCCCTGCTTCAAGTGGTAAAGAGCACTTCTCTTTCTATCAGCTACAGCCGCTGCCCAGAGTTGCATTGGCTGCAGCTCCTTTTTTCTGGGCTTTGCACCCAGAATCACACACACTGGTAATCCTCGGGATTTGCGCCGAAGTAGCCCCACAAGGATAATACACCAATTTTGGCTTCTCGCTCGCTAGCCCTGACAGGAAAAATCTGCCTTTTGCTCCTCCGTGCCTGTAGCGAGAGCAGTGGACCCTCCCTGACTTTTCGGTACAAAACACGCCAGCTAGCATGTGTGCCTTCTGTAGCAAATCCAGGTTACAGAACAAAGTTGCTGCTCATAAGGCACAAAAATAGCAACGCAGAGAACACAAGACTTTCACAGTGCTGACAAACAGAGGCAAAGCTGATCCTTTTGAGATCTCTCTAACTGTGAACTCGACAAGAAACTGTCACCTAGGCAGAAATGTAGCAGACTTAGGTGGTGGTTTGTGTTTGTTTTAGAAGGGAAATGAGTGCAGCCAACTCTTCTGAATGATGTTAAACTGTTCCTGCAGAGAGTCGGGTCTCCAACAAACTGGACAGATGCTGTATGGGTAGTAAAAAGACACTATCTTTTGTCATGTTGAAAGACTCCAGCTGAAGGGCCTTTTGTACCTCATGAAAGAAAGGCACGCTTACGCAGAGGATATGCTGCACATGGGGAAAATAGGCAAGAAATAAAGTAAAATCAAATCAAATCAAATCAAGTGAGATAAAGTAAAATAAATACTGCATTGCCTCTTGCAGCTGAGTAATGGAGACCCAGCTCTACAGAAGACACTGAGATCTAACGTGTTATTAAAGATACAAGCCAGAGACATGCAAGTTAAGAAAAATTTGGACCACAGCTGACTTGCAGTCCAGAGCCATCATCAGACTGTTGCCCACTTCTGTCCCTGTTATGGCTGTCTTTCTCTATTGTGAGCCCTTCGCCAGACAAGTATAGAGGGAGTTTTAGCTGCATTCAGTCTTGGGGACCCACAATTTAATTTCTAATGAATAAAAAAATGATTGTTGTTTCGGGCCTGCCTGGGGAAGAGCTACACCAGCTGTGTGGAGAGGACAAACTATGGAAAGCCCATAAACTCTCTGAAAAGCATTAAGGAAATTTTAATATTCCTCATCATTAGACAAGGTTTACATGGTTCCTCCCAAATAATCCACAGAGATGCAATGATTTTGAGAGAGAACCAAGCATGTGCTCTGACCCCTTGTGCACTTTCACGCTGCTGCCCCTTGCCTGGAGCCCAATAATGACTTTGACACTGACATATCTCCCCAGAGGGCCCCCAGGCCTGGGGACAGCCAGAGACAAGCAATCCTTTACTTCCCCTGCAGACTTTGGCCAATGATCATTGCTGAAAGCCTGTGGCAGTGTGAAAAGAGCAGAAAATAATAAGGATGGCAGGTCCATGACACAGACACCTGCTAAGGAAGCTTAGCTTTATCCAGGCGGATCTTCCCATGCAACCGGGAGGGTGATCCCTGCGTTGCGATAACAGCTTTGCAACCTTCTTCCTCCTTTCTTCTTTGAGCTGCTGCTGCTTTTACAATAGTGCTTGCCTGATCGTTGGTGGTTATGGGACTCCACTCTGGCTTTATTTTTGCCATTGTCATTGCCCTTGCTATCGCCACTGCCCATTGCTGTGTTTGCAGTTCTGAGGGCATATATAAAAGATGCTCTTAGTGCTCTGCACACAGAAAAGATTTCTTTTTACACACACATCTATGTATAAGCTTAGAGATAAGTCTAACCTGCTGTGGATGAGGTCATCCTACTTAAGCTGAGACAACTAACTAAGGGACTAAATTTAGATGTCTACTTGCTGTTGGTGCATACTATGTAAAAAAAAAATACACACCTCTGGAAGAGCCTGAAGGTCTCCAGTGGGCTGAATTGTCTTTAATCTAGGCCACATCTCTTCATTGGCAGACAGAGACTGGGATACGATGCTCTCTGAATTATCTTTCAAAGTTTAAAGGCCCAACAAATTGGAAGGAAGGCCCTGACCAACTATCTTCTACAAATGTGGTTCAAGGTTCTTTATTCTTCCATAAATAACATTCAGGTAATTATTTAAAAGGGTCCATCACATTAAGGGCACTGGAGAGAAATGGAAGCAGGTGGGGTCACAGTGTCCACCAGTGCTTTGGTTTGTCATCTCGGGAAGGTGAAACGAGACACACCGTGCAAAGAGACAGTGATGGGTAAAGGCATCTCGCACGGCTGGAGCAGGGATGTGCAGTTCCCCCTCACGCCACCAAGTGTCAGTGATGCTCTTAGAAATGGTCTGGGCTGCAGGCATTGACAATGCTGCTCAGGTAAACGGGCCTTTAGTTCTTGCATTTCTGCTTTTTACAGTACATTTGGGAAGGAGCTGTGGTGTGAGATGCAGAGATTCAGAGAGTGATCTGCCTGACTGTTGCGCGCCTGCTGGTCCCAAAGCCACCTCTGGAAAAGCTGCAGTCTTCGTTGTGTTTCTGGTGATTCTCCAAATTACAGCAATGCAAATATTCAGCTTGTAGTGAGGGGAGGCAAATGCTAAGGGACATCTTAAACAGATTTGCCTTTGATGAGAAAATCGTGAAGGTTTAAAGGGCTCTTGTTATTTAAACAGTTGATAATTGAGGTAGTCAGCTTGCCAGCTCAGTATTACAAAAGCTGTCTTCTGACAAAAATCCCCTGCTAACTTTTAACAACTTTAGTGGTAGACTATTAAGGACGAAATAATCTTTTAACAAGCAAAAATATGGAGAGACAGGATTTGAAAGGCAACCTGCTAGCACACAAGGCAGAAAGACTAGAGGCAAGAAAGCAGCACTTTTGGCTCTGGAAAGTCATTGGATATACCCTCCCCTGCATCAACAAGGTATGACTGTAACGTGCAATAGCACGTTAATAGAGCATCACTGAGAGTGAAAGCAGGGAGCAAGCCTTAGCACATATGGCGAGTCAGAACAGTGAGCCCCCCGGACCCCAGGCAGTCCCTTTTTTACAGCTTGGGCTCTGCTGCCCTGTCTGTACTTCTCGAGGGGTGAAGGCAGCATGGGATACCATCATTTCGGGGGGGAGGGGGGTAACAACCCCGCAGTGCTACAGCACGATGGCAAAAGTGGAATGTAATACCGGCGTGGGGGTGTTTGTTCTCACGCACAATCTTTGACAGGGGTGCCTTGAACTCAAGGAGAAAATATCTAAATGCTGCAAAATGTCTGTGCATATCCATCCCACAAATTCATTGTTAACATACCCAACTCAGGACAGGGGTTTTCCTCTCACCCACAGCCAAAATCTAGTTATTTGCACACTGGTTGCAACAATTTGGCTGCCTTTCTTCAGCTCTGGTAAATATAAACTGCTAAGACATTGGGAAAGAGTGAACAACAACCAATGGCAGGGCAAAATTACACCTAGCAATGCTACCTGTTACTCTGGGAGGAGGACGCTGTAGCCAGAATGGGAGCAGAGACTGAAGCTGAGAGCTGCCCCAGGAGAAAGGCTGGGCATCAGCTTGGGATGCAGATGTGCAGCAATCACAACTGTACTGCAGAAGGTGTCTGGAATAAGAGAAACTTCTCTCTCTGTAATGCCAGAGAGTTATTTTTATGTATTATTTAGTTCACAAATCTGTCCAAGTTAGGGCTGATTCTCCACTGCCATGTGGCCAATAAAAAAAAATAAACACCACAGCAATGCAAAAAAGGTGCCTAATGTAACTATGCAAGCTTGGGAGACTTAAGGGTACACAGAGGAACATGCTGTGTGAGGGCAGGATGTGTCAACTGTTCCTCCTGCGACTTGTGCTGATTAACTCCAAATAAATCCAGGCCAAAACATTCAGTATAGCATGTAGTGTAAACTCCTCAAACTGGAGACTTTTACACCTACAAGAGCAGGATAATAACCTTGTTTCTTTCCCTTTATTTTATGCAGTCGTGATTTACACAAGCTGAAGGTTTGGCTGTTAGCTTTGAAATCAGGTGGGTGCAGGGTAATGCTAATAAGCTGGAGATTTTTATGAGATTTAGCCTAAGTGGTGTTAAGGTTTTTTTTTGTTGTTTTTTTTTTTTTTTTTTTTTTTTTTTATTGCGTGTTTGGCTAGGTTAAAATCATGAGGTTTCAAAAGCAGCTGAGATATTTTCTACCTCGGTCTCAATGACAAGTGCTGAGGATTCAAATTATGTGTGCTTTCCAACAGTCCTACCACATTCTTTATTGAAAAAATCCAAGTTCTTAAATTTGTACTTAAGGAGGAATTATGCAGGCAAAGTATTGCTTTAAAAAAACAAACAAACCCATAAATACCAATCATTAATGTTATTTCAAGCTGTTTTCTTTGCTAGCTACTTTCACTAGGTGAGAGGAAGAAAATATCATTGCCTTTCCATCCCCGTATAGATCCAAAAAGAGAATACTTGAAATTGATGTAAATTCATATTCTTAGTCTCCCTCAGCTACAAACACAAGGCAAACAGATGTTACCGTGAATAAGAGAGGAGGTAGCACCAGGGAGCAAAAGAATCAGAGGTCTGTGGAGAAAGTTGTAACAAGATTCACTGTCTGGGGGACCAGATATGCAAACTTGAATTAGGAAGAAGTCCCCTATCTCTAACAGTTCAAATGACTGCTCATGGGAACAATCCAATGAAGAAAAGCTCCTCATTTCCTTAAAATTTCAGCTGGACACATGCTGGGAGACGTGTTTCAGCTAAAGCCATGCTAATCTTGAGTCAAGCAGGCTCTTGGTCTCAGTACAGAGAATTTGATGCCCTTCATGCGGACAACATGAACTCCGTGAACCCCTTTTGCTGCTAAATCAGTGAAGCTACATTGGAATACCTAAAAAATAAGATGAAAGTAAAATTCATCAAACTCTAAGCCCTACATATTTCAGATTAGGCTAAATTTTTTAGGATCAGCTTGATTTCTAGTGGAAACAGTCTGACTGCACTGACTTTGTGTTTCAGTTGTTTACCTAAGCTAAAGTCCCAGCTATTTTATCAGGCCCAAGTCCCAGAACACTTGAAAGTCTGGAGAATCTGATGTGATTTTCAGCCGCACTCCTGATGCCAGCTGCATTAATAATTTCTCAAAACCAAGCTTACCCCTCTTTTAAAAAAAAGCGGACACTTCTACTTGGTTCAAACATCAGTAAAAGTTTGTCTTTGGTCCCTGCACTTGCACTGCCTCACACTCTCAAACTTGGGGAAAAACTTTAATCTCGCTTGCGTGCTCTTCGTGTGTGCCCAGGGACCGGCCAAGAACCAAGTATTTTTGTGTGCGTCTCTCCTTTCAGCATTGTTGCCACTTGATGGCACCAAAGCCCACGGAAAGGTCTTGGGCTGTAAGGTGGGGCTGGGGAGAAGGAGCATCACTTCGGGGTGCTGGGATCCTGCCCCCATGGCCAGGCACCTCTAGCGTCCTTCCAGCACCCGAGGACACCGGGAAGCCATCTGAATATCTCAGCATCAGGTTCATGGCAGAGCAATCCAAGTGGCTTCTGTCAGCTCTTCTCCAGGACTCGGCTTGTGCTGAATCAGTGTTGAATTAATTCACAAAGCAACTCTCTGAAGTAGGCAATGGGATTTCTGACTTGTCAAAAAGCTTTCAAGTTTCCTCATAGTTCTCTGTGTGAAGGACTAGGTTTGCACTTCTCAGGTATCACTTGTACCTATGCAGAAGTGAAACACAGGTGCAGTTTAGTCCTGAAACATGATTACAAATTAGACTTACAGTATCTATCACTCTCACATCTCAACTGTGGGTGTGGACCAGGTAACTGGGGATGCTATCAGCTGGTTTGTGCCCAAGTTGTGTTTTTTGGGGGAGGAAGAAAAGAAGCAACTGTGCTTCTGAGCATCATGTGATACAGATCTAGCTATCTAGGGTCTAAAGCCCAGACAACAGTGTAGTTATTTGGGGGAGCACAGGTACAAAGATGATTTGCAAGTGAGAAAAGCAGCTCCGTTTTCTTCCTTGAAAGGGCCTGGGTCATTGTGTTACCCCAGTGACAGCACCGGACTTCTGAAAAGCCAGATTAATCAGCATTTCTGTCCCTTGACATTGTGCTTCAGCTCTTTATGCCAGCAAGCACCATTCTCCTGGAGTTGTGGTGTCCTGTGGTGACAAGGTGACACACCTACAGCTCTTCCCGTAAACAAGAGGGAACGGACTACAAAGTCTGAAGTGCAGCGGTGTTTCCTTCTTGCCCTCTCCCTGGGCAGTACAGACACCCAGTGTCCCATACACAGGTCTTGTGATAGAATCCACACGTCATAGCCTTGGACAAATAAATTTTAAAGAATAACTAACCTAAGGAATTTGTTCCTCCTCTACAGCTTGCGTGACTGGGGTAGGCTCCTGGTTATCCCATTGCACATTCCCTTCCCTTCCCTTCCCTTCCCTTCCCTTCCCTTCCCTTCCCTTCCCTTCCCTTCCCTTCCCTTCCCTTCCCTTCCCTTCCCTTCCCTTCCCTTCCCTTCCCTTCCCTTCCCTTCCCTTCCCTTCCCTTCCCTTCCCTTCCCTTCCCTTCCCTTCCCTTCCCTTCCCTTCCCTTCCCTTCCCTTCCCTTCCCTTCCCTTCCCTTTTCTGCATCATATTGAGTGGGTGAAATTCATTGCACATACCAGTTCTTATTATCCCAGCTCTAAAAAGCAGATTTCTTGGGACTGCCAGACCAAACAAGTTGGCACCAGTGCTAAAGTAGATCCAGCACCAAGAAAAAAGGCGGACAGGTAAAGGTTAATGCTATTTCCAGGAGCTCTACCTCTGCTGTTATATCTTTATCACCCCAACAGGATGTTGTGTATTTTTGTTTCCTATAACAAAGGCGCATGCATTTAATAATGCTCCTTGTACACAGTTCTGTGTACAAAGCGCAGTCTCTGCTTCCTTACAAAGGCATTGTCAAGTATTGCAGAAACCCCCCACAAGTGCTATTCATGTGCCCATGCTGGTGCGCACCTGGACATGGCTATTCATTCATGAACATGCGTACATGATTATACACACGCACGCATACACGTGCCCGTACAGACATGTACATCCCCGTATATATATAATGCACACGTACATGAATATAGAGATATGTGTATATAAACCAACACTGGCTTTGTCTCTGGTGGCAGAAGTGCCCTGCACATCCAGCCAGGCTGCTTGCCGAGGAGGTGTGAAGTTTTTTCACATTTCCTGGGAAGGGAACATGAGCAGCAGCTGCCGCTGCCGTACCTCAGCTCTGTCACGCTCGTGAGTGCCACAGGTTTGGGTCTCAGCGACTGCATCTCTCACTGCTGCTGCTGCTGCTGCTGTCATTCGTGTTATTTGAAGACTTTACCAGAATCCCTGAGGAAGGATGAGGGAGTGCTATTTCTAAAGTCCAAAGTTTAAATAAACTATCAACTTGTCTCAGTTTTCACTTAGGGGAGAGAATTAACAAAAATAATGTACAAATAATTTTAAAAACAGTATCTAGTTAAGCGTACAGAACTAAATCTGATTTCAGTTGTACCACAGTGACTTCAGGGTAAAAGCGCTTCAGATTTAGAGGTCTGAGATCAACACTCAGCTCACAGCGTCACCTTTAGAAAAGGGGTCTCAGAGGAACAGCCATGCAAAGAGGGCATGGAAGGACCTACAATGTGTAAAGTGTGGTTTTGTCTTGTCTTTGCCAGTCCCCATCTCCTACTGCTCCCAAGGAAAGTTTTCTCTGGCATTTATTCTCAGGAAAGCAGGACATGCTGACTCTAATTCGGGGGGTAGCAAGTTCACCACCCCATTGACACTGCTTCAGTGATGAAAGCTGGCTGCCCTCCAGCCACCAGATTTCACAGGATCAGGGTTTTATACTCTACCACTTGCAAGTGCATCTAGCACAGACATCGGCCAGCTAAGCTGCTGCTCCCAGAGCTTAGCTCAGGCTTTTACGAAACTGGTAGTGCTCAAGATATGGGACTTGGTGGCCTCAGCTTAAACCTTCAAATCCCAGGACTTGTCCTTCCCTGTGGTCAGAGTCTCCCGGGTGGGCAATGGGGAGGGGGCTCTGATTGAAACTGCAGCCCTTGAAATCACCCGGCTTATCAATTCCAGTCTCCTGTAAAATCAAAAGATCAAAAGATCCTTCAAACCAGAGTGCAAAAGCTTTTGGTCAGTAACTAATAATAGCAAACCAATCCTCTTTAGACCTCCCTGCGCATGAGAGTATTTTAACAGGGAATCCGTGCCGCAGCTAGATGTCCCAGAAGTGATAACTGTGCCTGTGATTCTGTGGACCCAGGCTCTAAGCACAGAAGGAGACCCTCCCTGCCTCTTTTTAAGGTCCCAGCATAGACTACTCAGCTCCTGCTTGCTGTGGCACAAAGGCATGAAAAATCAGGGTTTCCGAAACTACTCAAGAGCCCCAATCCTTGGGATATTTCTCTTGCATTCCTGCAGCCTTTGCTCCCTGCCTTGAGGAATAAGTTGTATAGGTTAGTAATTGCTCCACAAAGCTTTTGTCCCTTGAGCATCCCTTGGTGCCAGTGTTGTGAGCCATTCTTTGGAAAGGCCCCTGCTGGGCTTTGCGCTGTGCAGCCCGCAAAAGTTGTTCGTGTCTAATGGTCTCTGTACTCCTCCAGAATGAATCATGTGCTTCCAAGTAAGCACAACTGGTAACTCTTCGCAGGGTGAAAGCCCAGACTCACTTCCTACCTGTAGGAACCTGTAGGTCACCAGGTACTCAATGCAGTCTTGTTCTTTCTGAGAAGTGAACACATGATTGACATAGAGGTTCTGCCAGGGTCAGGACCCTAGAAAGTAAAACATCCACTATTTGAACCCAGGCAAACAAGGACTCTCCCATCCACACCAAGGAGTGCAACCTTGACAGCCACTCCTTGAACGTTTGTAATGCCTGTATTAGGAGGCAAACATAACATGGTGATGGGTGGCCTGATATTTGGGGCTTGAGGGACATTGGGGTATTCATGTCGGTCACTAGAAACAGGGGTCCACTATCCGATACCAAGGTTATTTCCTTGGCTTCCCAGAAGAGTTGTGGTGCCAATTCTGGTGGTTTCAGAGGCATCTGAGCACTGGATGTGCCCTGCTGGAGACCTGGCATTGCCATCCTGAATAAGATCTAGGAGTGCTTCAATCCAAGAGCAACAGAAGCCCTACAGGACTTGCTAGACAAGAACGGTTTTTTGATTCAGTTTGGATTTTTAGCTGAGTATAAGTGAGCAATGTTATGCCTTGTAATAATATAATGACATCAGCCAGGGAAAGCTATGAGAGAAATAGGCTGCTTCTCTTTCAGTCATCAGTAGATATTTGTAACCATTGTAGAGATGATAGTCTTAGTGCTGAAAAAGCACTTTGCCTGTAAGGCAAGTGTGATCAGTGGTAACCTTCTCTGAGAGTGCCTCAAGGCACCCTCTGCACAGCAGTTCTAATTTTTTATACTGTCATTTGTGATTAAAAATACCTAAGCAATCATCTTAAACAAGCTAGCCAGGTTCAGTCTTTACCTGAGAGCTGTCAGAGGTTGATCTATAAGATCCTCTTGTGGGAACAATACTAGTGAAATGTAATACAGAACTAACACAAATTAAACATCTTGGACACAGATGGAAACTGTGAAATCTTTAAATCTCAAAGAAGTCCTTCAACTTGAATTTTTTTTCAAATCGATTATATGATTATTGGATAAATAAACTATGTGATTGTTCAGCACATAAACACCCTTTGTTAAATGTGTCCGTCAATAGACAATTCATATAAATGATACTAACTATCATCAAAGGAGTAATAACGCCTTTATTGATGAATAAATCTCTAAAAGACAGATCAAATGGAGGTTAACTAGCCATGCATGACATTAGCAGGAATTAGTCTGAAAAGAGCCTTGCAGGCATGCTAGCTACTGTATATGGGGTGGGAAACGATGTGGGCCACACTCATGGAAGGACCTGCAAGGTCAAAACCCTAACGCCTGCAAAAGCCACTCTGGTTACTTTATGTTATATAGTTTGACAGCATTAGCTTTATTTATTTCTCCGTTGTTTTCCATGGAGGTTCAAAGAGGTTTTTTTACATGGAGCCTCTTTTAGCATTTCTGAAGAATGTTAAGTTGTTGATGCCGAGGCACTGAGGCTGTACACACATGCACACGTGCAGGTGGACTGACCACTCCACCCAACAAGCGTCCCTGTGAAGGTTGCCTGGTCTTACCCAGCCTGGCAGAGCAGTGGGGTGGTGGATGGAGGTAACCTGCTCACAGTCACGGAATCACAGAATTTTCAGAGTTGGAAGGGACCTCTAGAGATCATCTAGTCCAACTCCCCTGCTAAAGCAGGATGGCCTAGAGCACATTACTCAGGACCGCATCCAGGTGGGTCTTGAAAATCTCCAGAGAAGGGGACTCCACAACCTCCCTGGGCAGCCTGTGCCAGTGCTCTGTCACCCTCACCGTAAAGAAGTTTTTCCGTGTATTTGAATGGAACTTCTTATGTTCTAACTTGTGCCCATTGCTCCTCGTCCTGTCACTGGGAACCATTGAAAAGAGCCTGGCTCCATCCTCCTTCAACCCACCCTTTAGATACTTGTACGCCATAATAAGGTCTCCCCTCAGCCTTCTCTTCTCCAAGCTAAAGAGTCCCAGCTCTCTCAGCCTTTCCTCATCGGTCACACCTGATGTCTTTGAATGTGGCTGAAAAGTTCGCTTTACTTTTCTCCACACCCTCAACAAAATTCAGTGAGCTCCCAAAGTCCACATAAGGTGTCAGATAGGAATGTGAATTACCTCTCTCAAAATGTGGGTATCTGTTTAGAAAGGATTGAGCTCCACGGAGAAGGGCATAGAAAGATTTCTCAACAGTAACAGCTGATATGAAGTAAAAAAAAAAAAAAAAAGATTTTCACAAGAAAGCTAGTGGTGGGGCTATAACTGGGTGGAAAAGATAATAATCATGAGGCACAAAGTGATGTTCTGCTGTTGTATCTGCATCCATGACTTTCTTGGTCTGTATCCCAGGGCATTTTCCAGCTGCAGTACGATTTTGTTTAGCAGCTGTGGCAAAGTAGTGGGAGGTGACACCCCAACAAAGCCTTCCCAGCACCTGCACCCATCACTGGACAGCGAAAAAGAAAAAGTATTTCCAGC
The DNA here is from genome assembly GCF_965231255.1 of Vanellus vanellus. Lineage (NCBI taxonomy): Eukaryota > Metazoa > Chordata > Aves > Charadriiformes > Charadriidae > Vanellus > Vanellus vanellus. The sequence continues at coordinate 51,531,718 of NC_138909.1, read as the reverse complement.
AGGTCGAGGGAGGTTATCCTTCCACTTTATTCAGCACTGGTGAAGCCATACCTGGAGTTCTGTGTCCAGTTCTGGGCTCCTCAGTACAAGAGGGACACGGACATACTGGAGAGAGTCCAAAGAAGGTCGATGAAGGTGATTAAGTGACTGTAGCATCTCTCCCCACAGCAGAGTGTCCGGCATCCCAGTGCTCTGCTGGACAGTGTTCAGTCGTGGTTCTCTGTTTCCAGTAAGCACCGCTAACTCCTCTAAGAGTCGTTTGTGTGAGGCCAGCGGCTAGCTTTTACCTTTTCCATAGAGATATATTACAACCAATAATAAGCAATGAGCTCTTTTTCCCACATAAGATGAAATCAATGCACATTAGAATAGTTAGGTTGGAATTACATAGCATATTAATGACCCGCTTGGTAACTGCCAGTGATGAAAACTAGCTGGGTAAACTATTTCTCGATTCACAGAATGTTCCCAAATAGGACACCAGGTTGCCTTTTGGGAGGGAATCAGCTATACTATCTGAGGTCTCTGGGATTCTGTGGCTGAGCTGGTCCTCCAGGGCACTCCAGGGTTCCCAGGCTTCTAGTCAATGGAGAGGAAAGTCCATTTTAGGTTGTGCAAATGCCGGCTGTCATCGTACCTCTTTCTCCACTGACTACGAAGGAACTATAGAGCGACTAGTTCAGATCTAGCTGCCCAGCCTGTAAATGAGGTCAGCTGAGCCTCACCCCAGTTGCCAAGGAAGGTTGTCACGGTTTTGCCTTTGGTGCTCTCCAGTATCTTGCAGGGACTTTTTGGTTAGACTTCTGCTGACTGGAGCTTGCATTCATTGCTCTTGACTTACGCATGGTACCAGGTATGTTTTAACTGAAGCCACTGGTTTGACAGCAAGCAATACAATATGGGCACGGCAGCACCCTGACCGCTTTTCCAGCAGATACCGCAGAGCAACAGATAATCAGAGAAATGATGACACAGGACATAACACTGAAGACAGGCAAGGTGGAGCAAGCCGTATTGGGAAGAAAGGTAAGTAATGACTGACTCAGGGAAAAAAGAAGAAAGGTCAGCTCTTCCTCTTCTGACAGTGATAACTTATACAAAAAAAAAAAAGCTAATTTGGAAAAATTTTACTAGAGAATTGTTATCTGCTTCAGTGGTCTTTGAGCATATAATGCCAGAGTATGCTACACACTGGCTTTGCCTGCTCTGTTCCAGAATCTGCAAAGTGACCCACAAATGGCCAGTCGTCAACAGTACCAAGGTACAATATGAAAAGCTTGTACATTGTAATTGTTGGCTTGTCTCTGCAGTTTTAGTGTGAATACAGGCGGGCAGTTTCAAAGAAGTGTCACAAAATGACATTCCCAAATCACAGTGAAATTCAAGTACTCAGTTCCTTTAGAAAACCTTCCCTGAAGGGCCTGAATGGTCAGGAGAGGTGGCAGTTTAGTAGCCCTGGAGACTCGTATCCTGAAATTTTCTACAAACTAAGCACAGCAGGCAAAATTATCCATACCTTTCCTTAGTCTTATCAGCTCGGGAGCAGGATCCTGCAGTTGCGTGTGTAGGTCATGTGGGTAAAGACCACAGGTTTTAAGCAGCAACACCTGCAGTGGGGTCAGACCTACAGAAGTCTCTGTTGATCATCTCTGGATCCACCCCGAACATCTGTGGGTGGTTTCTTTGCAGGATTTTGCAGCTCTGTTTTGTCTGTGCAACCCTGCGTGTCCTCATCGCACTGCTTTAACATTGGTCAGGCAATTCTCGCTGCAGTGCCAGAGAATTTCTTAATTAACAATACCTCCATCTGTTTTTCTTGCCTATAATTATGTCATTAATGAAAAAAAGCCTTCCAGTGCCCTGACATTTCTTTGCATCACTCAATGAGAAGGGCCAACCATGAAAACAAAGTAAACTTACTAGCTGGCCTTTTTCTAAAACAACATTTGCCAAAGCCAGTGGTCCTGGGGCGATCTTTCCAGCAATGGTACTACCGTCACCCTGCTGAAAACAAACACTGAGCAGGTGGAGTTAATGACCCAGCCTTTTCTCCTATCGTGGCTTCTCCATGTCAAAGCTCACACAGGGCAGTGTTTTTCCTAATTTACAGCAAAAAACCTGAAGCACTGAGGGCTGGACCCATGCCACCTACCTTTAAATAGAAACCACGTGGACATCTCCACCACAGCTCATATGTAAAACTGGGCTCCCCTTGCAGTCTGCAAGGTATTTCCAGGGTACAGCTCATCTGAACTGTGTTAGGTATTTGTTCTTGCAGGTTTCAACAATATATTGTAGGTATTGTTATCATTTGTAATAATCTAATTAATATTAGGGCTAATAGTAGTCGATGTCGCTGGCCTCGAGAAGAGAAGAGAAGTCTCTGAAAAGCGTCTATCCGTGTAATATCTCACCTGAACAACTACATCAGGGTTTAGTCTGGAAAAGAGATTCCTCACACTTCAGGTTCTCACTCAGAGAGAAATCCAAAGCTGCATTTCGGGGATCTGAATATCAAACTGCATTTCTCTAGAAACTATTCAACAGTAGTTACATATTGGGATTTTGGACTCAGTTCAGATACCAGCTTTTATGATGGTACTTACCCTAAAGCAAGTGATAATGATTTTATGTAAATTATGCTCATGCCAGCTGGTAAACAATACAATACTAAAGCACGTGATACCATGCTTTTGCTGATCCTGACTGATCCCTCTTTGAGGCTCTATTAACATAGACAACATTTTGTTTTCCCATAGGAGCTGTTTGGAGGACAATTAGTTAAATCCACTACTCTAATCATGTGGATTTGTTTTGGAGCAAGGCAGTCTCATAATACAAAATGCCTATTTCAGTTTGAACAAGCAGATTTATTAAAGCTTTTACATGCACACTGTGTAGCTACCATACGCAAAATTAAAATCCATCTGGAGTCAAGAGAAAATACAAGCAAACTAAATACTACAAGAGCAATAATATTACTAGCGTTCACATCAAGCTTGCAGTCAGTGTAATATTTTATTGTTATTCATAAGAAAATAAAACAGTAGTAATACTTTCTGCTCGTGGCCAGGTCCTGATACACTTCCATAGCAAAGACCTTTTTTTTTTTTTTAATAACTTCTTTTGCATCTGCTTTGCTTTCTGTGCTGGGTAATGTTAACATTGTGTAAGGCTCTGCAAAACCAGGGCTGAAGATTTTATGGAGCCTGAGGAGAGGCTCCCAGCATAGTGCATAGAGGCACGGGCTAGAACCAGCCCCGCTGTGGCTGATCTTAGAGCTATGAGGCTGGGTCCCTGCTGGGCTGAGACCCTCAGCATCTCCAGTAGTGCTGAAGGCCCTTTCTTGACTCGCCCCAACCGTGGTGCCATTTTGCTCTTCACAAGTGTTCGTCACAGAATCTGTTACCATAAGCCAGATGAATAATAAAACCGTCCATGTAATTATACTCCAGGATGACTTCATTCAGCCTGATTAATTACACAGGCGTAGTATCTAATCCCCAAATTTAGAATGGTGGCTGTGTTCTAATTATATCCTCGGATAGCTTAATTCTCTCTTTATAGCCCAACTAAAAATAGTTCATACACATTTTTGCATTACCTCACGCCAAAGGGGAAATCCGGCACCTATCACTGGATCCCATCAACAACCCTAATTTCTCCAGCCTTAAGGCTCCTGGGACCTGCTGGGGAACTCAGTCCCCCAAGCCAGACACAACTTGGCAATGCAGGGGCCAATTTGTCCAGTCCTCATAGTGCACACAAGAAAGCTAGTGCTGGGAAGATGTCTGGACATCCATGAACAGTGGATGCATTGGATATTGCCATTTCCCTTCTGAAGACAGTGAAATGATGTGATCAGTCTAAGTAGTTTGTTCAAAACCATAGCAAGAATCAGTGTTGAGATTAGAAGTGAAAACTTAGTGGTGTCTGGTTATTATCTTTATCTCCTAAATGAGAAAACTGAGGCAGAGCTGGAACGAAGGCACCAGCAGCCATATTTTTGCACATTTTTTTTTGCCCTACTCTTCATTAATGTTGTTCAACATGGGTTTCATCCCTACATAAATGTGGTTCTCCAAATCCACCAGTATGACAGAGCGACATAGAGGGATAGACATAGTTACAACCATATAAAGGCCCCTGATATACTTCTAGATAAAGATCTTCTATAGCTGCTACAAAACCCCATGCGGATATAACCACAGCTGTATGGAGGGGTTGTACAGATTGAATGTTTGGGTGGAAGAACCATGCCCAGAGGGCTTCAGCTGCTGTCAGGGTGGTGAGTGGTCAAAGGCATGCTGAATGGCTTTGGTGGGAGATTAGACCTGAAAGCAAAGCTGGGGCATTTGCAAATAGCAAACGCCATTTATTGAGATTACATTTTAGCTGTATGGCCATTATATTAACACAGTCCAGCAAGAAAGAAGTCTATTCAACCAGGCACATCTTTAAACTGCAGAATCATCAGGTCTGGGCTGTGCTGAGTTGCTCTGCTGAAAAAGCCATGCCACCGTGGGCTTTGCTTGCCCTTCCAGTGTCAGAGTGGTTTTCACCTACTGTTTTCTCTTGGGACCTGGATGAAATATCCTCCGAGATAGCTTTGAAAGGTGAGCGGTAACTACAGTATAGAATGAAAAATGTGCCTCAGTGCTTCTGAAAAAGAGCAAGGTTTACATTGTGACAGTGGGGAGATTTTGAGGGACATGGTCTGTTTGGGCTTTTTAAGCCTGGGTACATTTTCTTTGCAGCGTATTCAGTAGCAGTGCAGCCCTCATCCACTGTGTATCCATTATGCTAAGCATTTTCTAGAAGTCAGGTATGAAATCTGGTTGGAAACTTGCCCCTGAAGTCTACTGTGGACCAAGTTACATTTAGTTGAGAATGCATTTATTTGAGTCCCTTACTATCATTTTAATACTGATTTGGGAAAGGGATATGTGTAGAACCAAAAGAAGGAATAGAAAGTCAGTCCAGTGTCTTTATTTCCTTTAAAATGTGTCATGTACTACTCCACTTGATGTCATTAAATATATAATCACCATATTGTGTTTAGTGGCTAATTGTTTTATTTTGTTTCCTTTCTGTCTCATTAGGCAAATTTACTGTTCCGATCCCTTTTGTAATAATAAAGATAACTATAACAATAACAACATCCAAACCATCCCCAGTGCTGCCTGTCAGACTCTTTGCACAGTAAAGCTGCTGCATCTGCAGTTCATTTTACGTCTCACATTTATTTCCTGCTGCATTATACTTGGGGTTGCTGTCTATATTCTGCTCTGATGCAAATGACAACGTGTGATTTAGAATTAGGAAACAAATTAAAACCAAAACAAAATAGTTCCTGAAGACAAGACAGAGTGTTTGGATGAAAATGCTTTGGAGTAACAGTTTTGGATTTCCCAGGATCTCCAAAAATACTTGGGATCTTGAGATCTTAGGTCCCAATGCAGGTAGTAGGGAGTTTAGATTGTGCTTTAGACAGCTAAAATCACATTGATTTACCGAGTCTTGCTGTATTTCTTTGCACTGAGCTCAAAACCAATGTTGAGTTTGGGGTACAATACACAGAAATCTGATACAAGATCTTGATTTGATTTCAAGCCTTAGCCTGTTCCCACACCAAATTGGTATAATCTTTGCTTATGCAATGAACAAAATGTATTTTAAAATAGCTTGGAGTTTTTTTCTTGTAAAATTTTGCTGATATTTAATTATGCATACAGGTATAAATACAGACATAGTTATAGGAAGTATCTTCATTTAACGTACTTATTTTCAAAATAGACAATAAAAATATAGTTTGAGTTTGATTTGAAATTTGTCTTTCAAATATTCATTTGAAAGACATTACATCAGTTTCACAAAACATCAGATCCTTTTCCTTCCACATTAATAATAAAAATTCTTACAAATGCGTCCAGGCATTAAACATTTTCTTGAAACACAGGTTTACTTGTGAGGAGCCCCATTGCAGTTGCAATTGAAATCCTTGCTCCCCTAAATCAACAGGAGTCCTCCACTGACTCCAGACAGTCAGCCTTTTAGGGACAACTAACAAACATGTTCTGAGCTAGAAATTACAAGCTACAAGCATAAAAATCCAATTCATGAATGAAAGGATTCCTATATGTGACTGCAAAGTGAGGGTCAAATCCTCAGCTGGTGCATACTGACCCATTTCTACCTCTCCTGTAGATTTCCTTCCCAAGGCTGATATTACATCATTACATTCAGCACCCCATCCCCAAACCCAGTGAACCATGATTCAAAGTATCAAAGTGTTCAAATTACAGCATCCTACTGTTTTTCCCCGTCTTTTCAGACTCGAGATTTTACACGCGGCATCCGCTGACATAGGAAACATTGTCTTTTTTGGGCAACCTCGTTCTCCTAGCCTGCCAACTGCTTTGAGCTAAACAATCAATGCTGTCCTTCTCAACTTTTTCCTTTCCAATTAATTAATTTAAATTGACCATTAAGTCAGCAGAGTTTTTGATTGATATTTTCATTAACAACCCTCTCATGCAGACCTGTCCAACACCTAAGAAATGTATGATAATGTCCAATCTGCATGAAGGGGTCTGAACATCTCCCTTCACCTCTCAGTGCTAGTGAGTTATTACTCGAATTGTGCTTGCTGTTTCATTGAGTGTAATTTGAATACAGATTAGCTGCCCCAGTGTTCCAGAGCTTTGGCATTATCATTACTGGGGACAGTAATTTGACTGATGAACACACGGGTTATCACAAGGTCATCACCTTCACAGTATTGGAATGGTCCATCGTCCCAATTTTGGAGGGAAGGAGGCTAAACCTTTCAATAGCAAAATTAAGTCCTGTAAATTAACTTGTCCGATAACTTATTGAATAAATCCTTTACTAATTAAAGAACCAATAGGCCCCTTTGTTCTCAGATCTTCAAAGGCTTTATTAAAATCAATGAAGTAATATCAATTTAACAGTATTTTTTTTGTAACAAGAATTAAGATCCTTCATCCAATTAGACACAAATGTTCTGTATATGTAAAATTATTTGAAATGTTAAAAGGTAAAAGGAAATACACTAGGTTTATCCTGTGAAAGCAATTATCTGTCAGCCACGCCTTCTCAAAGGACCTGTTCTTTCTTCATTAACGCTCAGAAAGTGAAAACGTAACTGAAATTATTCTTTAAACTTATAAAAAAACACACATGTGTTTTATTTGACAGTGTCACACTGAGACACTACGACACTCGCACTGTTCTGGCATTTTTTCCAGTGTAAAAGAACATCGAAAAACACAAGTAAAAAGAGAATGCATAGTCTGAATTAAAACACACAAGCTGATGTACAAGCAACTATTTGACAAACATCAGTGGGACAAGTATGTTGATTTGATAAGCTTTCTCCTAAGAAACCTGCTGCTGAAGTAGCTCTTCGGTTACAAATGAAATGAGTGTGGTGACCTCAAGCCAATCTCAACTGATCTCCATCTAAACCGTCTGCTGGTACACTTTGCCAAGGCATTAGGTATGTAATAAGTTATAGTTTAGGGAAAAAGGTATAGCTACATGAAGAAGACGTCTTTATGCCCAATTATATCAAGTCTGGCTCCAGAAAAAAGCATCATTTTTATTTTTCCAAACCTAAAAATTCTTATTAAAATGTTTTTTTAAAGGGTGCAGTTGTATTTAAGGTTTTTGGACAAATTCAGGGAAAAAAGTTTTATAAATTATTAACAAAAATTTGAAAACTAATTTTCATGCTACACATATCAAACCATCACCAAGCACCTGACTCTTCCATGCAGCTGAGCTCAGCTGAGATGATCCATACAGTACACAAGGATGTCAGACAGGTCTAAGATAACAGTGTCTGCTAGGAAAGGAGCTGCTGACTGGCAACATTTATGTTTGAGGTATCTGGCTCTGGTATCCTGTCTGAGAGCGGCTAGGCTCCTCATAACCCAAGGTGGACATCTGCAAATGTCCTGGCTGAGTTGGCTTTCTCTTGCAAAAGGGAAAGATTGAAGAGAAAGTGAACCTGAAAGCTGCCCTTCCTGAAAACTGAACCGTGGACTGTAGTGACATGTCTGTATTGCTCCAAGGCATTTAAGTCTTTTCCATCATCCCAGAGAAACATTTTCAGTATCGTGTCTAGAGAAGGCCACTCCAAATCCTTCTCTCCCAACCTATGGCACTGGCCAGAAGAAGACAGGTTGCACTGATCAACCCAGATGAACCTGTTGTCTTGCAGATCGGGAACTCTGTGGAAGTAGGGGATGAGCACGGCCCTGGATCCAAATTTACCTCTGCTAGTGACAATGATGCTCTCAACACAGTCCTTCTGGAGAAGTGTATCATTAATCAGTCCTCAGGAATTAAAAGACAATGGTGAGAGGAACTGGAGAGAGAAGAAATGCCTCTGCCTCTGCCCAGGCCCTTGAAAAGTAGCCTGGTGTTACCAGCAGAGGGATTTGAAAGTGAATTCACACAGAATCACAGAATGGTCAGGATTGGAAGGGACCTTTGGAGATCATCTAATCCAATCCCCCTGCCCGAGCAGGGTCACCTACAGCAGGTTGCACAGGATGGCATCCAGGTGGGTTTTGAATGTCTCTAGAGTGGGAGACTCCACAACCTCTCTGGACAGCCTGTGCCAGTGCTCTGCCACCCTCAAAGTAAAGTCCCTCCTCATGTTTAGATGGAACTTCCTATGTTCAAGTTGGTGCCTGTTACTGCTTGTCCTGTCACTGGGCACCACTGAAAAAAGACTGTTCTCATCTTCCTGTTAAAAAGACTTTGCTGAAACCGCTTTGAAAATGCTGTCACTAAAACCAGAACAACTTGTTGAGGTGGGTGCAAAAAACCTTCACTACAGCAGGATTCACTGATGGTTTTGTCACATCTCACTTTTAAAGCTATTCTAAGTGTATCCCAATTAATCTTCCACACCACTTCATCCTGCATTCTCACTACATGTTATTTTTGACCTTCACAGCATTTTGCCAGCATTAACTAATTATCATAATATCTCTCTGAGGGAAGCAAGTAAACACCATTATCCCTCTTTTAAACTGAGCCAAAGAGGTCTTGCTTTGCCTGAGGCCATCATGTTTTCTTCCTTTTCTTGGTCTCTCAGCACCAAGGCAGAGCAATTAGATCCTGACCTTTTCTGGCTCCTAGTCTTGGGCTTGGATCCCTAAATCACACCTTTACTGACATTAGTGACCTACTGTGGTTTATGTCTAGAAGATAAAGAGCTAAAACTCAGTAACATCTTCCATGCCAATCCTAGTCTATCTTTTTTTTTTTTTTTTCAAGAAAATGAACAGCAATTCCTATTTGCTGCCACAGAAGAAGACAGGGAGAAAGATCTAAAAAATATTTGCTCTGTGAATGAATTCAGTCTATGTAAATCAATTAGCCATCAAAACAATTTGACACTTGGAAAATTGAATCTTCAATTAGATGTTATCTTCCCAATATCCTTTATATCCTCCCTGGATAGAGATAACACCTTTGTTATCTTGCTGAGAATCCACCTCCCCTACTTTAGCAGAAATGATCAACTGATAGTTATAAAACCCTTGATGTTTGTCCTTGGATGAGAGAGTCCCACAGAGACATGAAAACATTAGAAGCCACAGGATGAAACATTAGTTACTACGGCCTCAACACTGAGATTTTACAACCTGGTTAAAGTGAGCGATTCCAGCCCTTCTGCAACACCTGTGATTTAAAGATATCTTTACTTTGGAAGCTGCTTCTGAACCCTGTTACTGGCAAGAATGGGACAAAAATAAGGAAGGTTTTCTTTTTCAAACAACAGTCGTAGTACCTTGTACCCACCCCTTCTCCACACTTGGCTAAGGAAAGTGCCATGCTTGTAGGAAAAGAGTCAAAGCCAAACTGAGGAGAAGTGGCTGCAGCATACCTTGAAGTTTGACCTTGGCTTGTCACCAGGGACATGGTGTCTGGGTGAGTCCACAGGGCAAATCCAGTGTGTGCTCAGCTGTGGACAGAGGAAGGTGAGGACAAACACTGGAGGAGGGTTAGACTGGAGGCCCCACCTCTGTCTGTGCATCAGAGCCCAGAACTGCCTTGTAGGTGTGTTTGAGGCAACACCAATGAGGAAATACACTGTCCTGAAGTAATGGATGGTGAAAACATGCATTTCTCATTTGGATTCCAGATTTTATTGAATTTTCTATACTCATTATGGTCCCTCCTCTGGGGCTAGCATTTTTTTCGTATTTTGTACTGTGAGCAGTTCTAAATGTCACATTATCTAGAATAGGAAAAGAGCAATGTCAAATTAACCTCCAGACCTGCCTATCTGCTAATCCACAATGCAGCCGCTACTCCGCACTGGTGGCCCATTGAAGCTTCCCATGTTATTTCTTTGCAATTTTTGTCTATTCAAAAGTTGCTGAGTACATAGAGCCCACATTGGCACCATCCCTGGATATAAAATCAAATCCATTGGTTTACTCCAGCTGCTAATGGAGTAGCCTCAGTTTAAGACCCCCTTCTATTTGTTCCCTGAGGAAGAGGACAGTTATTTGGATCTTACTGCGACTCTGAGATCGACCTGGTCCAATCTCTGAAACACAGGAGACGTGCCACGAGATCAAGTTTGACTCCAGCTTGAGTATGAAACAGCCATTTCTCATGCTGAACATGATCTATGTAAAAAGCTGTTATTTGTGGAAAAAGCGAAGGACCACCACTTACTCCAGCAAATGTCAGTGGAAGTCCTGTATCTGGGATAATTTCAAAACTTGACAAGTTTTTTGATACCAGCTTGAGTCATTTACTTGAGCTAGTAAATCACAGAATCACAGAATGGCAGGGGTTGGAAGGGACCTTCAGAGATCATCTAGTCCAACCCCCCTGACAAAGCAGGTTCACCTAGAGCAGGTTGGACATGAATGCATCCAGGCAGGGTTTTAGTATCTCCAGAGAAGATGACTCCACAACCTCTCTGGGCAGCCCGTTCCAGTGCTCTGCCACCCTCAAAGTAAAGAAGTTTTTCCTCATGTTGAGATGGAAATTCCTGTGTTCCAGTTTGTGCCCATTGCCCCTTGTCCTGTTGCTGGGCACCACTGAAAAGAGTCTGTCCCCATCCTCTTGACACCCACCTTTTAGATATTTCTAAGCATTGATGAGATCCTCTCTCAGTTTTCTCTTTTCCAGGCTAAACAGACCCAGGTCTCTCAGCCTTTCCTCACAAGAGAGATGCTCCATTCCCTTGATTGTCTTCATAGCCCTCCACTGGACTCTCTCCAGAGGTCACCTAAGGTGCAGAGTCCTAGCAGAAAGGAAAGAAATTCAACTATTCACTGCAATATTAAAAACTAGATAGCAGAAAAAATGTTCCTCTATGTCACACTAAAAGTCAAATTTCCCCTAATCATAATCTTACTCAAGATGGTTTGCTTTTTTATAGTGCAAGGGGCAATTATTTATTTTAGATTAAATTTAGATCTCAGCTGCGAACAGTGATGTAGAGTATAATCCCTGAAAACTCAGTTGCATTTAAAAACAAAGATTATGGCTTCTTTAACCTTCAGAAACTATATTCTATTATAAACCCATGTTAGTTACCTGGTGTAAATATACTAAAATCAACATCAGATAAATACAAGATGCATCAAAAGATTTAAGGCACCTGTTGTGTATTTAAAAGAATTATATCTTGTTTATGGTACAGTATAAAATGCACAACTGATTTATATAACAGCTAGTCTATTGCAGGGGAAATCTCATTTCAATCATAAATGGCAGAAGTTGATTTAAGAATTCATTCTTTAATGGGTCTGCAATGTTCAAATTTAAACTCATTCAATTCATCAGCAAAATATTCAATATGGGGCACAGGGAACTCATTTAGGCAAACAGCGACTTTTAATATAAATTTTCCAGGAGATTTCTTCATCGATTCAGCAGTTTAGTGCAAAATGATTTGTGCGATACATTCTCAAGGATCAATGCAGGCCAAGTCAATGGCTAATATAAAACAATCATCCCACCGACTACAGAGAACGTGTCAATGAACTTTGACTTCACATTGAACTGTTCTGTGGAAAGTAGAAGGAAGTCTGATAAAAATTAATCATAAGTTCCCCCTCCTTCCCTTACCCTTACCCATTCTCTATTATTATTGTTTGGTTGTATTACAATATAACTTGGAAATGTCACTCGGGACTACAGCCCTGTAGTGCTAGATTCTGTGTAAACACATGTGAAGATACCACCTTTGCCCTTAAAAATGAACATACTCAATCCCCTCACTTCTCTTGGTGTGAGCCATCATCTCAGATAAATGTGGGGATTACAACGGGGAGCTGTCTGAGTTGTCTGCTGGCTTCAATCAGAGAACTTCTAAGCGACTTGTGAGCCTCAAATCTTCTCTGGACAAGGCAGAAGAAAAAAAAAAAAAAAAAAAGACCCTAACATAACAAACATAACATAGCAGTGACTTTAGCGAGGTTGATCTTTGTGCTTTGTGCAGTTCGAGTTCCTATCTTGGAGGGTCTCAGAGGTCATTTTGCAGGATCAGAGCCTAAGAAAAAGAAGGGGGACACGTATACTTTCATTTGTTATTCTCCCTAAATTTTAAGGCCATACCTAGAACTCTTTGGAAGGGCTTCTGGTGAAGTCCACTTGCAGTTGGTAATAATAAAGTTCATTTACCCATCGACCTACTCTTAACTGAGTGATTTCATACATGCCCAGAGACTCGAAGAGTGCAGCAGGTTCCTGGAGAGATGAGTAAAGGGCAGTGTGGAAATAACCCTGCAGTATTTAATGTCAGGTGGGTGAGACTGGTGCCATTGGTAAAGCAAAAGAGGCAATGGAATAAAAGAAAGGGGCAGCTGGCAGTGGATGGGCAACCCGGCCAAGAGGGAGATATTTGAACATGGGCAGATATTTGGGACTAGTTTTAGGGACCTAGTGGAATATTCTGGAACAAAGTTATTAAACAATATCTTACCTAAGCTACATCTCAGCATGTTATGATGGAGCAACATCTGAAATGCTGCTCATTCTGTATGGAACTCTGGCTGCTGAAGTACCTAGAAATAGACTAGTGTCCATTTAAGCAGGCTGTGGTTTCACAAAAGAAAGTACAATTGCACATCTTGTGTTGCTGAATTACCTCAGTCCAAGCCTGATAAACTTAGTTTAAATTCTGTCTCACGAAAGGCTTTGTCAGTTAACTGCAGAATTTGAGTGAGAAATACTGATCCGCATGATGTTTTTTCCTGGCTGGGTTCAGAGGCACTCTGGAGATGGGTTTTCTTGATTGTTTTGAACTCCCTCGTTTTTTTTAAAGCACCATCTGAATTACAAGGGCAAGTAACATACCTTTACATAGAATGACATTACATAAACAGCCGGTACAGAGGCCTGGGCTCCCAAATCAATGACTTCTGGAGGGACTACAGTATGGCTTCATTTCATGCCCTAGATTTTGTTCCAAAGTGTAGCTGGAGTACAGCTGGGACATGTTCTTGGGCCAAAAGGTGGGAAAACTGCCAGATCCCCATGTTTAAAGGTAATTTTGTGGCAGTGGGTGGGACGTGGAAGGTCATAGTATCATGGTGTAAGAGGCAGCTCTTGTTTTTTCTCTCCAAATAGACCTCCATTTACTGAGCTGGAAGTTTCATTCCTGAACTTCATGACCTACTTCAGAAAACTGATGAGAGAGAAAGAGGGACATTCATTTGGGTTCAGATTGAAAGATGAAGAGACTGGCTGCGGTTTTTAATGGATTTCTAGTAACCCGATATATTTAGAGCCTGAACATAGCCTTAAATTGCACTGAATGCCATATAAGTAGAAGTCAAATAAGATCAGAGTTGGATGTAAGTATTGTCAATCCTGTCAAAGAGTGGCTGTACATATTGCATCCTAATCCTGCCTCCTTCAGGGACTGTGAGATTTAATGACTGCAGTAAACTCTGTCAACTACATAAGGAACATTGCAAAGCTCGTCTAATGTTTTTGTGGCATACACAGATACAACACATTTCTGACAAAACACAAGATGCGAACAGGAAAAAAGTCCAACACTTGCAGCAGCAGAAATTTTCAGTTTTGACTGTCCCAGCTTTGACTGGTGTTGGGGAACTGTTGTCAGATTCAAAGTCTGAAGCATCCTTCCAAGAGCACACAATATGTTTATAAGGTTATAAAGCCTTTCCCATTGCAGAAAGCTTACTGTGTAAGTTACAACAGCAAGAATTTCAAGGAGAAGCTTTCCATCATATTTAACTAGAATTAAGTACATAAGAATTTATCACAAGTCTCTTGAAATGTTCACTCTTCTCACTTATTTCAATGAAATTTGGTTTTGATTTCTTAAGACACTTTCTTACCTAGGTAAAGTTACCTGGGTTTTTTTTCAGTGTTGCTGAATAATTAGAGCACTCATTGACTCTAGAAATTAGCCAAAGGACATTGAATTTTGAGCTTTATTTTTCATATGACTATCTAAAGGATCCAAATTCTGATAAAAAGGGGCTCGGTAATTTTTTAATATGTAAATTACTTCATACTTGGCATCACAAACCAGAAGCATTCAGAACCTTTTCTGCTTTGACAATCAAGATTAATCAAGGAAGCTAAACAGCAAAAATTATCATCAAACTGCTAATCCTTGGAGTTTCATTTCATTTTTGCAATGTCACAGGGAAGATGACACCAAAACCTTTAGGTTAGTTTTACCATGTTTCCCTACTCAGGCTGGGAATGCCAGTACAAAAGGTTTACATGCAAACCCCACTGTAATGAAAATCAAAGAATATATTGATTTAATTTCCAAATTATTAATCAACTTCACAGCTGAACAAAAATATTGTATTGCTCAGCTCAAGCAAATCCTAACATCTTTCCCTCTGGCTATGAGTCTAAGAACTGATGAAGGACGAGATGGTAATGTATGTACTGTACATGTCTGGGGAAGCTCAGCAGTCTTAAAGAATAAGCATACTAGCTGTACATCAAAGAAAGTTTTGTAATATTCAAGCGAATGAAAAATCATAGAGGAATAACGTATGTAAAGGATCGTCTGGTTTCAAGACAATAATTTCCCATGCAAACTCACTCTTCTATGAGGGTGAAACAGAAAGAGCGAAGAATATAGCAATACAACAAATAATGGCCCCCTTGGAGATAGCGCCTCAGGAAATTTGACTTTTTAAAGTATTTTTCTGGTGTACCAGTCTTCTCCCAGAAGCAGGCATCGATAACCAAGAGGAATGGACAGCGAGAGTCCAGAGGAAGATATCAGTTAGGGGATTGTGCAAATGACACCGAAGGCTGGGTCATATAGCAGAACTAGAAACATGAGATAGCAAGCAGGCTGCCAGATTAGCTCACTAGTTTTTGCAAGAGTCAAAAACGTTGTGCTGATACAAGCTGCAGTGCGCACAGCTGGAGGGAGAATACATCAGCTGCGACTGCCCAGACCCTACAGAATCACTAAGAGTTACCTGATAGTCAGAGAACAAGAAAATCTGGATAAAGTGAAAAATGCATGGCATGAAAAAAATACCCCACACATGAATGACACAAACCCTGTCTAAAGCACACCTCATACCTCTTAGACTGTTTTTTATTCCAAGGCCAATTAAAGCCTCGCAAACTTATTTAACAGTTACGAAGTTTCGCTTCTACCAGCTGAATTTCTTCTGAAATTTTTTTTCAGCCTGACACTCAGATCCAAATTTTGGTATTAGATCTTCATAGGAGATATGGGAACAATGCCAAGCATAATTTGGGTATCGTGGTAAATATAGAACAAAACAACAAAGACATTGAACTCCTTCAATCTGAAATGGAGTAAATACCAACACATTTCAATAAAGTGCAAACAGCCACGTAAGTGTATTTGCTACAAGTCGAAGCATGTGAGATGCTGCATACCCCTCTATGAGGCAGATATCACACTGGCCTCAAGTGTTTTGCAACATCACATCCCTATTTCGTTTGAATTTACTCACATTTGCTGTCTATCAAAGACCAGTTGTGTAATCTTAGCTCCTGCTTTCTTAATAAATCCACTGTTGCACAAAGCCAGGGGTGAGTCAGCTGGTGAGAAAGAATTACAAACTGATGGACATATTTACAAACTGGTTAACCCTCCTGGTGCTGAAAGGACAACAGTACGTGTCTGCACTCGGGCAGCTCTATGGGTCCATCAGGACTTGTGATGCTGCCCTGCTTGGGGAAGTTTATGCTTTTTATTTCCCCAGGACAGAAGATGACTGTTTCTGTGCTCCCCGCAGGGTCAGGGACAACTCAGGCCTCCACCACCACTCCAACATACTGATGAAATTTCTATCTGAAAGGACTATGTTTTATTGTCTAAGCAGTTAAAAGTTAACCAGAGTAATAGCTTTTGAAATCCATATGGTAGCCAAAAACCTCCTGGCAAGTGCTTTGATTGGCCTCCATGTGGTACAACAGAGAAAAATGAAAAATACAACTAAACAAGTCCGTGCAGTATTCAGGCTCCGCAAGAACATCTCAATTCTATTTTCATTTCTGTTCCTTGAGAACCTATCCCTAAATGGGCCTCACCCATCTTCTACATTGTGCCCTTTGACAAAAATAAATGGTGCAGCAATTTGCAGAATCACCCTAGATTTATATTATTTGCAGCAAGTGTATGGTGGCAGAGCCAAGAGCCAAGATCTGGCCTTGCGCTAAAGGCTGTGTAGATGCAGAACGAGGAACAGCCCGGCTACGAAGCATTTACAGTCTTAACAGAGGGACCACAACGTTGTACCTCCAAAGATGATGGGCTGAAAATCAGCAATTTTTCCCATGAATTTCTAATGAAAATACACTTAAATATCTACCTTTCTACCACAGTTGTATTTCTATTTGTGTCTCATTCTAAATTTTCATTTGTATGATCCTTGGGGAAAAGGACGTCGGCAGCTTTTCTTTCAGGTCCATTAACAAATGGGTATTTTAGCAAACTGTTATTTTGCCAGAAAATACCAGTCCATCAAAACTTTTCCTAGGAAAGGTTCAGCTTCAGCTCAGGTTAAATTTTTGGTCTGAAGAAAAAAGCTGTGGCGACTTCTAGCGCAGGCAGCCACTGCACTGTGCTCTGTACTGAAGCATCCCAAACAGTTTGATGTTATTGCAGACACAAGCAAAGGCCAAAGCCAAATTTTTATGCCAGTTACAGATTTCCAGCCCCAGTGATTACCATATTCCTTTCATCTAATTTCAACGGGATGGAAAAAGATCTAAACTTTGCAAACTGTGCTTCTGCACCTATTGCAATAAGTATCTGATTTAAAATGTGGCTGCCTCTAGGGAAGAAAGCAGCCGTAATTCCACAGCCGAAAAAGCATGCACAGCAATTCGGGACAAAAAATGACTAATCCCAGTCTAAGCAAACTGGCTTGTTCCCACAGTTGCGTGGAAATGAAGAGTAGCTGAAACCTTGCTTTCACTAGCACATTGTACTAGTTCTCCTTAATCTAGTTTTGCAGAGTAGCCCACCCTGTAATTGGAATCCTGTAAAGAAAAGGAGAGGGAATTTGGGGTGAGGGCATGGGAATGAAAAGGTGGAACAATAATTAACTGTGTTCTTACAGGACATTTCCTTGATTAGCAAAGGGGGAACCGTAAAATCAAGGTGGGGGCGGGGAGCAGGAGGGATGGGACGATGACAGGGACACTGAAGAGGATGGAGGCAGGACAGGGAACAGAACACACTGAATCGTGAATCTTTACTTTTTCTCTTTAAATGAATGAAACCAATAAACTTTAATAGCGCTGGTGAACGTGCCTTATCATTGACTGAAACTCAGATTTGGTATCGATTTGATTTTCAGAATATTACTCAATCAAGCACACTTAACTGCAGAAATTTAGTATTTTTTATATCTTAAAAAAAATCAGTGCAAGCAAATCTGCCAAGCCTCCCCTCTGGCTACAAGTCTAACAACTGTTGAAGGACAAAAGATAATATATGTGAATACCATTGCCATGGTTCACTGGGTTAAAACAAACGGCCCCCATTTGACCTTTAAATTGAAGGGTTTCCCTTTATATCACTAGAGGCAAAATGCATGGACATGAGTACAACAACAACAAAAAGGGGACTCGGGTAGCTGAGCTGTATTTGATTTGTGAGATTTTTATTCATTTTTAAGGGGATATTTTTTCTTTTCCTTTGCAGGGGGGTAAACCCAAAAGTCAAATTGATGAAGAGAAATGGAATCTGAATCTGGCCTGGGTTGCGTTCACTGCTGGTTGGTTGGTCACCCTGAGGGAAATGATATGTGTGCAGCTGGGATGATGAATTGGGTTTGTTTAAGTCATCATTACATTGTACTTTTTTATGGACCTCAGTATTTATAACACTTAAAGCTGATTGAGTAATGTGGGTTGCCTTGGCGTCCCTGCTGGTCAGCCGAGGTGACAGGCCTTGACAGCAAACATGAAGATATTACTGCTCCAAGACTGGTCCAGGATGTCGGGGTAATCTTAAGCAATCTGCTGCTTGCTCTTGTGTGTAATACACTGTTGAAAACTTTCCCTGTGAGTGCATATGTAGGTATATATGTAGGCTTCTGTATATTTGGTGAAGAGCTCAAGCAACTCAGAACTAAAACAAGAAAGTGGTTACTTTAACTGAATTAATCTTTCATTTTAAAGTAAAATTTTAGCTTAAGAATAGCATCCTTATAAATTTGAAACATAGTGACTTTTTAATATATTTAATATATTCATCCTTTGGGGTTAGTCTTCTCTCTCTGTTTCTGCTGAACTCCTTTCAGCTTTGCATAATCATCAGGAGAAAAGATATTACTCAAGAGCAAAACGTGTTCATGCACCTTGCCTTGATGGGAACGACAATGATGATAGACTATCTTTAAGCCATCAGCCCCAAAATAACAAACTCCATGCAAATGGAGCTCTGCAAGCATCCAAAATGTTAGGATCAGAAACTCAACTAAGAGAGGTGGGCACTGCTCCAATACAAATGTGTGTTGATTTGTACCATGTTTGACAGCACCCAGGTAAATGTGTTACAGCAATGCACATTTCTGCCTATGATTATGCCAGGGTTTTACTGTATGTAAAACCACATCTTGTATGTTTAAACCAAAAGGCAAACCTTGAAATTATTTATAGAACTGTCTTTGACTGGGTAGTACTGGTAGCGTGAACAAAGTCTCATTTTATCTGTATGTCTACAACTAGTAGACATAGTAGACAATTAGACAACAGACATTGAGTACTGCATCCAGCTCTGGAGTCCCCAACATAAGAAGGACATGGACCTGCTGGAGAGTGTCCAGAGAAGAGCCACGAGGATGATCCGAGGGCTGGGGCACCTCGCCTGTGAGGAGAGGCTGAAAGAGTTGGGGATGTTCAGCCTGGAGCGGAGAAGGCTCCGGGGAGATCTTATTGCAGCCTTCCAGTACCTAAAGGGGGCCTACAGGAGAGCTGGGGAAGGACTTTTTACTAGGGCATGTAGCGATAGGATGAGGGGGAATGGCTTTAAATTAGAAGAGGGCAGGTTCAGATTGAACATTAGGAAGAAGTTTTTCACTTTGATGGTGGTAAGGCACTGGCACCGATTGCCCAGAGAGGTTGTTGAGGCCCCATCCCTGGAGGTGTTGAAGGCCAGGCTGGACGTGGCCTCGGGCAACCTGGTCTAGTGGAAGGTGTTCCTGCCTGTAGCAGGGGGGTTGGAACTCGATGATCTTCAAGGTCCTTTCCAACCTAAACCATTCTATGATTCTATGATTCTAGTATTAACCCTCCAATATGTGTGTTTCTGCAGATGGACACTTATGACTGCTTACATGTGTCTACATGTGCACATCACAACATGGAACAGTCCAAAAAATTAAAGATTGGGAAGTGCCAGAACTAGCATGTCCTCCTCACTAGCACATCATGTCACAGTCTTTAGTAATAGTCTAATTTTTCCCCAGCAGCCCTGCCTCCTTCAGCACAAAGGGAGCAGCTGGTCAATATTGTGTTTTATTGTTCTTGTTCTGTGGGCAACCCTGCGATTAGTTTACTACACGTTATCCTCATCCCATCCTTCAGAAAGAATTATCACCCTGCTTGCTTGTATTTAGGGATATTTGAATATATAAGACCTGTGATTCTTCTGCCTATCGCAGAGGAATTTAATGGATAATTTGGCCTGGAATATAATGTAAAAGAGAGCGTCTTCTTACCCTGTTTTCCTTGCCCATTTCCCATCTTCACTAGCCTAAACCAAGACCCAGTTTGAGAACTTCTGTTACAGTCCTGCCTACTTTCCCAGCCATATGTTCCCTATCTCTGCTCCCACCAGGCATGAAAACCTGTTCTCAGCTGCACGGCACAGGTCCTGGCACTGGCAAAGGTCTTCCGGGTGCTGTGAAGCATACATGGTTGCTGCCATACTTCGTATAATTATTTTGCTGCCTGGGACATATGCCACTGAGCAGCTGACAGTGGTAACTTGTTCACGTAATCGACAGTTCTTACCACTAACTTAAGAACTCAACAGGAGCTGCTGTCTTCTGCAGGAGTGGTCTGTTGTGGTGGGAATAGCAGTCCCAGCTGGCTCCATTGAGCAAGTTTTGGAGCCGCTGCCTCAATCAGCCTCAAGTTACCACTCTTTCACAACCATGTCAATGACAAGGTTGGTTGGTGTCATGAACAGCATCACGTAGACATGCAATCCCAAGGCAGAGACAGAGTCCTCCAGCTTGGCATGCCACTACATTTCTCTTCTTGCCGATCTGACCCCACTCAGCGTGTGCCTTCCAGCTTCCATGGGAATAAATCATCAGAATGGCTCCTAGGAATAACAGTTCATCCTAGGAGATTGCCTCCTAGGGAGGGATTGGGTTAATTAATACTGATATTTTCTTCTTTGTTGGTATTTGGCTGTTCAATCTTAATAGCTTTTTAGTACACAACTTAGGCATGAAATGCAATTTCCAACGCTTTTTATTCAAAGCAAGAATTGCATTATAAGGAATCACTGTGTTACATGAATGCCATAAGTGAGATGAGGATTTCGGGCCTCAAGCATGATTGTAGTAACTGTAATAAATCATGACAGCAGCAAGTTTTAGCATTTGATTGGGCTAGGAGGTGCTTTTTGCCCCATAGCTTCATGGATACTTGCTGAAAGCCCAAGCGTTGGTAGACCCAGAAACACAGACTTCCGTTTCATTTGCTTTTATACAAGGGAAGGTAAAGGCAGCATGCCCAGACATTTCTGGGAGCACGTTGCAGTACTGGGAGCTGCGGTGTCTTAGAAGAGGCATCTGTGAGACCTTTGTCCAGCTCAAGCAAGAGCCAGGAGCTTTTCCCTCATAAGAACTCAAAATATATACAGTGATATAATGGCAGACATTTCCCGTTTGGAGAAACAGTCTCCTTTCCTGACTCCAGAGGATTTGCTGCTGACACTCTAGCCCTCTAACTTGGGTAAGAAAGATCATGCCTGCTGCTGGGCTCCACTGTCCTTGTTCCAGTCTCCTTGCCTGGCTAGTCTTTTTCCACCCCTCGTCTCCTTACCCAATCCACCATCTCCCTTCATCCTCTATTCCCAGTTTCTGCCCAGACAAATACACTTTCCTTCAACAGCTTTGAGCTTTTCTTACTGGCTACCCGCTTCACTTCCCTCATCATGCTCAAGTTAAATGACTTCAGTCCATGTCCCATACTGGAGAGAAAATCCATCATATCTTGTTCCAGCAGTGCTGGAAGAAATTGCTAGGAAAGTCCTACTCATATCCCACAGTTTCAGAAAGGACCTTGCCTAGTACAGAGGAATCACTAGCTATCCTCATCTAGGAAGTTTCTACTGGCTCAAACAAATTCTTGCAATGTAGGTATATTCAAGAAGATTTTCCTGGTGAAGGCAGAGCAGCCACCTCTTAATTTTCAGTCCTGTGCTTTAAACCACAATGAAGGTACATCTTCTCACTAAACTACTAAAAAGAAAAAATTTCCTACATGCAACACAGTGTATTTTCCTATAATTTCACACTCAGAAGCACTTTGACTATTTCACCTGAAATGTTCCCAAAGTATGCGGCCAGGAGAAACATCTAGCATGGAAAATTTCAACCAGAGCAGTTCACATTCAAAAAAATTATAAGCAATATAAAACATGTTCTTGTAATAAGAACTTTCAGAGAATCCCAGAGCCAAGAAAATTAAATATAGGTGCTATTCAGTGTTTGTGTTGCCCATAGTTACACACACCATAAATATGTTGGTAGAGGCCCAGAGCTCTAGATTCCACCTGACCCAAAACAAGAACCAAACAAGGAATTCAAACTTTACTAATTTGTGCTGAGAGGGTACCCATTTGACCCATTGTGGGCCAAATTCTGATCTCATTTACATCAGCATCAATCTTAAGGATCTCTGCTAATTATAAGAGAGATTTCTATGTGTGAGTATAATTTGTTTTAGCAACAATCTCAAATTATGTGTGCTGCTACCCAGTGGATTGTTGAAAAAACCAAATCAAACCAAACAAAACAAAAAAATTAAAAAATCCTTTCTTGGAGGAATAGCACCAGTGAGTCAAGGAAATGTTTGCTGATGCCCCTTTTAATTTGGGGCCCCACCCTGAAAATAAAAGAAAGCAAAGTTACTGAAATCTTCCATTAGACCAGTACTTGCACAGAGCCCCTTCTGTTTTCTCCCACCTCACTTCATGTTGATGGCAAAAGAAGGTACTTAAGATCACTTTTTCCTTTGCTTTCAAATGGACTTGAACAGCAAAAAGAAGCCAAGTTGGCAACAAACAACAAATTAAACTATTAGTGGTATGCGCCAAATAGCTTCACCAAAAGTCAGGAAGATCTTTCTAACATACACACATCCATTTGTGTGGTGTTTGTAGGCTTCGTTAATTGTCATTTGCCATGCAAAACACCAATTTAATTAAATTTTTTCACTAATCAAGTGCATAGTTCAAATGATGGTGCATGGCAGTCACATCTTCTGTGCAAAGTGCTACTTAGTGCAAAATTCAAGTAAACAAGTTATTTTTAAAGCCTGTTAAAGTAGATTTTTAAGTACAGTATGTGGCCATTTGCATTGTCACTTAATTTGTACACAAACAGAAATACACGCACATATTCAGTGTGCAGATGCAAATTCAAAGCTTAATGAACCGGGTCCTGAAAATGATTCTTAACTGACTGGCCAGTGCATGGATCGATAATAAGGGCCCAGAAAGCCCTTCAATCCTGTAGTGTCATTTCAAATCCAGTCTCTAAGTGCTAATCTACAAGGGTTGTAATTTATTGCTTTATTAAACTTTTGTGGGAGTGATAAATCCAGCTTTCTGAACACTGAGGGTCGGACGCTGATGCCCTGTTTGACTTTTCTCATATGTTCACCGTGATGTTTTTACTGGGCTAGGTCGTACCCTTGGTTACTTTGGTGTTGCAGCTGGAGATGAGCATGTTCTCTACCTCCACATCCTCCATCCTCTCAATGGATAGAAAGAACCACTTCCAGAGTGGTGGTTTTGATAAAGAAAGTACTACAAGATCCTTCCCCCAAAGCAAGGCAGTTTCAAATAATTTTTCATCCCAGACAAGAGCTGTAGTTGGCAGGAAATGTTCCCTGGCTTCCCTGGTGCTGGTTTGGTCCCTAGGCCCTCTGGATTATAGGAGATGTAAAAGTAAAAGCAGAATCAAAGAATACAAAGGGAGCGCTATAACAAGGCAGCAAATCTAAGGATCCTGCCTACCGGTTTCTATTTGTCTTGGTTTCCAGAGAGAGTAACATGGAAATAGTTCTAGCTAGGAATATTTTAACTTCACTCAGAGTCCGCTTGTCTTGCTGAAGCAGCAGAACAAGGGCAGAGTCCTGCTGAGACCACAGAGGAATAGTCAAACTTGGGGAAAAACTTAAACAGTCTCAGGTTTGTGTTCTGGTTTTAATCACTAACTGTAAATGCTAAAAATAAGGTACATTTGTGTTCAGAGGCAGCACCTTCATGATGTTGAGGGCAACTTCTTCAGAGTGGTGCTAAGTCAATGTTATGCTTTTTTTTTCTGCACAGGCAGGAAGGACTCTGCTGAGTCTCCATACTCCACCCCAAGAGCAGGTGAATGCCTTTGGTCCTTGTTGATGCTTGTAGGAATGATTAGCATATGGCATCCATTAGGATCTGCTCAGCGTCACTCACAAGTTGGACAAAAGCAAGAACCGAAAAATCAAAGTTACTTGGTTCAAGAACATGACTATGATCTCAGAGGGTTTGAAGTAACTCAGTGTTCCGAAAACTTCTTCCTCTGTGAAAGTCCCCAACATGATTTGGCTTTTTTGTTTGGTTGGTTTTCTTTTTTTCTGTTGAAGGAAAGAATTGTATTGTTTGTTTTCTACCTGCCAAAATTTCCCTGTATTTCCACACTCTACTAGATAATAACCTCCTTAATGCAGTCTGTAGCATATCCTTAATACTGCTGTGAAACAGAAGAGTGAGAAAATGTCCACAGTAAAATTTTGAAAAATTCGTTGTAAATCACATATTCATGTATACCTGTATCCCCTCAGTCACAATTTTTTTCCTACAAGACCCTCAGTGGTGCACATAGAGATCTTGCAAAGAGCCACTACAGGTCAAGGAGGAGGTTTTCTATCTCAAGCCACTCAACAAGCTGTCTTCCTCCTCAGGTCATAGGAATGTCAAAGAGAAACTGGTTTTGGCTTCCAAAATTAAAAAGAACTATTTAAAAATGAGGGTCCCCGTTCCAAAACATTTTAAAGAGCTCATGATGTTTGCTGCATTACATTCAATCTATCAAGTTCGTTCCACTCCCAGTTAGCAAAGCCATTTTCACTGTCAAGATGCAAAATGCAAACAGCTTTCTCTCCCTCTCACGGAAGGCCCTATCCTGCCAACACTTTCCAACATGAATGGAGAAGTTCATTCCTCCACAAATGAAGTTCACACAGGGGCTGAGTGCCAGATAATTGCCAAAGTGCAAGTAAGCTTTGTCTTGCACTTCTCCTGAATTAAATGATTTGTGGAGTATAGGCAGAGAGGTAAATGCGAGCTTCATCGCAAGAATCTCATTAAACTGGTGTGTCTTAGGTTATGTGATAAAAGGCTCGTCTCCACAGACGCAAAAGGAGAACACAGGTACAATGACAAGCTGAGGAACCCCAGTAATCAAGAAATGAGCCCCCATCTGGCTTGTCCCAGGGCTGTCATGGGAGAGACATCAGTCCCACTGCCTAGGGATGAAACCCATTACAATAAGTCAGTGGAAAGACTGTCCTATGATTCCCCTTTAGATGCTGGCAGCTAACTCAGAATACTTCCAGGGACAAGCTCTAACAATTAGTTTCTACAATTGCCTTTCCATGAACACACTTATATAATGGTAAAAATCAAAAGGCGCCAATAGCTTTGGAAGCTTTTGGCTTTTAAGTAGCTAAAAGAACCCAACAGTAAAGCAGCAAGTTCATTACATGGTATTGTTTACTTGCATGTATTGCTTGAAAAACTGAGATGTGGAGAGATTCAAGCAATAAATATTCTCATTCCATAACGTAAACAGAGGCAAGAATAAAAATGTTAACTTATGTTTTTGCACTACAGGCTGGAAGTTTCCAAATCAGTGAGAAGGACTCCTTAACCTTACTGGAAATCTCTGCTTGCTGAGTACCTTTGGATGTTTTGACTGGTACTACTAATTCATCTTCTATTCTGTACTGCCAATGTGAATTGTACAGGGATGAGGTCTTTAACTGAATTCCGCTGTAATTTCTGTTGTTCACACTTTTGCATTTATAATCAGTTGATGCAGAACGCACTGCAAAACTCTTCTTCAGCTGAGGAAGTGATGATGAGCAGTCTCATCGCTATCTTGTGGAGACTAACAGCCAGATTTGTAGAGAAATGTAACAGCTAATGAGACAGAAGATATTGGATGGAGTTTTCAAAAGGTTCTCAGTGCTCATCTTCTTTTTCAATGATTGCATTGGAGGAATTGATCATGGGTGATGTTGAGCAAGAAGTGATAGATGTTGAAAAGCATTTAGACTCTAGCGTGTGCCTACCAAAACACTGACGTGCAGGAACTAGGCACACAGACACACTCAAAAGTCTCATTTGAAGCCTAACTCACCCAAAGCCCCAGACAGAACAGCTGCATGTCTTGTTTCAATTCTGCATCTGAAGATCTTTAATGGGAGCAGAAGGGCATCAGTAGTCAGCAATGTTTTTAAACGCTATCTTTAATTTTATAGAAAAAGTTATTACTTTTTTTTCTTTAGATCTGCTTTTTCACTTCTGATAAGCAAATTGCTTCTGAAATACCAATGAAAATGGTTTAAGATGATGGTTGGGCAGGTTCATTTGGATCAAAACTGAGAAGCTGGCATTACTATTTATTTTGTGAAGGCTGCTCAGTGAAATTACTAGCTTGAAATGCTACACTGAGGACAGCACAGGAGGAAAATAGAAAATAGATCACTTACCCTACAAAAACTGCATCTTCTTTCTTAAAAGTCTTTCAGGTTTAATTAAATCAGGGATTATTGCTTGGATATAAGAAAGTTGTTTTTAAAATGTGAATTTTCTACTGAAGTTGTCGTTTCTAAAGGAAACAACAACACTGAAAATCTTGATTTAATTCTAGCAAACAATAACAAATCAGCTGCCAATGATGTATAAGTCAGTATTGCTCGATTGTAGTATTTGCCTCTAGGTATTCAGACTGAACAAACCAGGAAGGTATAATCGTATAACACTATTTCAGTTTTTACGAATGATGAGAAAAAATAAGAGCAAGAAACAGAGATCTAAAAAACTCCTTAGAATTGACTCTAAATGAAATTCTGTTTAGTGCACATACTTTTACTGGGACCGCATCCAAGCTATATGATAACATAATGATAATAATGTCAATTCACTCTTTCTTAGGCAGGGAATAAGATTACATAGACTTTGTTACTACAGAGGCCTATCACACCCACAAAAGCCTGCACTGTGAATGAAATGGTATTTGCCTGTTTATGTGAAGAATGATGAAACTTTAAATGAATCGTTGACCTTTCTTGAATGACATGTGACCTGTAAGATATCTGAGCTGTATATCAAGAGCAGTTCTTGAAAATTGCTGTCTGCTGACCGAAAATAAACAATAAGATATCAAATATGGTTTGAAAAAATTGACTTGGTTTAACACTGGGGGGGAAAGAAACTGAATTATTTTGACTCACCAGTCAGAACACATCAATTCACTTCAAATCATCCTTCATCTGCAGACTGGAAGGGCTACTTCTTGCCTTTAAAGCTGCTTATGTTTGAGCAATTGCTATTTACCAGAATGCATGCTTTATTTAAACAATAACCAGCAGTAATAAAGAAGCTGTAAACGCAGGGATTGTTGGGATGAGATGGGTTCTACAAAAGGAGAGAGAACCTTTGTTCTCAAGATAGGGGTATCTTGTTTGAGTTGAAAGGTCAGCAAAGAAGGGCAAATCTTTGAATGGACCTTTCTCCTGCTCAAAATTCAGCCACTGAAGGACAGTAACTGGTAAAGTAACCCATGTAGAAAGTCCAAAAAGTCGAGGCTTTGTGGCAATTGTATTTATTAGGGGCATACACGCTCCCTACCTGCTTGTGGATTACCTTCTTTCTGTAGGAAGATGATCTTCTTTCCCTTTGGTTCTACAGGACACCAGGTGCTGACCAGGGATAGCCAAACCTGACATAATACCCAAGCATACATGATTCAGTAGAGCTTTGTAAAAAATGGTGGCCTTGCAGATTTTATCCTCAAACTCTGTCCGTGTGGACATGGGCTTTTAACTTTGTCAGATAGAAAGCATTGGTTTGCTTTCACTCTAGACAGTGCAACAGAGGTTAAATGACTTGTGTGTATAGGCTGGCCAAAACAGGGGTTATTCATAGCAACTTTAGACACTTCACTTAGTTAACCGGGCTTTCTTTTTAGTTAGTGGAGAAAGACAGGCTCCTCTGAGAGTGATGCAGAGCAAGAAGTAAGTTGAATTGCTTTGATTCAGCATCTCGAGAGATCCTTGGAAGAGTTTTGGAAAGGCAACTAATTAAGGTAGGTGCCTAAAGCCCCATGGTAGGAACATTGCTTCTCCTCAGCCAAGGGACACAGTTTAATTGCCCAGTGACAAGTTCTGAATGCTCTGGGGCATCTTGGATGGCACTGCTCACCAATGATGAGGCAACTGAGTTCGTCCTTAACTGTCCAAACTGAGTACTGCAGTTTTCACCTAAGAAAATTGAACAGATGCTTAGAAATTTGGCTCTTCTCACTTGCACACACCACAGAGAAAAAAAAATCCCACATTGCTACAACAGTGTTTTCCCCTGACTAGTTTTTTATCAGCAACTTTTTATTTGGCTCCCCTGTAGTACAGTAGCATAAACAAGGAATTGAGAATGGAGGACTAAAGACAGAGAACAAGAAAGAAGAGATGAAGGGGAAGAGAAGAGACTGGCCCGGGGAGTGCGGTTTTGCCTGAGATGCATCCAGCTGTAAAGAAAAGGAAAAAGCAGTAAGGAAAAGGAAGCAAACAGTGGGCTAGGGTGACCTAGGCAGATGGTTAGGTCAAAGGCCTATGGACCAAGTATCGATGTCTTACTAGCTCAATTTGTATTATCCCCTAAGAATGGATTTCCTGACTTTATGTTATTTCATTGCATGTGCTGGAATAAAAACACCCATGGGCCTCCTCCACCGGGAAGTCAGCAAAGATCTGTCCACTTCGATGTGCATTTTAATACCTGTCAGCTGACTCGCAGCACCAAATAAAACACAAGCATTCAGCAATGACAGATGGATTTGTTGCCCTGGAGGATTTGGGATCCATAAACCAACAAATGGATTCACTCATCTGTAGAAGTTGTTTTTTCATCTGTGACAGCTATAATACAGATAACATTATTCATTCAAGGTAAAATCCAAATCAACATAGGGGCCATGCACAAATCCTGTGGCACAGTTTACAGGAAAGTCTTAAAAAAGCCCTTAACGTAGGGCTTAATTAGCTCTGAAGCTGTGGGTGGAGCAGTGAGCTGGACCTCAGACAACATCTGTTAAATATTTTACATTAACACCGGCATAAATTTCCAAAAAGACAGGTTCCCTCCAGGAAGGTGCTGAGAAGATTAGCTGGTTAACCAACTTCATGCACGTTATTTTAATAGCCTTAAAGGGCTGGGATCCTCTTAAAGTAGTAGTCGCAGTCAGGCTGTGGACAGCACAGAAGGAGCAGGCTTGCCGGGAGCGAGTTTTCTGGGTGCCGGTGTGCAGCTGGACTAAAGCAGCCCACACGCAATCGGGAAGAACAAAGCTGTTTTCAGCTGAGCTTGGCTAAAATTTGTTTCTCAATTGGGCTGAGGCCAAAAGGAAATTCGCAGATGAGTCTTTATTTTTCTATGTGCCAAAATAAGTGACCGTGCAAAGGGAAGCTGAATTCCTGCTATTCTCACTCATAAGCACCTGGACCTTAACAACTCAGCGTTCGCACTGTGATGAGAGGTATACCATTAAAACTATTTATTCTCTTTAATACAGTACATTCTTCTATAATACGGCAGATACCAGGGGTTTATTGCATGATGTGCAGAAAGTAGGGTAGTTCCTGCCCACCAGAATATAAGCACGTAGAGCTAAAAGTGATCTCTGAAGTCACCATAATCAAGCCCACATAGGTACCTACCATATAATTTGATAAACTTTCTGAATTCCTTCTTAAAAGTCTTTAGACTTCTTTGCTACTTGTCCAAGAAGAAAGCTGCTCCAGATCACGGTCTGGGCTATCACCTGCCTGAAACAGAAACCATCTTTTTTCCGATGAATTTGTACCGCGCCTAGATAGGATATTATACTTAAACCCCCTAGCACTACTGCAATAAAAATAATAAACAGCAGCATTAATCATAATCAAAAAAACATGTATTCATCTCTCACTAGCCATATAAAATATAGGTAGGGCCTGTCTGGTTTTATTTATGTACTCAGAGGTTCTGGTATTAAACTGGGCTATTAAACGTCAGGCTCATGTGCTGGGGGGGAAGGCAGGAGGGTGCTTCTGCCAGTCAGGGGGGTCAGTGGGATAGAAACAATGACCAGTAATCACCACTAATGGCCCAGCCATTAGTACTGATGAGGCACGAATGTCAGAGACCAGGTGCAAGTGACACGGGGAAAGGAGTGAGCACTAATTGCCCTATTCAGAAAATGTAAATGCGCTCCCAGGCTATGTGACAGCAGGGGAAAGGCAGGACACTGGTTATAAAGCTCAGAGAAGGTATGGAAATGAGAGCTGGAAGAGGCTTCCTAGGTCTTCTCCAGCCTAGCTGCCAGTGGGGCTTTCCCCAGTGGGACAGCCTTGCACCTGCTGCCAAAGCCTCAGGAGATGGGAGCGTGGCCTTTCCCCAGGGGAACTCTGAGGGTCCAACAGTCTATCCATTTCATTTCATTTCATTTCATTTCATTTCATTTCATTTCATTTCATTTCATTTCATTTCATTTCATTCCCTACCCATGTCCTGCTTTACCCCTTGCTTGCAGCTATGATGGGCTGGAACCTGCCTCTTTCAGCCAGAGCTGGCTTACCCCGTCACACGGGCATCCAGGATTTCACACAAGCAACCTACACGCTTTTGCTGAAATGATGGGACACACAGGGGCTTTGAATTATCTGCATAGCAGAAAAAGTTGTTGTCACAATTGCCTCATTCGGGAGTGTCCTCAGAGCCTCCTTTGCCCAAGGAACCTCCATAACGGTTCCAAAACCACCTCCAGTTGATAATAAACCATAGCTCTGCAAAAAGCACTTTGTTAGTAAAGACTAGCAGTGCAACTACTCTGACAAAGCACAGTTAGGTTCATCTCACCTAATTTTTACTTTCTGAAAGTTGTATCTCTGGACCCTGGGTGTCAGTCTCTTGCCCGAAGTAACAAATGATAGGACAAGAGGAAATGGCCTTAAGTTGCGCCAGGGGAGGTTTAGATTGGATTTCTCCACCCAAAGGGTTATCAAGCATTGGAACGGGCTGCCCAGGGAAGTGCTTGAGTCACCATCCCTGGAAATATTTAAGATGGGTAGATGTGGTGCTTAGGGACATGTTTTAGTGGTGGACTTGTCCGTGCTAGGTTTAGGGTTGGATTTAATGATCTTAAAGGTCTTTTCCAACCTAAATGATTCTATGATTCATCCTGCCTGTCTCCGAGCAATGTTGGGACAGGGTGGAATTGCCTTTGGGAGGTGCAGACCTCTCCTGTGACTATAGAGGGGGGTTGGCTGCCTCGCGAAGAGTAGTCACAGTCAAATAGCTGGAGTTAAGTGAGGAAAAAAACCTCCCCCAAGATAGATGTGACACTGTGTAAATGAGAAGACTAATTTTAAGCACTCAAGTGTGCCATTTCTATCATTCTTATTAGACAAGCATCAGGCATAACTCCATGGCCACGGATGAGCTCTCTCTCATATAGATTACCTACTGTTCCTGGCTACCTTTGGGACGGTCCTTCGAGTTGAAGAACACTTTGTTTGGTTTTGGACTTTTTGGACTGTGCACCAGTTTAACTGCATCGGTCCAAGTGTCCAGTTGCAGGCTCTTAATGGAGGGAACAGCAGCATTGCTATATATTTCTTTTAAAATCTGCTTTAAGGGAAGAAAAGGTCTTTTCTCACTAATGAAGACAGACAGTTGGGGAAGAAATTCTCAGTGACAAACCTCTCTTGTAGCTGCATTCGAAATTGTAGTCTCTCATGCACACACTGATCACCCTTCCAGCACTGGATCTTGCCCATTTTTGTGTGACTGTAACAGTAGATTACAGCATGTGTGTAGAAGAACAGAGGACTTAAAAAGCCATCTTCTGCTCCTTGTGTAGGGAAGCCATGTAAATCATGGGAAGGCTGGATTTATGTGGCTATTCTCATGTGCCACAAAGAATTTCAACTACAAGCCCTACAGTAAGTTATCCTTACTACCCGGGGTTAGGCCTTGGGAAGCACTGACCACTGAGACTCACCTAAGACAACAGTGGAAAGAAATGTGTGAACTTGTACTACTTGATGGTAGGGACTGAGCCATTTGCTTACAGCTATTTCATGGCTCTTTGAACTTTGGCCATTAGAAGGAAGCGATGGCTTGGCTACCTCCAGTGTATGTAGACCACAGGTTGATTGTCTTCTGTCTTTGTTAGATCTCATAGTTAGATTGTCAAATGGCTCCCCACTGTCTTCTCATGGCCTCAGAAGCCTCTCCATTGCCTCACCTGGGTTACCCTATATAGTGGGGCAGATAGCATCTCCGTTCTGGCTCTGCTCCCTCATCTTAACTCTTCCTTCCAAGCTGGGTACTCGGGAAAGGACAGCATGCTCCTCCATATCGGCCCTGTCTTGTGCACTATTTGCATAACAGATTGCAGACACATGCATGTGCAATGTATATATAGCAAACCTATAGGTACAGTATTACCAGTTCTGCGGGGCTGACGAGCAATGATGTGTGCACACAGCCCCAGAGGCAGCAGTTTCACACAGCGGTATTTCAGCTACAGCTATATATCTTCAGACAGCTATTTTCAAAGGCTAACAAGGGATTTCAGACTCCAGCAGGAGGTACGTACATTAACCTGTTGCTTGAAATAATCACTGTAAACTAATTAGTTGTCCTTGAAATTCTAATTTGTGTGTTGAAAATTTGCAGGAACATTTCTAATCTGGGGAAACACACCAAACATCAGAATTTAGCTGAAACTAAGTTGTATCTCTGCCTCCTAAAGCACAGTATGCAAAAGTGCCAGTTTACAGCAGAATAGTTTTTGTCCTATGGCATTTTGGTGATATTTGTGGTATTTGACATGTATGCGTGTGCACACACAAAACGCGCGCACACACACACACACACACAACTGATAATTAGTAGGTCAAACTGTATTGCTGGTTCTAATCTCCTAACTGTGACATCTCTATTATTTATTGCTGAAACACATCTGATATACTACAGGAAAAGAGCCCTTCTCAAAACCTACCTTTGCAGCTTGTGTTGTATTCTGCATGCTTACTCATATTTGTCTTTCATTTTGAAGAGTTTGTCTTATATTTTTATATTTCTTCCAGATGGCTATGAAAAGCATATGAGGAGTTTAAGAAAAGGTTCCAGGGTATGAAGAAGGATTTGTAGCACTGGAGAATATGTACAGCTTGCTATAATCAAATGCTTAAAAAAAAGGGAACTCTTACAAAAGCAGGAAAGAAAAGGAGATAGCAGGGGAAAAGGGTAAACTGCATTGCATAGTCTTTACAGTGCAAGCCATATAACGGCGAGAAGAAAGATAACTGATGGGTAGTATTTTAAGGCATATTAACCCAATTACAAGTATATTTTTACAATCGTAGCTCCAACATTTATCACACTGCGTTTATTAGACCTCTGAGCTAGGTTATGTCAAATGAAATGCTGTGAAACTACAGCATTTCATTAAATTGCTGCCGGAGCAGGGTATTCAATCCTGATACTCTAAAACCACATGATTTTATCAAAATCTTTGGAAATTGAAGCAATCACTAAAAGGTGTCGGGAAATTAAAATGTTCTGTCTCAGTGAAAGAGATACACTCCTTGTAACATATATCAGTGGGGTTTTTTTAAAGACACATTACTATGCAGAGAAAAAGCATCAAATACAGGAGACACAGTAGATTCCAGAAAAGTCTAGCTGCTGCAATTTTTCATACTTAAAAATAGACTGTAAGAGCAAAAGAGCTGCGTTTCTTTCACAATTTGTTTTGGGTTTTTTTTTTTTTTGCGTATTCTGTAGTTGATCCTCTGATTGATCAGGTGTCTGCATAAAAGAAAATCATGTGGGATTTATAGACAGTGTTACAAGAGAAAAATGAATGTTTTCAAGCCAAGTTTCTCAAAAGTTTGACACATTTTGTGTGCCTTTTAATATGTTCTAATCTGGCATTTTGCCTTGCAAACAGACATTCTGGGGGATGACAAGACATTTAAAAGGGTCCTGAGGGCATGAAAAGGAAGACATAATATTTTGCATCATTTCTTATGGAGGCTTTAGCTTAAAATTCTGTTTTCATTTACCAAAATACCCGAGTACATAGTACCCATAGCTGAAGGATGAGAAAGATACTAGCAAATTAGAATCTACCTGACTCCGTATTGCCTTACATATTGCCATTTACCAGTGCAAAATTAATTCAAAGAAAAATGAAGGCATTTGATAATAGAAATATTTTATAACCACAATGTAGTTACTCTAGGCTGCGAGAAAGCAATACTGGTGTTCAGTCGTATTTTGTACATCTCGGACCATCACACATTGCCTCCAGATGCAGTTCCAGGGAGTAATGGGTCTCCTGTGGGTCCTCTGTCCTATCTATTAGCCCCACATGCCTGTTTCAGATACCCTGGAGCATCTAAAATGGCACTGCACACCTATGCTCAGGCATCTACATCTCACTCCAAATGACTATCCAAATCACAGAAAAACAGACTTCCGTGAACTACTTCTAGTTGAAAGATTACTCACAACAATGGGAAAAACTAGCGGGTGTTTTGTCAGTGTTTCAACCCAAATTGCACTCTAATCTAACCCTGATCAGTCACTCCGCCAGGGTGGACAAGTAAAAGTACATGGTGTCCAACTCCACACTGCAGCTGTGCAGGACTGGCCCAGCTGGGACAACCCTTATGGGAGAAGCAGGCTCAAATGAGCCTTGCAAGAGGTGAATGCAAGGGGACCCAGAGCCTTCATTGTGCCTCAAGTCCTTCAATGCTGGTGGCACTACCAGGGTACCTCCTGGAAGAGAGCAGTTTATAGTAGAGATGTAGGCATAAGGAAATGAAAAAAGGTATTGTGCCTCCTAACTTTTATTCATGGATGTTAACAGCACCCTCCTTTATCACATGTTGCTTCCGCAAACAGCAGCCTACAGCAGTGCTGGGAACACCAAGTCATGATGAAGCATCAGGGTGATGATGTCTGATGTGGTAGATGGTGAAGGACCACTATGACCACAGTTCTCTGCAGATCATCAGTAATGTTTTAGGCAATTATATAGTAGTGTAGATACAGATGAAAACAGCAACAAAAAAGGCCACTGATAAGATTTCTACCATAACCTTTGAAACGGTTACTCAGACTGTCAGTATCTCTGGTGGCTTCACTTTACCACTGAGTCAAATTCAAGTTTCTTGACCTGCCCAGCAGCAAAGCACCACATACTCAACTAATGGATTATTTCACCAGAACTCTCTGTTCCTCACTGCTTTTTCAATGTTTCTCTTCAAAACATCTCTGTGCCTCCTTCTTTGCTACCTCTTACAAGTGCAAGACTGCCCAGGAACCACCTGTAAGGCCTTCATTGTACCTTTCAATCACTTCCTAGGATGTATCTGTGCCTTAAGATTTGCAGGGAATCAACTACTCGGTGATGACTACCAAATTTTAGAAATAGCTAATGTATTTTGTTATTATTTATTCACAGGATGACTCTCTGAGCTCATTTACAGCACACAATGTGAGCTGTAGGTAACCTGTCTTAATATTAATACCTTTCTACACTTCTGTTGTACTCCCTAATTTTGCAGAATTAGTAGTGACATTCCTTGTTCACGAAAATACAT
This sequence comes from Vanellus vanellus, assembly GCF_965231255.1. NCBI lineage: Eukaryota > Metazoa > Chordata > Aves > Charadriiformes > Charadriidae > Vanellus > Vanellus vanellus. Next base: position 51,496,045 of record NC_138909.1, on the reverse strand, counting down.
TGTCAGATGTGTATTTGTACAAAGCCTGACACAGTAAGTCCCAAACCTCTTTTTGGGAAAGTAGGCCATCTCATGACTGCCACAGTACAAAAAGAACAAAGATTAACACTGTGACAGATCATTAATGATATAAAATTTCACTGATTTTTCAAAAAGCCGTGAATACTTTTAATATGACATGGATTTAAATAATATATTGTTGCTTTACTGATACTGAAATAAACAAGTTGATAGTGGTAAGTTTTTTGGTGTAAAAGTACTACAAACATTTCAATGGGGTAAAATAAGAAAAACAAGTTTTCGACAGAGATACAAAGATAAAAAAATACGGAAATGCCGCTATTATTTCGTAAAGGTTTATGAGGTCTAGTAGCGGCTTCCAGGCTTATGTACTAAAATTGGTCTCAATTGTATTTGCACTATAGGTTTTACAGGAACCATCTTTTTTGAAGTGATGTCCTGGTCAGAGCTACCTTTGCCATTACAGCAAAGGCCATAATGCTGTACAGCTCTGAAACCTTGGAGAAGATTTACATTTTTATGGGACAAACAAGCCATCAAGCTGAAGAAAATGGAAAAGGAATTTTTTGATCTTGTCTCCTCAGTTTTGTCTATTGTTCCATATTTTGGCTTGCCATCCCATTTGGAGGTGTTCACACCACACACCGGGTAAAAATAAACTATGGCAAACTATTGAATTCATTTCTATTAGGGGCATGTTCCCTGCTATTCCTGTATTTTAAACAGAGGTCAGCTAGCTCACAGTAATTATCAAATTATTGATTTACTGGGTTAAAGCTGTTTTTACAATTGCTTTAGAGGTTTAACAGTGTTGTATTTCTTCCACATCTGTACTTGACGTTATCCCCTATTGCACTGAATGAAGTCACACCGTGTGAAAATAACAGTAGTATCAAGACCGCAGCGAACCAAAATTAACATGAGGTAAGTAAACACAAATAATGCCAAGGTGGTAATCCCCTGTGGTCTAGTCTTTTTCACATAATTTATTAAAAGGTGGCTGACAAAGTCAGCCTTTTAGCATCATTCCGAACACCAGATTAAGTGCCGTTGGTAAAGCGAGATCAGGTAACCAGTCCCCAGGTGCTGACTGAGCAAAGAGCTGCGGTGCTGGAGTATACCCTTTAATGAACTGACACTGTATAACGAACACAGCAGAGAATTTAAAGCAATTTGCTGGAAAACGCCTGTAGGAAGAGCTACCTATGGCACAGAAAAAGGTCTGTGGGATCAGAAGAGAGCACTCCGCCTGGGGAGTCACAAATTTCTGATTTCTAAACCTGGCTCTGACTGTGCTGGCCGAAGTCCCTTGAATAAGTCTCAGGCTGACTTCTGCCTGCAGTAGTGCTTCGTGTTAATTAGGGCTCTGAAGACAGAAGCACTAAGGATTGTCACACAATCTTTCCACGACGGGGAGCACAAATAGCAGGAAGCAAAACAAAATCCAACCAAAACCAAACACCGTGCATGCAACCGTGCAACAAGATCAGAAAAAAGAAAACCCAGAGAGTAACTCAGCTCTTCCATGCTAAAGGCGAATAAATGGAATGTGTTAGGGACGGTAAGGATGTGGTGAATCCAGCAGGGAATGAGTCACCAGTAATACAGCTGTGACTTCTGTCATCCCATTTCTTCCCTTGCAGAGTAACGTATCCTCCC